>NW_022990271.1:0-1200000 GCF_902827175.1 Gymnodraco acuticeps
AAGAATAAAAAACTCAGGTGGAGTCAGTACTAGAAAGGTTCACATGGACTCAGATGTGCTCTTTCGAAGATTACTTGCTGTATCCAAGCAAAGAGAGGTATCCATGGAGACTGTGATGTCTCATGAACTTGCTGCTGTCCCCCCTCTTTGTTTTATGATGATGGAAGCATGAGAAAGACAACAAAAGCCGACCTTGCTAAAAAATTGGAGTCAGTAGTTGAAGAGACACAGCAGTTGCCTAATGTTGCTGAACCATCTGCATACATCATCGATGACATGGCTCTTCTACAGAGTCTCCCTGACTCAGGCTTTCAGACATTCAATGACCTGGGTGAGTGTGTCTGGAAGAAGATCACAACACTAATGGAAAAGGAAAACAACAACTGTGTTGCTCTAGTGTTTGATAGGTATGATCATCCACACTCAATCAAAGACCTGGAAAGGCAAAGAAGAGGCACCATCCAAGCAAGCAGATCTACACATGTCATCACAGGCAAAGCCAAAGTTCCTAACTACAGGAAATACCTCAAGGTCAGTGGTAACAAGGCTGCTTTATTCAGCTTTGTAAGCAACTACATAGCCAATACAGGGCCCAAGAGAATCTCCTCAGAGAACACAGTCATTTTGGCAGGTGGCTTTGAAAATGGTGAGGAGGTCAAAGTGGTCAGCAAGTCAGGTGTTGACAACTTGACAGATCTGTATAGTGACCAGGAGGAGGCTGACACCAGATTGGTATTACATGCAATACATCTAGCAGAGTCTCATTCTCGGGTCGTCATCAGATGTGATGATACCGACGTACTGGTTTTGCTTGTGTATTATTCCAGCAAAGGAATGTTTGGATCCTCAACGGTGTTCATGCACTCTGGATATGGCCCAAGGGAGAGGTTTGTCCCAGTCTGTCCCATCGCAAAGAAGCTTGGTGCAGCATGTTGTGCATGTCTACCTGCATGCCACGCCCTCACAGGTTGTGATACCACAAGCAGCTTGTACAGAATTGGGAAGGCTACTGTGTTTACAAGACTTAAGACCCATCTGAGTGACTTAAATGAGATGGCCAGTTTTGGACTTTCTGGAAGTCTGGAGGAGGCTATTCCTGTGGCAAGAAAGTATGCCCTCCTTCTGTATGGCCAAAAGAAAAGGGAGGATGGCCGTCCTTGCACCACCTTGGATGAGCTGAGGTACACACTAGCATCTACAACAGATTAATCAGCTGCAAATCTACCCCCAACAGAAGATGCCTTCCAGCAACATGTATTAAGAGCCATGTACCAGACCGCAGTGTGGTGTCACAGCCATGTGGCCAAGCCTCATCTCTGGAACCCAGTTGGTAGAGGGTGGAGGCTCAGAGACGATGGGTCTATTGAACCAGTGATGTTCGTCAAAGAACCTGCACCTAAAGCAGTCAGAGACATCACCCACCAAACTGTAAGGCCGGAAAGTGCAATGATAGCAGCAAATGCCAATGTCTTTCAGTAGGCTTGACCTGCACAGAGTTTTGCTCTTGCTCTGACTGCCCAAATGTGAGCCATGTTGTTTTGATGACAATGTGGATGAGTGATAGAGATGTGTTATATGCATGTATCCCCCGGCTCCCACTAGCTTAGGTTTACTTAAGTTTAGATAAGAACATTTAATTTGAATACTAAAGTTTGTTAATCCAAAAACCTGTTTCCTTGTCTCTGTGTCTCACCTTCTAGTCCCTGGCACATTTTGGCTGCAGTTGGGCATAACAGTGTATAAAGACACCATAAACGTTGAGTGACATAACTCGATGAGTATGTAAGCTACCTTTACACAATTGGTATTGCTGGATTCAGTAGAACCACACCTTTTCAACAAGCCCTTGTGTGTGTTGCTATGGCAATCCATGTCAGGGTCACTACAAAGTAAAGAGATCATTCTACATAGATACATTTGCCTATTGTAGGTATGTGTTCAAATGACTGTATCTCCAATTTACATTCAGTCTTTTCTATAATGCAGAGGGATGTCCTGACCTTAGGTATGCCAAGTTTTAAACCTATCAGACCTTCCATTGTGAATCTACATGAGTTGTTATGCCTCAACCCCCAGACGGCCAACCTTTATTTTTAGTGTGGGGTGTCTAACTTTATATATCAATTTCACAACTTTTGCAGTAAAATATTTGTATACAACAATCCATTTCATGTATGGGAGGCCTTAGAGATGAGGAAAAAGTAAGTTGTGTTTTGTCCTAACTCCGGGAGGGGTATCTCAAAATGTTGGGACCATTGTCACTAGCCTACCTAGAGGAGGTGAGGACCCCAGGATGTGAGGTCCACCCCCAAATAAAGCAGGTTAAAATAATTAAATTGAATACATGTTATTTTAGTAAACACTGAAAACGGGTCCCAAAGACCCAAACAGCACACAAAGGTTAAAAGGTCAGCATATAATAATATTAAATGTGCTAAATATATACACTGCAAAAAACTAAAAAAAAGAGGAGTAAAAGTAGCCCCCGACTTGTTTTATTTTTTGAAAGTAGCCCTCATCCTAAAAAAGTTTGGTGACCCCTGACCTAGATCTATACACTTGCAAACATGTCAGAAGAACCGGCACATAAGAAAACAAAATACTGTCAAACTAAACTGAAATTCAACAACTTGAATGTCACAAACCTGACATCCGCAACTCCGGAGCCTGGTCCTTCAACCATAGAACCAGCGCAGCCAGATGAACCCCAGCAGCCGCTCTGCGGCCGCAGAGGCTGTCAAAACCGCCGCCGCCGGCATCGTTGATCCGAAACAGGCTGGTTCCGATTGCATGGAGGTTTGTTGTTGGGACATTGTGACGGGCAAAAAAGCTTATTTGGGCAAAGAGAAAGGTACTTCAATGCAGAATGGTACAAAAACAGAGTGGTTAATTATTTGCAAAACCACTAAACGAGCCTTCTGTGAAATATGCAGATTTGCTGCTGTCAACGGCTTGTAACTTTCTCCAAATATGGAGATGACAGCTTTGTAAATACAGAGTTAATAACTTTTCACAGAACACCAGTCAACATTCAGCTTGTCAAACAAGAGCGTAGCAGGAAAATAAGAGATGGAATGAGCAACTGCGCTGTCATATGTGGGGCTGGACCTGTATAGAGAGGCAAAGTCACGCCCATCTACTTCCGGTCCATGGGACCCCGGAAGCGAAAAATTATACATTGAATTCAATGGAGAGAGAAAACGTATCTTTTGATCCCGTTTGAATTGTGCCACGAACTACACATATGATGTTTGTCAATCTTAAACAATCATTTCCATGTCAAAAAAGTCACATTTTGTCGTAAAACTGTTGAAATATAAGACTATGAAAAATACGCGACTACAAAGAATACAAATCCCAAATCCCATTCTGGGTCGCGTAAGTGATGTCACAGGCGATAATGCTCCAAGTGATTGGTTCACTTTTACAAGATGCCTGTGTGCTTTGTACCAGGTTGTAATCACAAAAGTGATCATACCACTTGCTCGTTCTATCGCTTCCCGTCGGATGAAAGGACCAGGAGTCGCTGGATCAGACATATCAGGTAATATCATAGGTAATATACATGTTGTGCATGGAACATAGTCAAGTTAGCTACCTAGCTAGTAGCGACGAGTAGCGAGCCCGTTAGTTAGCATTACATTACTTAGCCTTGTCATTTTTAGTAGCCTTACCATGAAGTTATTATTTTATTACATGAAGTAAACCAAAATGTTAAACAGTAACCAAACATGATGGTAAGTATTTCGTGAAACTTTTGAAGAGTAGCCTACTGCGCCCTCCACGGGTGCTAAGGAAGCAGTTCAGGGAGAGTCGAAGGCAGGCAGGGAGCTTTGCATGACATTCTTCTGGACGTGTTTCATTGTGATGACAGTGAGAGTGAGTCAATCTGTTTGTTGGAAAGACAGTCGTTGTGTGCTTATTGAGAGAAAATTGTTAGAAGAGATAATTATTCAAAGTGTTGTTACTTTAAAGTGTTGTTACTGACCTTTTTCTCTTTTATTTTCTTTACCTCACCTGTAACTGCTGAGACGTTGAGGAACATGCACACTGACCTGCTCTGGCACCTGATTTCCACTGTGCGTAATAGTATTTGGTTATGGTATATTATTTATATACATCAAAGGCACAATGCACCCCCCAGAGACACACATGTATTGAGTGTGATATTTTGCATAGGTCATGTGAAAATCTTTACATACAAGAAAACTGTAGGAGCGGCAACTTGTTTTGAAATTGAATTTTTAATATCCGATAATAAAGTTGATCTGTTTTCTTTATTCTTCTCTCTTCCCAGCTCCATCCATCACCATTCTCTGTTCCTGCAGGTCCTGCTTGCTAATCAATGCTCATATTTTTTTACACAATTACAAATAAAGTCATTGTATTGTATGACATGAAGTTGTGCTTCATTCGGAGTCAATAATAAATTCATTCTGCCTTCAACTGCACAATGATTGTGGACTGCACCGACATCCATGTAGCTGCCCCCCAGTAAGATGAACCAAGCAAAGAGGGTCACCATCATGCCCAAGGACATCCAGCTGGCCCACCGCATCCGCGGAGAGAGGGCTTAGACTGACCTGAGACCAGCACACCCAAACACAACAGCTCTTTTAAGAGCCACCTACAGTTTCAAAGAGTTGCAATCCTACGTTATTATAATGATTAAACTGGTTCATGTATCACTTAGTTTACTGAACCGTGATGAATGAAAGAAATTAGTGAGGTAGTGGTTTACTGAATTTACAAAGACATTAATAGATGAGTAACAGGTCAGTGTAAACACAAGCTTCTGTCAATTATGGATCATTCAAACTATTTATATAAAAATATGTAATAAAGTTCTAAAACAAGTATTCGGTATATTCCTTGATAGCTTTTGGAGAAGGTTGTTTTTAAGTTTACTAAAATCTATCGTTTCAACTGTTTCACTTTATAAAAAGGGAACAGGTGAGTAGAGCATCATTGAGTTTCTTATTCTGTCAGTAAATTATCCAAATTAAATGTTTTTCATTATTTTAGTCAACCCTAAACAAATTGATTGTACCTTTTAATAATGACCTTACATGGTCGGCAAAGTTAAATTAACTTCAGAAAATCAAATCTGTTCTGCGAAAAAACTAATAAATGTTTAAAGATAGGAACTTGCCATCCCACTGAAAAACAGTCCGTAGATATTTAAAGGCATAGTTGTAGTTCAGTCCAACGTTTCATTTGGATTCATTTGACAGTTAACTCTTTTCATAAAGAATATATATATATGTTTCAAAGTCAACTTTATTGTCAATCTTACTCAGTTTGTGTTTATAGACAGAGAGATCAAAAAGATGTTTAAATACAATTATACAATTTACAGATATGTATATCCTATATACACCATCATGTATAATGATGGTGTATGATGTAGAAGGAAGTGTGGTAAATAACAAGTAAATATAGAGTTACATACAGATCCATGTTACAGCAAAAGATGGAATAACTAAGAAGCACGCAGTATAATAATAATTACATGCAACAATTAAATAACTGCTCAGCATCTCCACCACAATCCCAATCTGCTGTGTCCTGTTTTCCTCCCCCTGCATAACACCCCATCACACATACGAAACACAACGCAGAGTCCGAGGGTGTTAAGAGTATGTTTATTTAAATGTCCTCCTCTCTACTGGCCAACACAGGGAGCATATGCGGGTGTAGAATTTGTCCAGGAGGAGGAGATTTCCATGCCATGCAGGGTCTTTGGGGATGGGGATGATGATCACCTCCTTCGTGGTCCACACAACAAAGTAGCAGAGACTCCGGTCTGTGATGTGCAGCTGCCCTTGGACTGGTGCCAGTATGGGTGATTCACCTCCAGCAGGGCAGATGGCTGCACAAGTCCATCGGGTGATGCTCCCAAAACACCCGACTCACTCACAAAGAGACCAGACTCGATTCGAACACTGTCACCCGATAGGCCTCCACAAAAGCCTTCACCCCTTCGGCCTCGTTTACAACCCCCCAGTTGACAGTTGGCGATGTCTCTGGCCAGTGGGTTGTATGTCTCCTCTCGCTGTTGGTAAAGTTGAGACACCGGCTGGACTACTTTTTAAGTGCCAGGCTTCCTCCACTGGCACTCAACATCTGTGGAGCTGGTCTGCCACATGGCAAATATTGGCAATGCTGCAGCGTGGCTGCATTTGTACATCCCCTGTGCACAATCACAGACAGCGCTCTGCATCGCGCCATCGTCTCCCATGCAGATCTGTAAAAATAAAGTAAGTACCATTTGTTAGCATGCTATAATAGATTGAATGAGCAATAATACAAGGATGGTCCGGATCTGGGGGTGGGAGGGTTTATTTTTCCATAGTTTTGTCCTCTTGTCTGATTGTTGTTATTGTTTGTTTTTTCTGTATTTTTTGTAATTTGTGTTGTATTGGTTGTGATTGTACATTGTATTTTTCTAAATGTGTATGAATACATTTTTGAAAAACATTTGATCAACAATAAAAAAGGATTTGGTCAGGATCTAGACTCAGTGTGTAGTTTATTAATTAATGCTCTCTACATTAGGAAAACACATACCAGTGTACCAGAGGGAATCACACAGCTGTGCCTAGATAACCAAAATCCTTGAATCTACACACAGCAAATAAAGTCAAATGACACAACGAGAAAAAGGAGATCACACATACAGTATAGTCGATATAAAACTGTCCGCTTCAATCTGAAGAGCAACTAAAACAAAACACGGGAGTGTACCTTGTTCTTGTGAACACTAATGTTATCCACAGCATACACAGAGACCACGAATTTCTTAAGGAGAAAACTAGTTACTAAAACAAAACACGTTAGTATACCTTGTTAGCTAATGTTAGCTAGCTGACATTAACGTTACACATTGCACTCATATTACTCACCGAACCCTTGTAAAGCCGGTCCCGCTGCTCTTACAGAACCGACTAACTCCCCTTTCGTGTAGGTACAGCTCTCAACGTGCCCAGACTTGTAGTGATGTTCACCTCGTTTTACTTTTCGCCTCATTCTGAAAGAAACAGGTGATATTTGCTAACGTGACGGCCGTCTTTGTGATGACGCGTTTTGTGCGAGACCAGAGACCTGTAGTTCACGGAGCGGTTTCACACAAAAAAATTGTAACTTCACAGTTTTACGACACATTTTAATTTTTTTGACTTGTAAAATGTTCTTTTAAATTGACAAACATCATATGTCATTCGTGGCACAATTCAAACGGGATCAAAAGATAACCTTTCTCTCTCCATTGACTTCAATGTATAATTTTCCGCTTCCGGGGTCCCATGGAGGCTCCCGGAAGGGGAGGGACTTCACCTCTCTATAGTTTAATTTTACAGGAAAGGAGTGAGCAGAGGGTCGAGTTGTCCATTCTTGTTCTGTTTTCTCTGACTATCTTCCTCCTGAACACCCTCTCAGACTTCCATTTGCTCGCGCTACTAAAGAGAAACCAAACAATGGTGTAGCTGTATTGAAGTGGAAACAGTAACATTTGGTGCGTTATGTTAGAATGAAACAAATCACATTTAGAAATGTGGGATAAATATGACCCCGGGAGGAAAACGGGAGTCTCTGCTAGCAGCGTTAGTCCGTTAGAAGCTGTATCCTTTAATGTGTAAATTAATATCAGTTGTCACGCCAGTAAACAGTCTATGAACAAACTCAACCGGTGTGTTATACTTTTAAACATAGTTCATTTGACACTTTAAAGTTCAGGTGTTTATGGATACATGAATGTAATGGCAATTCCCAGTTCCTATGTCCTATATATTTTTGCCGTTACTTCACAGAAGGGCTGAAGAGTGATCCAGACGCAGACACAAACAGATGAGTTTCCGGTCCTTTGTTGCAGTTTATAATGAGGTTTATTCAGCTTTACATACCAGGGTTAATTGTACAGTTCTAGTTGTTGTGATGAGCATCTGCCTGGCTGGTGGAATCGGTATGCTCTCTCCTTCTGTGTCCTTCCTCTCCTGTCACCTATGACCTCTTTATATACACCCGGTGCAGCTAAACCCCGCCACCAAGTGTTCAAAAATATTATTGCACTATACATATAACTTAAATAAACTGACACAAACAACACCCATAAAATGGCTCCTACAATGAATTTACCTAGCAGGAGTCAGAGCAGAATAAATCTCCCGGGCTTGGTGGTGTGACGCATCTGCTATTATTGATGCGTTCAAGGACACTCAGAAATGCTTAAGTAACCGATGAAGAGCGCTGGAAAAGAGACTAAATTAGAGTATTTTTTGTATTTATGTTATATATTTGTTTAAATATAATTTGTTTAACTCCACAGTGTACAAATTGTGAGTGGTCAGGATCCATTATCAAAAACACCGTCATACATAAAGACTGACATGCAGAAACAGCCGTGAACCATGTCAATTGGAGTGATGACATCATCGTGTTCCATGACCCAGGTGTTTATATTTGAGCTAACGACGTGTGCAGAGATCACAGGTTTCCATTGTTCTGAATGAGAGATGAACCTCTTACATGTGAACGTTTTGTGGAAGAACCGTAACAGATATCTGTGAAATTTCAAAACGTGAAGCATGTCAAGGAAGTTGAGTATCTGAAGTGTAATTTTTGTGTAGTTTCGGGTTTATAATGTGGCCTTTTTGGCAGTTTAACTAAAGGTGTGCGGCTGCTACCGTGAGGAAATATCTGCCTGAAATTACAATGGGGTTTAATGGAGGAATGTTGAATGTTTTGTCACTTCATGCCCTTAAAAAGCATTTTGTTTAATTATGTTTGCTTAATTATTTGTAATTTTTCAAGCTACGAGATGTTTTCCTACGTTTATCATGAACAATTATGTCTCAGGAATGTAGAATTATGGCAGTTTAAAAAATATATATGAATGCGAATTTCAAGCTGTCCTCCACTCTAGCTGTGACATCACACACTCTAGTCTAGTTAATGTTAAAATCTGAAGAAAACCTCTTTAACAAGGTCTGAACAATGTTTAATATCTCTAAAAGTAAGAATCAGATTTAAAAGTTGTTTTACACGAATAATGTCAGAAAGATGTGTAACATTTTAAAGTTGGAATGAGGTTTCTGAGTGGAAATATGAATGAACAGTTAGCAGTTGAAGTCGCAAGAAGATTTGTTGAAGTTGAAGAATTTCTCCATTGACTTCAATGTTAAAAATGGGATGTATTATGTGTATCTTTGGAATTATGAAAGTTATGAATGAGAAAAGTAATAGCAATCGATTCCCGACAGAGCTGAACGTTTTGATGTTTGAACGGAGTTTCTGCGATGTTCAATGCGGGAGGAGAAGCGCGGCAAAATAAGTCGGCGGAATAATAATACACTTTTCGTGTAGAATAACAGTTAGTGGGAATGCTGTTGACAGCATTCCCACTAAATGACACATGATTTAGCTAATTTACTACAAATATACATTTAGTTCTGTTTGCTTTCCGAGAAATATAATAAGATTTCTGTCTATGAATGCATTTTTTATCTTTTAGAAAAGGGGAAATTGGCTTTAGTAAAATGTAAATGTCAGTGTAAAGCTTCAAAGTACCAATATATGGGACATAACAGTAGTCATTGCTTTTTACAGCAAGTCTTTCAAACACATATACAAATGGCTTCTCAAGACTTCAGGTATTTAGCCATGCATTGTCCCCCAGCTATGCACTTGAGGTCCCTCAAACATTGCACAACTAAAATGTATCTCTTTTCTAATTGCCACACCAAAGATACTGCATTGGACTAAGTAAAGTATCTAACACTCCAATCAGACTCAATAAAAAATAGTATCATGCACAGCATTGTGACGGTACCAGAACAAGTTGTCCTAACATACAGAATGTAATACAATCTATATGACAAAACAGGTTTTGGATGTATACTGATGTACAAAGAGCTGTGGCTGTTTTAAATGAAATGACTCTTGCAGTCTAGAGTCCCCACCCCCATGCGCTCAGTCAAGAGCCCATTAGTAAACCAGTGACAGACTCCATTCTGTTCCAGAAATATATGGCCCTTCACTGACCTTGTTAGATTACATCGCTGCACCATTTCTCTTTTGTGTGCCCAAGAAATAACCTCCTTAGTCAAGTTACTTAACCAAGTGTCTGCTCCTGGATTGATTTCTGGGTCACTCTTCCGATCATTAGCATTGAGTGTGAGGATTTCCTGAGAAAACACATCGAAACGTATAAGTTCTTGCCTTTTCTACCAACACTAAAACAGGACAACAAATAAAAGTGTTTTATTTCCCCACAGCCAGAATCACCACACTGCAGCTGCGGGGAGCTGATACTGTTATTGATCAATGGTGGTCCCCTGGGAGACCATTAAAAATCCCCCTGGGTTTGGGTGACACTTAGTTATTTGGTGTTAATAATGTATCAGAAAACGTGACTCAGATGTGAAGAACCAAGATGAAAGGGTGGCATTCAAATCTTAAGAATAACTCAGCAGAGCAAATAAAGATGAATGATGGCACAAAATATATTTTTAGTTGAATTACTTAAAGGAATTGAAAAATGTGTTTCTCATTTTTGTACATAGTTGGTTATTATTTATTTACGTATAAGTATATCAGTATGTATAGTCATTTTTGTATTATTTTATTAATATTAGAAGTAGTAGTAGTTGTAGTAGTATTTTTACTATTATTTGCAGCACTAGTAGTAGTATTCATAAAATGTATAAATCCACCATTGTTATACTCTACACATTGATCTATATGTTTGAAATGCATTTCACACACTTAGATTGGAACCTATATTCCCCCTGTCTGTTCCTCCGATCTGCACACATTACCGAAAAAAGAACTGAGAAATCCAATCACTTAAGTGTGACAAGATGGCGAGATGGGAGATACGTCCACTAATCTTGTCTCTGTGACACTTCCGGATGGTAAAGTAGTGGAAAACAGGATAAAAGAAGAGACTGATATCGCTTTCCATGCTCAGTCATCAGTGTCACATATCACCAGGCTATAAAAGAGATTCCTGGCAGCACTTTAGCCAGCACCTCGGCTCCCTGTGCTCACGGACGATAACAAAGAGCAGAGTAAACTGGCCATTTTGTCTCAGACAGGGGGCTGAGTGGCATGTTTGATTTATCTATAGTGCACGTCTTTGTGCTTGGGTTGACGCTGAAAGACAGAGACTCTGTTCACACTGTGCCCTTGGATAGAACAATTGTACTGTTTGGACACTCAAACTGTGTTTTGATGTTCCATATCAAAGCAAGTCTCAGTATCCACATTTCTGCTGCAGTGACTCTCATATAATGATGTGCAAAACAGAGTCTATTTAACAGTTGTAGCTTGAGGTAGTTTCAGAATTTTTTAAAACACGGATCCATATCAGCTTAAACAACAGGTCTCAGCGTGTTTTAAGGCAAAGGCCTTACTATAATAATACATAGCCATTAGCCAGCTCACGTGATTGCTGTTTAACAGCCATGCTTTAAAACAATTTTCTCTGTTATGTTCAGTGCATTATTAGCCCTTCTTTAAAATAATTTACTTACAGCCTTGATGTAACTGTTAATCTCTGTGTTCAGCTAAATAATGATTGAAGACCTCTGACCAGCTTTACAACATTTATATTCAAGCAAATATTTATACAACCGTTTCCAATTGAAATGATTTAAATGAACAGTGACTCAGCTGTGGCGTTCTGAAGACTTAAATAGAAAAACAACAGGCTATGTAATCTACCGCACAAATACAGTGCAGGAAACAAACATAATCATCTGGTATATGTTAGCTGCCAAAGCCAATTTCCACACAACATCATGAGAGCCTAAAGCCTTTTCTAATCAACATGAATAACTAAAACAATTTTGGCCTTGAATAACTCACAGCGGCGGAAACTTTGTAAAGGGTCATTCGTACACATTTATAAACTCCTAAAATAATGACCTAGCACTGCAAACAGACAGATTCTGATGACAAACAAACACTGCCATGTTTGTCCTACAAGCTGATTAGCTGTGATAATTCTCCTCTCTCAGCTTGTTATCTAAACAGGTAACAGCATATGCATACATTACCAGTTTTAACTCCAAAGTGTATTTGATGCTAATATATGCAGTGAACATGTTCTTGTCTTTTTTTTCCCTCCAATAAAGACAGAAGTCAGGTGCAAAGGCTTTGAAGCATGTATGCTAATGTTAGCTATTCCAGATATATAAGTCAGGGAATTTATTGTAATGCAGTCGAGCGAGCTAAGTCAAAGATAACCTTGCTCTGTTGACCTTGTTGGTAGTATAACCCCCATGTGTTGAAACTGCAACCCTATTAGGGAAGTAAATACATATTACTTATTAAGAATGCAGTTTAGTTGAATGGTAAAATATTTTGGGGAAATAGTGATGCATCTGGTTCTGGTATCCTTTTCAAACTCACCATGCTGACCTTGTACTCATTCACCATCATTGGGCTGTAAAAAAGGAAACCAAAAAAAAAGATGTTTACTGTATAAAGACTTGAATAAACTTTCGAAGATATGGACTATTTTGTGAGTTGGATGGAAATGTTAAAGTACAACGGCGACATATACTTTCACAGGCTCTGCTTACAAATCTGAGATATCTTACAATAGGAATAAGTATATTTATTTATTCGGTAACACTTTATATTAAGGTACTGTGGTGACCACCTATTAATACACTGGGACATAATTCATACATGGAACTACAGTTGGGGGTATTGTTCCCACACGGACATGTTATGTGTTACTATATATGTGTGTGCCCTCCTGGCTTCTCTCTCTTCTTCCGGACTGCAACGGACAACATGTCTTGTTCTACTCTCTAATAAAGTACCCTTTTGCACCTTCCTTGCACCGCCTCTAACTCCCTATCTCTCGGCACTACAGTACACAAAACCATCAACTAGTTGTTAATTAACATGCATATTATCAGTAGGCCTATATTGGCTTTTTATTAGTCATTATTAAACACTTATTAATGCCTTTTCTACATGACCGTATTCTACGAGTAATCGGCCATTAGTTGAGAGTTTTCCTCAATAACCCTCTAATTAGTGCTTATTTATTGCAAGTAATGAAGTTGTTTGTACGAGTTTTGGTCTTAATATGCTCTGCTCAATATGGGCCTAATAAAGCAGTAGTACCACAAGAATAGTAATTCTCCCATAATAACACTTAACAAATATGATCTATTCTTATGTAACAAGACATGAAACTATAAGGGTTAATTGTGTCTAAATAACTCAAAATTAGGTAGGCCTATTTTATCTAAGAATATGTTTAGGGGTATTGACAGTTCAGCTACCAATAGCAAGGTGATATTGACCTGTATGTTTCATATTTGCACATTTATATTTTTGTAAAATTTGTACTGAAGGTTAGACAGGAAACCGGGTACAGGAAGTAGGAGAAAGCGATGGCAATAGACTACTACTCATTTTCCCTATGCAACCTAGATAGTAAAGGGTAAAGTCCGTCAGAAAGCAATGGCTGTAAGTGTAAGTGTAAGCCTAGCGGTCCTATGGGTTAATCTGTGTATGTTACACTGGCATGTGTGAGATCATGAAGTGCCTTGTTACTTCTTTTTTTTATAGTTTCACTCCGTTTGAATGTCAGTGGACTGCAAATAAGTCAATAAAGGAGCATGGCTGCTCATTCCCTGGCTCTCAAAAGAGTTTGGCTGGCTGTTTAATCTATGTTCACACTGAGACAACACAGAGAGAGAACATAGGCACACACAGTAAGTACAGTAAACAAGCAGGTCACACAGTTGATTACAATACATAAACTCTGTTAAAAATCAGTTTTTATTCAAAAGCACAGGCTGCATGTGTTCTCAGCCTTGGAGAAACTTGACATGTGTTGGGATGTGTCTGAACCTCTCTTCAGTGGTTCATTCATAAAACAGATATCTCAATGTGAGCCTACTTTGTTCATGTGCTGTTGAGGTTCATTTCACTAGTTGTGTGCTATCATGTATTTACAAAGTGTGAAGAGGAGGCCACTTTAGAATCAGGAACCTGTTCAGGTCAATTAGAGTCAAACTAATAGCTTATTGGTTATGAACAAGACTTCACTTTGAAATAAGGAACACATTTTTAGATAGAAATACCTAATTTGAGTTATTTAGACCTAATTAACACTTACAGTTTAATGTCTTGTTACATAAGAATAGATCATTTTTGTTAAAGGTCCCATGTCGTGGCCATTTCTACTGATCATAATTCCATTGTTGAGGTCTACTAGAATAGATTTACATGTTCAATGTTCCAAAATGACATTGGTTTCTCATACAGCATCTCTGTATGTGTATTCACTCTCTGTCCTAAACCGCTTGTTGGAGCTCTTGCTCTTGTGACAAATTGTATTAAAGTTTTAATTTGTCACAATGAATGCATATTTAAACATTTCTTAATTCATGGTGCCCAGGGGACATATCCTTAAGAAATATGACTACACGATTACACGAAGCTTCAAACATTCATGTTCAGCTCACAATTAATTGGATGAATTTGTCTTGGTCTCTTATCTTTCAATCTAGTGCTATCACCAGGTTCAGTTTTGAACTTTAAGTTAAGTTAATAACCTAATATCTGTAAACCTAATGACAGTTTCATGGCCTGCAATTATTTGTGATTAACACAATTTCATTGAGAGCATAATAGAATACTGCTGTGCGTACAGTAGTTTATTCAATAAAACAAAAAACATTTGATTTTACTCAAATACACACTTATAAATAGTAAAACCAGAGAAACTGAACATTTTCAAGTGGTTTCTTAATTTTTTCTGGAGTTGTATAATCTCCCAGAGCAGCTATGGTTCTGCTCTTAATTTCTATTTTGGTTAACATGTGAGTAAATCCAAAATGTAAACCACTGTGGACTGAATTAAACTACTGCAGTGTACAAGACTAGCTGTAAGGCAGGCAAGGCAAGTTTATTTGTATAGCACCTTTCAACACAAGGCAATTCAAAGTGCTTTCCAAAAAAGGAAAGACATTAAGAAAATGGCATTTAAAATCAGTCATTAAAAAGAAAAGATAATAAAATGAACATTAAAAGAAAAAATACATGGATAAAAGTTACAGTGCAGTTTAAGATGTGAATAGTTCAATTAAAAGCAGCGACAAAAAGAAAAGTCTTTAGTCTGGATTTAAAAGTAGTCAGAGTTGCAGGGACCTGCAGGTTTCTGGGAGTTTGTTCCAGATATTTGGAGCATAATAACTAAACGCTGCTTCTCCATGTTTAGTTCTGACTCTGGGGACAGAAGGCTGACCAGTCCCTGAAGACCTGAGAGATCTGGATGGTTCATCATTTAGCAGGAGGTCAGAAATGTATTTTGGGCCTAAACCATTCAGTGCTTTATAAACCAGCAGCAGTTTTTGAAATCTATTCTTTGACACACAGGAAGCCAGTGTAAAGACTTCAGAACAGGAGTGATGTGATCCACTTTCTTAGTGTTAGTGAGGACTCGAGCAGCAGCGTTCTGAATCAGCTGCAGCTTTCTAATATTTTTAGTGAGACCTGTGAAGACACCATTGCAGTAGTCGAGTCTACTGAAGATAAAAGCATGGACAAGTTTTTCCAAATCCTGCTGTGACATTAGTCTTTTAATCCTAGATATATTCTTTAGGTGATATAGGCTGATTTAGTAACAGTTTTAATGTGACTGTTGAAACTCAGGTCAGAGTCCATGACTACACCTAGATTTCTGGCTTTATCTGTTGTTTTGAACATTGCAGACTGAAGCGCAGCGCTAACGTTTAAACGTTCTGCCTTGGCTCCAAAAACCATTACCTCAGTTTTATCTTTGTTTAATTGGAGAACATACATTGGTGTATGTTAAAATAAACATAAAGTTTAAACATGATCGAAGGGAGATTTCTCACTGTCAAAAACACAAGGACACATTACATTTTTCACACACCATTCACTGTACTTCCACAATGCCTGACAAGGATCTCTTTTTTTCTGAATCTGCTTACCCTACGACCTGTTCACCTCAATAACCTAATCCTAATTATCCTTAAATGAACCTATGTCATTGTTAACATGACAGGATATACTCAAGTATTTAAAATAGCATAGTTAATGCCATTACAAGTACCCATGTCTATCACAATGTACCTCCTGACATCAGTTAGCTAATTTTAATGGACACTTCTCACAAAAATGATTCATATTTAAAGCCTGTGAACCATGGTACATCAGAGGGAGCAACCATATGGCTCGGATTAAAACCTCTCCTCGACTGAAAAAGAAAACTCTGCTAATTAAACGCTTCCCGATTAATTCAGCCACTCTAATTAGACGGGAATTTATTCCACATCAATATTTCAGTATGTCAGCAGAAAAGGCGGCTTGGCCACGAGATAATGAAAAATACAGTTTCTTTTTAACCAGTTCCTAAAAAATCACTACACTAAAAGAAGACACTAGTACGATGTAAATATGAAATGTATGTGAAAATAAAAATGTGTTTCTTGCTATCACTTGGAATTTGTTCAAAGTAATAATAAATTTGTATGCAATGAATACATTTATGGGTTTAGAGAACAACCAATCACAGACAGGAAAGCAGGGAAGTGTTAAAGATGAAACGAACAGAAGAGATTAACAGCAAAGAAAGGGAGGATTGAATCAGAAAAAACACACATGGAGAGAAAGTGGGATTTTCTTACTGCTACACAGGAGTCCTATTATTAATCAAACGCAAAAATACTCACTCACCCCGCTAACAACACATTCAAAGCTGGTGTGAGAACAATTTTATACAAAGGAGATAATTAACCAAGCCCTTGGGCAGCAGTGCAGGGAAGTGGAAACGCAAGCGTGCACACAGCCACTTTAGCTTCATTAGCACTGTTGTAACCGGTGAGTCACTCAGTCAGGTAGTTTGCTGGTGACCTTTATAGTGCACTCATGAGCGCATGTATGCCACGTTCAATTCTACAGGAGGACTTAACTTAACTCACTAGAAATGATTCACACGATCTTAACAACAACTTTAAAAATACCTGTTTGCTTTATTTAGTTAATTTCCATTTAAAGAAAGAAACTCTATTGAAATACATTTCCTGTGATTCATATTTTCAATCAGGATCAATATTTCTACTGCTATATACAATTTGAAAATATCTCAATGTGTTGCAGCAATATTACAAACTGTGGTGATTTACAACATATGGAATAATCTATACTTTTGGCCTCTTGGGGGCAGCAGAATCCAGCTACAAACACAACACTTATATACTTCATAGCCGTTAATGTAAAATATTATGCTCTTTTGAGTTGCTATGATGAGCTATTGACATTAACAGCCGACACAGAGCCGCTATAGGATTTATTTGGAGTTGTGTGTTTGTGTTGATTGACCCTCCAGTGAGGAAAAGGTACCGCTCGAATCTAAAAAAAGCCATGCCATGAAGGCTGCTTGAACACCCTCTGCACACTGATGCCCCATCGCATAAAGCATGCATGTTTTTTGTTCCCTGCCTGAGTGCACCACTGGATGGATGGAAAGATTTTCTGAAACAAAATGGCAGCACAATTATCATCGTGCTGCTCCTCAAAATGATTGCTTCTCGTCACTGAAGAATGAGTAATCACACACATCTGGTTCCCTCAACAGGTTTGGAGTCCGCCAGCCCACTGAACAAAGCCAACATGTCAGTCCGACAGAGACAAGAGTTACATCAGCATATATAGTGCAGTTGTATTTCATGTTGCAGAGCTAAGAGGACGATGGCCAGCTTATACTGAATAGTTAAAGGGATTCATAATAGCTATTTGGTGCTATTTAATTCTGAGAGGGTAGCTTATTCATGTTTAATGGTCTTAGTTCTTTAGGAGGATGTCCTTCTTTCTTGGCTCTAAAAGTCTTACGGGGACGGGATGTTTTATGTGCCAGGATGGCCAAAGAAGTGTCCCCTTGATCAAATGCCTTTCACTTTAATTCTCACCATCGGGAGTGGCTTTAGAAGCACTGAAAAGTAACAATTGTGGTGAAGAAATCCTGGCCGACTCCAGCAGCATAAACACTTAAACAACTCAAACATGAATCAGGATATTTTTCTTAAATATTTTTTATTTTATTGTGACAGAGGGAAGACATTCCAACATTGGTATTTTTTCAGTGTAATAAGGAGAAATCAATTGGTGCAAATGTATACTATTTTGTTCTTTTTTTCATTCTCCTGCTACTGTAGGTCAAATTACTCCTAAACATCACTGACGAGATGCATTTGGAAAGCAAACAGTGCCATAAAACTATTACAACATTTACAGCTTTTTACGTGCTTCTTCCCCAAAACACAAAGCAAAAAGTTCCAGCAAAAAGTTCACCCCTCCCAAGGCTGTAGATTTTTGTGAATTGTACAGTATCAAATAGGATTAAGCATTAGTTTGCCTTTGAGTATAATCATCAATCATTTTTTTTCCGTTTGGCCCTATACTATAAAACTCCAACTGTTCTTTCATTTCCCTAGACAGCGAGAAGGCAGAGGTTGATCAAAGTAGTAAAAGCAGAATAGCCTGGAAACCATGGCTTTGGTCCACAAAGGAGGATTATGTGTGTTTGAAATTAAGCTCCCCTCTGGACTGTACCATACTGCACAGCCTCGCTGGCCTGATATCCATTCACCCCACTTGGGAAGATTCATTATGTACAGCAATTACATATAAACCAGCACAGCCCTGGCATTGGTTAAGGCATGAAGAAGTGCTACTGAAAATGTAGACTCTACGGCCTCATTTGATGATAGTGGTGTCATAAATAATAAAAAGCAATGGTTCTGGTAAAAAGGAGCTGCATTGTCTTTGGTCTGAGAAAAAGCTGCTTCCTTGACTTCACTGGGCCCTGTACCAATTAATAATTTATTAGTGAACCTGGACAAATTATAGAATACAAGCTTTTTCAGTTGTGCAGTTGTATGCCGTTCTATAGGTGATACAGTTTCTGTAAAGAAGGTCACAATTACTTGGAATTCTTTATGTTATGTTGATGCATGTCATATAATTCATTGATAGTGGCTTCACAGTGGGCACATCAGATATTATTCAAGTTGATGTCATGTGTGCTCATATTTCAGATAAATAATCGTATATGTATTCCTTTGTATTTAAATGTATTGTATTGTGTGTGTGTGTGTGTGGTGTGTGTGTGTGTGTGTGTGTGTGTGTGGGGTGTGTGTGTGTGTGTGTGTGTGGTGTGTGTGTGGTGTGTGTGTGTGTGTGTGTGTGTGTGTGTGTGTGTGGTGTGTGGTGTGTGTGTGTGTGTGGTGTGGTGTGTGTGTGGTGTGTGTGTGTGTGTGTGTGTGTGTGTGGGACAAAAATCTTCCAAATGCTATTCACTGGTCTGTTGAAAGAGAAATCTGTGGCAGCTTTCTGTGAATCTGTTTTTTTGGTTTGGTTTGCAATGTTTTACTCACCTTTGAGTTGATTGGTGAAAATGTGTTTTTGCCAATTTTCTATTGTAATGTTTTTGAAACCACTCCTTTCTCTGGGTTAGAAACCCAGAGAACATTCTCTGTTTACTTTACATGATAATTTCACTGAGAGCCTACTTCTGTAGATTGACAAAATGCCCTGATGAAGGCCTATGTTACCAAACGTTGTTATTAAATATCTCTGACTGCAAGTGAAGAGCACAGTGTGTGGCAGTCTTTTGTTCAACGTGAACTTTTTACTAAAATGTTATGTGTAGATGCTCCAAGGCCTTATATTAGCCAAGATACAACTAGCAGCATCCTCCCTCCATGTTTGTGCCTGTTAATAAAGTAAATCTCCACAGCTCACAGGGGTCGGGAAGCCTTGTGAATAGTAAACTTGGCTCCAGTGGGACATTTCTTCCCTTCCAATGAGAGGTCTGACACCCCATGATGGATGGGTTTTCATGACAACCTGCACAACTAAACAAGTAGCTTAATGCTTAATGATTGAAATAAATAAATAGAAAATAAAATGAATAAAACAACCAAAATTAACTCCACACATAGTCATACGGCACAAATACTGCTTTTGTGTTCTTGGAAGATGATGGAGTTTAACATCCTTGCTGAGAGCATAATTATATAAAAACCACAGGCATTGTTTTACTCACCCAGCAGCCAACATGGTACACCAAAAAGGTAGCTTGCTGTGTACTGTAGCAGAAAATATAACACTAACAGAAAACGCAGCAATTTTCCAGAACCTTCAACACACCAAGACGGGGTTTCATACAAGGTCTTGACAGAAAAGTCCAAGTCTAACTTTCTTTAGGCTACTACTATTAGGCCCTACTTAGAAATGACGTAAGCTCCATGATCAAACTGGCAAAAAAATAATTTCATCAATAACAAAACTGAGGAAAACAAAAATAAACCCTGTGAACTTTGGAAATTACTCAATAATCAACTAGGCTGGCAGTAAAAAACTTAAAACCAGATTTTCAAACATAACATAAAGACAGATAACACGCTCATTCACAGACTAGCTGGATGTGGCCAATTACTTAAACATTTTCTTCACAAACATAGCCACAACACTGGTAAATAAAACTAACCCTCCCACTCAGGGCATTTTGGGGTAGAACACATCCTAGCCTACTACAATAACCTAGGGGTCCGCAAAGATGATTTCAAACTAGTAATGTGGTAACAACAGCTGAGGGTACACAAAAACTGAGCGCCCTCCAACCTAACAAGGCCACTGGCCATGACAATATCCCCTCCAAATTCCTCAGAGACACAGCAACCGCCATCTCACCAGTCATAGCTCACATAATTACCTCTCCATAAAACAGGGAAAAGTACCACAAGACTTCAAAATTGAGAGAGTAACCCCCCTGCCAAAAAGGGCAGCAAATTGGGACCCAGGGCAACTACCGCCCTGTTTCTATACTTACCCATCCATCTCGATTGTCATGGAAAAAATAGTATAGCGAACAGGTCGAAAGGTACCTCGCGGAAAAAAATCTAATTTACGAATTCCAATCTGGCTTCAGAAGCATCCCACTCCACTGACACATGCCTTCTTTATTTGAGCGACCACATCAAAGAAGAGGTGGACGTGGGCAAGTACTGGCGGCATGGTGATGCGGGACCTACAAAAAGGCCTTCGACACTGTCAATCACTCCATTCTGATTGACAAGCTAAAAGCAATTGGTTTTGATAAACTATCGGTGAGCTGGATGCAATCCTACCTGGAGGGGAGAGAACAGATGGTGGAGGTGAACGGTACTCTGTCCCCCCCCCTCCCAGTGAGCTGTGGTGTTCCACAAGGAAGCATACTAGGACCATTACTGTTCCTAATTTATGCAAATGACATGTCGTCAGCTTGTGACTTCAACTTGTTCCTGTTCGCGGACGACTCAGCCCTGCTGGTCTTGGAGGAACAAGTTGCAGGTTGAAAACCCTCAGCTCGGAACTCGGCAGAATCTGCATCAGCGACGTGCAGTCAGGGGAGGCAGAGCCTCACCTGCCATACTCATAGACTGGTCATACTACAATGTAACGGAAAAAAACTAAAGAAAAACTAAATAGTAATAATAATAAAATGTCTCCACTGATCTGTGTTGTAAATGTGATTTATGTATGATTCCAATCGCTTTTTATAGTCAAAATCAGCAAATTTGCCGAGCTCCGCTACAACTACGCGGGTAGCGATGAGAAGTGAGGCAGGGACGAGCTCTGCCTCACATAAACCACAGTAACTTGCTGGAGCGCGGGCACTAATTTAGCGCGGGCACTTATTTTGTGAGCGCGCTCAAGCCAGTTACTGTGGGGTGAGGTGAGGCACAGATGAGCTCTGCCTCAACTCAGAATGCTTCACCCCACAGAAACTGGCTGGAAAGCGGGCACTAAGCGCATGCCTGTTACCATCTCACTGTAGGTCACCAATGTAATATTACATTTATCCTCGCCATCCATAGTCTCTAAATAACTTATTTCACGTATATATATATTTAGGCTCGCCGTACAACGGCAATGAAAAAAGCACCAGGGGAGGCAGCCATAACCTCTGCCGCACTGAAGGGGGCGCACGTGAGCCCACAGGTCCTTGTTGCTACTGTTATTCTACGCAGAGACGGTAGACGCAAACAACAAACTAGACTTTTGAAACTACAGGAAGATAAGGAGGACTTTTACAAAAAAGTAATAGAGATTGTTGTCCAGAAGGATAGCATGGACTTCATCTTCAAGTCAAGGTAAGACTACAATTGTAATGAAAATTGGATCTTACTAAGAAAGAACAATCCAATATTTCGATTGTGGGTATTTCGATTAGAACATCCCACTCCACTGACACATGCCTTCTTTATTTGAGCGACCACATCAAACAAGAGGTGGACGAGGGCAAGTACTGCGGCATGGTGATGCTGGACCTACAAAAGGCTTTCGACACTGTCAATCACCCCATTCTGATTGACAAGCTAAAAGCAATTGGTTTTGATAAACTATCGGTGAGCTGGATGCAATCCTACCTGGAGGGGAGAGAACAGATGGTGGAGGTAAACGGTACTCTGTCCCCCCCCCTCCCAGTGAGCTGTGGTGTTCCACAAGGAAGCATATTAGGTCCGTTACTGTTCCTAATTTATGTAAATGACATGTCATCAGCATGTGACTGCAACTTGTTCCTGTTCGCGGACGACTCAGCCCTGCTGGTCTCTGACAGGAACAGGTTGCAGGTTGAAAAAACCCTCAGCTCCGAGCTCGGCAGAATCTGCACCTGGCTCGCCGATAATAAATTATCATTACACCTGGGTAAAACAGAGTCCATTCTCTTCGGTTCGAAACATAATCTCAGCAAATCCGACGACTTCTCAGTTGCAGTGGGCGACATTATTGTCACAAGTAAGAAGGAAATTACATACCTAGGATCTATTCTTGAGGCAAACCTCTCCTGTGACAAAATGGCATCCAATGTAATAAAAAAGTCAATCAAAGAACTAGATTCCTATACCGGATCTCCTCTCTGGTAAACAAAAACACCCTGAAAACTCTGGCAGGAGCACTCATTCAAGGGTACTATGACTATGCTTGCACGTCATGGTACCATAGCACCTCCAAGGCGCTAAAAATAAAACTTCAAACATCGCAAATAAACTGGTCAGACTACTGCTTGACCTTTCATCTAGAACCCACCTCACCTCTGCCCACTTTGACAACCTAGGATGGCTTAGAGTAGACGACAGAGTAGAACTACTTGCAATGGGCCTGGTCTACAAGATCCACTACACCTCTATGGTACCCATGTACATGTCAAAATTATTCCCAAAGGTCAAGGAATACCATGATCATAACACCAGAGGGAGCTCCACAAATCATGTGAAACCCAGATTTGGCACAAAAAAGGGGGAATACACGTTTCGCAATTATGCCACATCAAGGTGGAACGCTCTTCCCACAACTGTAAAGGAAAGTAAAACTATACTTACCTTCAAAACCTCTCTTAAAGAGCACCTTCGGGGGAGAGCATTGCAAAACTGGCCCCGGTAATGGTACAAATCTCAACCTGTCGTTCAATGGACAGCTTCCCCCCCCCCATCTATGTATATACTCGCATTTTAGACTCTGTTACTAACTGTATATCTGTAGACTTGGTGTGTCTTAAATGTCCGGTTAGGATGTATTAGAACGAAATCTAAAATGAAAATTGTAAATAAGCAATCTGTATGTAAAAAACACCTGTATGTAAATTGTAAATAAGCCATCTGTATGTCAAATATGTCTTAAATGATATGATGAATTGGAAATGGGGGACCCTGATGTAAACAAGACGAAAGTCTTTCTCTGGTCTGCATCCCCTTAACAATTGTATGTTTTTAGCTGTACTGTACTGTACCCAATATACAAGCTGTTAAAACTTTTCAATCAATCAATCAATCAGACCAAAATAAATAACGGAAGCTTTTGGCACATGTTTTTCAACGACTTTGCGCTCTTGAAACACTTTCTTATTATTTATGATGTCATATTTTCAAGACTTCTTTTTAGTTGTACAGCTTGATGAAACCTTTTTGTTTGACATCAGCCATTATAGATAATATGGCCATCTGAGTGTACTGTGTATGGTTTGTTTTTAACTGTTTAATACAGTTAATTATTCAAAATGTCAGAGTTCTTTATTTTTAAACTGAAACTTGCACTACTGTTCAAACATAAATAACAACAAACCTGGAATTATGCATTTGGGACTTTATTTTTGCTTTTTCTTGTTGAACCGAACCGTGACCTCCAAACCGAGGTATGAACCGAACCGTGACTTCTGTGAACCGTTACACCCCTAGTTATGATGAATTGAAAATTAATCTAAAATGAAATCTATCTGTATGTCATGTATGTCATGTATGTTATGATGAAATCAAATGGGGGACCCTGATGTAAACAAGACGAAGGTCTGGTCTGATCCCCTTACCAGTTGTGTGTATTGAGCTGAACTGTGTTCTTCCCATTCTGCAATCTGTTAGTAAAGTTTTCAATCAATCAATCACTTACTTTTTTAAACACTGTTATGAATTGTCAAATGTCATTGAGGGAACATTAAAAGTCAAAAATATATAATATATAAATATCAGAAGATGAAATGCTGAGCAGACACACTGGCAACTGCAAACTTATAGATTGCTTTGTTGTTGAACCTGTGCTTAAGGTAGTCAACAGATGCATGATGGGTAGAATTGGTTATGTAATGTCGTGTGAGGGCTAAAAACATGGGTGTTCTCTTGGATTACTGGTCTAAAATACCATCATCACAACGTCTCTGGTCCGTTTTCACTGTCAAATAAACACAACCAAAGGCACATATCATTAGTTTCAATATATCAACCACGAATTGTGTTATACAATAGGGGTTGGATGGACTAACAGTATTTTGACTGTGCTTTATGTTAGGTCTGCTTTTCTGAAGGGCAATCGAGTAGTCTACATTTAAAAAAGATTGGTGTAGGATCAAAAAAAACTAAGATGTATCTGTTGTGGTGTTTTGAGATTTTATTTTTTGCTGATTGATAATACTATTTGTTCCACTATAATACTAGTTTCAATCACTAGTAAATCTAACAAAGCTGATGTAACTATGCAATCATAGTATGTCTTTGCTCGAGTTGGGTATTAGTTCCTAATCCTGCAGCAAAGCACATTATCCACTTTGATTATCTGCTGCCACCTACTGTCTCTAGGGTTCAGTACAGGAGTATTAACAGTGATCTGTGAATACAACTGCCTGTGAACTGTATTAAATGTACTTTAAAAATAATAACCTAAACACATTTACACAAAATAAGGTTGTTGTTGTTCTGTCATTATAGAAACAAGATTTAAGTAGGATACTATCTGGAAACAAAATATGTTTCTGTGAAAATGAAGTTTGGGGAAAGTTAATTTGGTTTAATAGTATATTGTGGTGACAGTTACGGGACATAATTCACTGTTTTATAGTGTGTGTTGCAACCCGGACCCGTTAGTGAGGGTACCGGGGTGAGAGTTCATTCATGCTAGCTGGTTACACAGAGCAGCTCATGTACTCACGTTGTCTGGATTAATAATAATAAAGTGTGGAAATCCATTCTGAATGCACTGCCTCTGACTGACTCCCGTTCATCGGCTCTACAATATCCATTTTAGATAATGGTTTGAATACATCTGAAGATAGAATGTTCAGCAGGAATATAAAGTGACTGATAAGAACCGTCCTCCACAACCGGAATTTGTTCACAAAGTTTAATTTATTAGTTTTAAATCAAATTATTTAAAAAACCTTTATTATGAACAAAGAAGAAAGAAAGGTAAATACAAAAACTATACACCTGTTACTGTAGATAGGCCTTTATGAGAAAGTGAGAATCCAAACCAAATAACTGACCACAATAAAGCTAAATAATGAACTAAGCTACATTAGTTTTTATTTTGAAAACATGACTGCTAGACCTAAAAAACTGGCATGATTAAACAACTCAATACCAATTGACCCATAACAAAACTTAGGCTATTTGTAAAGAATAAAATCATCAGTCTTTTTGTCACTCCTGCTTTTCACTATTGTTCTGGCTCTACTGTTCAAACATCTGCTGTTCGTTTATTCGTTGTAAGACATGTCATTACTCACGTTTCCTGTTTCTTTTCTTTGGCGGCATGTAACATTTATAAATTAGTTGCTGGACTTGTCGGCCAAGTTAGGGGCACAGCAAGGCTTAGAGCATGTTGCTAACCTTATACTTATCTAAAGTGCACTCTCAGCCCTTTAAGCTAAACTGTTGAAAGATAAACGGGCCAAGACCTTTTTTTATTGGGATTGCATTCTATTGTATTAATGATATATTGTAATATTCGTTATTGTTTGTCTAAGGTGCATTCACACCTAATAGTCCGTGTTCTGGTGCGCACCAGACCACAGTTTGTTACATTGTTTCATTTTTCAGAAGGTTCGGTTTGCGTTCACACGGGCAAAACTCAAACGGACTATAAACTTTAAACACAAATCATGTGCACGGAAATGCTGTTCAACCATTGGTCAGACATTAAGGGGGTAAAAACCATGGTAAAAACGCAAATCCCGCCCATTTCTACCGGAGCCTCCGCCATGGAGCATCGGCACTTTCGGCAGGTTTCTCATGCTGCTGTTAATCTGGAGATCAACAGACACTAGCGGCCGCGCGGCCGCTAGTGTCTGTATAATCACATCAGACAACGTCAGTTAAAAAACATTATAACACATGAGAGACGTTCTGCAGTAAGGAGGGCGTTTCACCGACGACAGTGTGTTCTTACTTTTATGTAGTTGACTGCGTTCACACCAGCAATGAACCGCTCCAGAGTTCGCAAGCAAGCGCTCCGAGACCACCTATTTTAGCGGACCAGAGTCCGGTTGTTTAGTTCACTTAAGAGGTCTCGGATTCTGTTCACACCGACCCAAATGAACCGCACCAGGGTTCGATTCAACCGGACTATACAAGGCAGGTGTGAACGCACCCTTCACCTGTCCTCTGTCTGCAGGGGCGGCGGGTACTGTAGTGTAGACTATAAGCCTTCCCAAATACTTTTGTCGCATCCTGGTAAAATACAAATAAATGTTTGTGCCTTTGACATTAGCGCTGCTACCTGTGCCCTCTTCTACGAAGCCAGTTCAACATACCCTGGATATGTTTGAGTTATCTACCGCGGTGAATTTAGTTTTAGGTTGGATATTCGACGGACATTCGCGGACCCGCCAGCAGCGTCAGTTTCCCGGACCCGCCAGCAGCGTCAGTTTAACGGGGAGATCTTCTCCGCTAAACGAGGCTTTCACTTAGGGACCATCAACAAATAACTTTTACAATTAGACAAGAAAACTGTTCTTTTTAATAAATCGACAGCTTCTCGATCGTGTGAATGTGAAGCAAATTGACTCTAGAGCATACATTTATTGAATACACCTCTTTTTATTGAATTGTAATACTTTAAATATGTTTTATTAATATGTTTGATGGAAACATTTGCTTATTTCTTCAATACCTTCCAGGTCATGTGACCTAATAACTCAAAAATCAATGTTGGGTCAAAGGACTACACCGGCTGCATAGGACACACCTCTTTTTATTGCATTTTAATACTTTAAATATTTTTGTATTAATATTTTGATGGAAAAATTAGCTTATTTCTTCAATAGCTTCCAGGTCATGTGACCGATTTACTCAAAATCAATGTTGGGGTCAAAGGACTACACCGGTTGCATAGGACACACCTCTTTTTATTGCATTTTAATACTTTAAATATTTTATATTAATATTTTGATGGATAAATGTGCTTATTTCTTCAATACCTTCCAGGTCATGTGACCGATTCACTCAAAATCAATGTTGGGTCAAAGAACTACACTGGTTGAATGGGACACACCTCTTTTTATTGCATTTTAATACTTTAAATATTTTTATATTAATATTTTGATGGGAAAATGTGCTTATTTCTTCAATACCTTCCAGGTCATGTGACCTAATCACTCAAAAATCAATGTTGGGTCAAAGAACTACACTGGCTGCATAGGACACACCTCTTTTTATTGCATTTAATACTTAAATATTTTATATTAATATTTTGATGGAAAAATGAGCCTATTTCTTCAATACCCTTCCAGGTCATGTGACCTAATTCACTTCAAAATCAATGTTGGGGGTCAAAGGAACTACACTGGCTGCATAGGACACACCTCTTTTTATTGCATTTTAATACTTTAAATATTTTTATATTAATATTTTGATGGAAAAAATAGCTTTATTTCTTCAATACCTTCCAGGTCATGTGACCGATTTACTCAAAATCAATGTTGGTCAAAGAACTACACTGGCTGCATAGGACACACCTCTTTTTATTGCTATTTTAATACTTTAAATATTTTATATTAATATTTTGATGGAAAAATGAGCTTATTTCTTCAATACCTTCCAGGTCATGTGACCCGATTTACTCAAATCAATGTTGGGTCAAAGAACTACACTGGCTTGCATAGGACACACCTCTTTTTATTGCATTTTAATACTTTAAATATTTTATATTAATATTTTGATGGAAAAATGTGCCTATTTCTTCAATAGCTTCCAGGTCATGTGACCTAATCACTCCAAGATTTGTTAGAAACCAGATCACATTGTTTGATCTAAAAATGGTGCGCTTCAAAAAAGGCAAGACAAAGAAAGCTTTAGACCTCTGGCAACAAGCAGGAGGTAGAGATTTCATCACCAGGTCTTTAATTTCTCATGGTTTTAGTGAAGTTAATGTTACAACTGAACAGTGGTCCTCAGTTACACTTACAGTGTTTAAAAGTAATAAGAAAGAGCATCTTAAGTGGTTGAGGGTCATCTGGGGTGAAGACCGACGTGGAGTCCGGACTGAGGTGCTTCAAGCAGGTACTGTTAAAAAATAACTTTGATGAGCCCCAGAGCAGAGTCCTGCCTCGGATACCCGGCGGATAACCCGCAAAATAGTTGTGTAACGGGCAAAACATACATGTAGGCCTATATCCAGGGGTGCACATAACTGGTACGCAGGTACGCATGCGCGGCAACAATCTGAATTGCGTACGGTCACTTGTGTCACAAAGCGCATTTGCGTACCGACGTACTTGTGAAGCTTTTCCAGAAGGCGGTTAGATCACCGGACGACAGAGTCGGTCTCCGTGTGCACAGACAGGGCTGCTGTTAACGTCGGTCTGTACAACGGAATTGTGCCAAAACTACGCCAACCGGCTGCGGAGGGAGACTCCCCCCCTTCACTGGAGAACTGCGCTAAAACAGCTGATCACAACGTTCACGCTCTGTGGTCACGAAGTACTCCACTAGCCCCCCCCCCCCCCCCAAATTCACAACGGGTCGGGTTGTGGGTCTTATATCAACAGGTCGGGTCCAGATTTGACTTGAAGATAATTGCATGTAACGGTCGGTTCGCGGTAGCTACTGAGCTGCGAGGGTTCGGGTGGGTGCAGATTTGCAAAACTGGACCCATGCAGGACTCTGCCCCAGAGGCTTTTAAGTTGAAGCTTAACCCTTGTGAATCCCTTTTTAAAAACGTTACTTTGAAAACACTAACGACAAAAATGTCCTCATCTAAAAATACTGTAATAAAGATATTATAGGCTATGTTAATATTTGTGTTCCACTTTCAATTACTTACATATTTTTAACCAAATTCAGTGCTGATCATAATTATCAAATGTTCATTCATTTTTATTTTTGTCGCTAGGGATTTGAAAGTCACTATTTTGATTACACATACACTTATTAAGAACATGTTTCCAAAAAAACACATCTTTACCAAATGTCGTGCCATATTCTTAACACAATCAGAATGCTCGCAAAATTAAACAGTGGCATGGATAATACATTTCCTTAGGGAGGCATAAGGGTTAATGTGCTTATTTAATTAAATACTGCATCACAGTAGGATGTTAACAGAATTTACTGTAATTGACCCAAGGATGGCAGATTGCTTAAAGTTGCATTGTAGTCTTACGATAAGAGATACAGTAATTAAATGAGATTTTGTACTTTTGTAATGTTTGTATTTAGGAAAATATGTCAGTGAAAGAGGGAGAGATGGACAGCACAGTATCAATAAACAGTCTTACAGCGCACCTACGGGTGAGGAAGACGAGGACACAAGTCAGGATGACAGGGAAATAAGTAACGCACAGCCACAGTCTGAGATAGACACAGAAGAGTCAGACCAACAAAGTACAGAGACAGCCACCGAAATGACAACAACAATGAACGGAAAGGGACAAACAGGCAAGGACAAGAAAGGGCCAGAAAAGGATAAAAAACGAAAAAGGAACAAACGAAAAACAGGGACAGAGCCTGTGGGGAAAGATGAAGATAAGAATGATGAAGAAAAACAGTGTTACAGCGCACCTACGGGTGAGGAAGACGAGGACACAAGTCAGGATGACAGGGAAATAAGTAACGTACAGCCACAGTCTGAGATAGACACAGAAGAGTCAGACCAACAAAGTACAGAGACAGCCACCGAAATGACAACAACAATGAACAGAAAGTGCAAAGCAGGGCCAAAAAAGTTCAAAATTGCCATGACAAGAAAACAATGGAACAAAATTAAACCTAAACATGGCAAAAAAAAACTCCGCCCCCCCTGGACTGATACATTATATCAAGAATTTTTGAAAAATAATCCATGCTGCACACTTGCTTTCAAATACCAGCATGTTAAGACAAATGATAGCCGTAAAAAGAATTCGCCATTTTTCTGTGCCTCTGCAAAATGCACATTTAATGGATGCAACGCTGTCTACAGTTTCTCAAAAAAGAACAGGCCAAAATCAACGGATACAAAAATTATTTTTAAAGTCATGCGCATTGGTGAAGTTATACACCATAAAAATCAAAGGCGATTTAGACCAGCAAAATACACAAGAAGAGGAACCATTTCCAAAGCCTTAACCAGTGGTGTCAGCAATTATTATTACACTATGTTAAGACAGACACCAGAGGAAATAATGGCTGGTAACATAAGCAGAAGCCTCACCAAAGACGTGTTAAAGAAAATATCCTCTGAAGTGAAGAAAAGTGCAAGGCTCCACGATGACATGATGCTTGAACTCATGTTGACTCAAAAAATAATCAAAGAGAGCAGCAGTCATGCATCATCAAAAGGCTATCTTCAGCACCTACAAATTGATCCGTTTGCTGTACATTTATACACAGATGCTGGAATAAAGATATTGACTGAGCACTTGAAAAAGCCAACACCTACGACTCTCTACCTTGATGCCACAGGCAGCGTGATACAGAAAATTCCTGATCAAAATAAGCGGGTCTTGTATTATGCTTTGGTTTTGCCCGGAATGGGTAAGGATAAGCCTCCCTTGCCTGTCACAGAACTGATCACCAACAGCCATTCCATTCCATCTATTTCCCATTGGCTCATGGAATTTAAAAGAAAGTTGTCTTACATAAGAAAAAGAAAGATAGCACAGGTTGAGACAGATTATAGTTGGGCTCTGATAAACAGTGTGCTTCTGTCTTTTAACAGGGAAAATATGTCAGTGTACCTTGACAGAGCATTTGAGATAGTGTCTGGACAAACTGAACTGATTCCTAACTTCACTGTGCTGCATCTGTGCTCTGCTCATATCATGAAGGCTGTGTCACAAGCATTTGGGAAACAAACTGTAGACAGAGGCACACAGGAATATGCAACATTCTGTTTTGCGTACATCCTGAACTGCACAAGTATGCAGGAAGCCCTTGATGTTTTTTATCATATGTGTGTGCTTTTTGATGCAGAGGAGTACACTCATTTGGTGAAACAGCTAAATGTACCTCGACAAGTGCATTTTGCAAACTCGGGACTTGAAACTGGAGGAAAGTGGACATGTAATGGGAGAGGAGGAAAGCAAAATGGAAACAAATGCTCATAGCATTATTGGAAAGTCCCCTTTTACACAAGCTTTTCAAGTCAGGCGGGACCAAGCAGAGTGTGACATTCTCTCTGACGATGCTGTTCAGGTAAAAAACCACTACCTCTGTCCTGGTGTCATTGATGCACTGTTACAAAACTACATGGGGATCTTCTCATTGTGGAGTGGTTTGTTGCTTGGGGATCTGTCGCGACATAGAAAAGGTACATCAAAAAAAGATGGAAGTCACAAAACCAGGGATACCAACTGCCATGTTGAGCTCTGGTTTGGGTTGGTCAAACACTCCATCCTTTTAAAAAAAAAAGTACCTGAGACCAGCTGAGTTTGTCTCCAAAATGTATGCCTCAATACAAGGAAGATACGTAGAGCACATTGAGCAACACAATCTGCCAATGCATATTCTGGACAAAAACTTTGGGCATCCTAGCAGGCCAGATGATGACCACGAGGAACAGTGGAACAAGCGGGAAAGTTCTGCTGGTCACACCAAGTCCAAGTACTTCAATCCACCAAAAACACTACCCAACCCCAAGAGCCCACCTGCCACAAAGGTGAAGAAAAGAAAAGTGGACCAACAGGAACAAGACGCACAGGGAAATGTGAGTTTCAAAGTGTGTAAATTGTTCTCCAGCATTTTAATTGTAACAATGGAATAAGTAAATATTGTCAGAAAGTAAAGCATGGACTAAATTGGTAAAGAGTGAGGTGAAGGACAAAGGACATGAAGTATTATAACCCAAGATGATTAGGTGCATGTTGTAGGGGGAGAATATGAAGATGAACAATGTAAATACAGCTTACAAACTTATAACAGAAACTAGATTTCCAAATCAGACTTTAAACTGCAATTACAGTTTCTGTTCCTGAGCAGCCTGTTTAATGTCATTTAGTGAAAACTCTAAAAGGGACTGAGGTTAAATGCATAAACATGGACAGTTTAATTATATTTTGTGCATGTAGCTTTGATGGTGCATATACAAAAACAAGGCCTTCACCCAAAAATTCAAGATTGTTAACCCTCTGGTGTCATTCAAATGCACTACCCGAATTAGTCATTCGGGACAAAAATGTCCAGAGTGATACCGGAGGGTTAAAAGATTCCTCAAGTGTCCGTATTAAACAGACTGCATCTATTTTCCCTCAATCCTAACTTGCAGTTGACCTGGCTGTGGAAAAAAAAGGACACAGAGGTGGTCGTGGCAGTGCTCCCCTCACAGATGAAAGGACACATCTTGCTTATCCGCCACTGTGAGCTATGCTCACTTCGACCCCACCAGTGGTTGACAGGGGAGGTACTACATGTTTCAAGTGTCTGAAGTTTCACTCTACACTGTGTTATTTTCTTTATCTAGCATTTAACGATTTCTCCCCAAAATGTCTAGATACTTTTGTCAGTCACAAGATTCTCAAAGTTGCAGGAAATGAAAGTTCAGTATAACTGGGAATATGCATTAATTGGCAAATTGTTCTGATCTTTTTTGCCAGGTGATTGAAGGCGTGTTTCATGTTGCTGCCGACAAATTCGCCGTTCTGAACAAAATGTACTTGCTAAATCACTACACAGCAAGTGTCATTTTGTTCGGGGACAGAACTCAGCTAATATCTCACAGTTTACCGAAGGTAATGTGTGTGGTCTGTGTATGTTTATGTGTGTGGTGTGTTGTGTTTGTGCATGGTGATGCTGTAGGGGGAAGTAGGTGTGGATTTGATTTGTGGGCTCACACATTAGGTACATGGAGTGAAGCATTGGCTGAGGTCTTAAATAGGAAATTAGCTGAGATTATTTTACTTTATCCTCTCTGAAACTATACTCATTAGTTAAATCACCTGATAAATCTACTTACTATTGAATTCCCATACCAACACTTGTTTTAAGCACAACAAATGAATGGCACAAGAACATCATTGTCAGACTAATGTTGTTGTTATTTTTACCTTAGCCTTCAAGTTTGTTTTAATCCTTTATTTGATGCCATTATAGGTCAACTTTGACAACTCTGAAGCTGTCCTGTCCTTTGTACTTGTCAACAACAACCACTGGAAGTTGCTGGTTTGTAATTATTTTGTCATTGTATTATTTCTGTTAAAGCACAAGACTTACATAGTGAAACCAAAAATATGTTTTGATGAAAAGTGCTTTTACTTGTTTTGTTCTCTCACAGTACATTCATGCCAACACCAGCACCGTATTCCTGGTGGATCCAGCTCAAAGCATCAAAGAGCTTGATGACTCCGAACATGCTGCCAAAAGAATACAGTAAATCAAAATTCAATAGATATTTGAAAATTCAAGTAAAAACTATATTTAAACGTAAAAAATGTGTCACATTTAGTTACATTCATACTCACAAACAGCATTGAAAGCATTTTAAACAGTCTGATACAGTCTGTGTTCAGACAGTGATATCTATAGCTGACCTGTGGCTGCCTCTTATATAAATAAATGGTCATATGCTGAATACAAACAGTATGAATTTCTGTTACATTATCTTTAGGAGCCACATCATTAGAAATGTAAAGTGTGTTAACATGATCCTTTCTCAGGGAGTACTTCAGGATGAGGAGGACACGCCACAGCATAACAGACTGGGTGGATGTTAAGTGGAAGGGAGGCGTTATGGGCCACCCACTTCAAACGGATGGATGTAGCTGTGGTGTCGTTGTTGTGAAGGTGAGCTGAAGAGATTCTGTTTTCATCCAGTTAACAAGCAGAGTTTTTAATGTGAAAGACAGTTTAATGCAAGGGCGGATTAAAAAAGCTGTCAAAAGTAGTTGTTGACCGATAAAGGTTTTTTAAAGGCCGATGCTGATCCCCATAATATTTAGCAGGCAGGTTGGCCAATGGACAATATACAGTATATTGCCGATATCATGTTGTTGTTTATTGTATTTTTCACAACTGACAACAATTGGATTATGACACAACATTGCTGAACTTAAATTAACAGTTATTTAACACTAATGTAGTATTTACTTGAACACAGAAAGTTTAATTGACAAAACATAACTCAAAATTCCAATAATAGGACCGGTCTATATCAATACTCAAAAGTTTTGGGAGGCATTCTAGTCAAGGGTGGATGTCTTCTATAATGTGTCTCATGTTTGTGTCTGTATCTGTATTACTATACAATAAAGAAGAAAAACCCTCCATAACATAAGTGTTGTTTGTTTAGATGGCAAAGGCAGTCATGGAGTCCTTCCCTCTGATCCCGAATGTGAATTTCGAGTGTTCGAAGAAATACATGAAACGGGAGAGGAGAGAACTGGCTCTCGAAATCCTTGAGGCATCAGGTAAATAAATATGAATATATGTATATGTATATATGGGTGTCTGTATGTATATATATATGTATGTATGTATATGTATGTGTATATAGAAGCTGACATACATGTATTGTTATCTTGTTTCAGTCTTTGATGAGCACACTTATTGTGCTATGTGTGCTGCCTTAAGGCCTCCAGGATCTCCCATCACAGACTGGGTGAGCTGTTGTGAAGAAAATGTGGAATTGTCATGTCTACATTTATGTATTCATTTATTTAACAGGGACAGTGCACATTAATGAACATTTCTGTAACTGTGCCAGAGTTAGCCAAGAGGCTATTTTTCATCTGTAGTCCCTGGACAGATTTTAAAAGTCAACCTCAAACACATAATTAATTTTAAACAACTAAATACAATACATTTAAAACATGCAACACACATTAATGGAATACTTAAATAAAAAAAATGTAAAAGATAGAAACAATAAAAAAACAAAAAAAACAAACAAACAATAGAGCATGTTAAAACACAGGCAGTGGGTTTTAAGGAGCAGATGATTGTGTCAGCTGATTCCTCACTAACACTTGAGTATTAAGACAACTGAATGGTAATCTAAGGTACAAATATATAAATACACTATTTCTTTCACTTCAACAGGTTCAGTGTGATGACTGTGAACGATGGTACCATGCCCAGTGCCTGGCAATGGACAGCAGAGACTTTAAAAAGGCAGAGACAGGATATTGGAATTGTCCTTTGTGCAAGTAATACTTGAAATGTGCTCAATGATGACGATTAGTAAAACATGTGTCCTGTGTAGCCTTGTTTGTATTACTTTCTGATCATTAATCACTGGGTCACATGACAGGGAAGCTCTAGAAAAAAAACCCTGAATTTTTTAATAGAAATATTAATATTAAATAGAGGATGTAATATTATCCGATATAAAGAGCTGTTTCTATTGTGTACAGACTTGTATTCAATTCATAAAGTGATTTTGAGTCATTAGTTATTGAAGAAATAAGCTAATTTTCACATACAATTATTAATATAAAAATATTTGGAGTATTAAAATACAATAAAAAGAGGTGTGTCCTATTCAGCCAGTGTAGTTCTTTGACCCAGCACTGATTTTGAGTGATTAGGTCACATGACCTGGAAGGTATTGAAGAAATAGGCTCATTTTTCCATCAAAATATGAATATAAAATATTTAGAGTGTTAAAATACAATATAAAGAGGTGTGTCCTATGCAGCCAGTGTAGTTCTTTGACCCAACATTGATTTTGAGTAAATCGGTCACATGACCTGGACGGTATTGAAGAAATAGGCTCATTTTTCCATCAAAATATTAATATAAAATATTTAGAGTGTTAAAATACAATAAAAAGAGGTGTGTCCTATGCAGCCAGTATAGTTCTTTGACCCAACATTGATTTTGAGTAAATCGGTCACATGACCTGGACGGTATTGAAGAAATAGGCTCATTTTTCCATCAAAATATTAATATAAAAATATTTAGAGTGTTAAAATACAATAAAAAGAGGTGTGTCCTATGCAGCCAGTGTAGTTCTTTGACCCAACATTGATTTTGAGTAAATCAGTCACATGACCTGGAAGGTATTGAAGAAATAGGCTCATTTTTCCATCAAAATATTAATATAAAAATATTTAAAGTATTAAAATGCAATAAAAAGAGGTGTGTCCTATGCAAACAGTGTAGTTATTTGACCCAACATTGATTTAGAGTAAATCGGTCACATGACCTGGAAGGTATTGAAGAAATAAGCTAATTTTTCCATCAAAATATTAATATAAAATATTTAAAGTATTAAAATGCAATAAAAAGAGGTGTGTCCTAAGCAGCCAGTGTAGTTCTTTGACCCAACATTGATTTAGAGTAAATCGGTCACATGACCTGGAAGGTATTGAAGAAATAAGCTCATTTTTCCATCAAAATATTAATATAAAATATTTAAAGTATTAAAATGCAATAAAAAGAGGTGTGTCCTATGCAAACAGTGTAGTTATTTGACCCAACATTGATTTAGAGTAAATCGGTCACATGACCTGGAAGGTATTGAAGAAATAAGCTCATTTTTCCATCAAAATATTAATATAAAATATTTAAAGTATTAAAATGCAATAAAAAGAGGTGTGTCCTATGCAGCCAGTGTAGTTCTTTGACCCAACATTGATTTAGAGTAAATCGGTCACATGACCTGGAAGGTATTGAAGAAATAAGCTCATTTTTCCATCAAAATATTAATATAAAATATTTAAAGTATTAAAATGCAATAAAAAGAGGTGTGTCCTATGCAGCCAGTGTAGTTCTTTGACCCAACATTGATTTAGAGTGAATCGGTCACATGACCTGGAAGGTATTGAAGAAATAAGCAAATTTTTCCATCAAATTATTAATATAAAATATTTAAAGTATTAAAATGCAATAAAGAGAGGTGTGTTCAACAAATGCATGCTCTAGCGTGGATTTGCTTCACATTCACTCGATCGGGAAGCTGTCGATTTATTAAAAAGAAAAATGTTCTTGTGTAATTGAAAAGTCATTTGTTGATGGTCCCTAAGTGAAAGCCTCGTTTCGCGGAGAAGATCTCCCCGTCGTAATACACACAGCAGCAGGGGAAACTGACGCTGCTGGCGGGTCCGCGAATGTCCGTCGAATATCCAACCTAAAACTAAATTCACCGCGGTGATTAAAATACGATTAATTGCACAGCCCTAGGTCACTCTTTATGTTAGCTAGTGGTTAGCTGACGTTTGCTAGCTAGCTAGTAACATCAACCAGTGTGTGTGTTTGACTAGCTAGCTACCTGGTAGATCGAAGCCCATTAGAGTTTGAGTTTATTAGGATCCCCATTAGCTGTTGCATGACAACAACTAGTCTTCCTGGGGTCCACACAAAACATAAAACATTACATTCGACAAGACTTTTACAGAACAGTAAATAAAAAATAAAAAACTGATTTCCGAAGTCCATTTTCCTTCAAGCATTGACTTTCATATTTTCCATCATATACCACTTATTTTCTGATTTCATTTAATTGGAAAGAAAATAATGATAATAAAATAAGAATAAAGTACTTATATCTATCTGCATTTACAGATGCCAGCCTTCAATTCTCTTAAGGTACAACTACCTGAAATGAAAATAAAAGAAGAATGAATTATAGAATGATAGAAGATAGATAGTCAGAGCTGGTTGATGTCGCCAGGGGAAAGAAAGTTTGGGGCTCTCTGCTGGAACTGCTACCCCCGCGACCCGACCACGGATAAGCGGGAGAAGATGGATGGATGGATGGAAGATAATATGACAGAAGCCCATCTCCTACTGTAACTAACCTGCACACTGTGTGTGTGTGTGTGTGTGTGTGTGTGTGTGTGTGTGTGTGTGTGTGTGTGTGTGTGTGTGTGTGTGTGTGTGTGTGTGTGTGTGTCTGTAGCCAGCCAACCAGGTAGAACATGGCAGAAAAAAGAAATAATCATGTATTCAACCCAGTTCAGTGTATTCATACGTGTATTGCTCTCCTGTGTAGAATGATGTGGTGGTGACAGTGCAGACTCAGGGAGGAGGCAGAGAAGGAGAGAAAGAGACACAAGAGTTACAGGTAATGGAAATATCAGTCAGCTTAAAGTGTAGGATAACATAACAAATTAAGACACAAATACTTGGATAATATATTCCCCCCTCTCTCCCTTTCTTTACAGAGTAGCATAAAGATTGTGTATTCAAACCAGTTAAGTGTACTCATACGTGTATTGCTCTCCTTAATGTAGAATGATGTGGTGACTGCAGACTAAGGGAGGAGGCAGAGGAAGTGAGAAAGAGACCCAAGAGTTACAGGTAATGGGATATCAGACAGCTTAAAGTCTAGGATAACATCCCTAGTCAAAAAATGCTATAGGAATCTCTACGTTTTTGGAACCCTATAGGAATCCTTTAGGATCCCATATGATTTTGAGACAGTTCTGTGCTCTATATTGCAGGAAATTGCATGTACAGGTGTTCATTAAATTAAAAAAAATCTGCCATGGAGGTGGTCGTGCCTGACCCACTCCAAACCACCCCTTGCCTGCCAGTTACTAATCTTGCACCCCCATTTTCAACTATAACTAGGCGGCACAGCAGCGCACCAGCAGCTTGAACAGACTGACAGGAAAATGTCCTCTTCAGCTCATGAATCAAGAGCTCAGAAACGAAAGAAAAACGTCAGCAAGAGGAAAATAATAAAAGAGGTCGACAGCTAGTCACCAAGTATTTTCACAAGAAAGGTATTTATTCACAGAACTTGTTTTGAAGCCCATAACAGCTTGGCCAACATTTTGTGGCTGACGTTAGCTACCTGTTGCTATCAAAAATTAGATGAGTGTAGATGAGCCCAGTGAATTTATATCCAGCAGCTATGCCCTTTTGCTATGGCTAGCTAACCTAACCTGTATAATGTTACATGCTAATCACATCTGCTCTAATGCACAGATGCGGCTTCAGGATCAGTACCCCTTCCCTCAGGCCAGCTCCCAGTTGAAGGAGAGGGAGGTAAAGCAGCAGGGCTTGGGGTTAACAAACAGATTTTAAATATGCTTACCATGCATTGAATACAACTTTAGGTAATATTCACATTTAGTTACTCTAGTTCTTCCAGTAATTGCAATACCATTGACCACTGGCACATTAAATTGAGGTTGTTACAGTAGCTATAGCTAGATTTGAGCAATTGGAAAATATCTATACAAATGATTATTATTATTATTATTATTATTATTATTATAACAATTAAGAGATAGCTCGAGCTGTACTGTGTTATTACTATTATAGGGCATTTTATAAATTATGTACACTATGGATACTCTAGAGCCAGGGCCCTCAAGCAAAGCAGCCAACGAGGAGAGCAGAGGTGAAGAGGCAGAAGTACCAGTACAAGAAGAGGTCGAGGACCATGAAAGCAGCACAGATGAGGAGGAAGCAGCTATGGACAGTCAATGTCAGGGACAAAGTGAGGCTCCGACACAGGATGCCACAGATACTGAGCCACCTGTAGTGGTGTCTGAGGTAGAAGATCTGCTATCACTTGACCCAGGGTTGTTCCCAGCTAGGATGAGTGACAAGGACAGGGCAACTATTGTAAAGAAATTAGCAATGCGAGAAACAGATCAAGAATTTCCACATGATTCAAAGGGAAAGAGATTTCCAGATTACTTGAAATACAGCAAAGCAGATAAGGGTAGGGGAAAAGTGAAAAGGGACTGGTTGATTCACAGTGAAAGTGCAAATGCACTGTTCTGCATACCATGTGTTCTTTTCTCCAAGGAGCAAAAAATACCCTCTCTTAGTGCTTTGAGTAGTGACCAGGGATACAAGATGTGTGACGTCGAGTGGCGTCGCATGTATGATAAATTCCCAAGCCATGAAACAAGTAGGAATCACAGGGACTGTTATTTGCGATGGAAACACCTACAGTGTTCGGTTATGACTGCATGTGGCGTTGATCATCAGTTGCAGAGAGAGCTACAGTCTGAAATTGAGAAAAACAAAGCTATCTTGCAGAGACTCCTTGATGTCACTCTGCACTTGGCAATGAGGAATTTAGCTTTCCGAGGTAAAACGCATGCTTTGGGCGATGTCCACAATGGAAATTTTGTAGGTACGCTAGAACTTTTGTCACGATATGATCCACTCTTGAAAGACCACTTAGACAAAATCAGGACATCCAAAAAAGGAAGCCAGCTAACTCATTATCTGAGCCCAGACATCCAGAACGAGTTTATTGAATTGTGTGGGGGAAAGGTTTTAAAAACCATTCTGACGGAAAGGGAGGATGCCATATACTATGGAATCATTTGTGATGCAACGCCTGCCATTTCCCACACCGAGCAAAATGTTGTGCTCATAAGATATGTACATTTTAATGAAGACACAGGCGAATGGGAGATCACTGAAAGATTTATTGAATTCAAAGATTTCAACGGAAAACAGGATGTGAAATAGCAGGCATGATGGAGAGTGTGCTTCTGGATCTAGGGATAGACATTAGTAATTGCAGGGGGCAAGGGTATGATAATGGGGCGAATATGTCAGGGAAAATCAAGGGAGTCCAAGCCCAAATACTGAAAAAGAATAATCTTGCTACTTTCTCTCCTTGTGCCGCATGCTGCAGAATCGAGCCCTGAAGTGTCCAACTTTTTTGGTTACATTAACCACCTCTACACATTTGTAAGTGCCAGTCCATCTCGTTGGTCTATATACAAAAAGAAAACAGGTTGCTCTGTACATAGGCTATCTGACACTCGCTGGAGTGCGAGAATTGATGCTGTGAAACCTGTAGCAAAGCACCTACCTGGTGTCATTGAAGCCCTTGCTACCATACTGAGCTCATGCAGTCTCACAGGTGAGGCCAGATCTGAAGCTGTTGGTCTGAGGAACTACCTCATGTCATTTGATGCCATTGTCCTTCTCACCATTTGGGTGAAAGTATTGCAATCTATTGATGACAGAAATGTGATACTCCAGTCAGGGAAAATCTCAATAGAGGTGGAGGCAGGTAATGTTGCTGCACTAAGAGATGAGATGCAGACTCTCAGAAATGGAGGGGATGCTATTCTGTCTGAGGCATCAATGGTAGCTAAGGAAATGGAGGTTCCACCTTGTAAGAGAATATTTTCATCTGATCTGTTTATAGAGTCTTTTATGGTTCCTTAGAGTCTGTGATACTGCAAACATCTGCTTGTAGTCACTCAAAGACTCCTCTGTAGGTTGAGGTCACAGGTCAAACGCTTCTCCGATATCCGTGGGGGGTTTGAGACCTGGCAGCATCTCTTTGAGACAAGCAGATCATTGTCTTGCATCGGCTATTGATTATACGCAGGCTTTCTGGAAGCCCGCCTCTCCTCGTGTTGGTTAGATGTTTTGTGTCTTTTGGTTCAGAGATCGCTGGTGGAGCACTGGACATGTGTGAAACTAAGATGATCTCCCGGCCGTTATTGTCTGTACTTTCTCCAATAAAACTCTTCAGTGCTTTTGGCTAACAACGGTTCCAGACTCCTTCATTCTACCTCAACATTGCAACAACAGAAGTTTACCTTCACATTTTGGCGTCACGAACAAGATACCGAGATTTCTTCAGAAGGCTGGTGAGTGCTTTTTTTCAAATCTATTTGAACAACTGCCTTACCAGACTCTGTGATTGACGGTATCAAAATTATCTGTGAAACTGCGCGAGTGCAATTTGTTTTGGTCTCTCCACTATGTACATCTGAAGGCTTAATCATAACCTGAGGAATCGGTGTCAAAAGGGGATTTTATCTTGGCCGGTTCTTCCTGTGAATGCTGCTGGGGCAAGTGCCAACAAAAGCAAGCACAGCTCATGTATAAAACAATAAGAATATTTGGGGCTAATAAATAACCTCGGAACATCGACTTTTAACGATTTCCGCTGTGTGTGGTTTCTAGAATTAAATTACTGGACAATCACACACTGCAAATATTCGGAGAGACCTTAAGGAAAGCATCAGCAAGGTGGAACCTCTGTTTAAAAAAAAAAAAAAAGCAATGTGAGGATTTGTAATTGAAACAAATTGCCGAATTCTGGAGATTTCAACGGGTTTAAATCAGACCAATCCGTTTTCGGGTGTCTGCTCAGGCCTGCAGGAGGGAGGGCGAATTCCCTTCCCCCCTGTGGTGAACGGCACACGAGTAATGTTTAAGAACACAGACTTGTATTTTCTGTTAATCACACCATAAGCTCAAGAACTAAATTGAGCTATTAAATGGGAAGGGTCGTGGCAGAATATTACGTTCACACTGTGTTTAATAAACTAACGGATTATTGAATTGGCTGTTGTTTAAAAAAAAAAAAAAAAAGCACTGAATTAATTAAAACAATCGCTGCTCTCGGTCGGTTGAGCAGTTTTACCACTACATTTGCATAGTGGTTTTGATTGAGAATAAGGTAGTTTATTGCTCATCAACAGATTGAATATGGCTGAGAAGAGCCCATATTAAACAGATATTTCAGTGCTCCCGTTGACGTTTTCCGTAATTCTCGGACTAAATTAAACTGGATGATTTTTTGGCCAGGGCACTGATTTTGTTGCGAGTACATGTTTGTTTGTCTAATTGCAGTGTTTGTTTTATTGTACTAACCGTTAAACATGGGTAATACTGCCTCCACAAACGATTCAGTTGGTAAGAGGAAAACCATTTCACGCACAAAGACACTTAAAAAAACCCGATTGCAGAAAACCACTACACGCATTTGTTTTCTCCAAACATGCCGTCTGGAATTGTCGGAAGAACTTTGGATTGGTCTAAAGTTATGCCGTTTACATCGTTACTTTGCGAACACTCACAACAGATTAATCAGAAAGGATTGATTCGATTTGATTGGCCTCTGACAGGTAGTTTTGATATGGCCGTGTTGTGGCAAGCATTTAAACTGGTGGAAGATAATTCAAATTGTTCATGGGATCAAGGATACATGACAGAATGTGTGAAAGCCTGGATGGCTTTGGCAGAAAAAAGGGGTTATGAAGAAAGGAAAAATGCAAAATCTGTTGGCAGCGAGCGAGGCTCCATTGAGCTCAAGGCGCTTATTGATAAAGTTTCTCAATGTGCAAAAAGTTTTCATTTGCTTAGCCTAGAGGCTGCTTTTGATGTGAGATCAGAAAACATGTCCAGATTCAGGGAAAGACACGGTGAGAATGTTCCAGACATTGCAAAATCTATAATTTATGATTGGATTAAAAGACAAGGTAAAACTCCAACCCCATCTCAGCTCATTTGTATTTTGACAGACGCAGGGCTGTTGGACGGAGAGCAACTCTGTACGAAAATAATTCCCGCGACAGAACTCTCAAATCCCGTTGCGAGAAACTCCGATGATGATCTGTTAATAACAGCTGCAGCTATCATGAATGAAAATAAGTTGAGATATCAGATAGGACAACATGGAGAATTAGAATCGGCACACGCCGAGCAGAGGGCAGCAGCGGGGGAGGGGAATGTTTCACATGGCAGTCCGCGATTGACCCCCACTCCTCGCACTCAGCCACTCCTTTTACGAGATTACCCAGGTTCGCCGTACGGCAGCAGTTTTCCAAATAATGTCCAGCGTAAAATGTACACGACAAAGCAAACATCTCAGGATAATAATTCTGAAGAAAGTGTGACCGCCCCGAAAATTCTGATAGGAGATGTTCCAGTTTGCAAACCCTGGACACCCGCTGAGGTCATTGATGTCACTAACCACGCTCCCAGTCCCACTAAAAGTCCAGATGAGTATCTGTCATGGTTGACTAATATTTGTTCAGTTTATAACTGTTTGGTTCATGATGTTAAACAGCTGATAATCTTAACATACAAGGCAGATTGGCCCACGTGCAGAGACGAGTTTACATTTCCTGAGTGTACAGCCGCAGGGGACTGGCCCACGACACAGACGCGAGACATGTGGATACAAAACGTCGCCGCATTGGCTATCAGAGCATGCGCTAAAACTCACACAGATTTCTCACAAGTGACGGCATGTGTACAAGACCCAGCGGAAAATGTCCCAGAATTTATCCCGCGTTTCATGACAGTGTGGGATAATAATGCGGGAATTAAAAGAGACGGTAATGATTTGTTTGCCATACAGACCTTGTTACATAATTTAATCCCAGAAACGGCTCAAGCCTACATGATGTCGACTCCCGAATGGCAAATTAAATCTTGGAAAGCGACTATCGCCACAATGCGTGCGTTGCATAGGAGCCAAATATTTCTTACTCCCAGAATTTCACAACTGCTTCAACAATTGCCTCAAAACACCCAGGCTTATCAAACTCAAGGACAGAACCACACACAGCAGTATCAAAATCAGGGGAGATCACAGGATTATCATAATAAGAGCAGACAGCAGCAGAACAAAAATCCCAAAAAGTTGATGCCATGTCATGTTTGCGGAGAGACCGATCACTGGGCAGGACAGTGTGGTAAGCGGTGGGGGGTCCAGCAGCACACACAGCCCCCCCTCACCCAGCCCCCCTTCTCCCAGCCCGCACTTCCCCCCAACCTTCCCCAGCAGTCCGGACATCTGGCATTAATGCAGTCTCCACGTTATGACAGACAGAACCAGGAGCAGAACGCTCAACAAAGTGGATTTAATAGAAGATAGTGGTGCCAAGAAGATATAGGGTCAGAATCACAGCATTTACCCATTCAAGCAACAACAATTCGCCTTTCCAATAACCCGCGTGAAGATCCAATTATGCCCGTTGATTTTAGTGGTACGGCTGTAGATATTTTGATTGACAGCGGAGCCACCTTGTCTGCCGTGCGTACTAAGGAGAAAGTGTGTGAAGCAACCAATACATTTGTCACAACCATCGGTGTTGCTGGAATTTCTATGTCCGAACCCATTTCAGAGAACACTAATGTTTCAATTAATGGATCAAACGTGGAACACTCTTTCATTATTTCAGATGGAAGTCCTATTAATTTAATGGGCAGGGACTTACTATGTAAATTACAGGCAACAATACATTGCACTTCAGACGGATTGTTTTTGACAATTCCTGACAGTAAGGTCTATCAGGCAGTCCAATTCATTCAATCATCGCGAGACAACCTGTATTGTTGGTCATTTCCAGATTTCAATATGATTTCTGTTTTCTCCACAACAGGGATTCAGAAGATTGCTAGCATTTCTCCGGTTTGTGCGTCTTTAATGTCTCTTATGCGACCTGTGTTGAATTGTCATTGCACAGCAGCCTTTAATCCGTCAGTTGACTACGCGCAATCAGTAAGAGGTTTTTGCAACAAATCAGATCGGTTGACAAGTGAACAATATTTGTTCATTTCCCGACAAGGATGTGTTTTACCCATCAGACTCACAACACCCCAGCAGGTTCTCCAAGTTGAAGAAAGCCTCCCCTACATAACGGTGGCTGTTACGCCAGGCAGTAACCCAAAAGAGGTGGGGGCCATGGCAGCCCGCTGCCAGGCCCAGCTAGAAGCCTCATTTTTTTCACACACACACACACACACACACGCCTAACGTAATTAACTTTGGAGGGGAGCATTTCCTGCTGCGTCTCGCGGAACCAATTGCTCTTCCACAATGCACTTTCCTTCATTTACAACCAAACCCCCCCACAGAGTATGGCCCCCCCTCAGATTTTTCAGAAGTCCCGGCTACATTATGGGCAAAACACAAGAACCATGTTGGTTTTGTTGCCTCAGCGCCTCCACATCGAGTAACACTTAAAGCCAATGCCAGATTGCCAGCTATCAGACAGTACAATTTGCCCCATAGAGCCATTTTGGGGATTGAAGGAGTCATCCAATCTTTGCTTGATCAGGGCGTGTTAATTTACACAACTAGTCCCTGTAATACTCCAATTCTACCCATACCTAAACACAATCGCCCTGATGAGTGGCGCTTTGTCCAAGATTTACAAGCTATTAATGCTATTGTCATTCCGACAGCTCCAATTGTGCCGGACACCAATTTGATTTTAGCTTCTCTGCCCCCGGACTCTAAGTACTACACAGTGATTGATTTATGTTCAGCATTTTTCTCTGTTCCTCTGCATCCAGACAGCCAGTATCTGTTTGCATTTACTTTTAAAGGTAAACAAATCACATACACGCGCCTCCCACAGGGGTCTGTTGAGTCGCCTACTGTGTACGCAGCAGCTGTGAGGAGAGATCTGGACACTTTGGTCCTGACAGGAGGTAGTACCTTGCTTCAGTACGCAGATGACCTGTTGTTAGCTTCTCCCAATAAAGACGCCTGTCACATCGACTCCATTCTGCTCATGAAAAGACTTTCTGAATGCGGACACAGAGCATCCCTGGCCAAGTTGCAATACTGCCAGACTGAGGTCACGTATTTGGGTCACATTCTGAGGGATGGACACCGTCTCCTCTCGCCAGCAAGGATTTGTCTGTTGAACAAAGTACCACCACCTCGCACAAAGAAGGACATGCTTTCCTTCTTGGGCATGGCAAATTATTGCAGACACTGGATTTTTGAGTATGCTGCGATGGATTCTGTCCTGCGTGCTGCCACTCTGCAGGCTGCCCCTAACATTGTTCAATGGTCTGAGGACATGCACACTGCCTTTCAGGACTTAAAGCAGGCCCTCACATCTGCTCCTGCCCTGGGGCTCCCTGACTACCATCAACCTTTTCATCTACACGTCCATGAGAAGGGGGGCTTTGCAACGGGCATCTTGGTGCAGAAGCATGGCTCTAATTTCCGGCCTGTTGCATACTACTCATCTCGACTCTCCCCTGTGGTGCTTGGTATGCCTTCATGCCTGCGGGCTGTGGCCGCAGTGGCGATAGTGGTAAAACAATCCTCTCCCATTGTACTGGCCAGTGACTGTGTAGTACATGTCCCACATGCAGTTTTGCATATTCTGAACACCTCTGCTACTCAGCATATGACGGCAGCAAGGCGATCTGGTTATGAAGCTGTAATTCTTTCAAGTCCACACATCACTCTTAAACGTTCCCCCCCCCCTAAACCCAGCTACACTGGTGCCAATTCCAGATTTTGAAATAACACATGACTGCGTCACAACGATTGACATGTCTTCCTCCCCCAGAGCTGATATGTTGCAAACCCCTATCCCTAATTCAGATATGATTCTGTACACAGACGGGTCTGCGAGCAGGCCGTCTGACACAGTACACTTAGCAGGCTACGCTGTTGTGAATGACTGGGAAGTTTTAGAAAGCCGGGCCTTGCCAAATGGCACGTCAGCTCAGGCTGCAGAGTTGTATGCTCTGCTCAGGGCGTGTATTTTGGCTGAAGGTAGAGTTGCAACCATTTTCACAGACTCCAGGTATGCATTTGGTGTGTGCCATGATTTTGGTGTCTTGTGGAAAATGCGCGGTTTCTTAACATCGGCTGGTAAGCCTATTCAACATCATGCGTTAGTAGCTGAGCTATTAGACGCTATCCTGCTCCCTGCACAGCTAGCAGTAGTTAAATGTGCTGCTCACACAAATTCTAATGATCCTATTTCGCGTGGAAATGCGTTAGCCGACACCGCGGCTAAACAAGCAGCAGTTTCCTCCTCTTCTATGGTGCTCCAATGCCCCTCGATACAACCCGCAGAAACCATTTGTTTGCCTTCCTTTAATGATGTCGCGAACATGCAAGCCCGCGCTGATGTTAGGGAGAAAGATTTATGGCTAAGACGAGGTTGTACACTTGACGCTGAGTCCAGCTTGTGGCTCCACCCAGACGGCCGGATGGTCTGTCCCCGTTCATTCCTCCATGTTTTGGCACATGTTGCACATGGCAAATCACATGTAGGAAAAGGAGGGATGAATGGGATTATAAAGTCACAATGGTTTGCTCCAGGCATTACACTAGCTACACAGACCCTTGTAGATAGATGCATGATATGCCAGCAGACAAGAAGAAGAAAAGGTCCAGTTCAGCATGAACATTTACCGCCCCCCTCGGGGCCCTTTGTAAATATGCAAATTGACTTTTCGCACATGCCACCATGCCAAGGATTCAAATATCTTTTGGTAATAGTGTGCCAGTTCTCCAAATGGGTAGAGGCCTACCCTACCAGAAAAGAAGACGCCAGAACAGTTGTAAAGTGTCTTCTCAAAGATGTTGTCCCTAGATTTGGTGTTCCAGCAGGGATTAACAGTGACAGAGGTCCAGCATTCATTTCTAAGATAACCCAGAGTCTAGCTACAGTGTTAGGGTTCAAATGGCAATTGCATGTTTCCTATCATCCACAGAGCTCAGGCCAGGTTGAGAGAATGAACTTGACTATAAAGGAAAAACTCACTAAAACAATGTTGACCACAGGACTAAAATGGGTAGACGCGCTGCCGCTAGTTCTGTGCTCAATCAGAAACTCACCAAATGCAACGACAGGGCTTAGCCCACACGAAGTATTGATGGGAAGGCCAATGTTCACAGGATCTAGTCCTCCAGTAATGCCCCACAGACTCACTCTTTTGTGGACAGAGGATTACATGACTAACTATGTCAAATATCTAACTGACATGTTGAGAAAGTTTCACAGGCAGGTGGCTGACAGGCTCCCCCAGCCTGGTGAGGAGCCCACCCACCTTTTTCAGATTGGTGATAATGTACTAATCAAATCGCTTGAAAAAGATTCTTTGTCTCCCAGGTGGAAAGGTCCTTTCCAGGTATTAATAGTGACCAGAACAGCCCTGAGAGTACAAGGTAGAGCGGAGTGGATTCACGCTTCAAGATGTCGTCTCTCTCCTCTACCGGATGCTGGCGTGTGAAGGCAGTCACCATCATCGTCATTCTGGGTTTACTGTACCTGGCCAAGAACGCCCTGCTAGATGAAGCTGTGACAATCCCAACGACAGGTGGCGAGGGACCTCGCCCATCTGAGGGAGAAAATAAGGTGCTCTTATCTAAGAGCGCAGACGACTTGACCACTCAGGGTCCAGACCCTGAGGGCAAAACAACACCAACGGGCAAAGAAGTGCCTAGCGACAAGGACAGGTTGTATCCAAACACCACACAGACATTCAGTATGGTGCAAGAAACACAAAGAGAGAGAAAAGGAGGGAGAACAAGGAGGATTGTCTCCCTCCCTGATCATAAGTCAGAGACTATTGCCGTTAACTGCCCAAGTTCAATATGTGACTCATCTAACTGTATTATTGTGTTTCCTGTGTTCTCAGTTTACTCAACATGGGAGTTATATCCAGAAAACCAGTACTCTTGGTTCAGGGTCGCACCAGAGGGGGTAAGGATGGTTCTTAACACCATCGAAGAAATGCCCCCAGAACTGTGGTGTAGCACGATAGAACAGTTCGAGGCACTGATAAGGAAGGAGGTAAAATGTACAGTGCGGAAGCCAGATTACCGCATTCCCAATCTAGGTGATACTGCATGCACAGTTACTGGACCAAATAGCAAAACAAATGTTCCATCTACTCCACTTAAACAATCAGGAGGCGAGGTAGATTCTTCAAAAAAGGCCTTAATTACTCCTTATAAACAAACTAAAACTAATTCTGCAGTAAGTTTAATGTTAGACTACGCACATGAACGTAATGTTAGCAACTGTTGGTTGTGCCAAAATATGCCAGAATCAATGCATTCTCCTATGTTTAGCCCAATTCCTTTCACAAAAGTTGATTACGGTTTAGTAAACTGGAATGACATAGCATCTAGAATTAGCGATGAGGCTGGGGATTGTTACACTCCTTCCTACCCCATAGACTCTGAGCAACCTTTACAGTACAAGGGCTTAGTCTCTCTCATTGTTGAGACAGTAAATAAAGATTACCTGCCTGACGGTTTCAAACGTTTGATGTTTTTAAAATGAATATATATGAAGAAATACGTTAACCTAGCTTTTGAATATAGATTCCAGTTAGCTCTAGCTCAGACTAATTGTTCAGATAACTTTACAAGTCCAACATGTACAATGCAACCACACACACCCGCTTTGTTAGTGGAAGCATTGGTAACAGTGGTGCCCTGGTTCGGCTCTAGGACAGTGGACTCCGTTGAGGTTAAAATACATGACTGTACGCAGCCAATACCCTTAGGCAAGCCCCCTACACGTGACTGCTCAGTATATGTCCCCCCAATTGTTGTACATGAATGGAAGAATGTGTCCATCTGTTTCCAGAATGCAGTAGGATCTCACACCTCTCCTGATGTGGGACACAGCGACTGTAATGCCATAGTGAGAGTACATATAGCCAGAATTCCCCTCCCACAGAGAGTTTACTTAGTTTGTGGGGACCGGGCCTATGGATGTGTGCCATATGATGTTTTTTATGGTACCTGTTATCTAGCCTACCTAATCCCTTTAATCCGTAAAGTAGAGGCTACTGAGATTGCAGCAATACTTCCCTCTCTACACAGGAACAGCAGGTCAATTACACAAGGACAACAGATAGCTAGCCTATTCTTGCCTTGGTACGGTATTTATGTTACTCAGCAGGAAATTGTCGCATTGTCTAAAGTGGTAGAACATCATTTAAATGTATCCAACACAGCGATGTTAGCTGAACACAAAGAATTGCAGGAAGTTAGGACAGTAGCACTACAGAATCGTATGGCGCTTGACCTCCTCTTAGCTGCCCAAGGAGGAACATACAAGGTGATAGGAAGTGAGTGCTGTTCTTTCATATCTGATGCCACACCTGAAGTTATGGACATGGCTCATGATACTGCCAGGGGAATAAAATAATTGCATGAAACTCATGGGTTTACATTTGGGGAATTAAGTGGAACTTTTGGATCTTGGGGAGCGGGGCTGGTTACATTTGTTGTTACTGTTTCAGTGTTTATCTTGGTTGTGCTAATCCTAGTGATCTGTTTGATCACTGTAGTTAAATTAGCCATACGAAGGGTTGCCAAGACTGCCCTCCAGGCCCCACAAAGGCTAGTTGGACATTCGACTGTACAGGACACAATATTAATGTACAATGCCGAGCTTCCGGACCCCTGGGTCTCCATCGTGATCTCCGACCCGTGGGTACCTCCATTCAGCGATTGAGATGTTGTTTAAAGTTGATATTCTGAATAAAGAACAGATGTTTTGATAATTGATTACAGTTGATACACTGGATTAAAGGACAAATGTCTGATTTTTCCTTTGCAGGTTGTGATACAAATAAAATGTCTGATTTTCCTTGTGTGTATTTGAATGAAATAAATGTATTACTAAGTGCCTTACTCTTGAATAAAGCGTAATGAAGTAAACGTAAAGTAATGTTAAAGATTGAGGACACTGTAACTTTACAGTTTACAGATTGATCGATTCATCACTGCGAATTTATACCTTAAACTAGGAACCTAGCTGGATCTCTCATGATTCTGATTTATACCTCAATTGGATTTCTCATAATCCTAAATTATACCTCAATTGATTTCTTATAATCCTAAATTCTAATTGTGTTCTTAATAAGTAATTGCCTTAAAGTAAATCTTTAAGATGTAAGCTGATTTAGAATCTGTGTTTGATGAATGAGATTAACTGAGTGATAAATGATAAAAGATCTTATTTTTGAAACATATATTTTGCTATAATATTTTGTACCCCATGTGTTTATTATTGTACCTTTTGACAAAAATGCCAAGCACTGAAGAGAGATGATTTTTATTATGATTGACTGTGTTCAATCATGGTGATTGAAGTGTTTTTCAATCTTGTTCTATTTTTAATGTAATGAATGTATCTGAGCCCACCCAACTCTGAGGACGCCTATTGATTTTAAGTATTGACTGAAATATTCTTAGACTAATGTTAATTGGTTATCAATAGATTGATAAAAAGAGTGAATCTGTAAGAGAATATTTTCATCTGATCTGTTTATAGAGTCTTTTATGGTTCCTTAGAGTCTGTGATACTGCAAACATCTGCTTGTAGTCACTCAAAGACTCCTCTGTAGGTTGAGGTCACAGGTCAAACGCTTCTCCGATATCCGTGGGGGGTTTGAGACCTGGCAGCATCTCTTTGAGACAAGCAGATCATTGTCTTGCATCGGCTATTGATTATACGCGGGCTTTCTGGAAGCCCGCCTCTCCTCGTGTTGGTTAGATGTTTTGTGTCTTTTGGTTCAGAGATCGCTGGTGGAGCACTGGACATGTGTCCAGTCCAATCCATTTTTCTTCAAGGTTGTGTCTTCCTGGTCGAATGTACTTATTGTAAGTCGCTTTGGACAAAAGCGTCAGCTAAATGCAATGTAATGTAATGTAATGTGTGAAACTAAGATGATCTCCCGGCCGTTATTGTCTGTACTTTCTCCAATAAAACTCTTCAGTGCTTTTGGCTAACAACGGTTCCAGACTCCTTCATTCTACCTCAACATTGCAACAACAGAAGTTTACCTTCACACACCTCATTTCAAAAAAGAACTTTGCCGTGAGAGGAGGAGGAAGAGGTTTCATGATGAAACTGCTGAAGGAACAGGTCAGGAGGATAGGCCAGAAACAGCATTCCGTAACACTGTGTTTTTCACTGCCATGGACCAGATCATAAGTGACTTGGACACTCGGTTCCAAACAACAGCAAATATTGTTGAAGAATTTGCTGCCATACTTAAAATTGGGAAGTTGAGTGACAGTGTCATGGCTTCTGTGTGTCAGCCACTGAGGGAGAAATACTCACAGGATCTCACAGATCAGTTTGAGAGTGAGATAAGGCATCTCAATAAAATATTTTCTGCCACTTTCCCCCCTGATTGTAGCTCTCTTGATCTACTGAATGCAATATACAAGATGGAACTCCAGAGCATTTTGCACGTTTGCATTGCCCTCAGAATTTTCTTGACGCTCCCAGTTACCGTAGCTGGTCGTGAAAGATCATTTAGTAAGTTGAAACTTATCAAGAGCTATTTAAGATCTACCATGTCGCAAGAGAGGTTGAACAGCCTTGCAATGTTATCGATTGAAAGCAAGCTGGCTCTGTCACTTGATTTCAAAGAGCTCGTAAAAGATTTTGCCACCAAGAAGGTCCGGCGATTGGCGTTCGGGATAAAAATCCAGTCTATGCCAGGATTGTGGGATGTTTCCCTATAGTAAGCTGACAGGCTACAGCCCACATTGTGAACAATTACTATCTGATGCATAGTCCTCTAGCACTACATTTTTCATTGTTTGCTGTAAGTGTGTTCATGTCCTGAGAGTTTATTGTTTTATAATTGTGTTCAAATCTTCAGTTAATTTATACTTTTGTCCTTGTGTTGTTCAAATCTTAATTTAATAAGTCAAAGAATGTTGAGATTTGTTGTTTGTTCATTCCTGTATTGGGTGTACTTTTCAATTAAATAGACAGAAGATAAAGTTGATAGTCAGTGCATGTTGATTTCTTGCAGTCCATTACAGTTCATTAACTTCAACAGGGTTTTCGAGGTTGGGTTTCATCGTGTCGTTTAGGGGGTGGACGCAAGGTCATGACCCCACCAGTATCCAAGAATCCTGAATTGTCCCCACCAATAGCTCAACACTTGTCACTCGCGCCTCCTCGAATTACTTGCGCGTGTAACAGGTAGGGCTTTAGCACTCTGCTGAGAAAGGCAGCAACCCGGCCGCTACAGCAAAAAAACTAGTGCAATGCAATACATAAATGTCCATCGCGCACTCGCATGGATTGGGGGCCCACAAATAGATTCTTTCATGGGGCCCAGAATTTCCAGCTACGCCCCTGCTCCCACCACAGGATCATGTTGTCCACGAAGAACACGATGAGCATGATGAGGTCCAGGATGTAGAAGGTCACGTCTCTGAAGAGCGGCCACCAGGTCAGGTGCAGCATCTCCCGGGAGAAGATGGTGCACATGCCGATCACAAACAGGATGTTGAAGACGGCCGAGCCCACGATGGTGCCGATGCCCACGTTATTGTGGGAGATGAAGACGCCGATCAGGGAGGTGAAGAGCTCGGGGGCGGAGCCTCCAGCCTCCATGAAGGTTGCCCCCGCCACGTCTTCAGAGATCTCCAGCTTGTTGGTGATGACCTCCAGCCCGGGAACAAATAACTCATCACAGACGATGGCTAGGGCGACAAACATGTAGATCATGCCAGGACCACCCAGCCCTGCCGCCGCTGCTTCACTGTGAAGATGTCCGTTGGAAAACCGCCCTTCCTGTGAGGGGGCTGCGCTGCGGGGTGAGGGGTGGTGGGGGGCGGTTGAGTTAGGGGAGGTTGAGGATCTACGTAGATATACTGTTGGATATCTGATCTGTTGACAACTATCACCGGAGGAGTATTGGTGCTCTCAGGTGAGACAACCGCCTCCTCCTCCTCCTCCGTCTCATTTTACCCCATCACTTCCCGAATGTTGACTTCCACAACATCATCATCACTATTCACATCTGCTCCGAGAGTGTGGTCCCTCTGGGCGGAGGATCCAGGCTCTGATAGCCTTGCCCTCAGAGTCAGCGTGTAGACGAAGCACAGCAGCACACCTGAGAGGAAGAAGAGGAGGCGACTGCGCTTGAGTCTCCTCCTCGGGGGAGAGTGCACCTTCATTGCCCTCATGGTCTTGACTCCAAACAGGAAGTTATGTCGGATGCATTGTTATTCCTTGATGGTTTCAACTCCGTAATGTGGCGGGAAGACACCAATGGCCAATGGATAAGACACACACACACACACACACACACACACACACACACACACACACACACACACACACACACACACACACACACACACACACACACACACACACACACACACACACACACACAAGTGTGTTTCATCTTCTACAGCAGGCAGCTGCAACCTGAATACGTTGAATCTCCAACAACATCCATCCTTTCCTATTTGCAGCGAAATGTAAAACAATTAATTAAACATTTAAAAATGTTTGATATTTTATAAAAGGAACTGAGTTGAGAGAAAAAAAACACCCAGTCTCCAAATTTAGAAAACTGATGTTTATTTTAGGCAGGAAACCATATTTGTGAACAAAATGCAGCGTTAGTCTGAATGTCCCTGCCTAAAGACTTTTGAAATGCAAATAATGTCTAAATCAAGCTTTATGACAAGTACACATCTTTCCCAAACACCATTAAAAAAAAAAAAAAAAACTCAAACAAACAAAATCAACAACTTGAATAAACACAAATAAATCCAAAACAAATGGAAAGTCTAAGGGTAAACAGATTGGGTGGAACAGGAAGTGGACGGTTCATTGTTGATGATGTCATATCCTTCAACAATATTGCCTGTGCTCAGCTTCTTCACTCAGTTTCACAGTAGAATAACACCTGCCCCCTCTTTAGTGTGAAGCGTCAGTGCTAATAATAAACCATCTGCCACACTTCTCCAATTTAAGATCCAGTGGGATTTGTCATTCGTCACATCTGGGTAAGAGCAGATTTGGATTGTAAAGGTGCATCAGTAGTAGTAATGATCCCGCTTTCGTCTCATTAGTATGCAAGAAAAGTGACAGGTGGTGTGATAGGTCACACCTCTCCCTACTTATGTTACTGAGCTAAGTCCCGCCTCCCTTTGTTCGAGGTGGATGTCACACCTAGGTGTGAATTCACACGTAGGTGTGAGATCCTTTGATGTGAGGGGTGAGGTATCATCACACGTAGGTGTGAAATGCCCCCCTGTGTAGTGCTTTTGTAGTCTAGTCCTTTGATGGGAGGTGTTATAGCAGGTATGTGTGATATAAGCCTCTGATGTTAATTTAGGTGTTGATTAAAGCAGTCTCTTTGAAGTTATGCTGTCTGGCCCCTGTCCCCTCAGAGTTGTATAATCTAATTAGCCTCTGATGTTTGCCCTTTTGATGTGAAGTGTTATAACAGGCCGGTGTGACTTCACACTGGTGTGTTATAAACCTCTGATGTTAATTTAGGTGTCTCTTGAAGTTATGTGAGACTGTCTACCCACCCCCCCTCCCTTTTCTCCACCCCTTCCGGGCTATGACGCAGGCAGATAGTGGGGGGTGGAATTAGGTAGAAATATGCGCAAACTAAATAAAAAGACAGCAATTCCATTTACCCAGTCACCTTTTCAAAAAATAAAAATGGGAAGAGAAGCCTCGAATGGGGTTTAATCAGTCTGTGACAGCTTACCGCCATCCGTCCGGAGCGTCAGTCAAGAAACGAATGCAGCATCAGCAGCAGCAGTGCGGGGGTCAGAGGCCGACAGTCACGCGCCTCTTTTGGTCATGCGTGCGTTCATGTGTGTTGGAGGAGGGGCTCTGTGAGGAAGTGGCAGATTTCCCCGGTTTGACTGCAAAATACTTTTTACAGAGGGCTCCGCGTCCCTCTCAACATAACAAGTCCCGCCCTCCTCACCAGATCATTTAAAAGTAAGGGGATGGAAATAGATGAAAAAAGAAATACGCTCAAACTAAATAACAAGCCAGTCATTTTCCCTCGCCAAGTCACCTTTCAAAAAAGAAAAATGGCCAAGAGAACCCTAGATATGGGTTTACTCAGTGAGACGCCAGTGACAACTTACCGCCACCCGTCCGGAGCGCCAATCAAGAAACGAATGCAGTATCTGGGCCGGGTTCAGACGCCTCCAGCCGAAGAACTTCATGAAGAATGGACTCTGAAAAATGGCGATGTTTGGGGTTATGTATTCAACTATATGGCGAATGAACTGCATTTCTACAATCTGAAGAATGGAGAAACGTATGGACCCCGTAGTGTTAAAGCGACACTGACCTCAACAGATTGGGCTGTGTTAACTCTGGTGTCCTCCAGAGATCTCCACGCAACCACTGTATCGGAAGAAGTAGTGCATCAAGAAACAGGCGTGGAACCCGCGGTGTACAAGATATTTGCAAAGAAAAGCAAAGAAACGCAGACAGCATGCGAGATCAAAGAAGAGTTTGCACAGCTGCCCCTCAAGGTGGAGGAAGAAGAAGGAGATATTTCCCCGCCGCCAGAAGTGAGAAGAGTCCTGACAAGCACCGTATGGGAAACTAAAAGCGGACCATCGGGGCGATGGTATTACCGCGCAAGCCGTATGGTGACGCTGGGGAAGGACCCCTCTGATGATTTTGTTTTGGAGTATTTCAACTCTACATGCGGGGTTTTTCAGACATCCTTGCGGGTGCCTCTGACTGCTTGGCTGAAAATGATTGATGGAAAAGCTACAAAGCTTAAAGAACTTTTTAAACAGAGTCAGACATCGATCGACATTATACTGGTGAAAACGACTCTCACTTTTGCAGAGGCCTCCGCCTCTCAATCAACATAACAAGTCACACCCTCCTCACCAGATCATTTAAAACTATGGACCCCCTCAAAGAAAAGCAGTGTGTTACCAATGTAAAAAGAGCGTCAGGGGTTGTCTTACGAAAATGTGTTATCTCTGTATCAAGATGATGTGTTTAAAAATGAATTTTGTGAAAAATACCAACTGGGATGAGAGACGTCATAAAGACACTCATTTTAAACCACAGTGTTTGTTCTCTACAAATGTTTAAAGATTGTTACAAAATGTAAAAAATAAAAGGTCTGGAGACTAAATTAATTCAGGTGACTCTGTCTTTATTAGGAAAACAAAAATATAATACAAATGGTTTAAGGGGTAAATGTAACCATCTTGGACTTAATAGTCTAACAAAATACTTTATCTGAATACATTTTTTATTTTTTAAACGCACTTTTTGAAATTATTTATTTGTTATTTCAGTGGAACAGTCCAGTTTTTGTTAACATCAATGCTTGCGCTATGACTGACATTGATATGGCTGACATTGATATGTATCAACCTCCATCTACTCCATCCGAGTCTCCAGGGGAATCAACAACTTGGCGTTCATTCGGTTCAATACAGCCATTCGGGACGCTCTACAACCGATATTTGCAGTAAAAAGCAAAGAAGACGCAGACAGCATGCGAGATCAAAGAATTAGACAACAAAGGCTATACATTGTGTTACTAAGATACTTTTAGACACACTTTGGCGTATGCAACACTTGTTCAGTTAAACAAGGTTTTTTCTTTTCTGATAACCTTACATATGTTAGTTATTTTCTGCTACCAAGATACTTTAAGATACACCTTGATGTACGCAACACTTAACAAAAGGGTATAATATGAAGTACTTGGTAAGGAAGGGGTTTTTTCTTTAAGGGGTGCAAAAACTTTCAGAACAGGGTAAAATATTCATTAATTTGTAATGAATTGAGTTTTCTTTCTTTTGATTTTCAACATACTATTTGTACACAATGACTTTTCCATATTTCTGACAAACTATACTTTTTTGACTTTTTCCGTAAAATCTTGACAAACTATTACTTATTCTTAAATGTTGACCTATTGCTGCTTGGTTAGAGATGATTGATGAAAAAGCTACAACGCTTAAAGAACTTTTTTTTTTTTTTAAACTCTCAATTCTATAAATGACTACCCCCCATTCAACGCAATAAACCCCACCCTCCACTCAGAAAATCATCTAAAACGAAGGACCCCACTAAGACGACCGCTGTAAACTAGACATGGAGCTGAGAAAAACCAAGACTCCCCCCGCGAGTTGCAGCCAGGAACAGACTCCTGGACTACCATCATCACCACCATTCTGGACACCCGAATCTTGCAATACTACTGCTGCTGATTTTGCTCCTTGGGTCAAAACGTCTCTGTTTATGGACACAGTGAAATCGGTGTTGGTTGATATTGTGGAGAGGGTGATACATCGGTACAGAGAAGAAATATGCAATGGATGCCGAGTCAGTCACCCCGGCCAGAAGCAACACGATTTCCTGAATGACATTTGAATGATTTTTACTTCAGAAACAATTACAACGCGTTAATGAAAAGACTCTGGCTCACCGACTTCATTACTGAGATTGACCAGACTCTTATTGATAAAGACATTTTCACGGATGATCGGAGGATCCAAGGCGCTTCGGAGGCTTTTCTTCACAATCTCAAAAACTGCAGACGCCTCAAGGAGAGACTTGAAAAGATCCATGCAGAGTTGGATGGAGAAGAAGAAGACTAATAACCAGCAGTTGACTGAAGCCAGGGACTTGTTCCATACATTGACTTTTTTCTTTAAAGTAAAATAAAAATGGGAAACTACTATGCAAAACGCTCTGTATATATTGATCAGAATGTAGTCAATACCCTTTTAATAAGTGTGGTGATGAGGACGATTGAAAACAGAACGAGTAGTGACCCCTGTGTAAAAAGAATGGCTGAAGTTTGTAAACTGGAAGACATTTTGGATATCGTTCGTTCTGGCAGTATTATTCCGGGTCATTGGGAAACGATTGTAAACGAAACATTTAAAGTGGTCCTGGAATCTTCATTTTCCGAAACATTCTGTAACATTATCTCAGAAATGAAACAAACATCAAAAGTGTATCATGTGCTCTCATTGTATGCTCTGTTTGTAGATGTAATGCATCTTTGTGTAGAAAGCAGCATACACATGAATATTCTGACTGAAGTGAAAAAACTCCATCACGATATCTCCAGTAATATGGGGAATTCTAAGCTGGAGACGGTCCTGCGGATGTTGCAATCAGTATAACTATTTGATTTTTTGTGTGTGAAAAAATTAAAAAGTGGTTTTTTACATTTAAAAACTGTTGTCTTCATTATAGCAAGGGGGGCGTGTCTGATACATGTGTATTACAGTCCTTCTTTTTTGTGTTTTTCAGTGTTTTCCGTGTGTCTGTACACACAAAGCACAAATCATTTAAAACAAACCCTGAATCAGATTTAGAGAGGACCATTAAGAGTCAGAATCTTAACGAAATCTACTAATACAAAGTACTTCATTATCTACTTTTCAGCTTTTATACACAAAAGTGTATATTTCAGTAACTTTCTCAGAGAATTTAAGCATAAATCTGTCAAATGTTCAAAACAGCCTTGCTTCACTGAAATAGCCTCAAAATCACAAACTGCCATTAAGAGTCAGATGCTTTTACAAAATCTAATAAAACAGAGTACTTTCTACAGATGACTCCTCCCACTCAACGCAATAAGTCCCATCCCACTCAGCAAATCATATACAACTAAGGACACCCACTAAGACGACCGTTGAAAAGTAGCCATGGATATGAGAAAAACCAAGTCTGATGTAGCCTCCCCTTATTATCACCAGGATAACGGATACGGGCTTAATGACTGGATGTTACAAAGTAGGGGAGAGGATGTTCTCGAAGAAGAGCTCTCCTCTATATCATATCCATGTAAGGTCTTTAGGACAAAAGAGGACCATGATAACATGACATATGAATAATATCTTTCTTTAAAAGATGGTATTATAGATAACCTTTATAGAAACAGTATATCTCATACCACTCGCCAAGATCGCAAACGACAATTAGCAGAAAAGATAAGAAAAAGTAAAGAAAAACGAAGAAAAATGAAAAGGAGAAGAAAAATGAAAAGCAAACGCAGAATGCGAATGAAAAGAAAAGGGGCCATAGGACGGAAAACCAAAAAGACAAAACGAAGGAAGGTGAAAAGAAAAAGGAACAAAGTGAAGAAATTTAAACTAGAGGATGCTCATGGTGTTGTTGAGCCATTACCGGATCATAATAATCTTATAGATCATCTACCACTAACCGACTGCTGCGAATGTGTTGAACAAATACCAAAAGCATTGGCAGAGCTTTGCTTCAATATAATGAGAGAAAAAGCACGATACTATGGAATTGCCCAAATTGGTGACAGTGCCAGAACATGCATTAAAAGACTGTTGGAGGATCTCTATTCTAGTATCGGTTGTCATTACATCGAAGGATATGCCAAAACGTGTGACGACATAGACAAAGCTTTTGAAGACAATTATATGGTACCTGTCCTTACAGCTAAACAAATCCTACGCCAGGTATTCAACAGACCACAAGAAGCACAAGAAGCCCCAGAAAGGATTACATTCAGAGCTAATAATGGTGAAACCGAAGAAGAAGCAAAGCAGATTATAATCGTTGCGGGTGAAAGGATAGAGAATTTGCATGTGATGTTAATGCATTTATCTGATATAAAAAATGCATTCGTATACTTCCAAGAGACCCCTAAACATCTACTTTGGCAATGTGAATTGAACAATAAACCGATCACTGTCAATGAAACGCGGAGAGAAGCAGCAGTGCAAATCGTTAAGTCTATTACCTTGTATGCACTACGACATTAACTTGGTAAAATGTAATGTGTTTTTTATGAAAATGTGTTGAATGTTGTGTTTTCAATTAAACAACCATTACAAAATGAAAATGTGTTTTATTTTTTGCTCTCATATATAGTAATAGTATTGTAAACGAAACATTTATAATAAATCTTCGACAGGCTGCCACACAGCCTGCAGTCCGTCACCCCGACCCTCAGTATGTGCACTAAAGAATGGGCAAAGATTACGGCTTTTTCGGTTTTCTAACCACCATTATGCGTCTAAAAATAGTTGGTTTTACTGAGGCACCATTTTTGCACGTATTGGATGTCCTGTGGTGCTGGTCAGTCAGAGTGGAATAGGCCTGCGTCATGGGTTCACACCAAAGCCATAAAGGAGTCTTTGTCATTGATGAGCGAGGTCATCTCTCTCCTCCACTGGCCAATAAACTTTCACATTCTCCACTTTTTTATGATTTTGTTTAGCTCACGGACCCCAAACAAAAGTGCAAATAATTGAATTATTCACAGGGAAATGAATAAAGGATTAATTTGCATTGATTTTGCTCCACCACAAATGGAGTCATTTTCTTGACCATAAGGACTTGAGAGCAAACCAACAAATTGAACAAAAAGATCAATGGTATCTTTTAATATGGCTATCAAGAAAGAAATCTCCAAATTGACGCTTTGTGTTTAAATAGTTTGAGAGATTTTCCACGTGGTCTGTTGGAATAGACTGACTGGGACTTTTTGTGTGAAATTATGCTTTTTTGGTCACAAATTGAGAAAACATCAGTCTAAATTTGAATAATTTGGCCTGTGAAGTTTTGGAGAGGTTCTTTATAAATCAAAAACTGATAGAGGAGTCGGTATGTTAATGTGGCGATAAATGTTCCCCTTTCTGCTCTGTATTGGTCTGTTTGACTTATTCAGCAGCATTCTCCACACCCTGAAAAGTCTTGTTCTCCTTTTACTCGTGTTTGGTTTGGCTGGAACGGATTAGACACAAGCTCAGTTTACACCAAAATACACCTGATTTTATGCCCAATTGTCAATGGGTATGTTGGTTATTTGCAACCTAAGTGACAAATTGAATGAAGGACAATTGTGTATATGCAACCTAAGTGACAAATTGAATGAAGGACAATTGTGTATATAGCACAAGAAACCCTTTTAACATTTTATAACATTTCCAGTGTTAAGAGTTATTTTGCTTAATAGGGTAGAAAAACACAGAAAGATGGTTTTAGCGGCATAAAAAACAGAACATAAAGGATGGACTGATAATAGAGGTTTACATATATTTTGATTCATGCAAGTCAGTTAGCTAGCATTTGTTTGTATTATTACGTACTTGGCTCCATTATATCCTGTGCAACACATAAACATGTTCACCTTATGTAATAAATTGTAAAACAATGCATGTCATGTGTAAGAAACAGCTGTAAGCGAAACAACAGGACAGAATAATTCAAGGTTAGCAGGAAAATATGAAACGTTTTGCACTTTTGTTTGGGGTCCGTGAGCTAAACAAAATCATAAAAAAGTGGAGAATGTGAAAGTTTATTGGCCAGTGGAGGAGAGAGATGACCTCGCTCCTCCACTGGCCAATAAACTTTCACATTCTCCACTGTCTTTTTATTCACATTGCCAAAGTAGATGTTTAGGGGTCTCTTGGAAGTATACGAATGCATTTTTTATATCAGATAAATGCATTAACATCACATGCAAATTCTCTATCCTTTCACCCGCAACGATTATAATCTGCTTTGCTTCTTCTTCGGTTTCACCATTATTAGCTCTGAATGTAATCCTTTCTGGGGCTTCTTGTGCTTCTTGTGGTCTGTTGAATACCTGGCGTAGGATTTGTTTAGCTGTAAGGACAGGTACCATATAATTGTCTTCAAAAGCTTTGTCTATGTCGTCACACGTTTTGGCATATCCTTCGATGTAATGACAACCGATACTAGAATAGAAATCCTCCAACAGTCTTTTAATGCATGTTCTGGCACAATTTGGGCAATTCCATAGTATCGTGCTTTTTCTCTCATTATATTGAAGCAAAGCTCTGCCATTGCTTTTGGTATTTGTTCAACACATTCGCAGCAGTCGGTTAGCGGTAGATGATCTATAAGATTATTATGATCCGGTAATGGCTCAACAACACCATGAGCATCCTCTAGTTTACATTTCTTCACTTTGTTCCTTTTTCTTTTCACCTTCCTTCGTTTTGTCTTTTTGGTTTTCCGTCCTATGGCCCCTTTTCTTTTCATTCGCATTCTGCGTTTGCTTTTCATTTTTCTTCTCCTTTTCATTTTTCTTCGTTTTTCTTTACTTTTTCTTATCTTTTCTGCTAATTGTCGTTTGCGATCTTGGCGAGTGGTATGAGATATACTGTTTCTATAAAGGTTATCTATAATACCATCTTTTAAAGAAAGATATTCTTCATATGTCATGTTATCATGGTCCTCTTTTGTCCTAAAGACCTTACATGGATATGATATAGAGGAGAGCTCTTCTTCGGGAACATCCTCTCCCCTACTTTGTAACATCCAGTCATTAAGCCCATATCCGTTATCCTGGTGATAATAAGGGGAGGCTACATCAGACTTGGTTTTTCTCATATCCATGGCTACTTTTCAACGGTCGTCTTAGTGGGGGGTCCTTAGTTTTATATGATTTGCTGAATGGGATGGGACTTATTGCGTTGAGTGGGAGGAGTCATCTGTAGAAAGTTCTCTGTTTTATTAGATTTTGTAAAAGCATCTGACTCTTAATGGCAGTTTGTGATTTTGAGGCTATTTCAGTGAAACAAGGCTGTTTTGAACATTTGACAGATTTACGCTTAATTCTCTCAAAAAGATACTGAAAGATACACTTTATGTTTAAAAGCTGACCACTACCATGAAAGCACTCTGTTTTATTAGATTCCGTAAAGCATCTGACTCTTAATGGCAGTTTGTGATTTTGAGGCTATTTCAGTGAAGCAAGGCTGTTTTGAACATTTGACAGATTTATGCTTAAATTCTCTGAGAAAGTTACTGAAAGATACACTTTTGTGTATAAAAGCTGAAAAGTAGATAATGAAGTACTTTGTATTAGTAGATTTCGTTAAGATTCTGACTCTTAATGGTCCTCTCTAAATTTGATTCAGGGTTTGTTTTAAATGATTTGTGCTTTGTGTGTACAGACACACAGAAAACACTGAAAAACACAAAAAAGAAGGACTGTAATACACATGTATCAGACACGCCCCCCTTGCTATAATGAAGACAACAGTTTTTAAATGTAAAAAACCACTTTTTTATTTTTTCACACACAAAAAATCAAATAGTTATACTGATTGCAACATCCGCAGGACCGTCTCCAGCTTAGAATTCCCCATATTACTGGAGATATCGTGATGGAGTTTTTTCACTTCAGTCAGAATATTCATGTGTATGCTGCTTTCTACACAAAGATGCATTACATCTACAAACAGAGCATACAATGAGAGCACATGATACACTTTTGATGTTTGTTTCATTTCTGAGATAATGTTACAGAATGTTTCGGAAAATGAAGATTCCAGGACCACTTTAAATGTTTCGTTTACAATCGTTTCCCAATGACCCGGAATAATACTGCCAGAACGAACGATATCCAAAATGTCTTCCAGTTTACAAACTTCAGCCATTCTTTTTACACAGGAGTCACTACTCGTTCTGTTTTCAATCGTCCTCATCACCACACTTATTAAAAAGGTATTGACTACATTCTGATTAATATATACAGAGCGTTTTGCATAGTAGTTTCCCATTTTTATTTTACTTTAAAGAAAAAGTCAATGTATGGAACAAGTCCCTGGCTTCAGTCAACTGCTGGTTATTAGTCTTCTTCTTCTCCATCCAACTCTGCATGGATCTTTTCAAGTCTCTCCTTGAGGCGTCTGCAGTTTTTGAGATTGTGAAGAAAAGCCTCCGAAGCGCCTTGGATCCTCCAATCATCCGTGAAAATGTCTTTATCAATAAGAGTCTGGTCAATCTCAGTAATGAAGTCGGTGAGCCAGAGTCTTTTCATTAACGCGTTGTAATTGTTTCTGAAGTAAAAATCATTCAAATGTCATTCAGGAAATCGTGTTGCCTCTGGCCGGGGTGACTGACTCGGCATCCATTGCATATTTCTTTTCTGTACCGATGTATCACCCTCTCCACAATATCAACCAACACCGATTTCACTGTGTCCATAAACAGAGACGTTTTGACCCAAGGAGCAAAATCAGCAGCAGTAGTATTGCAAGATTCGGGTGTCCAGAATGGTGGTGATGATGGTAGTCCAGGAGTCTGTTCCTGGCTGCAACTCGCGGGGGGAGTCTTGGTTTTTCTCAGCTCCATGTCTAGTTTACAGCGGTCGTCTTAGTGGGGTCCTTCGTTTTAGATGATTTTCTGAGTGGAGGGTGGGGTTTATTGCGTTGAATGGGGGGTAGTCATTTATAGAATTGAGAGTTTAAAAAAAAAAAAAAGTTCTTTAAGCGTTGTAGCTTTTTCATCAATCATCTCTAACCAAGCAGCAATAGGTCAACATTTAAGAATAAGTAATAGTTTGTCAAGATTTTACGGAAAAAGTCAAAAAAGTATAGTTTGTCAGAAATATGGAAAAGTCATTGTGTACAAATAGTATGTTGAAAATCAAAAGAAAGAAAACTCAATTCATTACAAATTAATGAATATTTTACCCTGTTCTGAAAGTTTTTGCACCCCTTAAAGAAAAAACCCCTTCCTTACCAAGTACTTCATATTATACCCTTTTGTTAAGTGTTGCGTACATCAAGGTGTATCTTAAAGTATCTTGGTAGCAGAAAATAACTAACATATGTAAGGTTATCAGAAAAGAAAAAACCTTGTTTAACTGAACAAGTGTTGCATACGCCAAAGTGTGTCTAAAAGTATCTTAGTAACACAATGTATAGCCTTTGTTGTCTAATTCTTTGATCTCGCATGCTGTCTGCGTCTTCTTTGCTTTTTACTGCAAATATCGGTTGTAGAGCGTCCCGAATGGCTGTATTGAACCGAATGAACGCCAAGTTGTTGATTCCCCTGGAGACTCGGATGGAGTAGATGGAGGTTGATACATATCAATGTCAGCCATATCAATGTCAGTCATAGCGCAAGCATTGATGTTAACAAAAACTGGACTGTTCCACTGAAATAACAAATAAATAATTTCAAAAAGTGCGTTTAAAAAAATAAAAAATGTATTCAGATAAAGTATTTTGTTAGACTATTAAGTCCAAGATGGTTACATTTACCCCTTAAACCATTTGTATTATATTTTTGTTTTCCTAATAAAGACAGAGTCACCTGAATTAATTTAGTCTCCAGACCTTTTATTTTTTACATTTTGTAACAATCTTTAAACATTTGTAGAGAACAAACACTGTGGTTTAAAATGAGTGTCTTTATGACGTCTCTCATCCCAGTTGGTATTTTTCACAAAATTCATTTTTAAACACATCATCTTGATACAGAGATAACACATTTTCGTAAGACAACCCCTGACGCTCTTTTTACATTGGTAACACACTGCTTTTCTTTGAGGGGGTCCATAGTTTTAAATGATCTGGTGAGGAGGGTGTGACTTGTTATGTTGATTGAGAGGCGGAGGCCTCTGCAAAAGTGAGAGTCGTTTTCACCAGTATAATGTCGATCGATGTCTGACTCTGTTTAAAAAGTTCTTTAAGCTTTGTAGCTTTTCCATCAATCATTTTCAGCCAAGCAGTCAGAGGCACCCGCAAGGATGTCTGAAAAACCCTGCATGTAGAGTTGAAATACTCCAAAACAAAATCATCAGAGGGGTCCTTCCCCAGCGTCACCATACGGCTTGCGCGGTAATACCATCGCCCCGATGGTCCGCTTTTAGTTTCCCATACGGTGCTTGTCAGGACTCTTCTCACTTCTGGCGGCGGGGAAATATCTCCTTCTTCTTCCTCCACCTTGAGGGGCAGCGGTGCAAACTCTTCTTTGATCTCGCATGCTGTCTGCGTTTCTTTGCTTTTCTTTGCAAATATCTTGTACACCGCGGGTTCCACGCCTGTTTCTTGATGCACTACTTCTTCCGATACAGTGGTTGCGTGGAGATCTCTGGAGGACACCAGAGTTAACACAGCCCAATCTGTTGAGGTCAGTGTCGCTTTAACACTACGGGGTCCATACGTTTCTCCATTCTTCAGATTGTAGAAATGCAGTTCATTCGCCATATAGTTGAATACATAACCCCAAACATCGCCATTTTTCAGAGTCCATTCTTCATGAAGTTCTTCGGCTGGAGGCGTCTGAACCCGGCCCAGATACTGCATTCGTTTCTTGATTGGCGCTCCGGACGGGTGGCGGTAAGTTGTCACTGGCGTCTCACTGATTAAACCCATATCTAGGGTTCTCTTGGCCATTTTTCTTTTTTGAAAGGTGACTTGGCGAGGGAAAATGACTGGCTTGTTATTTAGTTTGAGCGTATTTCTTCATCTATTTCCATCCCCTTACTTTTAAATGATCTGGTGAGGAGGGCGGGACTTGTTATGTTGAGAGGGACGCGGAGCCCTCTGTAAAAAGTATTTTGCAGTCAAACTGGGGAAAATCTGCCACTTCCTCACAGAGCCCCTCCTCCAACACACATGAACGCGCGCATGACCAAAAGAGGCGCGTGACTGTCGGCCTCTGACCCCCGCACTGCTGCTGCTGCTGCTGCTGCTGCATTCGTTTCTTGACTGACGCTCCGGACGGATGGCGGTAAGCTGTCACAGACTGATTAAACCCCATTCGAGGCTTCTCTTGCCATTTTTCTTTTTTGAAAAGGTGACTGGGTAAATGGAATTGCTGTATTTTTATTTAGTTTGCGCATATTTCTACTTAATTCCACCCCCCACTATCTGCCTGCGTCATAGCCCGGAAGGGGTGGAGAAAAGGGAGGGGGGGTGGGTAGACAGTCTCACATAACTTCAAGAGACACCTAAATTAACATCAGAGGTTTATAACACACCAGTGTGAAGTCACATCGGCCTGTTATAACACTTCACATCAAAAGGGCAAACATCAGAGGCTAATTAGATTATACAACTCTGAGGGGACAGGGGCCAGACAGCATAACTTCAAAGAGACTGCTTTAATCAACACCTAAATTAACATCAGAGGCTTATATCACACATACCTGCTATAACACCTCCCATCAAAGGACTAGACTACAAAAGCACTACACAGGGGGGCATTTCACACCTACGTGTGATAATACCTCACCCCTCACATCAAAGGATCTCACACCTACGTGTGAATTCACACCTAGGTGTGACATCCACCTCGAACAAAGGGAGGCGGGACTTAGCTCATTAACATAAGTAGTAGAGGTGTGACCTGTCACGCCACCTGTCACTTTTCTTGCATACTAATGAGACGAAAGCGGGATCATTACTACTACTTACTTGCATCTGGAGTTCATCCTTTATTTAACCAGGTAAAAGACTCATTGAGATTAAAATCTCTTTTCCACGAGTGACCTGGCCAAGAGTTTAATTTTTTTCTCCTAACAGACACATTTAAGAGAATTGTCACTTGACCGAAACATCCACAGTTCAAAGAACAACAAAAGGTTGAATTTCTATGATTGTAGTGTAAGCTTCTGATGGTAGAAACATATATTTGCATTAATTGGCACACTGACCATACACACATCAACTGTGTATACTTACAGAGAAAACAGTGTGTGCTTGTTGTGTTCCTTCTATTCATGTCAGTGTCCACATGGCAGATTGTTGGATTTATTCAAATGACCACGGGTGTCCAATGTTGCCCATTTTTAAAATGTTGACATGGTGCTTTAAAGAAGATAAAACTGGACTCTGGAGGTGCTGTCAATTTAGAACTGGCATAAAGTACTACAAGCATTTGTCAAGTTATAAAAAGATAACCTTTTTATTTAGCCCTTCAACTTCATCCTCAAATAAACATTCTCCTATTTTGCCATTTGTATGTTTAGCGTGATTTTTTAGCGTTTACCATAAAAAGCCAACAAACAATACTTCAATCATAATTTGTCAATCCCATGTCCTCCTTGTAGGTCACAAAGTAGAAGCTTAATTGTTGTATAGGTTGCCAATAAAACTAGTGTAAAGGCCAGGAAGGATTGTGTGTTTCATGAAAAGATAGTTATAAAAATTCCTCTTAAAAGTCATTTGCATGGCTTTTTTAATATTCAAAGCCGTGAATGACTGACTGAGACAAACAAGCCTCAGTGTTTGGAAAACACATCTGACCATTTCTCAAGAGCCATGGTGTTGTAGCTTATCTACCTTACATCACCGATGATGGATCAGTGATTTTTCTTCCATGGGTTAAAAGATATCTAAAAACATTATGAGTTTTGATCCAACAAAGACCACCATTTAATAAATAATCCTAAAGCAATAAATAAAACAAAAAGGGCAAATCTGCCCGAGCCTTCCCAGAAAGAGTTTTCTTTAACCACTCTAACTGTGGAACAGAGGACTCCATGTCCCACTGCAGACACACATCTTGATAAATATGACATTTTTTAAGAGAATAAACACACTACTAGTAAAGCACTGGATGTACAGTTTTTTCAGGTGATGTGTGTTGTGCAGCTGTTAAAGAAGGATAAACAGGACGTGGTCTGGGGAAAGTTCACCCATTGGAGGATTAAGGGGAAAAGTCCTCCTTCAGGTCAGTGTATGTGTGTAGAAGATGAGAAAGGCAATTGAGGAAAATAAACCTTCTGCTTAATCTTTAACAGGACGGCAGTTCAGGGTGTTTTAAAAACAGGCTGATGAGTTATTGGACTTTCCTTTTCCTCGAGCGGAATCGTCTCCTCCTCTGCTTGTACAGGTGCCGGAAATTGATGAAGAGTCCTGGGAGGAGAAGAAAGCCGTCAGTATGAAGCTGATAGACTAGCTGTAATGTTTGTCTCATCGAGTGACTGCACAAACACATTAGTAAGCCCCGTCTCCACAACACAAGTAAATCATTCCTTCATTCAAAACTGTTTCCAGGGACATTTTTGCACATGAAAATGACATTTTCAGTTAGACATTTATAATGCGACTAATGTTGCATGTTGTCTTCAGTTTTTTAGGGTTTTCTTCTGCAACCTTTATTTAAACGACAGTGTTGAAAGGGGGAGACGGAGGGGATAGCACAGGTCAAACGGTCCCAGGCTGGATTCTAACCCGGGTCCTTCGCATCGGGACCAAGTGTGGGCAGCCAGCTCTACAAACTGAACTTTGCAGCGGACTCCAAATTCCTTTTTTCTACATTTTCATTCACCGCTTCTTTTGAGGTTTATGAATCAAGTTTCAAATGTCTGACTTCATATTTTATGATTCGTAAATTTGATAACAAATTGTTATTGATCGAAATACATTTGTCTTTATTATGACTTTAGAGGTTTCTCAATACTCTAATTTCCCCTCCCCTCCTCGACTCCTCGGTCCTCGGTCAGACATCCTGCCTATAGCTAAGTAATTGTATCAAATTGTCTCCTACACTGTAAGACCGAACTGTACAAGCTTCTTGAAGAATATGGGTTGTTTTAACCCAAACATTTATAAAAGTTATTTCACCGCACATTTTCTGATGACTATGAACTGATTTGTAATAATGTGTATACAGTATTCATCCACTTTGGGTCATATTGGGGATTGTACTCAAATGTTTTTACTGAATCTGTCTGACGTCATCACGTATGTGCTCCGCCCCCGACGTGCCTCACTGCTCTCACCCATGCGTTCGTTCATTTGAGTCCGCCATTATAGCTCCTCTCGGATGAAATCACTCAAACTTCCAGAAGTATACTTTGTCCACCGTGCTCTCGAGTCTCACTGCCGGAATTTGACCGTGCTACTCTGGTAAGTTACGTCTTGCCTTTGCACAGTATTTAAATGATTTGTTATTAATTTCTGCATCTAATGCTCTTTGTGTCGCATGGTGTGTTAGTTTCAGAGATGCCAATGTCTACGATTTGGCCGTAGCAACTACGATTTTTAACCTAAACTACGCTTCTACGATTTTTCAATGTTTTGCTACGATTTTTTTACACAAGATATTATGTCTGAGAAAATAAAGTGGCGCCACCTATCGAATGCATTTGAACGAACATCTTTGATCCCGAAAGTCCGGGTTTCACTTCCGGCGCCCCATGCGATTAACCCGTAGCATTCATATAGCTATAGTAAGCTTAATGATACCGGATCCGGATATCCGTGTTTAATGAGACTAAACCCCGGACAGGCAGGCGCGGGTGAATAGAACACGATCGAGTCGATGAGTGTCACGAGAATCTTATAAAATCGGTTTAAATCCGCGAAAAATTGTCCCCAATGCGATGGCAGCACCACCCGCTAAAAAGCAGAGGACTAACGACCAACGATTTCTGCCAGAATACTCTGTTGTGTGGCCTGTGATTCATAGGTCAAAACTCGACGAGTTTCATGCGTACTGCACGCTGTGTAGCTGCGATGTCAGCATTCGACATGGCGGGAAGAGTGATGTCGAGCGACATACAAAAACGTTAAAACATCTCTCTTACAAGAAATCTCGCGAGTCGACATCAGCCATCGGAGGTTACTTCGTAACAGAGAAGGATTCCAGTGTAATCAACGCTGAAGTGCTATGCGTGGACTTTTTGGTGGAACACAACATCCCGTTAGCAGCCGCGGATCACATGGGAGCACTCTTCAAAAAAATGTTCCCTGATTCAAAAATTGCAGGTAGGTCTGAACGAAAATAAATTATCTTGTCAACGAATGAAAAGAGATTCTGAAACGTGTTTTCAATGAACCAACCGGCCGCCTTGTATACATGTAGGTCTAAGCATTGGCCGGCTCTGTTATCAGTTTGGTTGTGCCCGCGAAAAACCACGTGCTTTATTAAAACGCTTACTTGTGTCGCATGATGCAAACAAAATGGCGGAGGGTTTCCGGTCTATATTAATTTGACATCGATGACTCTGGATGCGAATGGGGTTGTTTTGAAAGGTATGATGTTGCTGAAAGTTGGAAATAACGAAGTTTAGTTAGTTAGTCAATTCTGACATTAGGAATGGGGCAGCATGCTGAAGTTGTTACGTGCTAAGCTATGTAAAGGATTGGCGGGGAGGTGGGGGGGATGAATAAGTAATTGAGATTGTATATAAACATTGAGATTGTATATAAACATGCACTTTAACCAGTGCCATAGATTAGTACTAGGATATTCATGTATATATAGTTGAGTGTGATGTGGTAGTAACATAGTTATTGATGTGCAAGGAGTCGAAAATGCCATCAAGAAATAAGATCCAGGTAGATTAATCTTATTTTCCTTTTTTTTTAGGTTAACTTAAGGGAATGATAGCACATATATATAGCTGAGTCATTGCATTAAGATTATGGATGAACATGTGTTGGGGTGGGGGCAATGTTGGGTACACTATATCTGACCTACATAAAATAATACTTCACACTGGATCTTAGTAGATGCTTCCTAGCATCTACTAAGTTCCAGTGTGAAGTATTCTTTTATGTAGGTCAGATATATGGGAAATGGTCTCCTTGAATAACTTTACTATGAGTACACTTCAACTTAAAGTAATATCAGTTGTACATATATATTATATTGCATGTTTGTGAGCAATTTATTACTATGGATTATGATATGACTGATCAACATGAAGAAAATAGAAACTGAAGCTCTATGGTTGGTTTAATAAAATGACAAAGGTTGCAGTGCTCACTCTCTATTTATTGTGTTCATTTAATGTTTATATAATTAGCTGCATTGTTTTCAATAGCATTTAAGGAAACATTGGATAGATAAACATTAAAATAGGTCAGGGATCCCGGATGAATTTTTTGCATCTGTCCACTATTTCACCAAAAGGTTCTGCTTGAAAACAACACCTGATGAGAAATAATAGCAGCTCACAGAGCCCCTGAGAGCCTTTAATATAAAAAAAAATCTCGGGGGCTTACAGCGCCCCCCGAACCCCCAGCTGGATCTTTGCTCGCTTCGCTCGCAAATGCTACTCTTTTTACATATTCAATGTTGGCATCTCTGTAGTTTCATTTGAGCTCTTGTTAGCTAGTCTAGATTTAATATCTGCCTCACTTGAACAATTATTTAAACCTGTAAGACAGTATTTTATATTGCTTTAAGTTATATCTCAAAGTGGAAACGTTTGTGTTGCAAAAGTTCTCTGGAAAATTCGAACCGCAAATGGCGGGAGTTTTTTTTCTTCTCTTTTGTTACTGCATGCATGTATGGTCATATTTTATTAACTTAGAGGCATAGAGGATTTACGTTAATTTCATCCACTACAATTACCATAACCGTGCGTTCTGCATGTTTTGTAAAAGCAAGCTAACTTGAAATACTAGACTATTCATTTTACAATGGGTTACAAGTTAGCTTTCTTTTACAAAACATGCAGAACGCACGGTTATGGTACAACGTTAGTGGATAAAATGAATGTGGATCAAATTAACGTAAATCCTCTATGCCTCTAAGTCAGTGGCGAATATCAAAACAGTGGTCCGGGGTGCAAAACGCATCAATGACAGCGACCCTCTACCACACAAAACAACATCATTTATATAAACACCTATCATGACAGGGCACCCACAGCCAAGTACCAATTACAAATGAATTAAGTCGGCACGGCGGCCCGCATTGAAAATGACTTAGGCCTACCTCTGATGATCAAATCACTTAAACACAAAGTCCATCCTCCTGTCCTTTTGGGTGAAGCACTTGCGGGTCATTCAGCTGATCCTTTGCCACTCCAGTTTATCATTGTAACTCAATCTTGAAAATGACTCGGTTAATAATTTCGCAACGATGTCATCACTATCACTGAAGTGAGCCATCATGAACGAACTTATGCTAATCATAAATCTATCGATCATAAATCTATCGATTAGATTTATGATTCAAAAATAATAAAAGTAGGATAGACATGTGGATATTATCCGGCTGAACACAACGTGCATTTATCTAACAGGTTCGTTTTCCACAGACCTTATTTCGAGCTATTTTCCAAAATCCTATGGAGAAATCCCACTGCTTTCTGTCGAGGGAATCCGAGCGCAGCTTACTTCCGGGTTTTAGGACGCGTCACTGCACCACTTGCATAGACCTCACAGCGGGCGGAACTTGTCATAAAGTCCGCGAAAATAAAGCCCGCCCATTTAGAGGGAATATATGATTGGTCAATTGTACTGTCATTTGACATTACTCTCTCGTTGAGCTACTATAGCTGGGCCCTCTGTGAATGTAGAGAGGGACCAACAAGCCCTCCCATCTTCACAGTAACCCGATGGAGTCAGATTTGGGTCAATATTCTCGCGCGTAAAACAAGCTACTCACGAGCGGAAAATGTGATTTTACACGCGCATAAAATGACCCTCGCGCGCAGATGAAACCCCCGCGAGCGGCTCTGCGCTCGCGAGAGAGACAGCCCTTTTGCTTGCTCGCGGGAGTGTCAGCCTCGCGGAGTCTGTCTACGCGCGCGTGAAAAGTTTCTGGCACTTTGGGGCGGAGCCACTGGACTTTGATTGACAGCTGCCAGGAAACCCGGGGTTGCCAGGTTTGATAAATGCCTGAACTACCAAGAGCCGAGCAGTGACGGCTCATCCTGCTTTTTGCACTGACCTTTGCCCTGCATCTGAGCTACCCAAAAGACTTGGCCAACACTTTCGACTTCACCCAGAAAGTGTTGATGGGCCTGGATGAGGGGAACTTGAAGCCCTTGAAGCCCAGGGTGTTGAGCCTGAAAAAGCTTTTGGCAGTTTAATCCTACCAACAAAGTTGCACTTTAACCCTCTGGAGTCGGTGGTGCACATTTATTTACGTATTTAATCATAGATTTTCGCTTGTAAGGAGTAGAAATATGATTCAGATATCTGCGGAATCGCTAGAATCGTAGCTTTTCAAGAGTATCTCCTGTGAGACTGTACCCAGGGCACAGCAGCCAATATTGCCGCTCAAAGCAGCTTGATTCGGCGTTACACTGTGTGTGATTGGTGGATTTGTGTGTCAGTCAAGGACATCTCGGCCGGCCGGCAGCCATGTCGGTCTGAAATGACCAATGGACACTCTAGAAATCTAAGGACCCTACCCACCAATAAAAAACATATAACAGGTGTCTCCCATCAGTTTCAGTCTTTTAGTCTGTGAAGAAGATAGAGAAAATGGCTCGAAGGAACTTTACCGTTGCGGACGCGCTGGATTTTATTTTCGCGAGCGGCAGTGAAGAAGATGGCTCATCAGAACCTGAAGGCTTCGACTCTTCTGAAGAAGAAGAATACAGGGACAGCAGGGATCCATTTGAGGATGGGTAAGTGTAAATATAACTTGTAGTGCATTGCCATTTTGTGAGGAGTACCGCGAAAATGAACAATGGATTTATCAACCTTTTTATTTTCCCCTCATGAACTTTTTCTCGGGACAAATAGACTCTTGATTAGTAAACGTTTACTCTGTGTAAATGTTATTTATGTGTAAACGTTATTTTGGCATGTATAAGTAAGGTACATGTGTAGATGAATACAAATAATCCTTTATTCTGTATTTTATTTGATCATACTGTTCTGTACAGATGAGACTTTGTCATAGACTTATTTACATGTGTGTCTGTGATAAACTTTATTTATGTGTAAACGTTATTTTGGTGTGTATAAGTAAGGTTACATGCACTCAAAGAAATAACTCATTGGATTAACTCAATTTTATTGTTGGCAGGTTTTCCATCCAATAAATATATGTGGCACAAACTCAAACTAATGGCATCCATGCAGTATAATGTAAATGTACGGTGGCCCTGAAGTGCAAGACACCACAGCATTTTACAAAACACAACAGCATTTCAGAAAACACTACAGCATTTCACAAAACGCCGCAGCATTTCACAAAACACAACAGCATTTCACAAAACACAACAGCATTTCACAAAACACTACAGCATTTCAGAAAACACTACAGCATTTCACAAAACGCCGCAGCATTTCACAAAACACAACAGCATTTCACAAAACACAACAGCATTTCACAAAACACTACAGCATTTCACAAAACGCCACAGCATTTCACGAAACACAACAGCATTTCACAAAACACTACAGCATTTCACAAAACACTACAGCATTTCACAAAACGCCACAGCATTTCACGAAACACAACAGCATTTCACAAAACACTACAGCATTTCATAAAACACAACAGCATTTCACAAAACTCTACAGCATTTCACAAAACACAACAGCATTTCACAAAACTCTACAGCATTTCACAAAACACAACAGCATTTCAGAAAACGCCACAGCATTTCCCAAGACACCACAGCAATTCACAAAACACAACAGCATTTCACAAAACTCTACAGCATTTCACAAAACACAACAGCATTTCCCAAAACACCACAGCATTTCAGAAAACGCCACAGCATTTCCCAAAACACCACAGCATTTCACAAAGCACTACAGCATTTCACAAAACACATCACCATTTCACAAAACACTACAGCATTTCACAAAACGCCGCATTTCACATTGGACGGAAAGGGTATTCCTTTAGGGAGAACACTTCTTGTTTATGATTGGACAGAGCCAGCCAGAGAAGCACTGCTGTGATTGGTTGTTTTTGCTGCCAGTCAAGAAATGACGCTTTGTGATTGGTCAACGCCCGACAGCGCAATATGTCCCAACCGGTCCCGTCCCAACACATCAGCCGTTAGCACACACTCAGAGCTCACAGCTCCTCATATCTGTTCAGAAACTGGACAAAAGTTAAACATGTACACAGACTGTCTGTGTCATGGCGAATACAGTCGCTGCTTTATTTATGTCTGTATGACGTTGTTGTGAGTGTGGACGGAGCAGCTACAGGTTAGTTTAGCCTGATGGATCCGATTCCATTCAGAAAACACGCATTTTAAAAGCTTTTCGCCTGCCGTCTTGTCTGCAAACTTGTCAAAGCGTTAATTCATGGTTTTTACTAACCGTTATCAGTATGTAGTTGCTTCGGCATCACTTTGAAACATGTATCACCATTAAATCACGGTCAAATATGTTCATTTTGTTGTAGTTGGTATCTCCCATAAATTTACATGGAGATACGCCACGCCCCCTCTCCAGCGCGTCTTGTTTGAATGACAGGAGCAAACACAGCTGACAGCCGCGTGAAACTCGAGTGATTAGAGCGATGCGAATATTGAGTAGTCTACCATAGTATTTACATGGAGATAAGCCCCTTAAAAACCATGAATTAATAAAGCATTCATTCTGTGTTTACTCCTGTTATTCAAACAAGACGCTGGAGAGGGGGCGGGGCGTATCTCCATGTAAATCCTATCGGAATCGGATCCATCAGGCTAAACTAACCTGTAGCTGCTCCGTCCACACTCACAACAACGTCATATAGACACAAATAAAGCAGCGACTGTATTCACCATGACATAGACAGTCTGTGTTTTTTATATGTTGAACTTTTGTCCAGTTTCTGAACAGATATGAGGAGCTGTGAGCTCTGAGTGTGTGCTAACAGCTAACAGCTGATGTGTTGGGCCAATCACGAAGCGTCATTTCTTGACTGGCAGCAAAAACAACCAATCACAGCAGTGCTTCTCTGGCTGGCTCTGTCCAATCACAAACAAGAAGTGTTCTCCCTAAGGAATACCCTTTCCGTCCAATGTGAAATGCTGTGGTGTTTTGTGAAATGCTGTGGTGTTTTGTGAAATGCTGCGGCGTTTTGTGAAATGCTGTGGTGTTTTGTGAAATGCTGCGGTGTTTTGTGAAATGCTGTTGTGTTTTGTGAAATGCTGTTGTGTTTTCTGAAATGCTGTTGTGTTTTCTGAAATGCTGCGGTGTTTTGTGAAATGCTGTTGTGTTTTGTGAAATGCGGTTGTGTTTTCTGAAATGCTGTTGTGTTTTCTGAAATGCTGTTGTGTTTTGTGAAATGCTGCGGCGTTTTGTGAAATGCTGTAGTGTTTTGTGAAATGCTGTGGTGTTTCGTGAAATGCTGTGGTGTTTTGTGAAATGCTGTTGTGTTTTGTGAAATGCTGTTGTGTTTTCTGAAATGCTGTTGTGTTTTGTGAAATGCTGCGGTGTTTTGTGAAATGCTGCGGCGTTTTGTGAAATGCTGTGGTGTTTTTCTGAAATGCTGTGGCGTTTTGTGAAATGCTGTTGTGTTTTGTGAAATGCTGTTGTGTTTTGTGAAATGCTGTGGTGTCTTGCACTTCAGGGCCACCGTATAAATGAGTTAGTCCAACTCAAATTTTTCAAATAGAGTTTAAGTAAAATGATAACATTACCTTTATGAATTTAAATAATGCTAGTCCACCTAAATCCTATTTAATTAATTGAAAATAAAATAATGAGGTTAAATATAATTTAATAAAAATGTGTTACACATGATAGAAAACATGGTTTAGTTTTTTTTATTTTTAAATTCACATTATTCAAAACAATCCTCCATTCAATACAGTCTTTTTAAAATGAATGAATTCACACTGAAAGATGAAAAACATTTCTGAAAGATAATACCATTTTTAAAATGGCAGAGAAATGGAACTCCTATAATTAACTTACAAATCTCCCTTTGCCAAATACAATGAATACAATATAACAGGGGTATGCACTGCTCTTCTAACAGGACAATAACACATAACATAAAGAGTGCACTGCAAACACCAACATATGGAAATAGTGTTACAGTGTGTTGAAACAAATACAGAAAAGCACAGAACAAATGATTGATATAACGGCTCAATCTGCTCTGACTAGGAAACTCGTGAATAAATGACAACAATGAACTCATGAGTCACTTCTTTTTCACATTTCAATCGAACAACTTGATCTTCAGACTTTCGATTTTACCATTCAGCTTGTGCCCATCCAGATTCATCACTACCTTCTGCATGAACTCGAAGGTGTGTTTGAGGTTGTCCGGAAAGCTCAAATCCAGGGCATAAATAAGTCCCAATAGCATGACAAACCCCACAATCACGCTGCCCAAGTTGTCCATGACTATATTGCCTTCGATGACAATTCCCACGTCCTCTGGCTGCCCATCCACATCTCTTTGAAGTGTGTATATGCCCATGACTGTGTTTGCCATGTCCCTCTTGGCATCTTCAGAGGCAGAGGCCTGAACAAAGACACAAACATACAACATATGTGTTAACTAAAACCTGAATTACTACATTTTATAGAAGCAGATTTACTTATGTGGCTCTCCTAATTGATCAAAACAGTTTTAGACTAACCCTCTGGTATCACTCAAATGTACTACCCTATTTGGCCACTCAGGATAAAAATGTCCACTTTCAAAACTTGAATGATAAAATGATATGATACAAATATTATATTTAAATATTTTTCCCCCACACTTTTTGGGAAGTGTGGGAACATTTTTTAAATGGACAATTAGGGTAATTTGTACAGTGTATTCGAGACCGATTAGAAAAATTGAAATTCCAAAAAGTATCTAGAAAAAACACAAAATCATTATAGCCAAATCTGATGTGAAAAATTACCAATTTGGACAAAAATGTCCGAGTGATACCAGAGAAGGTTAGGACCTCCAACACAGAACTAAATTAAGCTTGTAAGAAAATGTTTGCATAAATAAGTTATAAAGATATATTCCTGTATGTTCTGTTTGATTATCAACGTTATCTTATTTATTAATTCAGGTATTATTTGTTTACATCCCTACTTAATAATGTAATTTGTTGTTATTCCTGTAGTTAATTATGCATTTACCTACTTATTTCGATATGTATTTGATTATTTATTCTTTAATAATTTATTTCCTTGTTATGTGATTATGTAATTATTCCTTTAACAATTTAGTAATTGCTGCATTCACATACCTTTTTAAACATGAATCTATTGATTAATATATTTCAGCATTTATTTATTATTTTATTTATGTATTTATTCAATTATTTATAAGTTCTTACATATGTATTCATGTCCATATTTATTTATTCATTTATAGATGTATTTATATATAAATGTAAATATTTATTTCAGCATTCATTTATTATTTGTATTTATTTCCAGATATATTCATGTTTTAATTCACATTTGTATTTATCAATTGTATTCCTATGTTAATTTATAGATGTATTTATATCTGTATAAATGTATTAATTCACTTTTTTCTATATTTATTTTAACACTTGCCCGATGAAATTACTTCTGTATCTATTTATTATTATTTTTTTATTTCTGTATTTATTCATTCTTACATATATTCATTCCTATATTAATGTATAGATTTATTTATTTCTGCATGTATTTATGATATGTGATAAGATATTTAGATGTAAGCAGGGATAGGGTTGTGTGCCATATAATTTTCTTATTATAAATGTAAGTAATGGTGGTTATAATTGTGGGTAACACTGTTAACCAATACATTGAAAACATATTGTGATAAACATACCTGATACTCCTTAAAAAAAGAGTCTGGATCCTCGTTGAGGTAGATCGCGATGCTTCGCAGGATGCACCCCCTCTTGATGTGGATGTTTTCAAACTAAAGCAGGGGCGATAAATCAAAGACAATTAAGCACAATGCATGTGCAACAGAGCAGGTAGTTTACAAAGTAGAGGGCTGTATCTGTCGTGTGTGTCCCTAAGCAGGACTCCTTACACCTACATTTCCACAATAAGCTATTGCCTTAAAAACACTATAAAAGCAGACAATTTCTTAAATGTGTTCATATGATCATGGACAAAAACAATACAGTGAAAAACGAGGTTCTCTGCATTTATACTAACCGAATCTGATATTGCAAGGGCTTCCTTGATTTTGTGCCCCTTCACTCCTCCTTTGGTCTTGAAGATCTTCAAGAGCTTGTCTGAGAAGTGGTCCAGCTGCCACATGAACTTTGATTGAAGTGGTGATGTTGTGATCCTCAAAAACTCCGCATTCACCTTAAAAATATTATTAACAAGCACAATACAACCAATTGTTACTTGTTTATTAGAATCACAACCATGCAAGGATGTAGACATGAATCACAAAAGACAATAATAAAAGACTGTCAACAAATACAAATATTTACTTACTTCACTCTGCTGAAACAGAGCAGGCCATCTGCATTTGAAGTCCCCTATCAAAGGCCTTTGCTCCACAATCTCAAGGCGTCTGTGGGAGAAGGTTTTTTCCATTTTTGCTTTTATCACCACTTCATTGTCACGCTTTTTCAGTTCTGACAATAAGGCAATTCTCTCGTTCTCCAAGCTTTCTGTGGTTTCGCCTTTTGGGTGCAGAGGAATGTAGTTTACTTCAGCTTTTCTTGGTTTTTTTATGTTTGCTGCAGCTTTGCCTTGGCCTGTTTTCTTGTGCTTTAAGGAGTTCACAAGGATTTCAGGATGTCCAAGACGGCCAAGCTTTGTACGATAGTTTTGCATTTTGTACTTAAGAGACTGTTTCCACCCCCCAAATCCTGTCTTGGATCCTAGCTGCCCCAAACAAGGGTGGGCCCTCGTCAACGCTGCAGCTACCTCTTCACACTGATAGTCTTTCGGATATTTTGTGAATTTGATCATTTCTTGGGCTAGGCCATCAAGAATGACTCCTTTCAGCTTTAGGCCAGGCTGGAAGTATGTACCAGTTGTCTCAAACTCTGCATTCTTTAGATGAAGCTCAAATTCAGCCTCGTAGGTGAGCTTAGGAACCACAAAAACTGTGGGCCAGGATAACAATTGTGAGGCCTGAGCTTCAGGGGATGGATGCGGGGTTGACGTATACACCATATCATCACTGCAGCATGAGGCTATTGATGATTCAGGGATTAGAGGCTCTGAGCTTCCAGTAATTGAGGTCTTATCAAATGAGTCAACTGTGTACAAAGTGATGGAGGGCTCAATATTTGACAATATAGGAGAGTAAATTACTTTCAGTGTGCTTTTATCCTGAATTTCAGACACTGATGTAAGATTCATGAACTCGTTAAAGTCAACATCCATGTATTGCAGACGGAAGTCCTCTTTCAATTGAAGAGATGTCTTGACAAATGTGTGCAGTTCTTCAACTGTTGCTGGGATTCCCGAATCCAGGGTCAGTTTTCTAGAGTCAGACTGGTCGGCAAAGATGATGCGCAGAAGCGCCCGACCTGCCATTATGGAACACCTTTTAATCTAGAGCAGAAACAAGGTGAAAGAAACACATTAGGATTATATCAAAGATGAACATAAAAATGGTTTTACAGTTTTTGTCAGAGCCTGCTATCCAGAGCTCAGACTATTTAGGTTTAAAAATGATACTCACCTTTAACAATGATGAATCTTTTCAACATTACCATGCGCAAACTCCCAACCATGTAGTCAACAAGGGGATAGGGGTCTACCAAGTCAGCAAGCTCAATAACGGCAACCTCTGTATTGGGCGAGGCAGACAGCTCAAAAGCACCATAATGCTCTCTGTACCAAGCACATGCGTCTTTTACCAGAAAACACAACTTCTCCTTAACAATGCAAAGTTTAATGATCTCATGGAATTTAGGCAGTCCATCTGCAGATCCGTGTACAATAATCATCCCCTCGCAGTAACGTATACCCAAGCTAGACACATTGTTTGCCATATGAACCTCAGTCACATCTGGGAAACTTTGTTTCAGTGTAGACACGACTCCCTCATTAAGGACATCAACAGGCAGGATTGAGACATGTGTGACCTCCAAGGATGACTTCTTGACACTGGAGGAATGTGTGTGATAGGCAAGCATGAACTGGTGTTTAGTAGTTAGTGAACGAGGTATGTTCTTAAAGCAATTGGTGTGACGAGCAACCTGCTTGAAGAAGCTATGTTTAGCCTCAAATCTCATTGTCCACAGTACAATTAGAGGCCCGAAGCAACGAATCATTTGCGGATAGTGCTCTAAAAAGTGATGTTTTGGTAAGAGCTTTACATGTGGAAAGAGTTCAAGATAGCGCTGCCTATGATCATAGATCTTGGCTTCAAGATAAGCAATGGTCTCATCTGTGTGAACAGGGGCCACAACCAACTCAACTATGTCCTTAAGATCTAGAATTAGCTGCCACGCTGGTTCATCTTCTGGTAAAATGTGCCCAATCACAAAGGGAAGCAGTCTTATTAAGGTCCAGTTTTCATGCGCATTGCCACCTATTGTGTTTCTAGATGTGAAAGAGCGTGGTATGGCATGGGGGCGATTGGTTCTGTCCCCCCATTTGTACGGAAATGTCTGAATCAATCTGTTGAGCCTTTCAAAAGTGAAGTATTTTTTGGAGATCAACAAACTCATACAACGAGCCAGTTCAACTGGTACAACACCTTCAAAAAGGTCGTGCACAATGTCAGGAGGATAACCAGTAGTTACATGAAAATGGGAAAGGTGCTCTGTTAAAACACACTGCTTTTTTACACCACAGCAAATAGTTGCATTCTCCTGAGCAGACTGGACATGAACATCATGGATGTCTCTTGTTCTCAGTTGGAAAGCACCTGACTGGACATCCTTAGTCTGAAAATCTGATTTGACTCCAATACAAAACCTGCATACTGACCCAGCTGAAAAACTCTCAACAAATCCCCCGAGCCCATGGGCTCCAAGATTGTCAGCTATAACACACTGGACAGAACCTTTAACAAACTGACCAAGCTGAGATATAAATACACCGTGCTGTTCTAATATGCTTAAGTCTTGCAAGAGAGGCTCCAACACTTTTCCATAGCCATAGGTCTTAACATCATCAGATTTGCATAGAACAGCTAAATAGATTGAGTTTAGTGTTGAATGGGAACCTGGTGGCAAATTACCCAAAACCCAATATACACCACAAAGTTTGTGTGTCTTTCGAGATGTCCCAAGAGGGTTACAAATCTCAAAATCATCAACATAAAGATTTACAGAGATTCTCAAACCTTCATCAGAAAAAAACGAATTCTGTTTATAGTACTCACCGTCTCTTACAGTTCTGTACTCTTGGGGAACAGCCAATAGCCGCTGTTGCGTTTCAATATGTTCAAGGACACCTTTATGAGAGAGCAAATGTTGCAAAGACTTTAACAGAGGGATATATTGAAATGTCCTATTCCTCTGGGCATCTAGTATGTACTCAACCGGCTCTAAAACACCAAAATGAGATGTATAGTACTGTGTACGTTTATATGCTGTAGCAAGAGGGCCATCCTTTGCAATAGCTGTGGCCAATGGACTAGAATTGCATAGAGCAGTGGAAAGCTCACCAACTACTGAATCTTCAACCTGTAGTTTATGGCTCTGTAATACATCAGAAACAATAGCTCTAGTGACAGGCAAAGATGATGTACTTAATATGTAGTGAAGTTCAGAAAGGACTTCATCAATAACTGTCTTTGGAATGTGAACAATATTTTCCAACTTCAATAAAATGCATGCAATTTTTTCTTCGATTAAATTTGGAAGGTGTATTTCTGAAGCATCACCACAACTTAGTGTTTCATATTCCTGGTCTATATCGACAGACTCCGTTGGACCAACTGCAGAACTGTGTGACTGATCCAACTCACCACTTGTACTGACAACATTGGCTATAAAGTCTTTAAGTGAATGTTGTCTGTGTTTCCTATTTTTGTGTGTGTTGAATGTACTGTAAATGTTAGTTTTAAATGTGCATCCTAGAAACATACATGGTACAGTTTCATTATGCCTGAGATGTCCATTAATATGTTGGAAGAAATCTTTTTCTGTTAAGTCTCTACGTGAGCACACATGACACTTAAATGTAGGTAATTCTACTGGCTTTGGTGTTAGCTGTTTAGCATGAGTTTTGTATGTGTGATTTAAAAGTTTACTCCATGTGTCAAACGAACATGGGCAATCAGTATATGGACATGGATAGCGACAACTGCCCCTTAAATGTGCATGTGTCTGCCGGAAATGTTTTAACAACAAATACCTGCTAGCTAGTTCCAAACTGCAGTGTTTGCACTGCCACATGCATAACCTGAAAAAGAGAAAAAAGAGAATTAGCAATTGACACTGAACAACTGACAATGTCACAGATCAGCTTATGCAAGTAATGTGAAAGTAGCCGTGTACTTACCATAAATAAGAGGTTGCCCCAAGATGCTTGTTAATGCTGATCAAACTGCAAAAGACAACATAAATATATTAGAGGTGTGATTAAAATGCTTATATATTTGAATTTTCACAGACAACACATAATTGCCTAAGATTGCACAACCCAAAAAAAAAATGATAACAGATCACACTTTAAAATTAAGAGTCTAGTAGACATGTTTTATAAAGCAGGCCTACGTTTCTGCACAACTCTGGGTGCCTGCTTGTGAGTGAGGTAACCCATACAAGATTCACATATATATATATTATCTCATTATTTATATTAAATATTTGGCAGTAAAAAACTAAACTCAACTGAACTCCTACAGAAACGAGTGGCTCCGCCTGTCCTCCTCTGCCTGCACTAAGGCCAGGAGAGAGATGGACAGACCTGCTGAGCTTTATGATAGAAAATGGCGGCGCTTACTGGGCTGCATGCAGGCTCTGCCTCATACTGTTACCTCATTCACTTGAATTACTCTTTGCATTTTTTGGTTGAATTTAAACTGAATTTCGGTGTACTGTGTTCAATGACAATAACGTTAAATCGAATGTAATATAATCTAATGATCTCCATTATCCAGTATTCAATGCTAACCGTATCTAGCAAGCTAGCTAACAAACCAGTTATCCAGCTAGCTAGCTTGCTGCTTTACCTCGTGCACTTGAATTACTCTTTGCATTTTTTGGTTGAATTTAAACTGAATTTCGGTGTACTGTGTTCAATGACAATAACGTTAAATCGAATGTAATATAATCTAATGATCTCCATTATCCAGTATTCAATGCTAACCGTATCTAGCAAGCTAGCTAACAAACCAGTTATCCAGCTAGCTAGCTTGCTGCTTTACCTCGTGCACTTTAATTACTCTTTGCATTTTTTGGTTGAATTTAAACTGAATTTCGGTGTACTGTGTTCAATGACAATAACGTGACATCTAATTTAATATAATCTAATGATCTCTACTATCCAGTATTCAATGCTAACCATATCTAGCAAGCTAGCTAGCTTGCTGTTTAGACCCAACTAAAAACGGAGCAAAATATAACACGGTGGTTTCAAATATTCTTGTCGATATAATGAAAAGGCATTAGGCCTACTTGGAAACAGGGAACATTCTAAACTACTAGAAAAAACAAATACTTACCAAATAATAGACTTTCCACCGTCAGTTTCACACCGTCAGTGTTAGACAAAAGGCGGCAAATGACAGAACGGATTTTGTGCATGCGCAAAGGTGATGTGCAAAGGGGCGGTCCCAAATGAAAACAATTCATTTTGAGTTGCTCTGTCTTAAATACATTTAATAAGTGAATTGATTAATGTAATTTGTGTTACACTAATGAACTATACTTAGGTTTATTTCTTAAATAAAAATATTTAAGTAAAGTGAAACAATTATTAATGTGTCAAGTCTAAGAAGGGCTTGAATCGTTTTTTTGAGTGTGTGTAGATGCATGAGATAATCCTTTATTTGTCCCACAACGGAGACATTTAATTTATTTATATGTGTGCCTGCCATTTGTGGGGAGTGCTATGTAGTAATGGGGAGTACAATACATAGGTGTGTGTGTGTGTGTGTGTGTGTGTGTGTGTGTGTGTGTGTGTGTGTGTGTGTGTGTGTGTGTGTGTTTGTGTGTGTGTTGAACTTCGTAATAATTATTGTCCCACAATTTTTATTTGTTTTACGGAGAGGTTTCACAGCTGCCTGGGCCTAGCGGCCCACAGATGACATTTATCCAGGAGCCTCCAGCTGTGCCTGCCACCATGTTGAGATCTACCATGGATCAAGGGCCTTCACCACTGCCATCCCCACCGACTAGCGGACTAGCATCACGACAGCTGCCTCCATCTCTGCCTGCGACGAGGTCAAGATACACCTCAGCTCCACCACAGCCACAGCCATCACCATCAACCCGGACAGCAAAGAGGTCTCGTAGAGCACACATACCTCCCACACAGCCACCAGCTGCCCATGCACCATCACCCCCACCTGCACAGCAGCGAGCTCCACTGTCTTGGAAGACAGGCGAAGACCCTGACACTGCTCCCCCTGTCTCCAGGTTTCAACCTGCTCGCACACCCGGGCCACAGCTCAGCTCAACAGTATCAAACAAACCCCTTGACCTGTTCAAGCTGTTCTTCAGTGCACTAACAGTACAGACACTCTGTACCAACACAAACAAGCGGGCTGCACAGGAGACGGGAAAGGGTAAAACCTACAAATGGACTGACTTGACTGTAGAGGATTTCTATAAATACATGGGGCTGCTGAAACTGGACAATGTATTGGACTACTGGAGGAAGGATCATTTTGTCAGTGTATAATGAATAGTTGGTTGAAGGAAAAAAAGTTCTGATGTTCAATATTGTAAATAGTGAGATTTTGCAGTTATATTTATATACATTGTTGGTATTATAATAAATTGTTGGTTGAAAAAAAAAGTTCTAATGCTCAATTCTTTTTTTTGTACACATCACATGAACCTTGTTATGTAATATGAAGTCATTATTCAGTCCTGATATATCTCAGTCCCTGCTGTGGTGAAAGTAGAGTGATTGACAGCTGTTTTACTCAGAATGCGAATTTATAAAATTTCATTTTAGACATGAATAACACATTTATATACAGTGTAATTCAAATATTTCACTACTTTTGTAATCCTAAGACTTTGGTAACCAAATCTAAAACACCAAAACAATTCGATCACATGAGTAAATTTGTGTTTTCACAAGAGTTTTGAAGATTTTCCGAAAATCGGATGTCAAATTTTAAGCTTTTGAGCTACTTATCTCATCAAACAGTGCTCTAAGGTGAGTAATTTGCATATATAGCAATACTAGAGATTGTCCTGAACATTTTGATATGTAACACATGGGTGCCATTTTAGAAGAAATACATTTAAAAGGTGATTTAAGAAAACATCTAAAAATCGAGAAAATACCCTTAGACTCCAGAGGGTTAACACACACACACACACACACACACACACACACACACACACACACACACTGTTCTCCTCTGTTTACATCCTGCTGCTTTACATCTGTGTTCTGTTGTGTTCATTGACAGATTTGTTACTGTTCAGCTTCAAGTTGAAGGACTGTTCGTAGATGTTGTTTTATACTTTTATATGTATTGGGTCTTTATGGTCCATGTGTTAAATTAATACGCAGAACTGCTCCTGAAAATTGTGTTCACTCATAAGTGATGGTTAAAATACACACAGATATTTCTCAAGGCCCTAGCACTGTTTTTAAGGTGTTTTATTTATTTAAGAGTTAAATATATTGAATTTGTATTGTGCTAAAATGCATTTTTCTTTTATAGTGGAAATGGAATGTTGGCGATTTGCTAAAGCTGTTCAAATTATCAATAAATGCATTTTTATATATATATACGGTGTGTTTGGAGATAATTCATTACACTAATATACATTATTATATTATATTTAGCCCAACAATATAGTTAATTTCAATCACTAGCTTGGGTCAAATAAACAACTCAGCACATGGGTTAAGACCATAGACTGTATATATAAATGGACATAGGGTCCGTGACGTCACCCATAGGATTCTGCAGAGTTGCGGAGAAGCCCTTAGTAGGTGGAGTCGGCCACTAACGGCTCGACAGTGACGTCAGAGTTCAACTCCCGCCTGCTCCAAATAAGGGCAAAGAGGCGGGACCTGCTGCCACCGAGCTGGAAGTTCCAGAGCTAGCTGAAGCTCCCAAGCTAAGCTAACATGCTCCCCATCTGCACACTGCCGTGGCATTTTACGTTTCTAAGGTAAGCGGACATGAAACTATTCAGCAAAACTATAAATAATAATCTAAGTTGAGTTTTTAGCATAATACTTCAGAATCTTAAAACCCCTTAATGTTTGTATGCAATTGTGCTAAATTCAACACTGGAATCAAGCAAATATTAATATGTTTGCATGACATTAGTTATTTGTATTTTGATATCACTTAACTATACGTTTAATACATTTAAGTCAAGCTAAGGTACATGTGATGGTAGCTAGTTAGTGCTCTTACCTTTGAGGCCTCCTCCAAACAGCATAATAACCAGACTGTATCATTAAAACTAAGTACCAGTTATAGATCCTTGACTTTAGACAAACAATTCAAAAGACAACATGTATTTAAAGACCAATCTTTATTTGAATGTGCCTCTTAACCTGAGATATTAGTTATACAGTAATAGTATTGACAATCTAAAAAAACTGAGCAACTCAACAGTCAACTTTATGTTTCTTATTGTCTAAAGCATTTATTATTTTCATTTTCCCCCTCTCATATTCAGTGGACGGAATGAGACAGCATGGTGTCCAGAGAGCTGCAGAGACTTCAGGGAGAAACCTCCGTGTGATGGACGTCCTGTCTGTTGGTTTGGAGAGGACTGAGGGTCTTTCCTCAGCGACGAGGACCAGGCCTGATGGAGGAGCCCATGCTGGGCATAGCTGATACCAACTGCACAGGCCTAGTCTGTCACTTTATTTGACTAAATGTGTTTACTTATACATTTAATAGGTTTACACCTTCTGTCCATATGTGCTTTTTATTTAAAACATTTGATTAACTTTTGGTTCACATTTCAATAAATTGTATTTGTATTTGCACTCCTTTTGTCCATTATTCTTACTGAATCTAGAATCAATGGGATTTATCTGTATAAATAAATGTTTGAAATGAAAAAAATCTTACTGAAAATGTTAGATTACACATTCACATCTGACTGAAGATTGGCCCCATTTATTTGTGACGTTGCAAACTCTGCGGTACAAGGCACAAGTGATGTGAAGCTCATAAAGTGAGGCAACAGGGAGAAACCTCCGTGTGATGGACGTCCTGTCTGTTGGTTTGGAGAGGACTGAGGGTCTTTCCTCAGCTAGGAGGACCAGGCCTGATGGAGGAGCCCATGCTGGGCATAGCTGATACCAACTGCACAGGCCTAGTCTGTCACTTTATTTGACTAAATGTGTTTACTTATACATTTAATAGGTTTACACCTTCTGTCCATATGTGCTTTTTATTTAAAACATTTGATTAACTTTTGGTTTACATTTAAATAAATTGTATTTGTATTTGCACTCCTTTTGTCCATTATTCTTACTGAATCTAGAATCAATGGGATTTATCTGTATAAATAAAGGTTTGAAATGAAAAAATTCTTACTGAAAATGTTAGATTACACATTCACATCTGACTGAAGATTGGCCCCATTTATTTGTGACATTGCAAACTCTGCGGTACAAGGCACAAGTGATGTGAAGCTCATAAAGTGAGGCAAATATAAATAATCAGCTGATGGAGTGTAGATGTGGAAATAGGTGCATTCGATCAGCTGACTGTTTTTACAATAAAAGTAGTTTCTTAGTGTACAGGTCTTAAAATCTCATAACATCAGCTTTTAATGTTCCTCTTGGATGTTCTTCTTGACCCTCAGAGAAGGAGAAAATGTTGTGTCTTTCAGACATGTCCTTTCCTAACAAAAATTACAGGAAACATAAAACATATTATTGCAGAACAAGTGTGTTATTTATGAAAGCGGTGTGTTTGTGTGTTTAGGGGCTGTAGTTTTTTTTAATTTCAACAGTGAGCTATAAAGACAATCAGATTATGAATGAACAGTATGAAGTTCATCAACATTGAAATATATGTTATTATCAAAATAATAGTGAACTGTTACAAAACGTAGTGCAACTGTAGAAGCTTGCTCTGTTGTCTCACTGAAAGAATAACTTTTACCACGTTTTTTCAGACAATATTGAGAGATAAATAGTAGCAGTTCTCACTATGTGTTAAATATATTTGCCTTTAATACATTAAATTAGAAAGCTGACAAAATCATAGTGCTTGTTAACATCTAAATGTAACTTTTTGCATGGAAAAAACCCTCAACTTAACTGATGTGTAGGTGATCTAGTATTTAGTATTGTTTAATGGAATGTATATCAGTGTATTCAAGTCAATACTTCATTCATTTAAACCAATATCTTTCTTGATTTTTTGTACAGTATGAAAAAAAGAGTCTTTGTACCTGTGCTGAAGTTCACTGCTATGAGGAGTCCAGTTCTGTCTCTCACTCTCTGGTCCAGCCTGTCTGCATCACCTGGACACCTTAAACAAACAGATATATATGTAAAGTACCATGTGTACAAACAATATAACTGATTATCTTCTGTTGAACATGTTGGATTGTGTATTGTCCGAGTCAGGGTCCTTTTTATTTTACTGTAACTTTGGAAGTTGTGTTACCAATGCTTACTGTTTATTTGATACTAGGGCTGGGCGATTTGGCCTAAAAATAAAACCTCGATTTTTTCTAACTAATGGACGATTTTCTATTTAAACCTCGATTTTTTTCTGAAATGATATGGATCCTCCTGGATGTGGTGAGTTAAGTATGTCGAGTAAAAAGAAGAATAAAACAGATGGTTGGAGTGAAGATGCGAGGACTTGACATTTTATTTTGGGATCATCCACATTTCCAACAAAGGTTCACGGATGAAAAAAATGCCAATACTGAATCTGATGTTAGAAATGTTGACTGCATCTGGTTTCATTTCAATTTCAACATTTCTATTATTTCCAAATGCACCTGTATGGAAAGAAAACCTATTAAATATCACTGTCCAGAATAATTTGGGTTGCATATTTAGTTATGTGAGAAAAATATACATTATACACTTTTGTCAATCATTTCAACAAATCATATCTCAAAGAAAATTAAAAGAAAGTATAAAGCCTCATATATCTTTGAAAATGTAAAACTGTTTTATGAAATATGTTTTTGTTATGTTCCAATACAAAATATAAAGGCTATAGGTCATCAGTTAAACATTTTAAAAAATAAAATATATATTGTTATATGTTTTTAATATAATAGTGAAATAGAAAAACATGTCCAAAATAAATCAGGTTACAGGATGTTGATTTCAGGAAAGGTAATATTGGGGTTTGTTATAGCTTGCAGGAAGTTAACCATTAGAATAATTGCAATGCATGAATTCCAGGTTAGTCTTGCTGTTGGCATCAAACAAAAAAATCACTTCAGACTGGTTTCATCATTTAAAAATATCATCATGTTGAATGATACAAATACAACAAATAATGATAATGAAATGAATAATAAAAAAATACCCTCAAACAAAATAACATCCCTTTAACTTTCTAGGAAGTTTTCTACAGGTTTTTCACGAGGAAGACAAGCCTGTCTACTGCCTCTGGCTTGAGGCATGCTCTTTGGCATGTTACAATATTACCCCCCGTACTGAAAACCCTCTCCGAAGGGGCACTTGTGGCAGGAATGGAGAGATATTTCTTGGCCAGATAACTCAGTCTTGGGAAGTTAGCTTCATGTAGCTTCCACCACTGCATGTCTCTGTCGCAGTTGCTGGAATAAGTTGGTTGTGTTCCCATGTTTTGCAGCGATCGTCTTTCTACAGACCTTACACAGAACAGTTGTTTGTTCTATGTCTGACTGCTTGTACCCGAACCACTTCCATACAACTGAACTTACTGAAGTGGTACCTTTTTTAGGAATGAGTTCTTCTTCATCTGTGTTCGTGGACATTTTTATGCTACGTCTGTCGTAGTGATGTGTCGGTCGCGAACTATTTAAGTGAACGACGGGAGCCGGCTCTCGCCCGCGAACGAGCCGTTTTTTTTTGCGGAGGGATCGGCATGAAGGCACATTATGCAATGTGCAATGTGCACATTATCCCGCTTATTACATGGCCAAATTCTCAGCAAAGTAACGACATGACTCCCAATATTAATTGAAATGCTTTTATGGATTTAGAAAATTATTTTATTGATTTAAAAAATAGTTTTGTATTGATTTAAATTGACATGCATCCGCTAAGAAAAATAGTGCGTTGTTACTGTTTGAACTAACGTAGCAACGGCAGGAACTGCTTCGATAGTGTTTTTGAGGAGCTTTTTGATTACAGATCCAAAAAAAAAATCGCGGTTTTTCGGTTTAGCCATTTCACAAACCGTAGGAAAGTAAAAATGCAATTAATCGTGAAAACCGAAAAAATCGCCCAGCCCTATTTGATACCCATTTGGTAATGCAATTAATAAAAACAACAAGGTTTGGGTTCGTTCTTCAGATGACTGTGACGTTAACGTGTAAGCTCAATAATGAACTCCAGCTCAACCAACCATATTGTAATATCTAAGTAATCATCTTGAAATATGACATTAATAATTGTAATATACACATCATATTGTGAGGTTGATTTCACATATACACTACTTCGACGTTAACTTGTCTACATACTTGAGCATCAGCGACGTGCAGTCAGGGGAGGCAGAGCCTCACCTGTCATACTCATAGACTGGCCATACTCCAATGTAACGGAAAAACAACTAAAGAAAAACTAAATAGTAATAATAATAACATGTCTCCACTGATCTGTGTTGTAAATGTGATTTCTGTATGATTCCAATCGCTTTTTATAGTCAAAATCAGCAAATTTGCCGAGCTCCGCTACAACTACATGGGAGCGATGAGGAGTGAGGCAGGGACGAGCTCTGCCTCACGTAAGCCCACAGTAACTTGCTGGAGCGCGGGCACTAATTTAGCGCGGGCACTTATTTTGTGAGCGCGCTCAAGCCAGTTACTGTGGGGTAAGGTGAGGCACAGATGAGCTCTGCCTCACCTCAAAATGCGTCACCTCACAGAAACTGGCTGGAAAGCGGACCCTAAGCGTATGCCTGCACCATCTCACTGTAGGTCACCAATGTAATGTTTGTAGATCCCTTTATTACATTTATCCTCGCCATCCATAGTCTCTAAATAACTTATTTCACGTATATATGATATTTAGGCTCGCCGTACAACGGCAATGAAAAAAGCACCAGGGGAGGCAGCCATAACCTCTGCCGCACTGAAGGGGGCGCACATGAGCCCACAGGTCCTTGTTGCTACTGTTATTCTACGCAGAGACGGTATAGACGCGAACAACAAACTAGACTTTTGAAACTAGAAGAAGATACGGAGGACTTTTACAAAAAAGTAATAGAGATTGTTGTCCAGAAGGATAGCATGGACTTCATCTTCAAGTCAAGACCACATTGGTAATGAAAATTGGTTCTTACTAAGAAAGAACAATCCAATATTTAGATTGTGGGTATCCTTTTGTTGAACGGTCTGTTTAAAATGAATCGAAACATCAGACCAAAAAAGCTTTTGAAAATAACAGAATATTTCGATTAAGGTCAGAATATAATATTTGTAAATCTGACTCTGAAAGAGTCAGTGCCTCACCAGCCATGAACCTCACCGCACGTCACTGTTGAGCATAGCCAATTTAAATTAACCTTAGCGATGCATACAGTTCCTACCTACATAATAAAATATCTCTACGTTACAAGGATGACCTTATTTTATCAACCTCAAACAGAAGCCGTTTGTTCAACAATATTATCCCACCTAACGTCTATTTCGTTTGAACCTTTATATATACAATCTCTTATTTTAACTTGGAGGCTAATTGGTAATAAAAATTGGTTCTTACTAAGAAAGAACAATCCAATATTTAGATTGTGGGTATCCTTTTGTTGAACGGTCTGTTTAAAATGAATCGAAACATCAGACCAAAAAAGCTTTTGAAAATAACAGAATATTTCGATTAAGGTCAGAATATAATATTTGTAAATCTGACTCTGAAAGAGTCAGTGCCTCACCAGCCATGAACCTCACCGCACGTCACTGTTGAGCATAGCCAATTTAAATTAACCTTAGCGATGCATACAGTTCCTACCTACATAATAAAATATCTCTACGTTACAAGGATGACCTTATTTTATCAACCTCAAACAGAAGCCGTTTGTTCAACAGTATTATCCCACCTAACGTCTATTTCGTTTGAACCTTTATATATACAATCTATTATTTTAACTTGGAGGCTACGATTAGCATCGTTAGCACCGAAGTAGCTACCACTCGCTACACGCTAACCCAAGCCTTAATATTCATTACGTAGCTGATTAAAATCATTAACACATAAATAAAGCACTCGAATTTCACTTACTGCAAAACCGCATTCATGCACCGTCTGTTTTAACCGCAGAGCGAGTCACAATAGTCCAATATATAAGCATGAAGAACAAACAACCACGGCCGGCTTCAAGTTGTGTTTCCAGGATGAACTGACCAGGCAGAGTCCCTGTAGCTAGCTTCACGGAGCAGGTAGCAGAGAGACAAGAAGCTAGCAGCAGCAGTAGTCACTTGACAGAGCCATCACTCAATGTGACCACGCCCTAATTTATGCAAAAACGTTAAAACCTAATATAAATAAAAGGGTCGTAGAAAACAATTCACTCACAGATCCATAATCATGAAGGTGGAATCTAACTATATCGATAATAAAATGTATGGAGCCAGGGGTAGAAACATGTTTTTTTCTGCTGTAAAATTGGGCATTTTAACATGGGGGTCTATGGAAATTGCTCCTTTCTGCAGCCATCGCCTATCGGCCAATATATGAACTTCAGTGTGTGGCACTTCCGTATTGGCGTCCCGGCTATTCCCCAGAGTTTGCCCCTTGGTTAAGACAACCCAGCGCGTGTTCTGTCCTAACTCAGCAGCTGGGTTATGATTGGGTTTTAACCCAGCAGTTTTAAGAGTGTAGATTAATGTTAGATTATTTGACTGATTATATAGTGAAGGCAAAAGTGTTAATATTTTAATCACATACATTGTTAAGTATACAATTTCTCCAACAAGGATGCATAATTCAACTCTTTGGGTCCAGATGTTATTTAGGATGTTGTGTAATTCTTTGTTATTTTACCTCAGTATCACCAGAATCTACCACAAGAGGGCGAGTAAAAGTACTAATACATTATTGTCGAAAATATTTCTAGATTGTATTTTTGCATGAAGTAGCATTTTACTGTATGACACAATTCTGATTGACTTTTCGTAAAATATTAAATAATTGGACTCTTTAGTGACTTAAAGAGTTATATTAGTCCACTAGTTTATTTTTAAAGATGCATTTCGTTATTGAAGCAGAAGCTGTTCAACAATGTAGTGGAGTAAAATTACATTATTTCCCTTTTAAAGGTAATGGCGCTGGTAGTTCTGGGAGGGAAACATTTTTTTTGACTGTTTGGCTCATCCTAATTTTCAGCCTTGATGTAACAACATTCATAATTAAGTCAAGGTAACACCCTTTTTACCCCGGTTACACTTTTAATTTGCCCTGTACGATGGGCGCTGTAAGTGATGAAAGTGGGGGATGTTAACTTATCAGGCGTCCGCAGCTCACAGCCAAAGTGCGAGCAAGCAAGAGACAGCCCGCATCGGTACCGCGGATTGTTGTTGGACTGAGGCTGAGTGATAACTACAGCTCAGTGAGGTAAAGGACTCTGTTTAGATAGTTCACTTTAGTCTACGTTATCTCAGTGGGTCTCAAACGGTTTGGTCACAATTTATGTAAACAAATATTTCCAAGGCACACCTTTATAATTATTAGGATAAATAAAAACAGGTTTGAAATCATTTCAATGTATAGCCTACTATAGGACAGTAACCAAACATATCGTTTAAAACTGGAGAGATAAAAAAATATGCATAAATAAATGTTAACTAGGTCAAATAAGATATAAATGAACAACACAAATAAAATACGTTACATTTATTTGTTATTGGCTATGGTAGGTTATTGGTTATGTTCACATACTTATTTGGTTATTAAAATGTAAACTGATCTTTTTCATATGGGTGTTTGTCTAGTCTCTAGTAATTCTGCTCAAAGTACACCAGATTGAAGCATTTTATTTTAAAGTGTTAAACAAATCTTTCCGGGGGGGGCATACCCCCGGACCCCGCTCGAGGATGTGACGTCCACCCCCCAATTAAAACATGTTCATACAATAATGAATACATTTGAAACCTTCTTTATGTATATAACCAACATGTCAATACGTTTCAGTTCTTGTAGTGTATTGGTCTTTTGTAGAGATGTTTCATTTATTCTTTATATATTCTATTGTGTATTGCTTGGAGGGGGGGGGGGTCACCAAATCATAATCTCGCCTAGGGCACCAACATGTCTAGGACCGGCCCTGCGTAGTGGAGTAGAAGTATAAAGTAGCATACATGTACGTAGTTACTTCCCACCTCTGCATAGCATTAGCTTGCATATGAGACGTTTAGGGACCATCGGTGGGATGATGATCCAAAGATTGTATAAGGGAGGGACAATAACTAAATAAACCAAGGCAGTACTAAGGTAACGCCTTGGTTTATGCGAAAGTTCACCGTGTTCAAGGCTTTGTTACAGAACAAGTCTTGCAGCTTGCTTAGTTCCTACCGACTGTTTACATTTGGCGGTAACACTAACGATATAAAAGTGTGTATACAAGAGGCAAAATGAGTGCAAGAGGAGAAACAGCCGAGGAAACCGCTAAAGCTTCAGTTCCCATCCAGGCTCACGTTATAGACCAACCGAAAAGAAAGAAAATTATTAACATTGTTTACCTCATCGCTACTTTGGACATCACATGGATGTTTTTAAAGTTTTCCGTCACCCCTGTGAGTATTTATGTAATGGCAAGAGCAGGAAGCTGATATTTCCGTGCATGCCATGAATGCGAAAGCTCTCCCGGAAAACCTGGAAATGCATAAATGTTATTACTGATGTTGTTATGAATGGTTACAAATGGTTATTATGAGTGTAAGCGTGATGATGTGTACCCTAGGACAGGTTAACAGTAGCTGTCTTTACTACGATTCATTGAATGTGCAGCATTCTCTTTTGTAAGCGGTTAGATAACCTCAGAGAAATGACTTAATAACATGTGAAAAGTCCAGCATTCACAAATGTAGCATTCTTAAATAAACTACATGAGTCATTCTACAGAAAAGGTGGAAGTGCTGTCACTTACTTTTGCAGACACCAAAATACATGACGTTGACCTAATACTCACATTCATTATATATTTTGAATAAATAGAGATTGTCTTTGCAATGGTACTAAATAAAAAATAAATTAAAATGGTTTTATACGTAAATTGCAATTTATTTAAAATGCCAAGTTCAAGGAACTGCCTTGTCACTTTGAACATACATGAAATGGAGCCTATAGTTTTCATTTAAAATATATTTTTTTCAATAAATAAATCTAATTTATATTTACATAACATTACAAGCATTAAATATAACACTGAAATGGTAAAAAAAAACGCAAATTATTTTTAATAATATCAAATAAATGTCAGTCACCCAAAATTACGTCATTGGTGTTACTGCTACACACAACGCTTTTATTTTTAAGTAATGTACTGTCTCTGAAGTGCCTCCTGTAACAAGAGATCATTTGAGGCAGTGCAGTGGACAAAGACATAAGGAAAGTCAGATACTTCTTACTTTGTTTGTTAAAGGTGTCATTTTATCTTCAAATTTGACATGCGTCTTTCAAGTCTGTCATTAGTGTTACTCATTGCATAGCCCTAGGGGTGAACATTTGAATGGGAAAATGTATTGTATTGAAGAGTTAAACGATTTTGATATTGACTGAAGCCATATTTGGTCTGACACATTGCAGCCATTTTGTTAAAATGGTAGTGTTTTCTCCAAATTGTCACTGGTGTTACTCTTCTTCCTGGTAACACGTAACACCAGTGACATTCCTATACAAATAAGCTTTGTATAATGTATACAAATAATAAAAATACTTTAAGCTCTACTTGTTGTGGATTCATCAAGTTAAGAGTTAGTTATTGCTATTTAACAGGTTTTAGATGTTTTTAGAAGGAATATATTTCAGCAGATTTGTATCACCCAGATTCCACCTTTTCTGTAGAATGACCCACATACGTGATATCAGTAAAGGCTATTTACATTACTATATCAAACATTCTCCTTTATGGAGACAGGTTAGCATATGTCATTGTTATATAATTGTTATGTATGTGTCACATCAGGTGTGACTGTGCCTTTAAGATGGCACCGGGAGTTTTGGGATTTGTGAACCGGATACTGTTGTGGTGTTGTCATGTGAGCGTATGCAACAACGTGTTCAATAAACGGTCAACCTAAATGTCGTAGTCCATAGTCTTTTATATACAACAGTGGCGACGAGGATTATGGATTCTCTACTCTCACCCCGTTCCTCGCACTGCCGGGCGAACCGCCGATTCCGTGGGTTCGCTGGCTTGAGTCCTTCGAAACGTTCATAGTAGCCGCGGGGCTAGCTGAAGCTAACGACGACAGGAAGAAAGCCCTGCTGATACACTCACTGGGCAGCGAGGGACAGCGGATTTTTCAGACTCTCGGTCTCGCTCTGAAATATGCGGACTGTGTTACACTGCTCACTGGACACTTTGCTGCCCCACAAAATGTTATGCTCCGGCGGATTGTTTTTCGACAACGCCGGCAACAGACTGCGGTCAACTCAGCCGTCTCTCGCATTTGCTTGGTCAAATGAGCAGCGCTTCATTTTTTAGTGCGCGATTAATAGCGTCTTTACGGCAGAGTCCTGCACGGGTCTGATTTTCAAGACCCGCTCCCGCCCCGCACCCGCGACGTGCAATACCGAACCCGCCCCGCTACCCGCACATATTGCCAATTAGTTCCGCAACCCGACCCGACCCGTCGGCACAAGATCCGCAACCCGACCCGAACCCGCATAGCCTATGAGCAGTGAAAACGTGCAATTATTAACACACGCAGTTTCATATTTGTCTCAGAAAGCGTGGGATGTTGGTTATTTCCTCCATCTAGGATGACACCAAAAGCCTCCCAGACGTTGGATTTCGCTCTTGAGGAAGTGTTATTGAAAATGCTGTATTCTCCGCTAGAGAGCTTCACCTCAGCCATTTCGAATGTGGCGCGCACAGCAGCAGATTGATGCGCTGCAGAGGTTATGATTATGCGCGGTCCCGCGGGGGAGAGGTCTGAGGATTTTAAACATTAAACTAATTTATTATTATTTTAATATATTTATTATGCAATACCCGCGACCCGACCCGCATCATCTTTGTTTTACCCAGAACCGAACCCGGAAAAAAGCGTTTGAAAAAATACCACCCGCGAATCACCTTTTTTGCGGGTCAACCGTGGGGTACCCGACCCGATGCAGGACTCTGCTTTACGGTAATCGCCGAGAAGCGGCGCTGATGGTAGTACAAGAGCTGATGTTATATTTGATCAATCAATCAATGATATTTGATGAGGGATAAAATGATTTTTAGCCATAAGTTCTTAATAAAATTGGTACTGTTGGACTCAGTACTTGTTAGACTACTACCACAAATACAATGAAGTACTTTTACTATGTACTATTTGAGTAATACTCTGTCAAACTCCCCTCCAGAGAACAATAATGCATAATGCATGTTTTCTGCCATCTTTGATGAGAGATACAATTATTTTTTGCCATAAGTTCTCAGTGAAAGTGGTACTGCTGGACAGAGTACTACTTGGAGTACGACCACAAGTACAATCAAGTACTTCTATGGTGTACTTTTGGAGTAATACCCCGTCAAACTCCCCTCCAGAGTACAATAATGTATGTTTTCTGCCATCTTTGATGAGAGATAAAATGATTTTTTGCCATAAATTCTCATTGAGAGTGGTACTGCTGGACAGAGTACTACTTTGAGTACGACCACAAGTACAATCAAGTACTTCTATCGTGTACTTTTTGAGTAATACCCTGTCAAACTCCCCTCCAGAGTACAATAATGTATGTTTTCTGCCATCTTTGATGAGATAAAATGATTTTTTGCCATAAGTTCTCAGTGAAAGTGGTACTGCTGGACAGAGTACTACTTGGAGTACGACCACAAGTACAATCAAGTACTTTTATCGTGTACTTACCCTTGTGTTTTTTCAAATTTTTTACAAGTTGTCGTGTTTATTTTAGTGTTGTTTTATGCTTATCCACATTTTGATTTCAGAGCACAGTACATGAAAATGCTGGGCACAACATCACGCTCAACAGTTATAATATTTATTCAGCTGAAAAAGTACTAAACTAAAAATAACTAAAATACTACTGACTTAGCAGGGTATACAGATTCACCCATTAAAGGAGCTTTTTTTTTTCTTTCTCAAACATATCTGTCCAAACTGGATAAAAGTATAAAATGCAAACCATAACAAAATTATGTTTGGGAGTGAAGGTCATGGGAAAATTAAATATGATTTGATTGTGTTATTAAAAGAGGAGAGAGAGGAACTTAACGTGTTCATGTTATTCTTATACATGTATAGAAAATGTGCATGTTGAACTACAGGCTGGATATATTTCCCAGGCATCAAGGAAATAGAAAAATAGAAAAATCAACATCGGTTCAAAAGTAAATAATGTTGTGTGCAAACAATTACAATTTTTTTTCAAGTTTTACCTTTTCAATGATTTCTCCAAATAACTAAATCAAAGCAAATCATAAAAAATGGTTTAGTCAATATAAGATTTTTGCCCAAAACAGCTGAAATTGAACGTAAACAGTATCAAACATCAGGTGCATGGCAATTAACACATTTGTGCACGCTATTAAAATGTACTTTAGTTGAAGTTAATAATAATGTTGATTTTAAGATCTTTCTATATCATTGATTTAATCTTTCTGAACACTTTTGAAATAAAACACAGCAGAATGAAGATTTATTTTATAATGTTCATTACAGATAATCCCTTAATTTCATTTTGAAAACACGTGTCAACAGATGAAAAGCTTTTATTAGGAGGATCAATTCGTATTGGGCTGCAATGACTCTTGATGAAGGCAGTATTATGATTGCTTGTATTTATCCTCAGAAATGTAATATTTTAAATAAGAAGTGACCTTTGAATAAATATTGCAAAACAAAGCCTATATAACCTGGAAGGCTAAGCCAATTAGTATTTTGTCCTGCACTACAAGATTTCAAGTTTCTATAGTACAAATCTGGGCCATTTGTTGTGTCATTTCTCCAAACACATACAGTACAAATGCCTGTTTTGGAGTCTTCAAAAGGTGCAGAAGAAGGACTTTACATTTGGTTAAAGACAGGACTATTGTAATTCAGTCAAGAGAATAAAGGAAAGACTATTGTTATAATGGGTGATGTAACTTTAATGAGAGACATAATATGAGGTCATTGCAACCCTGTCTCCTAAAAAGTACGTTCCCACAGAACTAAACTGCATTCTCAATTACGTTTAGCTATAAACGTATTTTCTCCCACGTTACGTTCGTTATGAACGTATCTCAAATACGTTTATTTTCTACATATCTTCTAGAAACATATTTTCTCCCACGTTACGTTTCTTATGAACTTATCTTAAATACGTTTATTTTCTACATATCTTCTAGAAACATTTTCTCCCACGTTACGTTTCTTATGAATATCTTCAGCTTTCTGTCCCCAGAGTCAGAACTAAACATGATAAAGCAGCGTTCAGTTATTATGCTCCAAATGTCTGGAACAAACTCCCAGAAACCTGCAGGTCCGCTGCAACTCTGACTACTTTTAAATCCAGGCTGAAGACTTTTCTTTTTGTCGCTGCTTTTAATTGAACTATTCATATCTTAGACTGCACTGTAACTTTTATCCATGTATTTTTTCTTTTAATGTTTACTGTATTAGCTTTTCTTTTAATGACTGATTTTAAATGCCATTTTCTTAATGTCTTCCATTTTTGTAAAGCACTTTGAATTGCCTTGTGTTGAAAAGTGCTATATTCATAAACTTGCCTTGCCTATGAACGTATCTCAAATACGTTTATTTTCTACATATCTTTGCCATTTATTCTCTTGCTTATAATAATGATAATAGTCATTTATAAATATAATTTTAGAGCACACATTTGAAATCAGTAGGCGAGGCTGTAATTTCGCCAGCTGTTACTCTCATGAGCGAGGCAGAAAATAATAGTTTTAACATGCCAAAAAGCTGCTGTGTCGTTTATTGCACCTCAAACATTAAAACAAATCCAGAGTTACGTGTTTCTGTACTTCCTCTAAGAAGAAAGGACAGTAACAGAAGATCTCTGTGGCTTCAGGCTTGATCGCCGTTCAAATGACAGCGTTGGTTTCCCCAAAAGTAGGCGGGGCTGTAAAGTGACGTAGATTTTACTCTCATCTATTATTCAAAACCATTCTATTTATTCTAACGTAAATTACATGCCAGTGTTTTCTCTTTTTATTACTTATATTTTTATACTTTATTTGCTATGAGTTATATCTGAAGCAAATTATGTTTCTGAAGATGTGTAGTCAATTCCACCCTTCAATGTAGCATAAATGTGAACTCTCATTACAGGAACCAGGGCTGCCAAGTTTCAGTAAAAAGTAGGAGTGAGACTTTCGGGGGAAGATGCGTTTTGATTTTATTTGTTGCCTTTTTTAACGTCGATTTAGAGGAATATCTCAATTTAAATGAACATTAAGACTGTTGTGATGTCTTCACCCCCATGCCAGCTGCTCTCCCTGCACTGTCGGCCTCCTCATGCTTATATAGTGTTAATAATTGACCAGCACAAGTAGAAATGAAAACAATTGTAACAAATAAAAGTTTGACAAATAAAATACATTTATTTATAAAATGTCAATATAAAGAAAACATAGCAGCCTTTTAAGAACCAATAGCAGCCTTTTCCTTTAGTGCATTTTTTTTAAGAGTAACAAAATTAGAACCAGAATAATATATATATATATATATATATATATATATATATATATATATTATAAATAAATAAAGTGCATGTCTTTGTTTGTGTGTTTTGGTTTACATGACATGTCTCATGTTGTAGGTGTTTGTAGCAGATGTTGATGCCTTGATGACAGAGGGAGGGGGCTCCCATTTGAAACACTGTGGCTCAAGGTTTGCCATCTTCACAGTCATGATGGATGATAGAGTTCCATCAAGAGCCAAACAGTTTTTCGGGTTTTGTTCAGTCCCACCACAGAGAACACTCGTTCAGCATCAGCATTTGAATGTGGAAGTACCAACACCAACTTGGCAATACGGGAGAGCCTCCCAAATCTGCTCATACCGGTCACCTTTGAAAAATGTAGGAAGCCTAATTACTCAAGTATTTTTGTATAGAATTAAGTTGATTACGTCAATGGGTATTTCAAAGGGTGCAGAATAATTCTTACCTTATTCTTCATTGATGCCAAGTTCCCCCAAAAGCTCTCAATGTCGAACGTGGCTGGGTCTTCGGGCATGGCAATGTCCATGGACTGGTAGTCCAAAAACTCCTCACTCAGTTTGTCACGCTCGTTAGGTCCGTTGTATGGGAGAAGTTCAGGAAACCTAAAAATAACACAATGTGCACTGATCTGGTCAAGTAATGTAGCTGAAACGGGTTGTTTTTCAGATGTGGTCATTAAACTTTACAATCTATTAAGAAAATGTTAAGAAAATGTGACAAGAGCCAAGAGTCTTTAACCTGCTCTACTTATTAAGTATATTGAGAAAACTTGTGTTGTGATTTGGCACTATAGATAAATGTACTTGACTTGATACCCCAACTAACCTGTCGACAAATGTTGCGACCTGGCTCAAAAGGCCACAACAAAAAGGAGACACAACATGTCAACGGGTAGGTAAAGGTGTTTATTTTGCACAACACTGGTCAATTCAACACATTTATACTCATCAGAGCCGGGTGCCTGCAGGAAAACAGAGCGAGAGAGCAGACAGGAGCAGAGAGGCTTTAAGATAGCTGCAGAGCACCAGACCCAGGTGCCCTGAGTTACTGCAATCGGTGCAATCACTGGAGCCAATGCAGCACAGACAGAACAGCCACACCCTATCTACTGATGCACCCACAGGGGCATCACAGCCCCCCCCTTAAGACGGGGCCCCAAAGGGGTCCACGACAACCCAACATCCTTCTTCTTAACTCCAGCTTTTTACTTTCCATCTTAGGACTGGAGGACGCTCCTCCTCCGCCTCTGTCTTCGAGCTCTTGCCTTGCGATTTCGTACTGCTTCTTCGATTCCACTGCCTTTATGTCCCACTCCTCCTTGGGTTGGCTGGCGTTGAGCCACAGCATGTAGGCGCTCATCGGCCTCTTGGGCGCGCTGACCTCCTTCGGCCTCCTCTTCTTCGCTTTGCGGCGTTTCCTCTCTTTCTTCTCCTTCACCTTTGTCTCGATCTGAAAGTCAAAGGACCGTGTTGGGCCACTTTTTCCAGACTCCGAAACAGGTAGGTCAGTAGACATCCTACGGCTCTGCACACGCGTAATAGTATAAAAAGGAGACACACTTGGAAATTGCAAACCACTCTTATCTGGCTCTACAGATGCCAACGGTCTGGAAACCACCACAGGCGGTGGCACACCTGCCCACACCACACAACCAGCAAGATCGTTGCCCAAAATCATCTGTACCCCATCAAGTGGCAATGCGGGACGCACGCCGATAGACACAACTCCCCGTACCAGCTCACAATCCAGCACTACTGTATGACGTCGCACAGGAATCAAGCCCATCTCCATTCCCCTCATCAGCACAAAATCCCTATCCTCTGTCTCTGACGAAAAAGGCAACACTGACTCAACAATAAATGAGTATCTAGCTGCTGTGTCACGCAACACCTTAATCGGAACATACTTGTCACTACCAACTATTGACACAACGGCTTCCGTTATGAACGGCCCAAAAACAGAACCCACATCCAAGTCGGCACAAACCAGCTTCTTATCAGGCACCATGCCCGATCCTACACCCTGTGGCTTTTTAACCAACACGGCAGAACAACACATGGCTGGAGCATGTGGTGACAAACGAGGCTTCCCCTTCGTTTCCAGCAATGGACACTGCTCCTTCCAATGACCCCCACCTTTGCAATAGTGACATTGGTCCACTTTGGCCCCCTCGGGTCGCCCTGTACCTGCAAATCTACGGGAGGAGCCTGGTGAAAACTTTGCACGGGCATCTCCATTGTCTTCTCCACGTTTCCAATCACCCCTAGAATATTTCTCCGCAAAACTGCCCTTATGTGTCAACACAAAATCGTCCGCTAATTCAGCAGCTCTAAACGCGGTGGGAGGTTTCTGTTCATTCACATATGTGGCCACACGCTGAGGGAGAATGTTTTTAAATTGTTCCAAGACAATGAGCTCACAAAGACCGTCAAAACTTGCAACCTTTGCTGCCGCGCACCACCGCTGAAAATGAGAAGTTAAATCACGGATAAACTCCACATGTGTCTGCTTATCTCCCTTGACCCCACTTCTGAACCTTTGACGATACGCTTCAGGAACCAGTTCGTAAGATTTCAACACCGCTGATTTTACTCTATCATAGTCCAAAGTATTTTCGCCACAAATAGCTGAATAGGCTTCCTGTGCTCGCCCAGTGAGTACACACTGAAGTAACAGCACTCTGTCCGAATCTGACCAGTTTCTTGCCTCTGCTATGTGTTCAAATAGAGTGAAAAAAATGTCCGGGTCACGCTCATTGAACTTTGGCACTAATCGCAAGTAAGAAATTATATCGCCACTGCCTGATGCTAACCTAGCACCACCATCCTCCCCTGGAGAAAACTTGCCCTCTCCCATCAGCCGTAATCTAGCATGTTCCACCTCACATTTCATCTTTTCCACCTCCAGCACCTTCTCCACCTCTAAACGCTTCTCTACCTCCTGCTGCTGACCCCTCATCTCCAACTGCAACTTCTCCTGCTCCAACTTCAACTCCAACTGCAATCTCTCCTGCTCCAATTTCATCTCCAACTGCAATCTCTCCTGATTAAACTGCATGGCCAAAAGCTCCTTTTGCTGTTCGAATGTCAAACCAGCTGTCTGAACCACTACTGGCCCGACCCTTGCCACACCAGACTCACTCTTCTGTAACACTCCCCGCTCAAACAAAGATGACACGATGACAGCTTTAATGTCATGTTTCCGCTTGCTCCCTACAACAGCAATTTCATAATGCTCTGCTATTTCGATCAACTGCGCCTTCTGGCAACCATCCAAGAAAGATACTGAGGGCGCATCCACAAACGCTGACAAAGAAGCCATAATATATTGCCTATACCCAATCAGAAAGCAAAGTACTCAACTGTCAACACGCCTGGGCGAAAAGACAAAACCCAACAGAGAATTCCCCCCTAACTGCCTTACCAAAATCTTCCTAATCTCACCTAGTCTTCATGTGGCTTGCGGCGGGTAATTACGCACTGGAACCCGGCGGATTTATGGAGCGACCTGCACGCAGGTAACACCAAGAAATCACGCGGATGTGCCCCCGAGACAGCTGTCCGAAAACAGCTGACACCAACCACGTCGCCACAACACTATGAAAAAAACAAACAGACGGAACCCAAGGGGAAACGCCACTTAAGCCTAGCGGGGAAAATCTCTTTTACAAAAGCGTAACAAACAGCAATATCTTACCTTCTGATTGGCACACAAAACCTGATGCCATGTCAAACACTAAAGCATCCTGAAACCCAAAAGACATGATGTGTCCCCCAAATAGCAGCGCAGAGCCAGCACACAGCTGGACCACAACAATAAATCAGCTGCTCAATGAGCACTACACAAACTTTTTAAATAAATAACCCGTTGGACGAGCCCCCATTTGTTGCGACCTGGCTCAAAAGGCCACAACAAAAAGGAGACACAACATGTCAACGGGTAGGTAAAGGTGTTTATTTTGCACAACACTGGTCAATTCAACACATTTATACTCATCAGAGCCGGGTGCCTGCAGGAAAACAGAGCGAGAGAGCAGACAGGAGCAGAGAGGCCTTTAAGATAGCTGCAGAGCACCAGACCCAGGTGCCCTGAGTTACTGCAATCGGTACAATCACTGGAGCCAATGCAGCACAGACAGAACAGCCACACCCTATCTACTGATGCACCCACAGGGGCATCACAACAAAGTACAAGGTGTCTTCCACTCCACACTCTACCCTCTGCTGGACATCCAGAAACATGGCATGTTTTATCAGGGGCTCTCTCATGTGGCATACTCCACAGCCCTCACCAGAAACGCCACTGCTGCCTGCTGGAACCTCTGCACTTGCTGCGGTGTAATGTATCCTGCATCAAGGAGCCTGTTGAGTGTAGCTCGAGTAGTGAAGCCGATCACCAGCTTTTCTCCTACGAGAGACACAATAAATCAACAACATCACAGAGGTCATTAAGGTGCTGTATGCGATTCTGGAGAAAGATTGATGCAATATGTTCTCATTCCCAACACCAACATGTCAGTATGAGACTGGGAATAAGACCGGTGTTGAGTCCCTTTAGCAATCATCAACAACCACAATAGCTAACTTGAAAGCACCCCTTTAAGTATCTTCATCACATCAGTGATTGATTGATTGAATACTTTATTAGACAGAAATGCAAACAGCACAAGGTACAGTCACACATTTGGGCTAAAAGGATAACATTAAAAAGTCCTGTGGACTTGTTTCCATTGTGGTCCTATGTGTGTGATGAGATGAGATTATCAAACTCATAACTTGTCTGCACAAGCAGCCCTCTAACAAACACAAACAGTATTATGTGAGTGAGATCAGAGAGTGGATAGTGTATGTGCATCTGCTGATGTGAAACTTGGAGGATTACCTATGGTAGTTGGTTTGATGGGTCCTTATAGAGGATTTCATGCAATTCCCGGTGCTGCAGTGCTGCTGGCTTCAGAAACTTCGAGAGCAACTTGCGGATGAAACTCCGCATCTACAAATTTGTATTTCAGAAAAGATTTTCAAAATTACATTTAACCTAGAAGTAGAGTGCTAATGAAAAAGGGAACAAACATAGTACATTATTACTAGCATACTGTATTGGTGCTTCCTTTAAACCAGTATCCCACATCCACAGTCAGATCCTCTGGATCAAAATATAGCTACATACATGTAACTGTTTGATTGATTGAATATTTTATTAGACAGAAATGCAAACAGCACAGGTACAGTACTGTAAATTCCCTTAGCTCATAGTAAGTATCCATTAGCTCACACACGCAAATACGTGATGATTTAAAGAGCCTGTGACACGAGTTTCCCCCATCATCCAAACCCATCAATTTGAGTAAATATTGTCCCCTTGAAAACCGTTACTGAACTGATTTTGGATATTTGTACTTTGATAACCATTAATCTGCCCTTCAATGTTGACTATTTTCTGGATCTTCTCGGGGATTCTTCAAGTCCCGCCAAATTATGTGTGACGTCATTGCGGGCACAGCGCTCCAGCGGCACCGTTCAGGATCCCAGCATCTGCATGTAAACGCACGATGGCGCACACAGCAGCAAGCTCAGACAGCGATGACAGTTTAATTTTGAACGTGTCTGAGAGCTCATATGAGGCTGAAGGATCGGTTTATGTTTTATCTGTTAGCAGTTTAGGCTGCTAGCCACCTGTGCCCTGTACTACGAAGCCAGTTCAACAGACCCTGGATATGTTTGAGTAACAAACAAACTAACAACAACAAACTAACAAACGAGATCTCGCTAAGCGGTCCTACGACGCTGGTTATCAACTCGGTATATCAAGCCAGGGTTTCTCTCTCCAGCTGAGAGCGCGTTCACGTCTAAGACACGAGTGGATCTGACTTTAATTACATTTGACTCGAGTGTTTCGTCAACATAATGTGTTGCTTAAAATAATACTTCTCTTCTGCATACAGTATGTGACACTGTAAGTGTTGCACGGCCAGATACGGCTGGAGAAGCTGACTCAGATAAAGAAATATATGATACATTATATGATCGATGATCTGATTGATGATGTAATATGAATGATAAGTGCGACACGTCGGCGTCTTCTCTGCATACGGCAGTTTAAACTGTATTTCCTTTATCCTGTAATATGACTTGAGAGATTTAACTCCGCACACTGAGTTGATCTCTTTTCTATAGACGCCGGAGCCGGGCAGCGTCAGGTAAAAAAAGTTATTTAGCCTTCCCAAACCTGAACCTCACGCGCCGCCTATGGGGGGTGTGCTAGTGATTTATCCGACCGGCCCACTTCGGTACCGGCCCATCGGGATTCGTCCCGATGGCCAGTCCGCCACTGCACCCAGCCCACGTAAACTGTCAACGGGGGGAGCCTCGCTGCGGGGAAACGGTGGACCTGGTGTCCCGATCGGAGTGGGAATAATAATAATAATAATCCGTGCATTTTATCCATTAATTTCCCCAACATTGTGGTGAAAAAACCACACGTTTAATCCATGTTGGTGTACTACAACTACAAAAAGCATCGGGTGGTTTTCTCATCAGGAAATGCAGACCGGCACAAACAAACGATTTTTAATCATCATTCTCACGATCATTTAATGTATCATATGTTCGCCGAATTGACATGAAAGCACTAATAAATGTAGTTTCATCCACTTGAGTTTACAACTACAAAAATAATCGATTTGTTTTTATATCACATCCTACGGTAGGAAATTCAGTAGCTCTCACTACCGATTTTTAATCCTAATGTAATCATCATCTTCACCACGATCATGTATGTTTATGTTCGGCGAATTGACATGAAAGCACTGACAAATATGAATATACTGTAGTCAACTTCATTAAAACGTTATTAACGTGCCTAAACTCAGTAATTCACCATTTCTACGCATGACAACACTTTGTCCGTGTTTGGCTCTCTCGCCGCACAGTGAAGCGTTCCCGCATTGACGTCACTTCTGGCTTCCCCCAAAACTTCAAAATGAGTCGAAGGAATTTCCCCGCGATGTTCGAAATTATTGATATTTAACGGAACGGTATCGCTTTTTCTTTTTTAAACTGACGGTTCGAGATTACTAGTAGCCCAATATTTCATTGCACAACAGTTGTTGGGATGCTGTCACAGGCTCTTTAACTAACACTGCTATTAGTCACGGTTGTTGTTAAACCCACCGCAGCAACCTGCCACACTGCTCACCAGCAGCCTGTGTAACGTTAAGTCTCACGTAGTCAGACCCACCGTTGACTTCATCAAAATAAAAATATTTGTAAAAATAATGTGGTTACCTACCGTTTGACCTCCCGCTTCAGATGAAAATGTCAGTCACGGCATTATTGAGGCGCTGACACAGACGTTTCACGTTTACTTTTCGATTTCTCCGCCATAGAGTTAGGTTGTTCTTCATAGGATAGAGACGCAATGACCCGCCCTAAGCTGCCTCTGATTGGTTTGTATACGTGGTGCCTTTCGTTGGGTTGGTTAGATTTAGCCTCGAGGGCTGATGATTGGTTATCACATATCTCGGTCAGCCAATCGGGGGCAGAATAGGGCGGACTCACCCTGTCCCTGATTCGAACTACGGCATGCCTCGAGCAACAAGTTATGGAAATATATCATTAAATACAAAAATAATTATAAAGTAGTGAGAGGGGAAAAAAAGCGTGTGAAATGGCAAGTCTGGCGTGAGGCGTGTGAAGAGGTTAAATTGCGTGACTCTCACTCTCAAAGGGTGAGACTTGGCAGCTCTGCAGGAACAATACCGGAAACAGACGTAGGAAAGATCCTCAACTGGCTGATTGGATGAATAGTCAGGGGATTTGGGTGATGGGAGACACATGACACAGACACAGGCGGGTGAGTCCGTCCACCATTACGTGGCTGATCTGAGGGGACTAGCCAGCCTCTGTAAATTCGGGGCGCTGGAGGATGAACTAATACGGGATCAGCTGGCTGAGCACACTAACAGCTCGACGCTCAGAGAAAAGCTGCTAATGATGACAGACAAGCTCACTTTAACAAGAGCAGTGGAGGTAGCTTTCCAGCTTGAGTCAGCAGCAGCCTTAGCATCCCAGCTAGCTCCCTCCTCCGGTTCTTTTCCCACAGACGCATGCTACTAACTCAAACAGTGGCGCTACCCATGGAGCCCCCCTGGGAGGTTTTCCCTGAGGACAACTTTGATGTGAACTTTGCAGCACGCCAGGGTATGGCAGCACGCCGGCCCTGTGGTAATTGTGGCTCATCATCGCACCAGAGTCGAGCTCCGAACTGCCCTGCCAAGGGACAGAGGTGTCAACGCTGTGGCAGACAGAACCATTTTGCACGGGTCTGTCGCTCTGTTCCTGCAGCCGACAGCCCACCTCCACGTACGCCTGGGCCACACGCACCGACGACCATCCACTCAGTGGGCGCCATCTCCCGACCGCTAAAGTGCTGCACGGTGGAGCTGGATGGGGTCTGCCTCCCGCTGCTGCTGGATACGGGGGCCTCCAAGTCGCTCCTGAATGTTTCCACGGTCCGGTGTCTCTTTCCGCTCCGAACAGTCACCGCCGACGCTGAGGATCTGTACGGGTATGGACACTCTAAAATTGGAATGGCGGGCACAATCACCTTGGCTGTGCGTTACGGGACTAAGGCTCTCCCCGCATTCACCTTTCAAGTGTCTCACCAGGGGGCCAACCTCATGGGTTTTGATTTGTTTTGTGAGTTGGGTTTCACCCTTGTGGACAATTCTGGGGCCGCTATCTTGTCTGTCGGCTCGCCGTGGCATCAGCGCTGGCCTGCCCTATTCAGTGGTTTGGGCTGCCTCACCGCCTTTGACCACCAGCCCCTCCTCAAGCCTGAGGTACACCCGGTGATTCAGCCCATACGCCGCCTGCCTCTCGCCCTGCGCGACGACATCACCGCCGAGCTGCAAAAGCTCTTGGACGCGGACATCATCGAACGCATTGATGCTTCCCCGTGGATTTCAAACCTGGTGGTGGTGAAGAAGAAGTCAGGGGGCCTGCGCCCGTGCATCGACCTCAGGCCGGTGAACAAAGCCGTGATACCTGACAGGTATCCGCTGCCCACAGTGGAGGAGCTAGCCGCACAATTCTATGGCTCTTCCATGTTCACGAAACTAGACCTTCGTCAAAGCTACCTGCAGGTTCCGCTGCACCCTGACAGCCGCAACCTTACAGCTTTCGTGACTCATGTCGGAGTGTTTCGCTACACCCGCATGCCTTTTGGCCTCAGCTCGGCCCCCAGCTGTTTTCAAAAAATCATGTCGACCATCTTCGCCGGCATCCCGGGCGTGGTCGTCTTCCTGGACGACATAGTGGTTCATGGTGCTACACCAGCCGTTCATGACGAACGCCTGGCGAGGGTGCTGGAGGTCCTCGCCAGTCACAACCTCACACTCAATGGGGAAAAGTGCACCTTCGCTGTTCCAGCCATCGAGTTTGTGGGGTTCCACCTGACCGCCGACGGCCTCAGCCCGCTACACTCCAACGTAGAGGCGGTGCTGCGCCTGCCTGAGCCTGCCTGAGCCGTCCTGTCCGGCTCAGATCTCTTCGTTTCTGGGGATGACGGCCTACTACCTGCGCTTCCTTCCTCAGTACTCCTCGACCACCTCCCCACTACGCAAACTCCTGAAACAGGACGTGGTCTGGGAGTGAACCCCGGCCTGCTCTGCCGCTATTCGCCAGCTCAAGACGCAGCTCACCTCAACGCCGGTGCTCGCATTCTTTGACCTGACGAGCCCCACGTTCGTGCCCTGTGACGCATCCAATACGGCAATAGGGGCGGTGCTGTCCCAGATCCAGGGTGGCACAGAACGCCCGGTGGCGTTCGCCTCTCGGTCCCTCAACTCGGCCGAACAGAAATACTCAGTGGGGGAGCGGGAGGCATTGGCCTGCGTCTGGGCATGCGAGCGGTGGCACATGTACGTGTATGGGTGGCATTTTACGTTGCGTACTGACCATCAGGCTCTTACAGCCCTGCTTGCTACATCGGGGTCGGGGCACAAACCGCTGAGGATCTACTGCTGGTCAGAGAGACTCCTGCCGTATGACTTCACCACAGTGTTTACTACCGGCAGGGAGAATGTGGTGGCTGACCTGCTCTCCCGCGCCACCCCCATCCCAGCGCCCGGCGCGGGCCCGGACGCAACAGAGTCAGAGCTCATACTCATGCTCCACGCCCCGCTTTAGGCCGCGGTTTCCCTGGATGACCTTCGGCTCGCGTCGGAGGAGGACCCCACGCTCTCCCGGCTCCGCACTTACATCCGGGAGGGATGGCCTGCGAAGTTCCCAGAGGAGCTGGCGTCTTTTCATCGGGTCAAGGACGAGCTGACCTGCTGGAACGGTGTCTGCGTGGCCAGGGGCCTCCGAACGTTCGTTCCCATCGACCTCAGGTCCCGCGTATTGTCTATGGCATATGAGGGCCACCTGGGTATCGTGAAGGTAAAACAGCGCTGCAGGGATTTGGTGTGGTGGCCGGGCATAGATCGAGATATAGAGACAATGGTGAAGGAGTGCACGGCCTGCCTGGTCAGTGTCAAAACTGGCCCGCCACTCCCACCGCCCCTGCAGCCCTTGCAGTGGCCGCGCGCCTTGGGAGCACATGCAGATGGACATCTGTGGGGAGCTGCATGGCGTCCCGCACCACCAACGCTTCCTCCTGGTGGCCTACGACCTCCATTCGAGGTGGTCGCCACAGGGTCCGTAACGGCTCGGGTGGTCACAGACTTCCTCTCCTCTCTGTTTGCTCGGTGGGGCAGTCCTAACGCCATCACTACGGATAACGGCCCACAGTTTGTCTCCTCTGAGTTCGCCACCTTTGTGGAAGGGAGGGGGATTAAACACATCCGTACAGCTTTCTACCACCCGCAAGCAAATGGGTGGAAAGGTTCAACCAAACCCTAAAGAACGGGATCAGAGCACACCTGGCAGATGGTCTTCCGTTCTCAGCCGCGCTGCTTCGCACCTTGCTTCACTACCGGGCGACGCCACATTCAACTACCGGCAGCTCCCCAGCCCTCTTGATGATGGGCCGTGAGCTGCAGCTCCCTTTGGATCGGCTACGGGCCCCGGCGGCCGTCATGCCAACAGCCACACCCTGCCAGAGCGCCAGGGTTGCAGAGGCTCAGCGTCGTATGAAGCAGCGGTTCGACAAGAGACGGAGGGTGAGAGCGCCTCCCTTCACAGTGGGGGACTGGGTCAGGATTCACCGTCCTAACCGGGACCACAAGCTGCTATCCTTCTGGACGGCGCCGATGAAGGTCACCGCTCAACTGGGGTCAGCCACCTTTCGTCTGGCCGACGGATCACGGTGGCATGCAAGCCGGCTTCAGAAGGTGGCACCGCCCCCATCATGGACCCAGGGCCCAGGGAGGACGGGGACTTTGTTTGTCCTGATGATCAGTTGCAGGGTCCAGCCGGGTTCCCACCTGAGCCGGTTGAGCCAGTGGTTCGTTTTGAAGCTCATCCGGCCCGTGTCCGGGTCAGACCAAGATACTTGGAAGACTATATTGTGAGCTTGTGACTCTCAGGGGTAATGTTCAGAGCATAGTCTGTTGCGTGGCAGAATAATCCACATGGCTATGCTGGTGACTGGCAGTCTACCCAGTTCATCTAGAGTAGATAGCTAAAAGTTAATTGGGTTCCTTGTGGGGGGGGGTAAATGTTATGTATGTGTCACATCAGGTGTGACTGTGCCTTTAAGATGGCACCGGGAGTTTTGGGATGTGTGAACCGGATACAGTTGTGTTGTTGTGGTGTTGTCATGGGAGCGTATATAACAACGTGTTCAATAAACGGTCAACCTAAATGTCGTAGTCCATAGTCTTTTATATACAACAATAATGATATCCAGTGTTGTTAGAAGAAGGCTATTCAGATTATTTACCAATTAAAAAAACTAACTTTACAATGTGAAAATACTGCATAATAAAAGCTCCACAACGCTTCACTTAAGTAAAAGTAAATACACACAATCACACAAAAGTCTTGTGACCTTTTAATTATTTACTAGAGAATACAAGGAACTATGGTAGAAATGGAATTCATAAGATTATGTAATTATGTAAATATAAAATGTAAGGAAAATCACAGTAGTTTAAACATTGAGCAATCTTATTTAGTCCATAAGGTTGATTCAGCTTTTTAAAATATGTAATCTTGATGTTGGCTGCACTGAAAAAAATCTGTAGTGAAATGCCTCAACCACTACAGTCACCACCACCTTTCTCAAATATGGCTCAAAGCCACATTCATCAAAAGCAAACTACACTGAACAAAAATATAAACGCAACACTTTTGTTTTTGCTCCCATTTTTCATGAGATGAACTCAAAGATCTAAAACATTTTTTATATACACAAAATAACCATTTCTCTCAAATATTGTTCACAAATCTGAAAAAATCTGTGACAGTGAGCACTTCTCCTTTGCCGAGATAATCCATCCCACTTCACAGGTGTGGCATATCAAGATGCTGATTAGACAGCATGATTATTGCACAGGTGTACCTTAGGCTGGCCACAATAAAAGGCCACTCTGAAACGTGCATTTTTGCTTTATTGGAGGGGTCCGAAAATCAGGCAGTATCTGGTGTGAGGGGTAGGGTTAGGGTTCGGGTAATGTTGTGAATCGAGTGGCCCATGGTGGTGGTGGGGTTATGGTATGGGCAGGCGTATGTAATGGACGACAAACACAGGCCACTCGATTCACAACATTACCCTAACCCTACCCATCACACCAGATACTGCCTGGTTTTCGGACCCCCCCAATAAAGCAAAACTGCACGTTTCAGAGTGGCCTTTTATTGTGGCCAGCCTAAGGCACACCTGTGCAATAATCATGCTGTCTAATCAGCATCTTGATATGCCACACCTGTGAGGTGGGATGGATTATCTCGGCAAAGGAGAAGTGCTCACTATCACAGATTTTTTCAGATTTTTGAACAATATTTGAGAGAAATGGTTATTTTGTGTATATAGAAAATGTTTTCGATCTTTGAGTTCATCTCATAAAAAATGGGAGCAAAAACAAAAGTGTTGCATTTATATTTTTGTTCAGTGTAGTAACAATGACAAAGGACTTGTGCCATGTTGAGTTAATACTTTTTTTAATCGGTTGACAGCTACTGCAATAGAGTACTACTGCAAACAGCAGCATGTTTTTGTTTGAGGAAGTTGTAAACATGGGAATCTCTTTTCATTCCTACCATCCTATGACACAAACGTATAATAAACATGATATACATTAAAAACAGAGGTCATCTGCGTAATGTCTAAGGCAGAATGAGTGTCAAATGCTACAATACTGAATCTGTTGGAAGAATCAACTCATATCAAGATGACATCTGCTGTGAGCTTGTTTACATGCCATACATGACTGTGTGAATTTGTATCTGTTCTTTCATTATGTCTCTGTAGTATTTGGCAAAGAAACTTGGTTTCGACACCTTGTGGCTTGGTTATTTGCAAACCATGGTTGGTTTAATCCAGCTGTTGGGTGGTCCTATGTTTGGAAGGTAAGAAAACATATATATGTAATTCACCAGCACTTACTGTGATCTTGCACTTTCCTTGTTTTTCAGAGTTTTAATCTTCATGTTTTTCGCACTTATTGTAAGTCACTTTGGACAAAAGCGTCAGCTAAATTATATTTAATGTAATGTAATACATATTATGTCTTTTGCTATTAGCAACCTACAATGTTTTTGTCCAGATGAAAATGTGGGTGCTGTTGTTGATGGCAGGTTTGCAGATATCTTTGGTGCCCGGGCAGCTTTGTCCCTGTCTTGTTCTGCGACAATCGTTTTCTTTCTGCTGCTGGCCATCGCATCGAGTCCTGCCATGCTGTTCCTCCACAAAGTCCCCACAGTCTTCATGCATGTTCTACCTGGTGAGCACCACGCTTCTATATTCCTGCTCACTAAGCTTAACATTTTAAAATTCAAACATTTCTTAGAAACACAGGCTTTTAAGACTCTCTCTTCTGCCTTTGAGAAACATTCAATAACTGTCACTAATCATCTCTTAAGAAGTGTTGGTTATTCTATTTGTATTATAAGCTCAGTTAATTACATATTAACCACATACTCCTAATACATAAAAAAAGGATTCATAATATTCTTAAGTGATCTTAAAGAACATTTTGATATCAAGTGGTGATGTGAGTTACAACCAATGTGCAATATTGTTATTGAAATATTTAACCACATTTCTATGTTAAACTTTTTTCCATTTGCTTGTATGTCTTCATCCGTTGCCTGCAGCATCTCAGATGGTAGTTGCGGACCTTTCAGAACCTGATAAACGGGCAGACGCTTTATCCAAAATAGGTCTGTGTTATGGCATCGGAATGATTGCAGGATCCATGTTGGGCGGCCAGCTTAACACACGCTATGGGTGAGTCTCACTGTATGTGGTTTGCAGTGGCGAACCGTGTCCATCACAACTGGACCTTCTGTAGACACACACACCCCCCCCCCCCCTTCGCGGCATTATAATGTCCGTCTTTTCACTGAATTGTCGTCTTGAAAAGGGTACTCACAACAATTCCGCAACAACTTCATCTTCACCTGTTGCACTTGTCCTTTCAACGTGAAAAACAATTAAACGGCATGAATTGCTTCGTCTCATTCATCTAGATTCTCTGTCTCGAGCCAGTTAACTAGCGGGCCTTCTAGAGTACCCTGGAACCGAGGGAAACTCTGAAAGAATACGTCCATTGGCTACAAATCAATATATGATTGGTTGATCAAACTGTCAGTCCAAAGGTACGCTCTCATTCAGTGCAACGGCCAGGGCATTCTATCAAGGATATAGAATACCTTGGTGAAGGATATTCTACCCAGAGACCCAGAACAAGATCTGATTGGTTGCTTTCTTTTCTAACACAAAACCACTGAAATGCGTAGTGCATGGTCCGAGAAGGAAAAACAAATCAACGTAACACTGTAATATTACAGATCAACGACACAGATACGATTCTCATTTATTCATTTTATATACATTTTATTTATATAATTAAATATATATATATATATCCTTTATTTAACCAGGTAAAAGACTCATTGAGATTAAAATCTCTTTTCCAAGAGCGACCTGGCCAAGAAGGGCAGCATGTACAAAGTTACAACAGATAAAACACAGACATGACAGGCAGACAGATACAGCTGTAAAACACAAATAAAATGGCACATTAGCCAGTTAATATGCGAAGTAAAACAAACAATTAAAATCATTCAAAACTGGCAACATTTAAAACGATTTTAGGATATACGAGCACTCACATCTACCAATGGTGTCGTGTTCTCTGTCCTTTAAGATGGACCTGAATTCCCCCATAGTGATTCAATCTGAGAGTTTCAGCTCCTTCTGTACATTGTTCCAAGCTGTGGGGGCAGCATATCTAAAAGCTGTTTTACCCATTTGTTCTCACTGTAGGGACCAGCATCTGAATACAATCTTGGGAGCGCAGGCCATATAGACTTTCTCTTTGACACATATATGTTCAAATGTAGGAGGGAACCAACCCAAGCAGAGATTTATAAATAAAACCCAACCAATGGGAAAGTCTGCGAGCAGACAAAGATGGCCAATTAGCAGCAGCATATAAAGTGCAATGGTGTACTCGATATCCACATCCAGTGATAAATCGTAAGGCACAATGGTACACAGTATCCAAGCTCTTTAGGCATTGGTCAGAGGCATTCATGTATAGCAGGTCACCATAATCTAATACAGGTAAGAACGTTGCAGATATCAAATGTTTCCTTGTCTGAAAAGAGAAACAGGATTTATTCCTGTAAAAGAAACCTAATTTTATTTTTAGCTTTAAATACATTTTTTGTTTGTTTTATCTGAGTGTTCCAGGGTATTCTCTGATTACCTTGAAGGCCCTGACGGTTCGCCACTGGTGGTTTGTTGGAAAATCGGTCTACATTTTGTGATGTTTTTCAGGAAAGGGCAGGTTTGGTTATATCAGACGGTCGAGGTCAGCATTGTTTCTATACTGCAGGTGAAGCTCTTCTCTGCACTGCAATGTTTCCTAATGATTATATTAAAGGGGACCTATCATGCAAAATGCACTTTGTGATGTCTTTTATACATAAATATGTATGCGTCGGGGAACTCGCGCAGCGTCAGAAAAGAAAACTCTCTCTCTTTTCCTCCGTACCCAAATCTTTTAAAAACGGGTGTACAACGAGCGGATACAGATTTGCTGACGATCAAATCGGCAGCGGACCCACAGAAAGTTGCTATCAGAAACAGGGGCCCTTTCTCATTTCTCTAACTCCCCTCCTCGACTCCTATCCTCGAAACTTAGTCCCGCCCACAGAACATGCGAGCGGAGGAGCCGAGGAGGGGAACCGAGGAGAAAGGAGGGGAAGCAGCAGGCGGTTAGAGAAATGAGAACTCCTCTCCTCTGAGCGGTCATTTTAAAGAGACGTCCATTAATGATGACAGGAGGCACAGCAGCCCTCTGTCTGATGGACAGATGTGTTGATGACCACTTATGTATTTACTTTGATTCATTCACAGTGCGGTATAATGAGACAATAACAGGCTACAGATGCGGACACACACACACACACACACACACACACACACACACACACACACACACACACACACACACACACACATACATATTTATATAAATATATACAATTTCAGTCTCAAACAGAGCAATCTCATAATAACGCCCCCCCCCCCCCCCCCCCCCCCTCTCCCCTCTCTGGTCGCTACAATGAGGTAAATAAATTACGGGCCAAAAGTTGTATTTACAATTATTAAAAGTAAGCAGAGGACACCAAACCAAACCAAAACCAAACCTAACCAAACCTAACACCAAACCTGTCTGTCCGCTGCATACGTACACACTGTACCACAAACACGCACCTACAGTACAGCTCCTAAAGCATAATCAGGCTACAGCCGTTGTGTATTTTATTATGTGAAGCACTAAATAGTTTTAGAAAAATATGGACTCTTTGTTTGTAGATATCTACTAAACTAAAGCAATTAAAGAGAGTAGGCCTGTTATACTGAGTGATATATATATATTATACACACTGCTCTGCTTTCTGCACGGACCTCACAGCTGTTCTCACTGTAATCATCAAGTCGCGATGAGAGCAGTTAATAAAATAATATCCAGGGGATGCATGCAGAGCTGTCATTGGCTGAGATAAGTCCGGCCGTGCGTCACGACTCTTTGAAACATCTCTGTTCCTTGAAATGCATCCACGAAGAAGCCGTGGAGGACCGTGGAGGAACGGACCCATCAGTGTATCCTCGGTTATAGCTCCTCCAGAGAGCCTCCTCGACGCTCGATCCTCGGTCCTTGAAGTGCATTTAGAAAAATGAGATGTCCTTCAACATGGCGCGCTGAAATTCATTTCCGGGTCACTACCGGAGGACCGAGGAATCGAGGAGTGGAGGAGGGGGATTTGATGAAATGAGAAAGGGCCAATGTCTGACGTGTTTTGGACGTAATCTCGTTTTTGTTTACATTAGCAAGCCTCGCTAACACTCAGAGCTAACCTGTAGGCTACTGTAGAGTAGAGCACATGTGTTTAAAAAGCAGGAAATAAAACTCGGAAGAGAAAAAGCATTTGAGCTCCGTACTGTTTCAGAAATAATATTTGATGTGGTTTAGAACAGGATGGCGTTTTATCACAGCAGAATTTAACTTTATCTCCGTTTTTTTTTTGTTTTTTTTAAAGCTAAGGACCCAAAATCCGCGTTTCTCTAACAGGGCTTCAAAAGAGTGGTATGAGCTATGAGCAGTATGAGGCATGGCTACAATGGGTTAACTGTTTGGTATTTTAAGCAACAAACTTTGTATAGGTATGGCCCTACATTTTTTTCCAATATAGCATAAAAGGTCCACTTTAAGTTATACAATCATTGTCAGACCTATTATTATGATTGCTGCTAATGTTAATAAGGTAACTATTACTTTACACTCCTATGAGAATTAAAACATCCACAGTTGGAAAGTTATTGTCAAAAGGATTTTTTCCCCAAGCTATGAATATGTACTAGAGTCTAGACTATAGCTTAATTTTACTACTCTTTAATGTTGACCAAAGTTATCTGATTTGGAAATATTCTTTGCATAAATATATAATGAAGCACTAAAGTTAGGATGAGAAGCATGTTTCTAACTCCTGCTGTTCCCATGTTAAAGCTGCACTAATGGATATTTTGATATTGAAAGTATATTGAATTATTATAGTGTAAAAGGGGTTGTTGTCTTTAGTGAGGAGCCCATGAAGCTAATCTTTTTTTAACAACTTCATAAGTTAATAATATGTGAATGTGGTATTAACAGCTTTTTCTCTTGAACAATGTCGCCTAAAAGCAGTGTTGGGCAAGTTACTTCCAAAATGTAATATATTACATATTACTTATTACTCTCTTTTGAAAGTAATAAGTTACATTACAATATTACTGTCTCTGAAATGTAATGAGTTACACTACTTTAGTTACTTTTTAGTTACTTTCACCAAAATAACCGCAAAAGAATGGCTAGGTATTTTAAATGCTAAAATGTAGTTTAGTGCAGCTCATTATACATCCAGTGAACGGCGACGTGGTATAGCATAACAACTGTGTAGGCCATTAAGGCTACTAACAACTTGTATTACACAGCTTAGTTGAATACTGGATTCTGATTGTAAATTCGTAACATGTGACACGTTGTTAATACAGTACAGACCACTGTCAAGGACTATAATGAAGGTTGCTAAGGAGGATCAAGAAAGAGAAAGGAAAAGAGGTTAAAAGACGGAGCGCTGGACGTCAGATAAATCACCAGAAGAAGGCAGACAGGAAGTAAACAATAACAGGACACATAATGGGCTCTGTATTTAGTTTAGTATATGGCCATGTACAGGCCCGGTTCCAGAACAAAATGACTCAGGGTGCCTCTGAGATTACAGGGGGTGCAGCAGTAGTAGGTTTGCATGAGCAATAGTGGCTGGCAACAGCAATGAAAAGTAGCATTGATGGTCCCCAATGAACAGATTATGGCATTTGTTATGTTTTGAAACCAAGCAAGTGAGAACATTTCAAGTGAGTTAAAATCCTGAAATATTTCATATAGTCCAAAGTGGACTATGGCAAAGAAAAGCACAAAAGCTTCAAAGCTGTACTGATAAAACAAATGAGAACATATTGTAAATCAAGGCAAATATTATTTGAACCAGCTCATGGTTTGAAATGGCAAACATTGAAAAGCAAAAGTATTATTAAAACCATGTAGCCTACTAAATCATCACTTTGGTCCCATCATATACTCTGGGAAGAGAATATTTACTGTCCTTGAAAACTGGTAGGCCTACATCATCATGTGAGGTTGACTTTGTGACCTGGAGAACATTTCAGCTGCAACATTAGCTTGTTGATAAGCTTGGGATATGAGATAGTTTTGTAGCCATTCGTGGTGAAGGCATCTGTGCTATGCAGTGACACACATCTGTGGATAATCATTTATACAAAAATGGTTAAAGCAATCATCACTAAACGCCAGCAACACTGCATCTACTGCAGACAGTAGCAACAGATCCGATGGGGACATCACGTTACACTCCGTTGTGGACACTAGCTTACTCTCGCCTGACTCGCCGCCCTCAACCCCGGAGTAGCTACGCAGCCCCTCTGCGGCCCGCAGGTGCCAGGATACCACGGCAAAACAGAGCCTGCCCAGGTATATCTAAACAAGTACCCGCCTGTACAGTGGGGTTAGGCGGTCATTTTGCAGCTCGTGGTATACAAATAGACAATGGCTAGAATATTCATGTGAAAATAGTGCCATATTCTGCCATGCCTGTAGAAATGTTGGGTCAAAAATAATGCATACAAATGTGGAAGCACTTTGGAAATGATGCACGCGCAGCGGAGCAGGTCACGCGCAGCTGACACAATTTGTTGTTAGTATTTTTCGCTCCGTTCTCTTTTTTTAATAGAGGGTGCATAACATTCAACTGCCCCGAAGATCCCGACGCGAAGCCTGAAGGGTAAACACACCAGGTTTACTAATCTACCCGCACAATTTGTCTGGTGTCGGAATGTCTCGCTATGTTAGTACATTCTTAAAACACAAATCACCATTTAATTTCGGGTTAAAATGTGTTGTAACTGCGTTACTGAGCATTGTAACGGGTAATATATTACCCACATTTCATTAGTAATGCGTTACATTACTTCGTTACAGCAAAAAGTAATATATTACTGTAACTCCGTTACTTTCGTAACGCGTTACACCCAACACTGCCTAAAAGTAAACTATAATGACTTTAACTAAACATTATGGACAGAATAATATGATAATTTGCTTTGTAATGTACACATAATATTTAAGTGGGTATCATTTTAATAATTTTTTACAACATCTATGTCTATCTACATAACATTTCCATATTCTTGTCCGCCTCACACTTCTTTCATTTCTTTCCAGAGAGACGTTTACTGCATGTGTTGGTGCTGTGGGGAGTGCCTTCAGTTTAATGTTGGTTTTAAAGTTTATCCCAACAACTACCAAAGCTCAAGCTACAAGAACCAACAAAGACAGTAAGACACACTTCTGTTTGCTACACTTAATGTTCACAGCTTTTGATAATCTGTATAATGCTGATGATACGTTCAGGTTGATGGAAACAGGTTTTAGGAAGTAGCCTATTGGTGAGCAGGTTTCACTGTCCCACCAAAATCACATTAGTAGTAAAAACCTAACGTTATCGGCTTATAACAAACTACGTCATGGTTGCATGACTTTACATCACCGTCTCTAAGTTGAATTTGCACTACAGTTTGACTAATAAGCAAGCGGTGGTGGCGAAGTCAATAGGGAGTTTGCTTGGCAACTGGAAGGTCACCAGTTCAAGTCCCGGCAAGACCAAGTGCTACCGAGGTGTCTCTGAGCAAGGCACCGTTCCCTACACTGCTCCCCGGGCTCTGTTCAAAATGGCAGCACACTGCTCCTAACACTAGGATGGGTCAAATGCAGAGAAACAATTTCCCCACGCCCATTAATAAAGTATATCAAATCAAACTACAAAATAAAGTATTTCAACCTGTGGAATGCAGCCGCAGGTACCGCTTGTCATGTGACAAGAAACAACCAATTGCAGCCGAGAGATATCTTTACTTCCGTAAACGCGGCAAAGTGGTGGAGGTTAATTTAAATTGATTTCAGTGCGGGTCTATCGTTACCCCGACGTTAAGATCGGTCCAGTGTGTCACCCATTGCCATGTTCTGAGCCCTGCACCGCTGCTAAAATGTCTCACGATGTCAGACGCTGTCGGGTCTCAAGTGCCAGTGTCCGGAACACACACACAGCACACACAAACACACACACAAACAAACAAACACACCGAGTAGAGCAAAGCAGAGATAGAAACACCGTTTTCCATGGAAAACACTGCTGTCCCACGAAAACTATTTAAATACAACTTTAAAGAACAACACCCTGAATATGTTCAGATGGTTGCTTAGCAACATTAAGCGCGAACTGCCTCAGCGCCCATGAGAAGTAGCTGCACAAGACCTCGCGTTTACGATGCGGTAAAAACCGCTCTTGTGAAGGGCCCCTTGGCTTTAAACTATACATTTTAAATCTTGCAGAGACCCAGTGTTACTTTGTAGAGATCTACAGGGGAAATGGAGAGCTTGGCACCTGACGAAAACAATTTGCACAAGACAGGCCCCGTTTCAGCCTATCATCATTACGTCCTGTCATCCATCCTTCCCGATGCTCAACAGGAATTCCTCTGCATGCAGATGAAAAACAAAGCTTTGGAAAAGGAGAACGAGATCCTCAAGACGAAGGTTGAGTCTTTGATGACTGATTGTGAGCAGTTTAAAGCAGAGCGGCAAATAATCCACGATGTGATCAAAAACAGAGACCACCAGAGGAACCAGCTGTTGCACTGCAAAAATGAACTGTCTGCTTTGGGTAAGAAGATGGCCTTCCAGCAAACTGAACTGAAGAGAGAGCATAAACAAAATGAAACTGTCAAAGAAGAGCTGGAGTCAGTTAAAAAAGAGCTCCAGTCAGTGAAGCAGGGGACTTTCACCAAGAGGACAGAGCAGCAACACCTGAAGCAACAGCTGGACCAGGTGGTCAAAGAGAGAGACATTCTGAATGACGCTTTGCTGCGCTGCAAACTCGAATGCTCAGAGTTGCGTGAAAAGATTTGCTACCAGCAATCGAGCGCGAACAAGAAGGACCGTCAGTGCAAAAAGCAGATGAAGGAAATCCACTTCCTCAATCTAGAGAAGCAGACACTCGAGAAGGAGAGGTGCATCACTGAAAGCAATGCAGAGGAACAGAAGCAGGAGCTCCGAAAGTGTGAGGAAGATCTCCAGACACAGAAGGAGAAAATTCAAAGAGAGCAAAAAAATGCAGGAAAAGGGGAAAAAAATAGCCATAATACAAGAAAGTCCACGTAAAATAAAAAAACCAAGACAAAAGGTGCCTCACCCGAAGGTTCAGTCTTTACAGAAAGAGCTGCTCGCCCAGGCGGAGGAGCTGAGGGCCACGCAGAAGCTCTGTGAGGAGCTGAAGAAAAAAGTGATCGAGGTAGCTGTGCAGTTCGAGCAGTGCCAGGCGACGATCAGGGAACAGAAAGAGAAACTCAAGGCAGTAACAGCAGAGAGGAACATGTACAGAAGTTTGACTGAAACACTGGGGACTGAGTTAGTGAACATCAAGAAAGTGCAGCGCAGCGAAAAACAGCGGAATAAAGCGACCAAGAGGGCAAAGAAAGTCAAGGTGCCATCAGAGGAAAAGTCAAAGGGGTCCCGTCTCCCACCAACATCCAGTAAAGTCCAGATGCATTCCGATTTAAGGATTATGGGGAAACAACTTTAGAGTTTTTCCTTCTCCTCTTCTGAATAAACTGACATAACGCCATTCTGATGTAGCCTAGTTCTGTTTGTCTGTGTGAGGTACATTTGACAATCCTGTTTTGAATTTATTTGTAAAAAAAATACAATATATGAACTAAATAATAAAAATGAGAAATGATAATTCCAATTAAACAAAGCTGTACATCTTCAACGTAATACTTTGCCTTTCATTAATTACTAATAACTTGTGTATTGTTTGAAGGAAAAGACAAATATACATTGTGATTTTGGGTTACACTGATGTGTTACATTGGTTATTAGTGGTCTCGTTTGATGATGGGGAAAAGCAAAATAAGTATGCTACAAAAGTGTTATGGTTGGAAAAAGTTTTTTCAGAGTTGTTTTGACAGCTGCTAATCCTTTCTTGCTTGTCATAGATTATACAGAATCTTAACTAACAGGTATCGTTCCTAAAGATTTACTGTATAATTTTGATTTCATGCAGGTGAGAACAAAAGCAAGTCAATATTCAACGTGGGAGAGATCACAAGACTGTTGAAGTTTCCAGGTGTGATGCGGACTTTTGTTGTGAAGATAATTGCAGGTTTACCATCAGGTGAGAGTTTCTGTGAGATTCCACAGAGAACACATGTGCTCTGTGTAAAGCACACACGTTTCTTCCCTCATACATCCTCTGTTCTCTGAAGTACTGCTCTTTTCTTTCCTCAGGGATTTTTCAAGTAATGTTCTCAATCATTGCAATGGAGTTCTTCAAGCTGAAACCCGAGCAGAACGGCTATCTGATGGCTTATTTTGGTATAACTTCAATGGTAAGTATCACGTCAAGTGAGTTTTTGCACTCATGATGCTATCTGTAAGACAAAGTCAATACATCCTGGGTGTTTGTTCAGGTTATTCAGGGAGGAGTGATCGGTCGGATGACTGCGAGATACTCTGAGGGCTCGCTGCTGCTTCTGTCCATAGGAATGTCTTCTTTGGTGGGACTTGCTCAGGTACACACACGCACAAATGCAAGGCTTATACTGTCATAGGCTGGGTGTATTTCAAAGACTAAAAAACGGCTTTGTTTCAGTTTGGTGAAACCAAATGATTCAATCTGTATGTTTTTTCCTTGTTTATCATTTCCTAATATCTTCCTTCATTTTGTATTTCTTCTACAATCATCCAATAGTGGTTGAAATATTTCACTTCAAGCAACAAGTCTGAACCTGCCAGTACTGCTAGAGCAGATAACCAAACTCATTAGACTTTATCTTCTGGGGATATCTTCTTTACCTCCTTCACCTCTTGCTCAGAAATGTTTTTATTTTATTTTGACTTATCTATTTTTTTCTTTCTTCAGGCTTACATGCAGAATGTGTTCCAGTTCTGCCTTACCGTCATCCCGATGATGTTTGCTCTCAGTACATTTAACGTCATCACAGACAGCATGCTCACCAAGAGTGTACCGTCCTCTGACACAGGTGAGCTCATCCTGCATCCTTTCTGCACAACATTCATAAAACCATTAACAGCAGGCACTCTTTCCATGGCTCACATTTCACATAGGGACATTCTGTTCACTTGATTTGTAACCAGATCTGATTACTGAGGCTTTAAACAATTTAAGGGAATGAAGTGTCATTTTACAGAATTCTAATCTCTTATGCTTCAGTGTCATGTGTTAAAAGCTCAAACCAAAAGAACAGAAAATAATCTGAAGAGTACAGGCCCACTTTTTGTAATCCAGTTGTTATTAAACCTGCTTTGCTCTTGTCCTCAGGCACGATGCTGGGGCTGTGTGCATCCGTCCAATCTCTTCTTCGTACAGTGGGACCGACGGTTGGTGGCTTCCTGTATGTGAACTACGGAGTTTCCTCCATAGGCCTTATCCAGTTTGTCGTGAATATAGCTGTGTTTGTGTACCTGCTGCAGCGCCACTTCACAAAGACAGCCAAGCAAAAGGAATGACATATTTTAGTTTTAAAAAAAACTTATTTTTCGTATCCAATTCATCCACCAACTGATAGAGGAGCTGGAAATTCAAGGTTAGATTTTTAGGGACAATCATCTCTACATGTGCATATATTCAATTAAATCTGTCGCCGGTGTTTACATGATGAGATAAGGTCAAGCCTTTCCACTCCTCCATTACTCAGATTTAGCTGCTGGTTAATCTTTGGTGGAGATGCAGGACTCAACCACTAGATGGCAGCAAGCCCTTAATTTTACCAGATGATGCTGTTGTGTTCCATCATTCACATTAGGTCAAATCACTTTTAAACACACTTTAAAATCCGTTACAGATTTTATCAAAAGTAATCAAAAACGATTAAATATTAGACATATCACCTAACTCCTAATAGAACACAGTTATATCAGATTTTTTTTTCAAAGTTTATTTTCTTATTGGTCATTATTGGTTAATAAATATTAAAAATATATAAATATATTTTTGTACATTTCTTTATTAAAAAGCATAAATGCATTATAACAGAATTTTGCAATTCACTTCATCTTAATAACTGCTGTTTTAACTCACTTGACAGTTTAAGTGTCTCATGATGGTCAAAATACTTTTTTGCGTGAATAAACATTTGGCAGAAACATTTAATATATCTGTAATTTGAATAGTCCTGTACATAATATAATGTATATTGTCAAAACATTTCAGCCTTTTCAGCATAGTGACAACAGACCGGCCATTAAAAAGCCCCGGCAACTTTTACCCTTCTATTAATACTATGGAATTAGACTGGATTTATTTCATGGTTTTCATATATATATATATATATATATATATATATATATATGGGGGATCTTGACAGACAATCAGTATCTCGTCAGCGAGTTGTTAGCTTAGTTAGTTTCACCAAAAGAGATTCCCCTTTAAACTTCTCAGGTAGTTTCATTTGTATAACTGCCTGAGGACCAAAGAGGTAAAACAAACCAGTATTCACAAAGGAATCTTAAAAAATGAAAAAGGTATTGTCCATTTGATCTTTTTTTGTTCTTCTTTCTTCTTTAATTAATCACCATATGTCTATTTTAGGATCCTTATGACGGGAAATAATGAACTACCTAACTGTTAATAAAGTACAATAGATTAATTACCCTATTTAAGTTATAATGCATATAATCAAATAATGTAAACTATATTCATTTATCAGTTACAGTAGGCATTTATCTCAAGAATAAGTACTTAAATATTATTTTAAACAGGAATTTTACTTGTAATCTAGTACTTTTTGTATTGGTACTGTTACTTAAAAAAAGGATAGAAATATTCACAACACAATGCTAATACTTATTAACAGATATTACACTGAACAAAAATATAAATGCAACACTTTTGTTTTTGCTCCCATTTTTCATGAGATGAACTCAAAGATCTAAAACATTTTCTATATACACAAAATAACCATTTCTCTCAAATATTGTTCACAAATCTGAAAAATATCTGTGATAGCGAGCACTTCTCCTTTGCCGAGATAATCCATCCCACCTCACAGGTGTGGCATATCAAGATGCTGATTAGACAGCATTATTATTGCACAGGTGTGCCTTAGGCTGGCCACAATAAAAGGCCACTCTAAATGTTCAGTTTTCTCACACAGCACAATGCCACAGATGTCGCAAGTTATGAGGGAGCGTGCCCGTGAATTGAATGTTCATTTCTCTACCATAAGCCGTCTCCAAAGGCGTTTCAGAGAATTTGGCAGTACATCCAACCGGCCTCACAACCGCAGAACACCAGCATGTTCACCTCCAAGATTGTCTGAGACCAGCCACTCGGACAGCTGCTGCAACAATCGGTTTGCATAACAAAAGAATTTCTGCACAAACTGTCAGAAACCGTCTCAGAGAAGCTCATCTGCATGCTCGTCGTCCTCATCGGGGTCTCGACCTGACTCCGGTTCGTCGTCGTAACCGACTTGATTGGGCAAATGCTCACATTCGATGGCGTCTGGCACGTTGGAGAGGTGTTCTCTTCACGGATGAATCCCGGTTTTCACTGTTCAGGGTAGATGGCAGACAGCGTGTGTGGCGTCGTGTGGGTGAGCGGTTTTCTGATGTCAATGTTGTGAATCGAGTGGCCCATGGTGGTGGTGGGGTTATGGTATGGGCAGGCGTATGTTATGGACGACGAACACAGGTGTATTTTATTGATGGCATTGTGAATGCACAGAGATACCGTGACGAGATCCTGAGGCCCATTGTTGTGCCATTCATCCACGACCATCACCTCATGTTGCAGCATGATAATGCACGGCCCCATGTTGCAAGGATCTGTACACAATTCCTGGAGGCTGAAAACATCCCAGTTCTTGCATGGCCAGCATACTCACCGGACATGTCACCCATTGAGCATGTTTGGGATGCTCTGGATCGGCATATACGACAGCGTGTTCCAGATCCTGCCAATATCCAGCAACTTCGCACAGCCATTGAAGAGGAGTGGACCAACATTCCACAGGCCACAATCAACAACCTGATCAACTCTATGCGAAGGAGATGTGTTGCACTGCGTGAGGCAAATGGTGGTCACACCAGATACTGACTGGTTTTCGGACCCCCCCCAGACCCCCCCAATAAAGCAAAACTGCACGTTTCAGAGTGGCCTTTTATTGTGGCCAGCCTAAGGCACACCTGTGCAATAATCATGCTGTCTAATCAGCATCTTGATATGCCACACCTGTGAGGCGCGATGGATTATTCAAACGGCGGTCCCCTTTCAAACAGCGGTCTGCTGACTCACGTAGGTCCTGTCTTCGTTGGTCCTGTCCTGTTGTCAGCGGAGGCCCCCTCCCACCTGTTGAGTGCGGCTGTGCTTGGGTGGTGCTGTGCGGAGGAGGATTCGCCACAGCTGGGGCTTGCTTTCCACCTTTCCTGGCTTCGGTGTGGCTGAGGAGGAGGGTTCTTGCCCGGGGAACATCGGAGAATGGCACATGTCATGTTTCTGCTGTGCCTGTTTGCTGTTTTGGACTGTGGGAAGATCTCTAGTAATCCTGAGAGGTCTACTGGATTCGGATATGTTCTGCTACCCGCGGTGGGCATCCCCTGCGGAGGTTCAGATGTGCTGCACAAACAATTGCCGGTTGCCTTGTCGCGGACAATCTGCTCGACAAAATATGTTTGTCTTTTTTGTTTGCCTGCTATGATGGTTCTTCAGGACTGCTTCTTAAGCTCTAATCACACTTTCACAGACTTTGCTGGTGATTCTAGAGAAGATGACGGTGTATGTGTGTCGTTTAAGAGGAAAAGATGCCTGTTTTTTTTGTTGCTATTGCTGTCAGGAAATGTACAACCTAACCCTGGTCCGCCCAGTAGTGGTAGTCAGATCGCTACTCCTGCTGATTTTAAAGCTAGGTCTGGGTTGGGTTTCATCCATTTGAATGTGCGCAGTCTGTTAGGTAAACTAGATTTTGTCCGCATCTGGGCGAGCTCGACTGACGCTGACGTCATTGTTTTATCAGAAACATGGCTAAACAAATCTATTTTGGCCTCTGACATTGCCTTAAATGGTTATAATGTGTATCGTACCGACCGGCCTAATAAAGGTGGTGGCGTTGCCATTTATGTTAAGAATAAGTTCAGTGTAACCACATTAGTTTCCAAATCGATCAGTAAGCAATTTGAATTTTTAGCCATAAATATAGAAGTGGCAAAGGGTCAACAGGTCATGGTAGTGAGTTGTTACAGACCCCCCTCAGCTGTCAAAGACTCCTTGTCTTCACTAGCAAATCTTTTATCACAACTAGACTACAAGGAAATAGTGCTACTTGGAGATTTTAACTGGGACTGGTTAACTGCAGTGTCAGAGGATTTTAAAAACCTTTGTATCTCTTTAAATGTTACTCAGATTGTTGACAGTCCTACTCGCCCTATCATTAAGTCCCCTAATAAATCCTCCCTAATTGATCTCATTTTAACTAATGTTCCCCATAAATATTCATCTGTGGGAGTATTTGCAAATGATCTGAGTGATCACTGTGTTGTAGCCACAATTAGGGACACTAAGGTCCAAAAGGTTAAACCTCGCATTATCATTAAGAGAGACAAAAAACATTTTGTGGAGCAGGGTTTTGTGCATGATCTGTTTGATTTTGATTGGGGTAAAATCGATCTGTGTGCTGATGTAGAAACCGCATGGTCTTATTTTTATCTTGGTTTTATGGAGATCATTGATAGACATGCACCCCTGCGTAAATTTAGAGTAAAGGGACGAGACAATCCTTGGTTTTCTGCTAATCTGTCCAGTCTCCTTCATGAGAGAAACAAGGCCTGGGCTAAGGCTAGGAAATCAGGCTCAGAGGTAGAGTGGCTGCGTTTTAGGCAGCTAAGAAATAGCTTCACTTCACATATCAAAAGTGCTAAATCAAAGTACTATCTGTCAGTAACCACAAAGAATCTGAATAATCCTGACATTTTTTGGAAAGCCATTAAATCGATATCCACCGGCGATATCCGTAATGAGCTACCTCCGTGCATTACCACAGCATCTGGCTCTATATCGGACAGGGCTACTATGCTAAATTGCTTTAATGAGCATTTTGTGTCCTGTGGTTCTCTATTTGATTCTGTCACTAACTCTGCTTCTGTGAACACTACAGTATGTGACTCTGAAAAACATGTGTTGGAAAACCCTTTTAGTTTTACCCCTTTTACTGTTGATGTTGTTCGTGAAGCTTTAACCAAGTTAGATCCTAAGAAACTGGCTGGCCCGGACAACGTAGAACCTTTCTTTTTAAAGATAGCTGCAGATTGTATTGCTCCACCTCTCACTACTCTTTTTAATCTCTCCCTCAGCACTAACACAATTCCAAAATTGTGGAAGTCAGCTTATGTCCTGCCTTTGCTAAAAGGAGGGGAGGCCACCTTATTAAATAACTATCGGCCAATCTCTAAGTTGTCAGTTCTGGCTAAGGTTCTTGAGTGAGTGAACAGGTAAAGGTGTTTTTATGTACAAATGACATCCTGTCTAAACATCAGTCAGGCTTCAGAAAGCAACATAGCACCATCACTGCCACAATGAAAGTGGTGAATGACATTACGAGTATTTTAGATAATAAGCAGAGTTGTGCAGCTCTATTTGTTGACCTTTTAAAAGCGTTTGACACCGTCGATCATCGCATCTTAAAGCAGAGGCTAGCCAGTATAGGCATGTCCAGCCATGCAGTAGGGTCAGTGGCGTTTTATATGTACAAAAGTGGTGGGGCACAAAAAACTTAGATGTCTATAAGCTTCTGCAGTGAGGTTCATGGCTGGTGAGGCACTGGCACTGACTCTTCAGGTTTCCAAATATTATATTTTGACCTAAATCAAAATATAATATTATTTTCAAAAGCTTTTTTTGTCTGATGCTTCAATTAATTTTAAACAGAAGGATACCCAAAAAATGTAATTTTATCATTTAAATATTGAATTGTTCTCTCTTAGTAAGATCCCATTTTCAATAAAATTGCAGTCTTACCTTGACTTGAAGATTAAGTCCATTTGCCTATCCTTCTAGACAAAAATCTCTATTACTTTTTTGTAATCCTCCTTATCTTCTTGTAGTTTCAAAAGTCTATCATAAATCTAATCTAATCAATAGATTTATGATTCGAAAATTATAAAAGTAGGGTAGACATGTGGATATTATCCGGCTGAACAAAACGTGCATTTATCTAACAGGTTTGTTTCCCACAGATCTTATTTGGAGCTATTTTCTAAAATTCTATGGATAAATATCATTGCTTTTTTGTCGAGGGAAGCCATGCGCAGCTTACTTCCGGGTTTTAGGACGCGTCACTGCAGCTCTCTCGTCTCCTCTTCACACACCACACTTTTCGCGGCCCACGTACTTACAGCCAATCAGCTCTGAATGATGTGAGATGACGTATGATGGGGATGGCAGCACTATGCCCCTATGGTCATTATTTTTTTGCCACACACATTAAATAGGAAAATATTCTGAGCATGCGCAGTGTAGTTTTTACAGTCACCATTGACTTAGACAGTAAGAGGGAGGGGCATGATCGGGTTTTGTCCCACATGGCTCTAAACAGCTCAATAGGCACACACTGTAGACACTAATTAGAAGAACGCAGACTAAAACAGCAATGTACAGACGAATCAGATGATTAAACATGATCTTAAAATATATTTAATATATTTTTTAATTTATTTTTTGCATTTTTTTGTAATCATTATTTGTAATACTTTCTGCTGACACTAGGTGGGGCTGTGCCCCACCTGCCCCTAATGACCAGTCGCCACTGAGTAGGGTGGTTTGAAAACTACCTCTCTGAAAGGTCCCAATGTGTTCATTTTGATGGGCTGTCTTCTGAGTGGTTGAACATTGCAAATGGTGTTCCCCAAGGTTCTGTTTTAGGTCCACTTTTATTCTCCATCTACATCAACAGTTTAGGTGAAAATGTGGATGAAGCTACTTTACATTTTTATGCGGATGATACCGTGATGTACTGTGCAGGTCCCTCCATTAAGGAGGTTGGTGTTAAATTACAGGCTGTTTTTAACATTATTCAGACTCAGCTCTCTGAACTAAAGCTTCTTTTACATGTTGAGAAAACCAAGGTAATGCTCTTTTCTAAAGCTAAAAAGACACCAGAAACTGTTTTAGATATTGTAACTACGCAAGGAATAAAACTTGAAGTGGTTACCTGTTACAAATACCTTGGTATCTGGCTTGATGATTGTCTCACTTTTAAACTTCATGTCAATAACCTGCTTAAAAAGCTGAGGGTTAGGCTAGGTTTCTTTTACAGGAACAAGTCCTGTTTCTCACTTGAGGCCAGGAAAAGGCTAGTCACTGTGACCTTTTTACCTGTGCTGGACTATGGTGATTTGATGTATATGAATGCACCTGCCAATTGCCTGGTCAAGTTAGATGCTGCGTATCACAGTGCACTGAGATTTGTGACAAACTGTAAAGCATTAACCCATCACCGTACCCTGTATGCAAGGGCTGGTTTGCTTTCACTAACTGTACGGAGGCTCAGTCACTGGTACATTTTTATATACAAAGCCATGTTAGGGAAACTTCCATCTTATATCTGCTCCCTGATCTCACAGAAAATTGTAAGTGGCTACTGCCTGAGATCGAATGCTGTGGTTTTATTAAATGTGCCAACTGCTAGGACTGTCTTAGGGAAGACAGCTTTTAGATGCGCAGCTCCTCTGTCTTGGAATAGTCTGCAAATTAAATGGAAACTGAACAATCTGGTGCCACTAAATGTTTTTAAAGCTCGGTTGGATGCTAGTCAATCGGAAGCTATTGGTACCTGTTTATGTGGATAATTATGTAAATGATGCTGTATGATGTCTTTTGTTCTATTTATGTTTTTATGTTTCATGTGGAACTACTTGAGCAGGTCTCCCTTGGAAAAGAGATCAATGATCTCAATGGGATTTATCTGTATAAATAAAGGTTTGAAATGAAATGAAATGAAATTATCTCGGCAAAGGAGAAGTGCTCACTATCACAGATTTTTTTCAGATTTGTGAACAATATTTGAGAGAAATGGTTATTTTGTGTATATAGAAAATGTTTTAGATCTTTGAGTTCATCTCATGAAAAATGGGAGCAAAAACAAAAGTGTTGTATTTATATTTTTGTTCAGTATATCGCAAGTGTAGAAAAAACAAATGACATGCTGTGTGGAGGATAAACAAATCCTTTGGAAATAATCAAAGTTATTCATATTTATTTACAGTTTTATGCTTTCTCAGTTACCAAGCTGTATCATGTTGGAGTGATGTCATACATTCTGCAGCAGCTGTTTTCATTGTTTCTACAAAACACACCCTTAGACATATTACATCCTGCGATCCGGGATAAATGTGACGTCATTTTAACGGGGGTCAGTGGTGTTACGGAGATATTATGGAGCAGGCACCTTCAACAGATGTCACTGGTGTGATGTCTTCGCCCGTCTGTTGGTCCAAATATGTGATAAGGGGAGCAACACACACAGCGGACACTTTTACATCAAAATGACATTATTAAAACTTAAAATGTATTCTTGTTCTTTAGATTTTTTTAGGCAAAGTATTCAGCCAATTAAGGTAGTCATTTTAATCTTTTTCAAACTTAAAACATAGCTTTTTTTTGTTGTTATTCTTGAACATTTTACAATTGTAATTAAAAGGCGGTGTAAGGCATTCACTTTAGAATTATTTGAGTGGGTTTTAATGCCAAAATTATTATCTCAGAATTATGAATGCGATTTTTTTCATCTGGGCTAAATCTACTCTGTTTTTCTAAATTAACTGAATTGTCAACTCAACTTTCACTTACATTATTATAAATGCTTAAGTTACTTTTTTTAAAGAATTTTTTTATTGCAGAAATGTATTGTACCAACCGCATTGGTATAACAAAGCAATCATATTTTCCATTTTCAGTAACAACAAAACAGCAGATTCAGAACATACTAGTACAATTAGGCAGTTGGCGGTTTTAAAACACATCCATGGGCGAGATAACAAGAAATGCAATATTCATGCAAGAAACAAGAGGGCAGTCCAGGACAAAGAAAAAATGTACATAGGAAATTGAAGAAAAAAAACCAACAAGATAAAAGTTACAGGATTAACATTATTGATCATTCATCCCACACCTTCATCCTCACCCAGACCTCTTAAGTGTCTCATCACTGCAGCCCAGGCCTTATCAAACACTCTCCCCCTTCCTGCATTCTTGAATCTAAGTTTTCTCCAGGTAGAGGATCTCACCCAACTCCCTCAGCCACATCTCGAACGAAGGCACAGCATCAGACTTCCATAACCTCAAAATAAGTTTTTTAGCCAAAACAGTACCCAAAAACACTGGCCATTTGTCACTGCCATAGTTCAGATCAGTGTCACTCGTGGACCCCAGAATGGCCACAAGGGGATCAGGCTTCAATTGCTTGTCAAATGCTTTTGAATAAAAATCAAATACAGAAGTCCAGAATGAGTGGAGGTTGGGGCATGTCCAGAATTGGTGTGTAAGGGTGCCAGGTTGATTTTTACATGTTACATAATGCTGATACGCTGGAATACATCTTGTTTACTTTAACTTTTGAGTAGTGCAACCTATGTACAACTTTAAATTGTATCAGATTTAATCTAATATTTACTGAGCACCGGTGAATATTCCTAAGACATGTTTCCCAACATTCCTCAGTGATCGGCATACCCAATTCTGTCTCCCACTCAGTTCTATACTTTTCTGTGCTGACTACTTCCTGACTAAGAAGTGTCTGGTATAGGGTTGACACTGCTCCTCTACATCCTGGTCTAACATTAATTATCTCTTCAAGTGCCCGATGCTGTGGTATATCTCCAAATGTAGCTATATGAGACCTCATAAAGCTCCGGATCTGTAGATATCGAAAAAAGTGTGAGGCTGGGAGATCGTATTTGTTCCTCAATTGTTCGAAGGACATCAAGTGGCCCCCCTGGTACAAGTCCTTCAAGCACTCCACTCCCTTCTCCTTCCAGCGAGCAAACGCGGAATCCACGCTGGCCGGTTTAAAGGCGTGGTTGCCACAGATTGGGCTGTCTATGTACATAGTTGGGGCTTTCAAGTATGTTTTAATTTGTTTCCATATTTTAAGAGAATTGTGTACCAGAAAGTTCCCTGCATATAGTAATTTATTAGTCTTAACTGGACTATTCAGAAGGGCTGGGAGAGAAGTTCCGAGACAGGCCGCCCGCTCCATAGAAAGTCAGGCTGGAGTGTCCTCCTCAGTGCCCTCAGTGAGGGTACCACTTCTCCAGAAAGCCAGAATGTTTAAATGTGCTGCCCAGTAATAACATCTAACATTTGGTAGAGCAAACCCTCCCTCATATTTAGCTTTACAAAGGTGTTTCTTGCCGATACGCACCGCTTTATATTGCCAGATGAAGGCGGTTAGAATAGAGTCTAATTTCTTAAAATAGCTTTGCGGTATACATGATGGGATTGACTGGAAGAGATATGTAAAACGTGGGAGAACCACCATCTTAACTGCATTTACTCTCCCAACCAGTGACAGAGGGAGAGTTTTCCAGAAGTCTATGTTCTGCTTAAGCTGGGTTATTTTCAGTTTCCAGTTCTCCTCAAGTAACCGTTCGGGTTTTCTGGTGACTGTCACCCCCAGGTAAGTGAACCTGTCCTCGGCTATCTTAAAGGGCACAGATTTCAGTGTGGAGCTGTTCTGGTTCAAGTATACTGGCATTAATTCACTCTTATCCCAGTTTATTTGAAACCCAGAGAAGGAGCCAAAATGGCTCCATAATTGAGGGCATAGATTCCTGTGGTTTTGAGACATATAGCAAAATGTCATCCGCATTTAATGACAGTTGATGATTCTGCCCTTTAATGGAGACAGGTGATATTCCGGGATGCCGCCGTATACTTGTGGCTAGTGGCTCTATGGCTAAAGCAAATAAAAAGGTGAGAGGGGGATCTCCCTGTCTAGTGCCACGGTATAGTGGGAACTGGGGGGAGATATTCTGGGTTAGTGATCACACTAGCTGTGGGATGAGCATACAAAATCCGTATCCAGTCAATGAACATCTTCCCAAAGCCAAATGTCTCTAGGGTCACATACATATATGGCCACTCGACCTGGTCAAGGCCTTCTGAGCGTCCACTGAAATCACAACTGTCTCTGTATTGTTGCTCAGCATATAGTATGTTAAATGGCATCGTAGGTTGAAATATAAATATGCCTATTGGGAATAAGCCTGTTTGATCGGGGTGTACAATCGTCTGGATATAAAGCTTCAATCGGTTAGCTAGAATTTTGCTAATCAACTTTGTTTCAATAGGGATCAGTGACACAGGTCTATAAGATGAGGCTTCCAGCTCATTCCGGCCCTTTTTCAAGATCAATGAAATATTTGCATTATAGAGCGTTTGAGGCAGTCGGCCATTTGACGCTGCATGTTTAAATATACGCAGCAGCAGTGGGGATAGTTCCTTAGAGAAGCACTTGTAAAATTCTATAGTGAATCCGTCAGGGCCAGGTGCCTTATTATTTGGAGATTCACTAATTGCTTTTATTATCTCTTCCATAGAGATGTCTTTGTCTAGATCCGCTATTGCTTCACCGTTGAGATGAGGCAAGTTCAGCTCAGAGAGAAATGACTTAATTGCATCTGTATCCCGATTACCATTGGACTTATACAGATTTGAATAGAATTCCATGAAACGTGCATTTATTTCTTTAGTGTCAGTGAGGACAGTGCCCATGTCTGATTTTATTCTCAGAATTGCCTGGGAGGCTTGTGCCTGTCTCAACTGTCGTGCCAGCAATTTCTGAGGTTTGTCTCCTAATTCAAATTGCGTCTGTTTAATTCTGTTCATCTGTTTACTAATCTGAGCGGATAAAATTGTGTTATATTCATCTCTTTGGGAAACTATAGAGTTTAATGTGTCTGGGTCTCCGGAGGCTCTGTATGAACGTTCTAGCTGAGACACACCTTCATCCAGCTCCACTAACCTCCTTTCTCTTTGTTTTCTCCTACCACCTACATAGGATATGATGCTGCCCCTAAGCACTGCTTTAATGGATTCCCATAATACTGAATCATCCACATCACCTGTATCGTTATTAGCTATAATATCAGGCAGCCTGTCCGACATATATTTTAGAAAACTTTTCTCTTTTAAAATTGTGTTATCGAATCTCCAGGTGTGTTCGCTTTTATGGTTGTTAAATCTGATATCGAGTGACATGGGAGCATGATCACTGATCAAGATGTTGTGGTATTGTGTAGTCGCTACACTAGAGATCAGCTTAGAATCCAACAACATGAAGTCAATCCTTGAATAGGATTTATGCACAGGAGAGAAAAAAGAATAATCTCTGGCAGTAGGGTTAAGTAGCCTCCAGATATCAACTAAATTTAGGTTATGCATAGTATTTTTTAACTCCTCGCTGGATTTACTGTTTACGGACGACCTTTGGGATTGCTTATCTAGCAAAGAATCCAAGACGCAATTAAAGTCCCCTCCCATTATAATGTTTGTGTTGCCAACATCTGGAATTCCATTCAAAACTGTCTGAAAAAATGCAGGGTCGTCAAAGTTTGGACCATAAACATTCATCAACGTGACGGGGGCAGAATTGAGTGTGCCTGATACAATTATATATCTGCCATTTGGATCACTGACTGTACACCTATGTTCAAACGAAACATTTTTCTTAATGATAATGGCTACCCCTCTAGCTCTGGCACCATAGTTTTGACTGGTATATTCGTGGTCCCCATCCATACGTAGTTTGTCCTTTAGCCGTATTCTTAATGTGTGTCTCTTGAAGATACATAACATCAGCTTTCAAATCAAACGTTTCCAAGTGTGCCATTATCTTCCCTCTCTTAACTGGGTGATTCAAACCTCTTATCGTGTCCAGCTTACTATCCTTGTAATATCACCATTATTCAATGACATGACACATCCCCATGCTTATGTGATAACTTATTGTGAAAACATGTAACCAATTGTAATGCAAAGAAGAAAAAACACAAACCGCCATTAAATTGCAAGAACCTAGTATATGAACTGCCACTGGTGAACAATACAAACCAAACACTGCGCTGTCCTCCGGGGCCTCTGCCTCCCTCCTCCTACTCCCCTCTTACCTCATTCACACCAACGCAACTCCGGTTCAAGCTCCGTGCTAGAGCTTTTCAGGTTCAGAAACCGGTGCTTCGGGTTTAGCGGAGGCTCTTTTTCACACCGCTCCAGGAGTCCGACTGGTGCTGCGTCATTGCGTCATCGTTTGCGTCATGACGTAACCGTTTGCGTGCCTGCTTCATAAAGCCAAACCGCGCGGAAACCCCTCACAGCTGACACCGACAACAACAACAATGGCAGATTGTGCTCCAGCTTCCCTCTGTACCTCTTCGGAAGACCAGATTCCCAGTAGGTAAGCTGGTCTCTTCAGTGGACCACTGCTGCTTGTTAAGTTTCTCCATCGTTTGTGTGCAAGCTGGATAAACGCGGGCTTCTTGTTGTTGTTCAGGAGTTGATCCCGCCCCTGGCCCCTGCCCCCGCCGCGACGTAAGCGTGACGTATGTGGTGCTTTTGCTCTGGCTCTTTTGGTGCTTGAAACGAACCGGATTCCGGAGCTAAGAGGCTGCTCCCGCTGCGGTGTGAAGAGGAAAACCCGGTGCTTTTCAAGCTCCAGCTCCGAACTGGCCCCGAAACACCGTTGGTGTGGAATGATGGTAACAGAGAACTAACACCACCAAGTCCAAACTTCCCGAGCTCGTAACATACCATAATAGAACACGTACATGTCCGCTTCCTCCTTACCTGCAGAGAGTAATCAAATGTGTCTCAGCTTTAAAGGTAACTGTCATCGTTGTCCTTAATCCTGGTTAGCTGGTCTAACGTGACACTTGCCTTGTCATCCAGAAACTTCTCGGCATCCTTCGGGTTGTTAAACGTGCGCTTATCTTCGCCGACTGAGACAACGAATGTAGCCGGGTGACGGAACCCGCATCTCACCCCCGCAGACCTGCACCTGGTCCTGATGTTGTCGAACTGCTGCCGTTGTTTCATCACTGCTGGGCCCAGGTCCGGGAAATAAAGAATGCGTGCTCCTCATGTTGTAAAGGGAACTTATGTGAGGAAAGTCTCAGTATCAGCTCCTTTACTGAGTCATGATGGATGCGGGCGATCAGTTGACGAGGAGGGCCATCTGTTGCTGCTGCCCGTACACTGGACCCTGTGTGTGCGGTCAACCTTACAGGTTTATTGTTGAAGTTATCTTCCCCCAGTAGTGCTGGTATAAATTTCTAAACAAAGTCTATTGGGTTTGCCCTTTTCCATGCCTTCCTTAATCACCTATTATCCGAATGTTTTGGTCGTCGGAGAGCGCGAGACGAGGTCGTCCACCCGCCCGTTGAGGCGACCTGGCTTCCTCAGCCCATCTTGAGCACTGGTCTTCCAAAGCTTTGATTCGGGTCTCGTGGTTCGTTCAGTCCCACCTTCGGTAGAAATTACTCTCTGTTCTACCTCGCCCAGTGACTGTTTCAGACCAGCTATGGAGGCATTGAGCAACTCGAACTTCGAGTCTACATTTTGATTTAGCTGATTGATAGCTGCCATGATGTCCGTCCTCGTTGGAGCCTCGTCCTGATCGCTGCTAGCATCCAGCCTGGTGCTAGCATCCAGCCTGGTGCTAGCATCCAGCCTGGTGCTAGCATCCAGCCTGGTGCTAGCATCCAGCCTGGTGCCAGCGCTAGCCTCGTCGCTAGTTTCATCAGCCGTAGTTTGTTTCTCTGCACTTTTGTTCTTTTGCGGTTTCCCCATGTCTCTGTTACGCTTCAAACAGCTTATACTGCCGACTTTTGCAGGCCCTCTCAACGAAGAAATGTATTGTTAAATTATATATTTTTTTGAGGAGGGAAGCGGAGCCTCTCAAAAACGTGACTATTCCATATTCCAGCCAAACCGGAAGTTCCTTAAGTTACTTTTATAACATGTTTTTATTAAAATGTCAAAATCTGTTTTATTAAATGTAGGCACATTTAAAGGTGGGGTAGGTAAGTTTCAGAAACCGGCTCGAGTGCGCTAAAATTTGAAAGTACACAAGCCGAAAGAATCCGCCCCTTCCTTCAGACTTCCTACAGAGCACCTCCTCCAACACACATGAACGCGCACATGACGTCAGCAGACCTGGTGAAAGTGGCCGCCTGTTGCTGGCGAGTCATTGAAGTACTTGCTGCAGCTTGCAATGGCTACGCCCAATGAGGGCACGAGATACATTTGGTGAGTGCACGAGATGGAAGGCTGACAGACAAGGCGGCAATCCAATCCGTTTTCGGATTGGTTGTACTTTTTACAGTATTACGGCTTCCACAGATGACATTTTTTCATGGATTTTTTGTCAAAGCACTTAAGATATCATTGCTATCGGATGTGTAAGAGCATTCCATGGAATATAACAAGAAAAGTGTATCTCGAGCCGGTTTCTCAAACTTACCTACCCCACCTTTAAAGGATATATTTAGTAACTCTTAGGCTTAGCAGTGTGACCTGTTTAGGCAGGAATGCACCTTTAATGTGATCAGCAGTCTCAATGCCAATCCATCATCTGAGCCTGATCCCACATCTACACCTATTCATTTCACGCTGTAGTCTGAGTCTGCGAATGTATCGCTCACACACACATTTGTTTTGCAGCCATCTGTGTCGGTGTGTCTCTGCTGACTTTTTTACACTCAACCTGTAAAAAAAAAAGCACTTGCTCTTGAGTTTTCTCCCTCTGTCTCTCTATCTGATACTCAAAGGAACTGTAGATGGATTTGAAGGGGTGTCCACTGTATCTGTAGACCCAGGGGGGGCGGCCCTGACCACTGGAGGGGGTGCCTTGTTACACTTGGCCCTTTCGAGTCATGGGGAGTCGGGGACAATGCTGCTGTTAACACTCCTGACGGGGACCCTTGGGTTCTCTGAAATTTTAATGTGACTCTGCCAGCGACCTGCGCTCACTGAGGGTCAGAGATGAGCGCGGCCCGGCGTCGCTCCAAGGTTGCCCCGTGTTGGTGGCATTGGAAACTGTACGCCGGCGGAGGGGGGCCACTGGTCCTGGGCTTGTTTTGTCCCCTGTGGAATGGATAATGAGGCATCTGTCTCCACATGCCGCATGGAGAGACGAGGCTCACTGTCACACTTAAAAAGAGCACAGGTTACCTATCTGATTGTCCAAGGCAGGCTGGGACATGATCTGAAGCAGGAGGAGCCTTCAGCCTAAATGTTTTATACCAAGGCTTTCTATTGTGCTGGGTGCTGCACCCACACAAATCTCCCTTATCGAAACACTTTGTCTGGATAGGTGCATCTCGAAAATTAAGAAACAACATAGGATGAGTCACCTACATATTGTCATTCTTCCAAAAAGAAAGGGGGAAAACGTGTTTTTGATAAGCAAAGATTAGAGGATAAGATTATTTGTCACCAATTTACAACATGGTGCTGAATCTTGGTGAGAAATAATACAAACCTGCATATGACAGCAGCTCAACATGGCCACTACCCCCCGTCATCACTCCTCCCGCGATCCTCGTGGAGCTGGTGGAGTTGGCCACAGGAACGAAAGGTGATCTTGGGGGGGTTTTGTCTTGGTGTAATCAGACAGCGACATCATCAATCATGAGAGGGTGAATTACAGTGGGGTACAATGGGAGATAAGATATGAGGTGGGGGCCTCAGCAACCTGCTGAGGGAAAGCTCGAGTTCCCGGTCCTGATTACATGGCAGCGGCAACGACTGGCTGCAAAGCTCTCTGAGGAGCTGGCTGCAAAAATCCAAGATGGAGAACGACAACTGTTTGTTCAACTTCATCATAGTGAAATAGCGAGACTTAGCTGTAGTTCATGATCATTTCCACTGTATGAAAATTGTGTTTGACAGGTTTAATGTATCTAGCAGAATCAACAAACGAAGGCCTAAATGAACAGCGCTTGTACAATTTGTAATCCATTGTTTATTGGTCTGAGCGACGATAACTCTCTGATGGCAACGACCAATATTCCAAAGGTTCTCTGGGCAAATACTCCTTTGTTCAAGCAACGGTCATTGTTTGAGTCTGATAAACAACTTGAGACACAAGAATGGAGTTGAAGTTGAGACAATAATATCAAAGGTGTTCATTCCTTTTGAGGACCATCGTATTTTATGTTTTATTATGTAATGTTCTTTGTGCAGTACATTTTTTGACCTAATTCCATTATAATTCATGTCCCAAGATATCAAATGATACAATAAAACCCAGTCAACAGGTAACATGGTATGCTACTGCTCCTACATATGTTAGTATAGTGAAAATAGCTGTCAGAGTTCAGGCTCTGAATTTTTTTCCACTTACTGTATGAATTATATATTGTATATGTTATAATTACAAATGTTACTTTACTAAGCAAAAAGCTAGGTGTAAGCAGGGTTTAAACATATTCCCTTCTTCACACAACTGTGGTCCCTTTTCATGTGAACAACAAAGAGCACAGAAGAAGAGAAAAAATAGCAGCAGCTTTTCGGTTTTTGTATGTGCATGGGACGGACCAGCAAAAACTTGTATAATCAGGCCTTGATAGGCAATCACGTAGTTATGTGCATAAAATGGAAGAAAATAGACTCGGAACCTGGAAAAAAATGTGTTTAGGGTTGCTAAAAATGGCTAAGAAACGGCTTGTAAGAAGCTTATATTCTGTCAGATGTTGGAAACAATAGAACAGACTGCTTGTCCAACATAAACACCTCAGCGAGGATAAAGTCTGTTTGCAGTTACAGTTCATCATTAGAAATTCATAACCATTTTGGCCGTTTGATCATAGACTTGGTAGCTAATTAACCAAGCAATATATTTAACCTGTACTGATTCAAATGTGTCATCAATTCATTGTATACTCTCTTATTAGTATACACATCGCCTGCAGAAGACTGCACATGTGGAGGAACAACAGACTGTTTAATATCTCATCAGACATCCTAATACACGAGCTACCCCCCCTCCTCTCCTGCCATGAAGCGTGCTCGCCGTATGTCAGCACCCTGAGCCCATGACCCCGGGCTAAGTCCACACTCTCACTCCCTGACATGTGCCACTGCGCGCTAATGCCTCCTCTGACGCTCCTCTCTGCAGCATCACACTCAAAACAATAAATGACTGCTGCGCTGACCTCAGAGGGCAACTGGGCCCTCACTGCATCTTCCATGTTGGCCATATTGGTTTTCTATAAAATTACAATGAATAAACAGGAGCTTATTAGACGATTATCTTATAGCAAAGCAGGGAACATAGGGGTGGACCCTTTATACTGCATCTGCTGCCCCATGGAAATACATTGTTTTCTTCAGGATTATAACAGTTGGAGATTTGGATTTTTGAAGATAATATGGTTAAAAAGAGAGGATGTGGATATCATTTTAATTATGCCTGAGCCGATTAGATAACAATATGATGCATTTAGTAAAGGCGGGAAAAAAGTGTGCCAGACAAGGCATCTGTTTGAACTAGGGGATGTAAGCTCTGCATTTCATTTGCATGAGTCATATGGAGCAGCATCTGTGTTATTCAAAGATAAATCTATTGGTCATATTGGTCGGCTTAAGGGCTACTATTGATGGCACAACCAAGGTTTCATGGGCGACTCAAAGTTATTAACGCAATCAATTACATACATGTTTTAAGTAGAGCTGGATTATTGGACCTGCAGCAACCAGAGAGTTCCAGTATGAGGTGTTGAATATCATGACTTTGATGTGGCAAAACTGTTTTATTAAAACTATTATATCCAAAAGCACAGAACAACAATAGGAAATTCATGAGGATCTCACAAAACCAATTTAGATTCAAAATGTCACGTAGAAAACTATGTAAACTGTATACATCTTGTATAAAATGATTCCACTTTATAGCCTTTAAATAACATCCTAAAAAATGTTTTCTGAAAGGTTCCAATGATATTTGACTTCATATATCGTAGTGCTGGATTCTCTCTCTGAATTGTAGAAGAGCAACACAAATTAGATAGGTGGATACAATTACTAAAATATTTCACTTAAGAACAGTAGAGTAAATGTATTTCATCACTGCAGACAACATAACCATACAGAGGTAAATCACTGATCTTTTTTGGGACATATGGTAAAAAATTACCCGAAGAGAGGACAATACTGTTACCATGCTGCTTCTGTTCAACAGTGAAACTGTCCGTAAGTTTATTTTACTGAGGTAAATCTTAAATCTTATGATATTTGCTCAGACGATTGATTTCCTCCCTCTAATTATTATTTGGATGGCAGATGGCAGGTCCGTGGTAATCCCAGCTGCCCATTGGCCTGACCCCGTGCACTCCACCCACCTCCTCCCAAACCAACATGCAGCACCCCCCACCCCCCGAAATCTTAACGAACCCACTGAGCCGCTGGGCCAAAGAGCTGCTTTAAACCGGAGTATTGGCTGTGTCAGCGGTCAGTAGATGAGCCGGAGGGTGAGGGGATGAGTGAGGTATTAGAGGCCCATTAAAGCTGGGTTCTATTGTTAATAGAAATATGTATTGTAAACACTGTAACTGTACACTCCAGAGTCTCACAAAGAAAACATTGCCAATTTATTTGACTGTTTAAAAATAAACAAAAAAAGAAAAAACTATTTTAAAAATGACTTGCAATGAGGATTTTTTGTAAATTACCAACATAAATGTCAAGATTCGGGAAATTGTGGAAAAGGTAGGACCCAAATGCACACTACAAAAAGGGTAAAGGTCTATAAACAAAAGCGAGCTTTATTACAAAAGCCGATGTCAAAAAAACATGACAGGAAACACAACGAAAGCACAAGGAAAAAACATTACCGAAAGACTGACTGTGACTGACATGGAGGGAGACAGGAAAAACAAACAATGAACCGACATGGAGCACAGGGGAAGACAAGACTAAATACAAAGAAGGGTAATCACAGGACAAGACACAGCTGGGCAGGGGAGGCAGAAACACAAGGGCAACAGGTGAACACAATCAGACACAGGAGGGCAAACACAGAGACAGGAATCAACAGACAAGACAGGGGGTGAACACTTTTCAAAATAAAACAGGAACCCAGAGACAGACAAAACACAACACAGACAGACCGTGACAATAAATCAACTTATTTTCATCACATGTTTGTAGTACTTTACATTTTTGGACAGCTTTTTAGTTTTTATTGATGTTTTGATCTTAAATGTCAAACAATAGAATAAAAGCATATCACATATCACCATAAATAAACTCAAAGCGCTATTTCTTTTTGAAAAAATAAAATCGATCATTTATATTAAAGAAATGCAAATGTATGGTCCACCCTTCATGGTCATTGACTGCAGATAATCTCTGTTAACCAATTACTTCTGTTTACAAGCAACATACACCAATGCCATATGCTATATTTTCAAAATTAAGTTTTGGAAATGACCACAGAGGAAGTGTGACACCTCTTAAACTACAGTACACCTTTACTGTACGTGTTAAAACAAAGCATTGATTGTAGTTTACAGAAATGTATCAATGCTCTTTTCAATTACCTCATTTGCTATAATCTTCTTGCTTCCTCTGCGTTTTCACGGGGGCCCTACGCTAATCTAGAATCATCTGAACTAATCCACCGCAGCAGCAGCAGTGGTCGAGGTGTATGAGCTCTTTGACTGATAGCCATCTGCCAGACCTGTGTCTAATTAGTTTGATTTACTCAACCAATGTGTAATCTGAATTTTTAATAGGTGAAAATAGGTGTTGAAGTAACTTACATCTGCATCCTCCAAGCAAAACCACAACAAATGTGTATTTGTTCACATTAATAAAACGAAGTATCCAAAGTTAACAGATTTGTTTTAAATGACAAGGGGCAAAATTACTTTTGTTCATAATGAAAAACAAAAAAAGATTTAAATATGAATATATTCTCTGTTATGAAAGGTGGGTTTAGCTAATAATTAAGTAAGACAAATTTGCTTATCATATGACAGTTGTTATGTGCCATCAGTCATTTTTCTTTCTTTTGTATGCCTTAAATGCGAACAGCGCGATACATAAATAGAAGTGACAGTAAACAAAACAATGCTGGCAGCAGCAGTTGGCTGCAAAGTGTCCGTGGATGTCCTAAACAAACCGCGGGCCCTGAGCTGCATCAAGAGGCTCAGCCGAGGTCCAATCTGACATTTATCTCTCCGGGCCGTTCTGCTGATGGCAGCACAACGTCGCTTTATGAAGCAGCTGTTTACTGTCAGAGATCTAGGTCAGGACAGAGAGAGCTCCTGCCAACAGTTTACTCACAGACTACACAGTACATCTGGAAGACCCTGAACGATACAGAGGGGGCATTTTCAAGAGGGGCTGACTGTTGTAAATAAAAAATGTGTTTTTTTTCTCGTTTTTTTTAAACGGTTATTTCAACAACAAACAGTCGTAGCCTACAGGAAATGCTCTTAATATTAGTATATCTATAAGAATAACCCTTAAAAAACCTCTCCGTGTTGACAGTCCAGTGATTGTTCATCTGTGCGGAGATGATGAGAGATGTGGAAGATGAAGGTCTGCTGCCAGAGCTGTCCACCTGACACACCTGCGCTCTCACACACACACACACACACACACACACACACACACACACACCACACACACACACACACACACACACACACACACACACACACACACACACACACACACACACACACACACACACACACACACACACACACACACACACACACTCCCACTGACACACTCCCACTGATGCAGGCCTGATGTGAGAACCCAACCACACAGCAGTCGTCAGCACTGGCCAGATCAGATTTAACACCCTCCTCATCTCCACCCTCCTCAGTATGTGTGTGTGTGTGTGTGTATTCCTATTATCCTCTTTCATACCTGGGGCCTGCGAGGTCACTGAGTGAGGGCGATGATATAACCAGGTGTTGTTCGGTGTGAACAACAAATGTGATTCAAGGAGGCTCCAACAAACGTGGTCAACATTTAATAGCGTTTTAGGGTTTGAGCTTCTGAGAATAGAAACAATGATGTTTCACCTGAAAATAAATTGTAGTTGTTGTCAATCAATACTCGTCCTAATACTTACAAAACTACGTTTGTACATCCAAATGTCGGTGAATTTGAATGTTTTAGATAAACTTAGATGAAGAAAATATCTAATCGAGTGCCAAAAGTCAAGCTACATAAATCTTTTACAACATGTTGGATTATAATACAGTTTCTAGTCTATCCATCTGTGTAAAATTGCTTAAAGCTTCAAAAACTATTTGATATTCATTAACCAACAAAAGTAAATAAAAATGTTTAACAATTGCCACAATCGTCATTAAGAAATTGCTATTTAATCTAATAATCACAATGGCAATTGTATAGATATGTTTCAGCTACGAAAGAATATATAATTTTCAAAAATAATTATTTGACATTAAACAAACAAATGATAAAGTAACATAACAAATATCACTAATTAGAAATCAGAAATGTTTAATAATTTCATTGTTTCTTGACAGTAAAACATTTGAATGAACCATAACCAAACTATTTAATGATGGGGGTTATTATCAAGTGATAGCCAGTACTTTAGTAAATGTAATTAATTAGATTCCACCACTCTGTATCAGCGTTTGCTTCTTTACTAGATGCACACCTGTTGATGGAGGTTTGTGTTTGTTTTGCAAAGACTCGTACACAGATACTCAATAATGTCGTTACGTAACACTAACACCTCTAATCATTCTTTGAATCCTAATATAACACTGCTCCTGTGCTAATCTCTTTGTGTTAATCTATGGCCTGCTCATGTAAGCAAGTCTCGGCGTAAAACTTGATGTACCGCAGCTTGTTATTATTATGTAAACCGTCATAATGCTGCGATCGGTATGGCCAGCAGGCTACAGTCTGAGACTTCTTCTGAACATAGAGAGCAGATCTGATCTGCAGCTCAACACCGTCACACTCCTGAGCAGCTTAACACAACACAGGAAACCAATGCTTGTTTGTTGTTGTTGATGTATCCATGCATGTATGTGTTCCACTTTTGATGTCTTTCATTCTTCAATATTTTCAATAGGATTTGTCGTTGTTAGTAAGTGAGAAAAGATATCAGCGAAATGTGGTGAAGACCAAGGAGTAAGTGATCTGTTTTTGTGAGGATCCAAGTTTATCATGAAGGATTTTTTAGTGGGATAGTGATTTATTTTCTTCTAATGAACTTAAAACTGCAATCTGTCTCTTTATTGCTAATTATTCCATTAATGTACAAGGCTATCAAGAACTAGATGCAGATTGACATGAGCAATATTGTTTTTTAGGTAGTGGTCTGGTGACACAAAATATGACGCTGACCCAGTCACGTACGCTCATGATCGGCAGTGGCAGCTAAGCGGTTTCAAACAATGGAAATAGTTGCAAATTAGCTTAATGGGTCAGTGTTTAGGATGATCCATCAGCAGAATTAGGAATATAATATTCATCACTATGTTATAATAAATTGTGTGTTTTCTTTAGAATAACCCTCTTTAGCTGAGTCCATCATGTTGCACTCCATGTTCTACAGAAGCCAAAAAGGAACAAACCGAAGTCTGGCTATAAAGGAAGCCTTTTGTTCGTTTAGTTTTTTAGGTGAAGATGCTTCTAAAGTAGAGTTATAATTAGTATGGCCTCTGAGCAAAATAAAGGTCCAGCAGGAAGATGTTGTTCTGCATTTGTATTTGCAGTCTTGTATATGGAGGGCTGTCAAATATCCCCAGCTGAGCATGAAGCTTGAGTTGAAATGCAATGTCTTAAAGTAACTCTAAACATTTTGGATTTACCCAAGCCAACTCATGACTGATCATCAACTTAAAAGGTTGAGTGCTACCTGCATGAGAAAGAGCTGCAGGAAAGCTTCTTGCGAATGTCACATATCCTAAAATGTTAACACCCCAATCCTTCTTTATTTTGTGTAATTTTGACCAAGGTTAATAATGGAGGGATTGCAAACCTTAACCCTTACCCTGTTTGCATATCTCACATTATTTGAGTGGATAGTACATGTGATTTCAATAAATAATAAAGCAATAAGGCTATCACTCATGAGATAATCAAAGGCACCACCAGCACATTATAAGTAAATTAAAGCTGCATAATTCATGAAGAAGAGATGAGCTGGACATGAGCAGGTTAGTTGGTTCTGATCTAAATGTTGATTCTGAGGCCTTTTATCTTTTGGCAATAAAAGGATCTGTAATAGACAGTCTGATGGCAATACGGTCTGTTTTAAAACTTTAAAGGGGTGTTCCCTTTCGTGTAGTGTGTTATATCTTTGTGCATGTAAATGGTCCGCAAAGGATAAAATCCCAAAGGGAGTTTCTCTAACACACTCCCCCCCCCTGCCTGAAACGTCTCCATTGGATTCCTTTGTTTACTTCCGTATCTATTGGCTAGCGCTCCAACACATTACACGTGATAAGCCAAAGGGGCGGGGCATCTCTAAGAGGTTGACCAATCAGAGCAGGCTGGGCTCTGGTTTCAGACAGAGGGTGAAAAGAGACAGGCAGTATGAAAAAGATTAAGAGCTTTTTGAACATTAAAGCATGGAGACATGTCACAGTAGAGACACTACATACAAACATGAACCTGCAAATTAGCATAATATGTCCTCTTTAAGTTTAACCACTGTGACATATTATCATCATAAATATAGAATAGTAGAGTTAACTGACTGTTGTAAGATTGTATCCTAATGATAGCATTGCAACCATGCAGGATGCATTCAGGGAACTATACAGGTTTGTAGTTGAGATAAAAATAAAGGTTGAGTTTGAAGATGGGTGGGTTCAAAGCAAGCGCAATCGGGGGTATAGAAATTGGAACCCCCCTTTCCCCTCACACACTTAAACCCACTGGACAGATTAAGCATCTTGACTGATGTGATCTTGGTATTCAAGTATTTTACGTTGCAACCCATTTTTAAATCAAACAGATTTTTTGCAAAAATGTAAAAACTCTAAATCCTATGATGATGATCATGTGATTAAATTAAGATGTGAGTGTATCTAACCTGTTTCTTGGCTCTCCTTTTAAACATGAATGACTCCATATCCTGGATGGTAATCAGTGTGTAATTAGGTGAATCGTCGCAGAGAGCCTGCAGAAACACTGACCTCACAAGCCTAATTAACTGGTAAATCTTACAAAGGTCAACAGTGTGTTGGCCAAGGATGAAGAGAGTAGCCACCATATGGCCAAAGATGCCCACAAGAAGTGTGTCTTTACTGCTCTTTTAATCTTATGAGCTAATTGTGTTTCTTCCCCCCCTGTCTTCTGGTGACTCCGGCTGGTGCCCAGGCAGACAAAATGTGGTCACACTCTAATCTACTTAACTGCTTTCCACTTTGTTTTTTCCAATTATGTTCAGGCCTTGTTAAGGTGGAGCTGGAAGTCTCTGGCATCAAAATTAATTTGGCCCTCAGAGTACATTTGATACTTGAGCAGCAATATATGAGTTATGTTCTTGAAGTCAGTTTGAATGTTTTCATTCAAATATATTCAAATGTTTGTGGTTACAGTTTGTTCGAGCTCTACCCTCTTTTTTGGTCTCTTTTATGCAATTATTTTGGGTTTTTCAACCAGCAGCAAGCGCATGTGTTCTAAAAACATTCTCTGATAAACCCACTGTACCACCTGCCATGAGTTTTTGTAGAAGTACTTTGTTGAAGAAATTGAAACATTTAGGGGCAATGAACAGACATACATCTTTTAAGGAATATGACTCCAAGTGCATTTTACCAATGGTGACTTTATAACACGATGTCAGATGTTGTGTCTTCAGCTTGCTCCTTCCTGAAAACTCAATCAACACTTTCAAGCGTTCATGTGTCAGTCATGAGTTATTAACAATCACAGAACAAACAGAAAACAGAAAAACAACAACAGTACAGATGCCAGCTCACAGATGTCACAAACATGGCAGCTTGTGTCCCCTTTAGATTGAGATCACTCAACTGTGGCAAGAAACAAACGATTAAAATCGAACACAGAAAGTTGCTTTTGAGGGCGATCATTCTGTCAAAAGCAGCAGAATGACACCTGCTTTGCATTTATGAACTGAAAGATTTTTGTTTTGACAGAGATCCTCTGTGACTCTTCTCTGGGTTGTAATGCACAATTGAGTATTTGTTCAGGCTTGTTTGTTCTGTTTTGAGGCCTTTCTTTTCTTAATCACAGCAATATTGTACTGTGCTTCTCAATTTGCTCCAAATTGACATTTTAGCAAACAACCAGCCGAATTAATTTAAATTTGATTGCACAGCTGCGTGTTTCATATTCTCTGGTCCAGTCTCCCGCATGCCGCAGCCTCAAACCGAGGCCTATGTTAATGCCATATGATTATTCTAGCTTTTTAATAATAAATAGGAGGCCCTGACGAATGAGCTAAACGAATGTCCGCTCAAACATCAGCCATTCAAAACTCTATTGTTCCCCCTATAACCTCGGTTCTTTTGGCAGCCAAAAGGAAATGGGTGATTTTCAGTTCAGAGAGAATGGGAGTTAATGGTCAGCTTCTCAGCAAACACTGGGGGTCATTATGAATGGGAGGCAATCACACAGATCAAATATACAGCAGTATGAAATGGAGCTGGTATTTGGAGTCAAAAAAAGAGGGGAATACAAATTGAAGAGGCTCGTACATATAATAATGTGCTCCTCGTGTAATCATCCCTTAAATGCAGATACCGAAGAGGAGCGTTGACTGACTGTCCTCGTGGACGGAGGAGACACGAGGAGACGGAGCTGCATGGGAACTGCTCTAAAGTTACAACTCTTCCAGCAGACGGTTTGAGGAGTCTTCACTGTTGCTTTTTTTATTCTGTTGTTGTTTGCAGACACAATCAAAATCCGATCAGCACCAATATTCTGTCAATGTGACTGATTGATCCAGATGAACAGTAAAGATTAAGAGGATGACAAATAGGCATGCTGCTTACACAGCGCATGGGGCTAATCCTCCCCCTGCTGCAACCCCCCCAAGGGCTCCCTTTTGAAGAGCTGCCCCAGAGGAAGCACCGCAGAGAGTGACGGACCCCGGCGGCCAGAGGGAGGAAACACAACCTGTTGATGTGCAAAAAGTGTGAGCTCCAGCTCATGACAGGACCCCAGCCCACCTGCAGCCCCACATCAGAGGCTCAAACCACTATCTACCAACTGGACACCACTGGAGGCCTGACAACTTTTTCAAAACACACAAAAAGGGCTTGAAGTTTTTGTGTGTCAATCCTGGAAATTGTATCTTGAAAACTTCATAGAAGAGGACTTTTTTGTAACCTGTTTTGCATCTCCATTGCTCCTGGAGACAGTTTTAAGAAAGACATGATGGAGGATCACCAATTGAAGATCCCCATGATGTCGTCCTCCTCCCCAAGTGAGTCTTCTGGGAGCGGCGGTATAGACGACAGCAGAGCAGGTAAGAGTTTCACATACACCTGACTTATTTAGTAATTAACATTCATATTTTTAATTTTTAATTCCAAGCTTCTGTTTGAGAATCTATGATTTGACGTCACACATGGCTAAACTGTTTTTTTGCCTACAAACATTCATTTTACACAAATCTACTTAATCAATTTAGAACAAGGCAAGAATATCATTAGTATAATTCAACTGTAACTGATGCCATATTAATGTATGTTTAATTAATGGGTTTATTTGGATTAATATCAGTATCCCTGCATCGTTTGTCTTTGCTGTTAATTTGCCTTCGGCCATTTTATTGTTTGTAATCATTTACTAAATGAGATTTTCAGGCCTAACCGCCTGTTGCAGTAGAGTGAGCTGGCAGTACAGATGGCAGGCACACTTATGAAACATTACCAGACCTCATGAATGGCACTAACCGCTCGGCCCTGTGTGTTTTGACTCACAGCCAAGAGTCCGTCCCCGGGCAAAGCTCTGAGCCTGGCTCTGGTCTGCAAAGTGTGCGGAGACACCAGCAGCGGGAAACACTACGGCATCTACGCATGCAACGGCTGCAGCGGCTTCTTCAAACGCAGCGTGAGGAGGAGGCTCATTTACAGGCAAGAGAAAGATACTCCTTATTAACTTCATAGATAAAGAATAACCCAAGTTCACCATCACTCTCAAGCCTTATGAGGTGCATTATGGGAGGCCAGCATGCTTTTTTAAACATCTTATCTGTAACATTTTCAAAGCCAATAAATGTAGTTATATCAAACAAATCCAACATGTATGTTAAATAAGCTCATGCTCTTTTAGAACAAAATGAGGATGCATTAAACATAGTTAAATAAATGAATTTGTCACCTGAAAATATACACTTGTATTATTGAAAATGATTGAAAAGTGCCAATTAACATGATAATTACTGTAATAACAATTAAGCTGTTGGTGAGTGATGTTTACATAAAATAATTAGGATCCAATCCCATTTGGGCATCTTGATAGACATTTGAATCAACGATGTGTCTTTCAGTTGGCATGTTTTATTTTGGTAAATTGTAAACTAGTGTAATTCATGGTTTCTACAGGTGACCTTTTTTTTTTATCTAAAAAGGAATGTGAATTTCAGATAAAAATCATAAATCTGTAAGTGTGTATTTATAACTACAGTGTTTCATGTTGGGTGTGTGTTAACAGGTGCCAGGCCAGTACAGGCATGTGTCCTGTGGACAAAGCTCACCGCAACCAGTGCCAGGCGTGTCGGCTGAATAAGTGCCTGCAGGCGGGCATGAATAAAGATGGTTAGTGTTTCTAAACATTCAAAAACATGCCTCAAATAATGCTTACAAACTTTGACTGTTAGAATCTAAATTTATTTCAAAATGATTTCCCTCTTTTCGCGCCCTGTCCTCTTCCTCTCTGCAGCAGTACAGAACGAGCGGCAGCCCCGCAGCACAGCTCAGGTTCGCCTGGACTCCATCGACGTGGACCATGAGAAGGAGCACCTGGCCACCACGCGGGAGCCCACCTCCTCTTTCTCATCCTCTTCTTCCTCCTCTTCTTCATCGTCTGTCATCACGTGGCCTCACATCACCTCCTCCATATCCATCACCTCCTCTGTGGCCCCTCAGCGCTGCACCAGTCCCCAAAACAACCACCGCTTCATGGCCAGCCTCATGACGGCAGAGACCTGCGCCAAGCTGGAGCCCGAAGACGGTGAGGAGGGTTTTGATTTGACATCACATTAGACAGAATGGATCATTTATTTGGAATTGGAATTATTCCATGTGTTTGTATCCCCAGTTTTGGCATTTTAACCGGTCATGCAGGTCAATTCAAGCCATTCATTTAGAACAAGAACGTTATCGGTATGTTTATTGGATAGGGTAGGCAGGATTTTGTCTAAAAACATTTAATATATTGAATTTATTTTTAATTTAACAAGGTCTACAGCTACATTAGTGTTAACATGAAGCAATACAATTTAATTTGTATATTTCCGCTTATCAGTTGACGAAAACATCGACGTAACGAGCAACGAGCCGGAGCGAGCGTCCTCGGAGTACCACATGGCTCTGTACCCGTCCAGCTCGGAGAACGTGTACGAAACCTCGGCCAGGCTGCTCTTCATGTCGGTGAAGTGGGCCAAGAACCTGCCCGTGTTTTCAAACCTGCCCTTCAGAGACCAGGTATACTCATAACACACTGCAGGTCTTTTAATTAGCAAGTAAAATAAAAACATCTTTATAGATTCAAAATATAACCCAATCGCGTTAGGAAAAAGAGAAAAATAAAATACTGTTGCAGAGTCAGATTTGGGACCTGATTAATTTCAGATTTTTTTTTTGGTAAACAGCAACTAAAAGTGTTACAAAAATGTCCATCTTCCAATTAATTATTAAATTGAAGTAATTAATTTGAATTAGAATAAATTAAAAAAAATCATAATTCATGCTTGATAGTTAACTATTATCAAAAAGTATACATGATCATTTAGCAACTTTTTGGCAGTAATGGGCTCCCATATACCTGTAACGGCTTTGACTAACCAGTGAGGCTCCAAACAAAGCTACATTTGAATCACAGTTTTTACATTAGGACTCTTGTTGGTGTCCACCAGGTGATCCTGCTGGAGGAGGCGTGGAGCGAGCTCTTCCTGCTCTGTGCCATCCAGTGGTCTCTGCCTCTGGACAGCTGCCCGCTGCTCTCCCTGCCGGACCTCTGCCCCGGCATGCAGGGGAAGACCAGCTACATCGGCCTGGACCTGCGCCTCCTGCAGGAGGTCTTCAGCCGCTTCAAGGCCCTCGCTGTCGATCCCACTGAGTTCGCCTGCCTGAAGGCCATCGTGCTGTTCAAGCCAGGTGAGGCCAAATCATTTATTACTTATCCAGAAGTCATTCAATAATCTGTTTAGTGTTATTATTGCAAAGCAACAATAAGATGTTGTAAAGGCCTATATTAAAGTTTTACCGTGAAAGCTTTATCAGCTTTAAAATATATAATATAAATATACAAAAAGATTGCCGTAACATTTACTAAGGATATTCATTCTCCAAAGAGGATGAATCTCTCACATTTTCTTTGAAATGTCCTCTGGTGTTACCCTGTAAAAAACATTGAACATATTAGCTTAATATTACTATTATAATATTTTTATAATTTGTTAACTTTCAAATGTTATTTGATCCCTGGAGTGATATGCCTGGCAGTCAAGGGGAATCTTACATTATACACACATGTGAATACAAAATACATAAAACATTTGCTTCCAAAATCCTAAAAAGAATACGTTAATATATAAAACATAACCTCAAACCAACCACATAATCAGGTTTTGATATTTACTGAGGAGATAAAATGTTATTACTTTAAAGACTTCATTGTGTTTCCTCTGTTAATTTCAGTTATCCATTTTCCAGCTGTTAATATAATTGAGTCTAGTTATGTGGAGAGAGTGGCACCAGCTCATATTGCAAAGCCATCCTTTCAGTATATTTCTGCAGTTTGTCTGGATATGTGTGGCTCATATTTGTGTCTGCTCTCCTCCGCAGAGACTCGTGGTTTAAAAGATCCAGAACAAGTGGAGAACCTGCAGGATCAGTCCCAAGTGATGCTGGGACAACACATCCGCTCACACTACCCCAGTCAACCAGCCAGGTATGTCCTGTGACATCACTGCCTCGGTGCTGCATGGATACCAAAAATATACACCTTTACTTTTGCTCTTAAATGTATATTAGAGGGCAAAAAGGCCAAAATGATGTTATACACCAAACATTACCAAAACATGAAGATGAAGATATATGATGTTTTCTGTCTATCATCTACCAGTCTGAAAGACAAAACTCCCTGAATCATCGAGTGTTTCTATTATTTTGTAGTTGATTGCTCTTCTTCAAATCTGTGCTCGCAAAGATTATTAAAAAACACATATTACAGTTTCTAGTATGGAAACCCTTTCAATTCGGCTTAGGAACAGGTTAGAGCAAGCCTCGTCTCAGATCACTGAAACTTTTTCTGTTACCAAAAATCTGTGTAGCTTTTGGGAGGGATTTGATTTTTTAATACATATTTGTTTCTTTTGGCCAGCTACTTAGAGCAGGGGTGTCAAACTCAAATACACAGTGGGCCAACATTTAAAAATGGGTACTAGTCGAGGACCGGACTGGTTCAATGTTTATTGCAAAACGTATTGAAATGAACTTATTGTACATATTAAACCTGGAACTAACAAAGCTTAAATTATTGCCTATAAAAACAACATTAAACATTTAATAATCAGTTGCATTCATTTCTTATGGCTCTCTATCTCACTCTATCTGCAGCTTTTCCAGAGTCATTTCTTATGATTAAATGTTTCCTCAGGCCAACAACAGCTTCAAAAAACTATTTCTCTCAAAGAGAAAAACAAACATGCCCTGTTGTCGCAAGAAAGAAAGTGCAAAAGGACACATCCATTGAAACTCAGTTTGCTGCTCTGTGATGCTAGTTCAAGCCAGATACTTGGCATCTCATCTTGGATACAAGGTCATCAATGTTTGGGGTCAGGCTCTGAGCTGAGGAAACCCTCAGGATTGAGTGAAGCGTGCAATATACCGGTGGGCCAGATCTAATAGTAATTAGAAATTATCCTGCAGGCCGAAATCAAATCCACCAAGGGCCTGATTTGGCCCCCGGGCCTTGAGTTTGACATGTATGACTAGAAGATTCATATAAATGCTCCATCCAACTTATTTCACAGAAATGAGGACTTGACTTACTTTGACTTACATTATAATAAATAACATATAATCGTGTAAGGCCAGCTTAAATTAATGCTAGACCTGTGGAGTTTTGCAGTACATTTAAATGTAACAGTCCCAGCTATTCTTTAACAGGTTGTCAAATGTTGTTACATTTTAATAATCAGCACTAAGCACTCACAAAGTTGAATGTTGACTTGCAATTTTCTTATCAATACTTGTTTTCTGAGGTGGTTTAAGTTATAATCACAAGCAACTAATTGTTTATATATGCTGTACTATTAACCATTGATAATATGTGTCTTCCTTGTGTTTATTAAAGGTTTGGAAAGCTGCTTCTTCTTCTTCCCTCCCTGCGTTTTGTGAACTCGGAGCGGATAGAGCTGCTGTTCTTCCACAGGACCATCGGAAACACTCCCATGGAGAAACTGTTGTGTGACATGTTCAAAAACTAAGACCATCACCCCAAAACCCATGCACTCACTAATGATCTCCATGTGTGGAGGGATGTTATTTCACAGTTATTTGCTTTGTATTCCTGTATACATATCAGAGATTCTGCGTGCTGTTATTTTATAAGGCCACTTTATTATTTGTTTGTTGTTTTCACATCAGGTCATTCTGAAAAGGAAATTGAATTCAGTTCTTATCATCATGCTTGCTATCTATTTGTATAATATTTAGACTTTGTGTCTGAGGTGCAGATCTTTATTTGTTTGGTGATAGATGGACTGTATCCTGCTGTTATTAATGTGTAATATTCATGTTGTCATGCCTTGATAAAGACAAAATGCTTGAAAATGGATCATATAGCCATCAGACGTTCAGTTATAAGGGTTCATAATTAAAAAAAGGGGTAAAGGTTCATTGTATGAAATAGAGATAGACATGTTTAAAGAAAGAAAAACATGAATTATGTGTCAGCTGTAATGCATGGATCAAAATGGAAATTGAATTTACTGAGAACTGGACACACTGTAATGCAGTGAAATAGTGCCCTCTTCTGTCTAGTTTTAACACACCCACCCACACACACACACACACACACACACACACACACACACACACACACACACACACACACACACACACACACACACACACACACACACACACACACACACACATACATACACACACACACACACACACACACACACACACACACACACACACACACACACACACACACACACACACGTTGAGTTACAGTTTTTTTACACATCTATCCAGATGCACTGTTTGAAACAATTTGCCCAGTTTGCAGAAGGCCAATTTCTTCTTATTCTTATAGTTCCAATTAGAGTTTGGAACAAACTGATTAGTTTTAAGGGCCTGTTAAAGGCTTTTAGCATGAGTTTTGTCTTTAGGTGATTAACCTTTCATGAGAGGATCTTGATAATAGATGGGTGGAAACATAGAACAAAGAAGGTTTAAATAAGATACAGTACTGATACTGCTGTTCTGTGTTGCCACAGATAGCTTTCATTTGAAAATTCCTGAACAATTTAGGACATTTAAAATTGCTGGTCTGACAAGCAAAAGAGTGTTTATAATATTCAACCATGTCCTCACAGGTCAAATTATCAGGCAGCAATCTGAAAAGTGAAGCCAATATGGAGGGGCCTTCATGTGCCTTTTCTCTAAGATCCAGCAGGGAAGGTTCAAGGCTTTTATTGGTCATACGTACATAGCTACAGTGTAGTTATGACGATGAAAATCGTAGGTCACAGGCTCCTCCAACAGTGCAACACATTAAAACAGAAAAACAGAACAAATAGTGCAAGTAAATACAAAAAGAAAAATAGTGGAATAGTGCAATAAGAGTCTATATACAAGTGATTAAATATGATAAATTAGATAAATAATTTCAAAATTGCAGCCAGATTAATGTTGTGGATGTTGTTTCAAAAGTTCAGGTGTTTGACAGTCTGATGGCCTGTGGGATGAAACTGACCCTGGGATGTTTTATTACCTCAGTAAACATTTTCTCATTGGGTTTATGGTCTCTATTGTTGGTTTACATTTTTCTTTATTATTACAGCATTTTTTCCACTTTGTCAAATCCTGGTCCAATTTAGAGGGCGGCAATGTTGTGATTGACATGTTGCTACCTCAGTGTTGACTGGTTTAGGTGTCCGTGTGTATGACCTTTAAACCCTTTCAAAGTGTGTTTTCAGTTCATGAAAGTTTAAAAGGATTTGGTCCCCTAAGAAATAGGCATTAGGTTGTACTTTGCTCTATCCTCGCATGTTACTTCTAGAGCCAAGAATACCAAGATGCCTACGGACTTACATCGACTCCTAATGGCCCAAAACTGGTTTGTAGAGCAGAACTTAAAGTACGCTAAAAAGCCTACCTGGTACTTTGAGGTGAAGGCTTACCTCGGCCTGCAATGACAATGTTTACATGCAGATGTTTGCAGGTTTGATGTTGATCAAGTTCTCCCTCTTATTTTAATATACTAACATTTGCTAATCAGAATTTTGGAGCTAGATAAAAAGTCAGGGCATTACCAAAGTCATTGGGATTTCTCCTCTGGGAACCATGTTTCTACAAAACTTCAAGGCAATCCATCTGAACCAAAGAGGTAGAGACTAGTATGGCTAAAAAGATTGTGCTTAGAAACAAATGGCAAAAAAGTAGACGGCAGTAAACCAAAAAAACAAAAGGCATCACTTAGAAAAGGACAGACATGTCTCCTGTCTTTCTCTTGATCTACTGAGTTAAAGTTGAGGCTATATATTCAGTTTTTACATCTGCATAGTGACATTATAATAATGTAATGGAAATATGGTTCCCCACTTTGAAACGAGTTGTGAAAGCAGACGGTTATAGTTGAAGCGAGTGTTGGTGTTCAATTAAATGTCAATCTGATAAGAGACGTCACTCAGTATTACTTTACCCTTTGATTCAAACACATTAAAGACATCAGAGGAGCAGAGCTACATGCATACACATATTTGTTTTGCTTTGCAAGCGAGTAGTTCAAGTGAAATCTCAACAGACAGCTCTGGGAAAGAGCTTTGCTTGGCTTTTTAAGTGCAACTGCTTGGTATACCTTTAAGAGCCTCCAGCACATGTGTCTGCGTTTCATTGGTTTTTATGTAGCAGCAGCAGTTGAGTGTTTTAGCCTCACGTGCAAGGCCCTCAGTCAGAAAATCCTGGGATCAGATCAGCTGGCCCTCTGAGGCCTTTGTCATATGAGTGAGCTCACACATCCAGATTAAGACCCTTTCAGCTCTCAAAGGTGATGCATTTTATTTACAGTAAATTATGCTCTGAAAAAATGGCTGGAAATGTACCTTAAAATAATCTTCATGATGCAAGTGAAGAACAAAATGTCCTGGAATCACTGAATCCATCTTTATGCTCCAGTTTTAAAAGATTAAAGGTCTGTGTACTTCAGGTGATCAGTCAATCTGCTGCTGGCACCTTTAATACATTTCTTTCTTTATATCACAAATTAAACATTAGTTTGGAGTGATTCTAATCTGAAGTCTTACCTCACGTGTCAAACCATCCACATTCTCATGTTGGCCTTTCCTAAGCTCTCTTCACACAAAGGTTGCCCCTGTTTAAATCAGAGATTTTCATCTTATTATAAGATTAGTCTCTCTAGTAACAGGCGGAGCGAGGCAAACAGGTTAAAACCACGTTGCATTGCCTAATCTTACCAAGAGTGCTGTATTTCAACATGAAAACAACACACATATAACATTCAAATGTATCAAACATCATTCTTGTGATTGAAGAAATTAATGAAATTAGTTTTTAACCTTTGTTTGGGTAGTTTGGTGTTTGAATTCATCAGCAAAAACAGGAAAATGTTCATGTAGGCACAAAAAGAGAGATCAATATTCATGACATTTAGGCATAAACCAAAACGTTAGATTAAATATATTTAAACAAGGCTGCAATTAGTGATATCTGCTGACTGATTTTGTATCTATTAATACATTACATTTTTGGTTTGTAAAATGTAAGAAAAGTGCCATCACAATAACTGAGAGCACAAATGGACACATCTACATTGTATCACAACTAAAAAGTAAATCAAGAAAACTAAATCCTGACATATGTAAAGCTGAAATAATATGGTGTTTAAGCATGAGCAATAGTTTACTGGCAATTATCCAAATAATTGCCTATTCATTTTGTGTCCATTGACTAATAAAAGCTGCAGAGGTGGGAAGTAACTAAGTACATTAACTTAAGTACAATTTTGAGATACTTGCAAATTATGTGAAATATAATCAACACTTAAATAAGACTTTAAGTCTTTATTTATTTGTGTTCCCTCAGTAGTAGTACAAAGTGGCATCAAAATCAAATATTTTGAAGTTGAATTATAAAGCCAGGATTATAAAGATTAACTTCCCCATCAAAGAAAAACAAAATCACTTAAAAAAGCACCTTTTAAGTTGATTCCTGAATTTCTATTACAGGCTGTATTATTGAGCCTCTCCCTCCTCACACTCCCCCCTGTGCAGCTGTTAATCTGCTGTTGAGCTCTCTGTTGACCTGGAATGTTTCTGGGTGTTTTGTCCAAACTGTCCCGACACGTTTCAGCACCAGCAGGTCGCTGAGCGAGGGTTCCTGGATCCTCTGGATCTTTAATCATCCCGCTGCATCCTGTTTGACTCGACTGAACAGCGGCCATGAATACCAGCAAGGTGGAATTTGAGCCTTTTGAATATTCTTATTATGATTATTCAGACTGGTACTCAAACAACGCAGAGCCAACCCAACCCCCCAAAGAGTGAGTATAAAACCTGAAGATAAAAAAGAGCAGAACTGGTGGTGTCAAAGGGTTGTTTGGTGATTTTGTGCTGATAAAAGTGAAATGTCTTGTAATTGGAACATTTTCAGAGATGCAATCATATACATTTAAAGATATAGATTATATGTACATATACCCATCAATCGCAATTACATTTATCAATTGGGAAAATCATAAAACTGTGGCACTATTTTGGCAGTAGCGACATTTGGACTTAGACATTTAAGCAATTGAAATTATAAGTGTCTCTTGTTTTAAGTATTTGCATGTTGTGCCATATCCGCAAATAATTCAGCTTTTACTTAATTTCAATGTGTTTTGCGTTTTTTATCAGAGTTATATTGCCATGTGACCCCACAGCGGAAGACAGGCTCTTCCACATATGCATGCTGTCGATATCTGTAAGTATATTGCACATCTGCTTAGTGTTGGTGTATTATAGTGCTGGTTCCCAACCGTTTAGTGTTGTGAACCTTTATAGCCAAGTGATGTCAAATAAATAAACTATTGAAGTATGCAATTAAAACAGAGATATCAAAATTGGAAAAGGAAAATGCCCCATAATTTGGCCATAATGTATTTCACAGTTAATCAGAACGTTGTATAGCAACACATTAGCCTCAGACAGCTTACAAAGTGGCTGGCTCTGCTCTGTTAGCACAAACATTAAATGAGCAAACCATAAAACAACTCTAGAAAACAAAGAGTTTAGGTTTTGTTCTAAAGTTTTTGCATCCTGCTTCCTTTGATTCAGGCAGACATTTCATTTAATGATGTTTGCCATATTTTGTTCTTAGCCATTTAGAAGTGAGGGCCACTTTACCTTGGTCAGAACATTTCTCATACTGCACACATAGGACATTGACCGATTTCCCTGTTCAGAAAATAATGTGGAATACTGGGTCACTGCAGCAGAAATAACAAGGCATCGTAGTCTGAAGTATCCTCTTTGCAAAATGAGTTTCTAATGCACGTTCTCATGTCTGATTGGTCGCTTTATTACAACTTCCAATTGCATTTTCAAAGCTGCTTTGCTTTGTTATTTCGTGAATTGGATTTAATGAGATACTGTAGCAGGCAAAAGCTATATATAGCACTAATTAAAAAGAAACACAAATAAGTTCACAATATGTACCTAAAGGAGGAAGAGTAAAGTATGACTTAGAGAGGTGGTATTGAGAATTGGAATTTTTTCCAAGACTTTGGCGAATCAGTTGACTTTAGGCGCGTTCACACCACAGTACTTTTCCCACTTTAAGTACAGATCGCGTTCACACCGGAATAAATCCCTGGGGGTGGATTAGGCAAATGAAGCCGCTGACGTCACTTCTTCTTCTTCTGCTTTGGGTTTACTGGCAGGCCGCAAACAACTTCACGGCGTATAGATAGGCGAAGTCCCTCCCTTTCAGGGGGACCTCCATGGGACCTTATTTCGGAAAAGGTATGCATTGAAGTCAATGGAGAGAGAAAGATTATCTTTCAATCCCGTTTGAATTGTGCCACGAATTACACATATGATGTTTGTCAATTTAAAAGATAATTTTACATTTCAAAAAAATAAAAATGTGTCGTAAAAACTGTGAAGTAACACTTTTTTGTGTGAAACCGCTCAATTAGCTACATCTCCCGTCTCGCACCACACACCAAGACGGCCGTCACGTTGGCACATTTCACTTCTTTCTTTCAGAATGAGGCGAAAAGTATTAAAAGAGGTGAAAATCACTCCAAGTCTGGGCACGTTGAGAGCTGTACATACGCAAAAGTGGAGTTAGTCGGTTCCGTAAGAGCCAGCATGCGGGACCGAGATTCTGGGATTTGTAGTCTTTCTAGTTGCGTATTTTTCATTGTCTTATATTTTCAACAGTTTTACGACAAACTGTGACTTTTATGACATGGAAATTATTATTTAAGATTGACAAACATCATATGTGTAATGCATGGCACAATTCAAATGGGATCGAAAGATACGTTTTCTCTCTCCATTGACTTCAATACATTATTTTTCCGAAATAAGGTCCCATGGGGCGGAAGTAGATGGGCTTGACTTCGCCACTCTATAGTGCCGCCCAAAATCCCCGGCCGGAAGTCCCCGGAGTTAGGGACTGGCCTGTTAGGGGGAAAAACATTTGACCTAATCAAATCTATGTACAGAAACAACATGTGCAGCATCAAGATCGGACACAAAATAACCACCTTAATTTCTCAAGAACGGGGAGTAAGACAAGGATGCTGTTTATCACCGGCCCTGTTCAACATCTACATTAACGAACTGGCCAGTGGCCACTATCCTACAGTCCACAGCACCTGGGCTCACACTTCACAAAACAGAGATCAAATTCCTGCTGTATGCAGATGATTTAATCCTGTTAAGCCCGACAAAAGAAGGACTTCAACAGAGTTTAAATATACTCGAAGGTTACTGTCAGACCTGGGCCATGGCAATTAACATAAAAAAGACAAAAACAATGATATTTCAAAAAAAATATCCAGATGTCAGGCAAACAATATTGACTTTACAATTGGGACACAGACAATAGAAAATTGCTCAGAATATAATTATTTAGGCCTGAAAATAAGTTCCACTGGAAGCTTTAATCAAACTGTCAAGGAACTGAGAGAGAAAGCACGCAGGGCATTTTATGCAATAAAAAGACAAATCCATATTCAAATTCCAATTTTTATTTGGCTTAAATTACTTCAATCAGAAATACACCCCATCCTACTCTATGGAAGCGAAGTGTGGGGCCCACAAACAAACCAAACATTTGACAAATGGGAAAATCATCCAATAGAAAATGCTCACAATGAGTTTTGCAAATGCATCCTCCAGGTTCACAGGAGAACAACTAACAACGCCTGCAGAGCGGAATTAGGCACATTTCCATTATTAATAGAAATCCAGAAACGATCAATTAAATATTGGCTACATCTAAAAGAAAGTGACCCCCACTCCTACCACCACAAAGCCCTGCAGCATCAAGAAATGAACAAGAGTCCCCTCTCTCAGCTGGTCCTGACACTCTGTTCACAAACCGGTTCAAACTGTGATCAGGGCCAGGCTGAGCCCACATCTATTAGAATCAACCAAATGAACCAAACACACACAAAACTACCTCGCTTATTGGAACACTAAATCCCAAACACAAAGTAAAATGCAATGCTATCTGGCCCTAAAAAGACAGTACACTGTGGCAGCCTACCTGAGCACAGTGACTGATGTTAAACACAGGAAGTTGTTGACAAAGTACAGCCTGAGTGCTCACAGCCTGGCCTTAGAAACAGGCAGGTACAAGAAAACATGGCTGCCAAAAGAGGAGCGATCATGTCAACAGTGTGGAGGAACTGCTGTGGGGACAGAGCAGCACTTCCTCACACAATGCCCAACTTTTGAACCTGTACGGAAACAATTCTTCCCAAAACTCAACCATAAGCATCCTCAAATATTTAAAAATGAAAAAACTAAAAATACTTCTCTGGGAATATAAAGAGAGCTGCATTGTTGCAGGACAGTTTGTTTCTGCCTGCCACAGTCTGAGGGAACCGGAATGAGCAGATACACCAGGTCTCACATCTTATGTATATATATCATATTCTATTTTGTATTCATGTATTATATGAATGAAATGAATCTGTATTCCTTGTAAAAAAAAAAACAACAACAAAAAACATGTTCTTAGCAGTTTGTTTATAACTGTTCATTTGTTTATTTGTATGTATTGTTGTATAGATGTTACAAATATACATAGCTTTGGCAATACTCTATGTAAATATGGTCATGCTAATAAAGCTTTTGAATTGAAAATTGAATTGTCTGGCTTCAGTAGAAGCTGCTGGGACTCCCAGACAAAATTCAGCAGTAGCTAATCAAGACAAATGTTTTAAGTGTTTACAAAAACAGGTTATCCAGTATTAAAGTTAATCACATGTTTTTCTTTAAGCATTATAAAGTCTTAATGAATTGTGTGTGTCCCTGTAGCTGGTGGTCATGTTAATCCTCGCAGCTCTCTCCAGGAAAAACAAATTATGCCAAGGTTTCACAAGAGGATCGTCCTCCATCTTCAGGTGAATTTGGGAGGTCTGGACATAAATAGGACTTTAGACTGCAGGTTTTGTTTACTTTTATGTTAAGGTTCGTGTTTATGATCACACAGTCCTGCCAACTTCCTGGACCAGACTCAGCACAAAGGCCTGGTCATGGCTGTTTTTGGGCTGTTGTTCAGCAAGCTGTCAATGCTGGTGATCGCCCCGGACCCTCTGCCTTTCTCCAAAGATACTCCACAGGAGATTAAAGGTGGACATTTTATGTTTGACTCAAAGCAACTCAGACTGGACTTTGCTCCGTCTTTTTTGTTTGTTCAATATCGGGTAACCCATGGGAGGCAACACATCAGGGAATAACACATCCTCTTCTTATGCCCCTTGATTTTCAGAGTACATGAAGGTAATTGCCATCTTCTACTACCCCATCCTGTATTATCCTCTAATGGTCTGTTGCACTCTGCAGCACAAAGCAGGTTATGTGTTCGGGACGCTTCTCTCCTTCAGTCATTTCGCGGTCCTCGTATGGCAGAAGTTCGACTGTCCAAAGACTCCAGAGGTGAGACACCAACATCAACATGTTTATTTTTCAACACTGTAGTTTTATATTGACATTTTCATTAATGGTTTAACTTGACTGGAATGTCTGCCATAGACTAACCCCGTGAATTTAAGGGCCTTCGTTACATTGATTTACAAATTGAAACAAAATCCAATATTGCCAGCAGTGCTGCCCCTTGATTTCCATTACCAATAGGACTTATTACAACCAGAGCTGTTTTAGTTCAAGCTAAACCTCTGAAGTTTGCAACTTTACATTGCCTCACGGTTTATAAGATCATTGAACCTCTAGTTCACATCGAATTATACACAATTAAACAAACTAAAGCTGTTTTTTAATTGCATTAGCTTATTTTTTGGGCCACTTGGGGGCAGCAGTCTAAGCTTTAAATGTTATGGTATGGTATATTACCGTAAATGATGTTATGTTATAGTAAACTTAGCCAACAGTAACATTTTTACACACCGCACAAACACAAAGCAATCTACTTAGACCCATATTACAATCCACCTTTGCTCTAATTTTAGCTCTTTTATTTTGGTCTCCCAAATCCCCCAACAAATAAATCTAGACTAAGTTTGTTCTGTTTGCTGATCGGTGTTGTTTGAATGAAAATAGCTACCTCTAACAGCAGAAAACAACTTTAATAAGAGCTTGGAGACTAAAATAAAACAGTAAAGTTGCAGTTTGTTAACCAACACTAAAACACAACGAGGCTGGTGATATGTATTTGTGGTGACAGAGCTACAGGCAGAATAACTTTCATGTTTCACTTTACATTTAAAATACTGTTCATATAAAAATATGGATTAGCCTACTGCAGCTTTAATCTGTCTGTACAATAATTTAAAGAACAGATTACCTTGAACCACCTCTCTTTATTTCCTTCCTCACAGATCTATACATACTATGCTTTGCTTGCAAGTCTTCCCCAGTTGGCCTGCTTCGCATATATCTGTGTCCAGTTTATTTTGCTCTTCGTCAAAGGACCAAAGACTGACGAGGTGAGAACAAAATCTGACAATACAAAAATAGTATTTGTCCTTTATGTAAACATTCAACATTTGCCTGTATATATGTGTATCCTATATGTGAAAATGCCAACATGTAAACTAATCTCAGGCTCATGGTCAAACTGAGGAAAGAACCTGAATTTCAACAATGTAAAACATAACCATGATTACTGTAAGCAGCTTGAGTGGAACAGTGTGGGTTTAAATCAGCTTCCTTGAGCAGATTATGACGAGGGTTGTGATATTTTCTCCCTTTCAAACAAAAAATACAACAGAGTTTTTGTTTAACAGTGGCTTTAATCTGTCTGCGGTTTATTTCTAATGATTTAAAAGGGAAATTCTTGTGGCCTGGAAAAAATCTGGAAAACACTAAGCTGGTCTTCTTTTATAATGTTTACAACAAAGGAATACAGTGTTTTTTTATCTTCAAATTGGGATAATTTGATTACAACATGTTTGTTCACAGGACCTTGACAGCAGCTATTACACCGACTATGTGAAATCCCTTCTTAAAAAAAAGTCCTCAAATGCCAGGTAAATGGAGATAAAGCAGACATCAATAATAATATAAGAATATAACATTTAAAGTACCTTTATTACACATTGAGAATGGTTAACCACGTAACTTGATTTTGGTTGTATACACAGATTGTTTTCTTGTAAATACTGAGTTTTTTCTAGCAGTTACGACTCAAACCAATATCCAAGTGGTTTTCTCGTAAATGTATGACTTTATTCTCGGGAAATATGTGTTTCTTCCGGGAATCCCTCCCCCCCAGCTCCCTAATTGTTTGACGCACAATGTCCTCAATGCTCCATCGTGAAAATAAGGTACATTTTGTCCTGTTGTAGCTCTTCATCTGCGGACAAACCAACACTGGCAGAGAGAATACTGAAGGTGCCAAAGAGTTATATTTATATGCCAGAAAAAGGTGTGTACACCCTTGATTGATTGATTGATTGAAAAGTTTATTAACAGCTTGTATATTGGGTACAGTACAGTACAGCTCAAAACATACAATTGTTAAGGGGATGCAGACCAGAGAAAGACTTTCGTCTTGTTTACATCAGGGTCCCCCATTTCCAATTCATCATGTCATTTAAGACATATAAGACATATTTGACATACAGATGGCTTATTTACAATTTACATACAGGTGGTTTTTTACATACAGATTGCTTGTTTACAATTTTCATTTTAGATTTCGTTCTAATACATCCTAACCGGACATTTAAGACATACCAAGTCTACAGATATACAGTTAGTAACGGAGTCTAAAATGCGAGTATATACATAGATGGGGGGGGGGAAGCTGTCCATTGAACGACAGGTTGAGATTTGTACCATTACCGGGGCCAGTTTTGCAATGTTCTCCCCCGAAGGTGCTCTTTAAGAGAGGTTTTGAAGGTAAGTATAGTTTTACTTTCCTTTACAGTTGTGGGAAGAGCCTTCCACCTTGATGTGGCATAATTGCGAAACGTGTATTCCCCCTTTTTTGTGCCAAATCTGGGTTTCACATGATTTGTGGAGCTCCCTCTGGTGTTATGATCATGGTATTCCTTGACCTTTGGGAAGAATTTTGACATGTACATGGGTACCATAGAGGTGTAGTGGATCTTGTAGACCAGGCCCATTGCAAGTAGCTGTACTCTGTCGTCTACTCTAAGCCATCCTAGGTTGTCAAAGTGGGCAGAGGTGAGGTGGGTTCTAGATGAGAGGTCAAGCAGTAGTCTGACCAGTTTATTTTGCGATGTTTGAAGTTTTATTTTTAGCGCCTTGGAGGTGCTATGGTACCATGACGTGCAAGCATAGTCATAGTACCCTTGAATGAGTGCTCCTGCCAGAGTTTTCAGGGTGTTTTTGTTTACCAGAGAAGAGATCCGGTATAGGAATCTAGTTCTTTGATTGACTTTTTTTATTACATTGGATGCCATTTTGTCACAGGAGAGGTTTGCCTCAAGAATAGATCCTAGGTATGTAATTTCCTTCTTACTTGTGACAATAATGTCGCCCACTGCAACTGAGAAGTCGTCGGATTTGCTGAGATTATGTTTCGAACCGAAGAGAATGGACTCTGTTTTACCCAGGTGTAATGATAATTTATTATCGGCGAGCCAGGTGCAGATTCTGCCGAGCTCGGAGCTGAGGGTTTTTTCAACCTGCAACCTGTTCCTGCCAGAGACCAGCAGGGCTGAGTCGTCCGCGAACAGGAACAAGTTGCAGTCACATGCTGATGACATGTCATTTACATAAATTAGGAACAGTAACGGACCTAATATGCTTCCTTGTGGAACACCACAGCTCACTGGGAGGGGGGGGGACAGAGTACCGTTTACCTCCACCATCTGTTCTCTCCCCTCCAGGTAGGATTGCATCCAGCTCACCGATAGTTTATCAAAACCAATTGCTTTTAGCTTGTCAATCAGAATGGGGTGATTGACAGTGTCGAAAGCCTTTTGTAGGTCCAGCATCACCATGCCGCAGTACTTGCCCTCGTCCACCTCTTGTTTGATGTGGTCGCTCAAATAAAGAAGGCATGTGTCAGTGGAGTGGGATGTTCTAAGTACTTGGCCACATCCAGTTTGTCTGTGATGAGCCTGTTATCTGTCTTTATGTTTAAGTTAGAAAAATCTCGTTTTGAGTTTTTTACTGCAGCCAAGCTGGTTATTGAGTAATTTCCAAAGTTCACGGGGTTTATTTTTGTTTTCCTCAGTTTTGACATTGATGAAATTCTTTTTGGCAGTTTTGATCATGGAGCTTACGTCAGTTCTTAGTCTGTTTCTTTCAATTTTGAGTTCAGTCACGTGGGCCTGGAGTTCACTGCTCGTGCTTTTGGAAAGCATTGACTGACTTTTATGAAACTGTGGGGTATTTCTATATATTACTTTGTAAGAGTAAACCCCAGCTCGGTTCAATAACCAGAACCCAGTGAACAGAGATAACAGGACTCATGTTTCCAGTTTACTTGCTGCAAGGAGAATCAGCGAGTGACAGGTCATGTCAACTCCAAAACCAACTCTGCTCGCCTTCTCCTTGGCACCCTCTTTTTATTTCAACAAACAGTTACAAATCATGCATGAGGAAGTGTATGTAACCAACGGCTTATTTGTCAATGGGAGTCTTGTGACTCGCAATCATGTGGGCGAGTGTGTGTGTGTGTGTGTGTGTGTGTGTATGGTCCACAGAAAAGAGGAACAGACTATTCTCTGTTCCTCTTTTCTGACTATGGTCTCTTTACAACATAAAATGACAACATATTATGAAAACACGTTTATCCTTCAATAAACTCTAACATTCCCTCCTGTTTTTCATAATTACTAGCTGGTTACAGTGTCTTTATAGTCATTAGCGTCAGACCCAGCAGGGTCACTACACACAACACCTTTCCCAACAAAGTCTAGTTGTGATAGTGGTTCTGTTGTTTTCTTCACCGGGGTTGAGACCAGTATTTCCTAATGAAACACCGCCCTTTGTAGCCGGACTTCCACCACTTATCCGTCGTTAAGTTGGAGAGGTATTATCTTTTTGCAGTGGCTCTGATGTATCCACGTAGTTCTTTCGGCGATTTTTAGTGCAGTCGGTGTTGTCAGCAGTACCGTGTAGGGACCGTCCCACCGTGGACAGTGCCAATGCTTCCTCTTAATCACCTTCACGAGGACCTGGTCACCAGTCTGCACTCGGGTATCCTGTAAGGGAGTAGAAATGTCTGGCAGGTTATTTGTTCGAGCTATCTCATTACTTCTGAAGAGTCTGCTCATCCATTCAGCTAATGTAGTCTCTGCCTCAGCATCATCCTCCTCCCTCACCTCGTCTGTGATTGGTAGTCTGAATTGCCTTCCTGTTATGATCTCAAAGGGAGACAACCCTTTTGCCGTGGGTGTGATTCTCATGCATGTTTCTACTTTCCTCTCTGTGGTCGCTCATTGCCTTGAGCATTGTCTGCAACATACTACACAGGCTCTACAAAAGTTTTTAGAAAATGTAATATAGTTGTATGTATGGAAGTGTTCATTTATTATTGTCACCATCTCCCTTCTGTTGAGACATGGCACGGCCCATGACTCAAATGTGCTGCTGTTTAATAGAGACTAACAGGGAGTACTATCTTGTTGTTTATTCTGAATGTTCCCTCAGGGTCTGTGGTTGCACCATCTGTCAACCATTTCTTCTTTTCTCTGTCGGGTGCGTTGTTCTGCATATCCCTTAATATCACAAGAGGTATTGGTTGTGAAACACTTTCCTCTCTGTGTGTATGCGTCTCCCTTCTCGGTTTAAATTGTGGCCTAAAAAGATCACTTCCTCTTTCACAAACTGAAGTTTCTGTCTTGAAACCTTGTTTCCTGTTTTGGCCAAATGTGTCAGTACTTGTAGTGTGACTTTTGTGCTTTCTTCCTGTGTGGGTGACGCAACAAGAATATCATCTACATATACCAAAATCTGCGATGTGTCAGGTATCTGTAATGTAGCCAAACAATTTGCTATTTCTCATAAAAAGATTGCTGGGCTATCCACATACCCCTGAGGTAATCTGGTGTATGTGTACTTTGTTCCTTCATGTGTGAACCCGAACCATCCTTGTGAGTCTTTTTCTACAGGAATGGAGAAAAAGGCATTGCTCAAGTCTATCACTGAGAACCATGCCATATTTGGCTTAAGGCCGTTCATTAACGTGTGTGGATCTGGTACTGTTGGGGCTGTGCTTTGTACAGCATCATTTACTGCTCTTAAGTCTTGAATCATTCTCCATGACTGCCCATCAGCCTTTTTTACTGGGAAGATGGGGGTATTGCATGATGCATCAGGGCACTCACGCAGGATCCCTGCTTTTAGCATTTCTTCAATTACAGGTTTGATGCCAACTTTTGCATCCTCTTTTAAGGGGTATTGTCTTATGTTAGGTCTGTAGTTAGTTTTTGGTCTAACGTGTACAGGTTTTGCGTTCACCATGCGACCTACATCACATTTTCCTTGTGACCATACGCATGGCGGCACCGTTTTCAGGACCTCTAAGGCCTCTTCACTTAGCATACATCATTGTTGTTCAGGGTCGTCTAGGTGGGCGCGTGGTGTCATCACTAGAGTAAACCCTAGAGTTTTGCGCTTTAACCCGCCTCCAGTTTGCCAACCGTTTTTGTCATCTGTCCATTTTGTTATCCTGTTACCTCTAGCCACTAATAAACCTAAGTCTCTCCATGAAGTCCCTGGGCCCCTAGCTACTGATATGTGTGGTGTGGAACCTGGTTCCATTATCAAGGCAGTGGTTGATGGGACCCTAGCGTCAATTACAACATCCCCGTGTTGGTTTGCATACATCGAGTGGAACACTACCCTCTGTGGTGTCAGTCGATGCACGAGCACATCATAGTCTTTGTCTGGGCCAGGGGTGTTCTTGTACTTTAGTGTAACGTGCAATGCGTCAGGTTTCATTACTTCTTGGCCATGTTGTGGGGTGAATAGTGTTAACAGGTGTTCACCTGTGTTTGTCACGTCAGGTTGTGGCATGTCTAGTGACCAGTAGTAGTTGGGGGTGTTTATGGATTTTTGAAGGAAGACCTGGTCTTCCACCTTTTCTCCGGGCCCTACTGCTCGCATTCCCCCTTTGACTGGTACTACACTGATTTTTAACATTTCCATGCCGTCTCTCCCTAGCAAATTGACAGGGCAGTTTGAGATGAACACAAATTTGAGGGATGCCTGGAGGCCTGACCTTCTATCTTCCATAAAAAGTGGCTTTGAAATCGACCTCTGATTTATGTGTCCATTTGCTGATTTTACAAACATAGTGCCAGTTGGTGGCCACATTCTTTGGACCTCTTTGTTCACTACTGATGAGTCTGCACCGCTGTCACATAAGAATTCTAATTTTTCCCCATTGATTTCGATTGTTCTGGTAGGTTTAATACTGTTGTCTGACAGATTCAGTAATACTTCAGAAAGGTCAATGTGATGTGTGTGGTCCACAGAAAAGAGGAACAGACTATTCTCTGTTCCTCTTTTCTGACTATGGTCTCTTTACAACATAAAATGACAACATATTATGAAAACACGTTTATCCTTCAATAAACTCTAACAGAAACTCAGAGCATTTTTTGTCTCTGGTTTTCATGGCGGTCAGTATGCCGGAGTGCATCCACGGCTCAGCGCGATTTTTTACCCTGGTTGTTCTTAGGGGGGCCAAATCATTGAGTATTGCAGAGAATTTGTTTTTGAAACCAAGCCATGTTTCTTCAACTTGTGTACCACTGAGCTCATCTGACCAGTCCAGGCTCTCCAGTTCTAGGTTAAAGGCCTCGCTAGAGTAGTTTTTGAGGTCTCTAGATATGACTGTTTTGTGACAGCCGGCCCTTTGTTTTAGCTTTTTGCGGGTACAGAATATCATATAATGATCACTTAACCCGCATGCTATAACCCCTTTACTGGAGATCCTGGACTTGTCAGAGGTCAGAATGAGATCAATGGTAGTTTGTGTTGTTTCACATACCCGGGTGGGTTGGGTGATTAGCTGGCTGAAGCCGTGCAGATCACAAATCCTACTGAAGGACTTGAAGACGGACGTGTCTTTACGTTGCATATCCGTGTTCCAGTCTCCAATAATAATTGTCTCTACATCCCCCACATCAGCCAAACACCCATCTAATGTATCATAAAAGTCACTCTGTTCCGGTGGTCTATAGATTGTCCCGACTATTACAGATTTAGCATTGTCAAAAAGAATTTCAACCCACACAGATTCAATATTTTCATGATGCAGGTCAGTACGGTTTTTGAAATTGGTGTCTTTATGTATGTACATGCAGACACCATCTCCATTCACGTTCCTGTCCCTTCTCACTACAAGATAATCTTCAATTTCAATCTCTGAATCTGTAATGGAATTGTCCAATTTGGTCTCAGAAAAGCATAATATGCTTGCCTTACCGTTCATGAATAGCTGCCTGAGTTCAGCCAGTTTGTGTCTCAGGCTGTTAGTGTTCAGATGAAAAATATGTAGTCCATTTTTGTTGCTTAAATGCACAATGTCGTCAGCTTGTAGATATTTGTCTTTGTCCGTTACAGCAACCGGCTTGCCATGGTGTTTGGAGAGGTGGGGTGGTGAGGTGGGGTGGTGGGGTGGTGAGGTGGGGTGGTGGTGGGGGGAAGGAGGCTCCGTTGTAGCTTTGTCAGGAGGATGAAATATGTAAAAAATCGTGAGGAATAACCGCCAAAGCAGGAGCTCTCGAAAATGCGACCACTCATAGTGAAACCGGATGTGTACATGATGTGCTCCTGTTTGTCATATTAGCCATTTTCTAATTAAGTCATACTCTGTTGTAAGTTGACACCATCATTTAAAGTGTTGTCCGATAATGATTCTAAAATGTCTGTGACTGAAATAAGCTCAACTGTGACAGAAGTTTTTTTTTCTTTCAGTTTTTAGATTTCCACTACAACTGGCAGTATCGGCATTTGTTGCCCTTGTGGCAATATATCATGTACGTTTTCAATAAACCATCATCATGACCTTGCATTTTAAACATAATAAAGCTTTGCTGGAGCATGAATTAATAGTGTGTAAGGGAATGTGTTTATCTTTCAGGTTGCATTGTTGTTGGTGGTCTTGGTGGTCCCCGTCCTCCACATTGTCCGTGCTGGTATTGATGAAAACATTGCCTTTCTGTTACTTGGGTTTGGGATTGTTCTGTCAGACGACAGGATGGAGGTCGTCCAAATTGTAACATTTTATACTTGGTTACTTGAAGGTATGTGGTGCTGCTTTTTTTTCTTTCTGGAAGTGTATTGTTATAAAAATACGCGACTGATTTATTTTTATTTTCTACCATGCTGTTTTTCAGTGTGCTACCTCTGTGCAATGACCCTCTCTTGTCTGGTCAGTCTTGTCATGCTCATGAGGTCCATGATACTTCACAGGTATGTGCACGAAAACCTTGGGGTTCATCCATTGCCTATCAACCTGGTCAGAGGCAGGACCATAGTTTGAGCTGCTTGGTAAATGAACCAAAATTCATATTTTAGAGCAGTTGGTTAATTCACTTGCCACTTGGGGGCAGTTCAACAAACCCACTAATGGTAAAATGTATATTCAATTTATAAAGTTTAAATTGTGCTTTTATCTGTCAACCCTTTAAACTATAAAATGAGGTTTGTATATTACAAACAAAAACAAAACGCAACAAAACTAAACAAATATGGCTTGGTGTAAAATAAGTGCATGTGTTATGTTATAAAGTCAGAGAAAAAAACAAAGGCAAAATATAGACAGCGGTTTCATGGGTATTTAAAATAGCCCTGTATTTGTTTGACCCATACATCGATACATCCATCCATACCCCAAACGTTACGATTGAGATTAGATTCTCATGCCTTTTGGTCTGGACCTAATTTATCACTTGCTTTCCATTTTTCAGGTCAAATCTGAAAGGATTGTATAAGGGAGACGTTTACAGCATTTATAACAGCCAGAAGACCATCCGTCCTTCTAAACCTGGCATTGTCTGCTGGATAGGTTTGACAGGATACCAGGCTGCGATCGTCTGCCTCGGTAAAGCTCAAAAAGACATTAACATCTTCACTGATTTTCACCTTATTGAAGGACAATGCTTGATGCCGTGCTTCCTCAAACACTCACTATAGAGCACCAAATCTGGATTCATCCATATTTACTCAAGATATATGTAATATGATTTAAAAACATGGTTATAAGTTGGATGATTTGCAAAGACTGTCTTTGGTCTTTAATGCTTTGAAAATTATAATAATGGCCTGTTTCTGTGTTTTTATTTACAGGTATGGTGATTCAGACTGTAGTGTTTTTCATCTGCTTATTGTTCCTGGTGTTTTTGATCATTATCCCTGCTTTTTACGGTCGTAATATCATCGCTTTCGAAATTGCTGGAAAGTCATGGTGAGCCGGCAACGTTTCATTTAGCGCTATTTGAATGTTATCATTAATGATCAAAACACTTATTACCTTTAACTTCTATATTTTCATTTGTTCTGTCTCAGGCCGGGTTGGGTCACACTGATCCTGGTTACAGTGCTTCAACATGTGACTGCGAAGTTTGCATTCATCAAAAAAGATGCTGGTACGAGAGACTTGAACAACAGGTATGTGAAGCTTCTTGAAGACGTATGTTGATTAGGCAATTGACAGGTAACTTTGGTATTTTTGGGCCACCACTGTCAATGTTGATTCAATAAAGTGCCACTGAAAGGATCAGATTGATAAAAATAAGTGTCTGAGATTATCATGGCTAGGACCATTACTGTACCTTCCACTAGAACCAGTCTGATTGTTAGAGTTTCTAATCAAAGCCTCTAGGAAGTGCACTGGATATTTAAGTAGTGTTTTCCGTGTCAGTCTGGGACTTTATTGGGCCCTACCCTAATTCAAACTGAAAGTTTTAAAATGTGCTAAAAGCCAAACCTATTTACCCTCTCCATTCATTTGACTGAGCCAAGTCTGGCTGTGAAGGATGGATATGTGGCGAGACTTAACAAAAACGCAAGAACGCATGCTCTATGGGCCCAATAATCTAGATCAGGGGTGTCAAACTCAATTTCATCGCGGGCCACATTAGAATTATGGTTGCACTCAAAGGGCCGGTGGTAACTTTAAGACTATATAAATATACATAGATAAAATATATATAATATAATGCACAATGTAATAAACGTATTATATTCTTTGCAAGCTCTTGCGGGCCACATACAATGAGGTGGCGGGCCGGATTTGGCCCCCGGGCCTTGATTTTGACACCCCTGATCTAGATGATCCGGGTATTTTGGTTCTCTTGAGTCATGCCATTTTGGCTTTATGCACCACTGAGCAACTTTCAAAGGAATTAATTTGAACACAACTCCAACACTTTATCCAGTTCTCTTAATACATCCATGTTCTAACCAAGTCTAATTCAAGGATAAGTCTGATACTGTTATACTGGAATCTTGCATCACATCCACATTGTTTAAATAGTGTTCCCCTTTACCTGTATAAAGAAAATAAAGGCAACCATCTTTATGATTTCTGAATTTGCTTGGGGGTATTTGCAGAGAGAGTTTGTTTCTCTTGACTTATCTGCTGTTCCTGATCAACATCATGATGGGACTGGTAGCTGCAATTTGGAGAATGGTGATAACAGCTTTGTACAACATCATCCATCTTGGTCGTATTGACATCAGTCTTCTTCACCGAACTGCAGAGTCCTACGACCCAGGTATCATCTTTAATTGTTTTTTAACAGTTTGAGAGATTTGAAAATGTAAAAGTTTTAAGCCACATTCTGTAAACTTTGATGCATTCCAGCCTACCGATACTACGCCCACTTCCTGAAGGTGGAGGTCAGCCAGTCACACCCGGTGATGAAGGCTTTCTGTGGCCTGCTGCTGGACATGATGGTGGAGGGAGGCAGAGCTGGACAGAAAATAAGAGACGCAGAGGAAGGTAGAGACCTTGAAAAATCACACACATATATAATACATATCCTCTTCACCAACATTCACCCCCTTTGTTACTTTAAGTCTTCAATTAATCTTTTCATACTCAGGCATGTAATCTATACTCCTGAAAAAGGACAAATATCCGCTAAACCTGTGTTCTAGATTTAGATGCAGAATTGCTAGCCAAGATTTTAGATATACACCTAGACAGGGATTAGGGTTAGGTTCAGTGCTTCAACCCATAACATTTTGGGATCAAAGAGGTTTTATAAAAATAGACATTTGTTTGTCATTCTTCAACCTTCATATCATGTTATCCCAGCATTCCTGTATAAAATGCTCAAGTACTTATATTCGTTGACGAATCGAAAGCGTTCGACCGGGTTGAGTAGGACTTTTACTTTCTGACCGTGTCAAGATTTTGGATTAGACCCAAATGTCATATTTGAGATGAAATTACTTTATGCATCGATGTGATTATGTTCCTTTAGGTACCACCAGACAAGGATGTCTTCTCTGTCCACTCCTGTCCAAAGTGTTGTCATGCTGTTTACAATTTCTTCCTTTCTTTAGTAGGGAGAAGGAACATAAAGTGTCATTATATGCTGATGATTTAGTATTGTACATTTCCAACCTTTCAGGTTTAATTCCCGATATTAGGTCTGTTTAAGAAAGTTGAATCTCCCATGGTTTCCCAGGCGCCTCCTAAAACTGTTTATTGAACATGAAAAGAAGAACAATATGATAAGTTTTGTAAGATTTTCAAAACATACAAACAGCTGTACAGAAACATGCATTATATTCACTCGTTCCATAGTCCGGTCTCTCGTTCTGTCCTGACTGCCTGTTCCTCCATGCTTTCAGGGATTCAGGTGAACAGGCCAAACAAGGCTACAAGCCGTCGGAGGATTCAATGTCGCTGGCAACTGGTGTACACACTGGTCAACAACCCATCCCTGCTGGGCTCCAGGAAGCACTTCCAGACACTGCAGACCTCAGAAATCACCCTGAACGGGACCCCCAACTGCAGCTCCAGTAAAGGCAGTAGGAAAGAGGCTGCTACGCCTGCCGCCGAGCCAGTCCAGTCCACTGAGGCACCAACAAACCAAGATAAAACTGAATGAAGTACCTTTATCTGCTTAGTGTGTTCCGCAGTATACTGCAGGCAAAATTTAATTTGGAAAGTATGCCGCTCAATAAAGATATACTGTATGTCATGAAGGGTCCCAAATAAAATACACTGAACAAAAATATAAATGCAACACTTTTGTTTTTGCTCCCATTTTTCATGAGATGAACTCAAAGATCTAAAACATTTTCTATATACACAAAATAACCATTTCTCTCAAATATTGTTCACAAATCTGAAAAGGAATATTTTCCAAGGCCCATAACTTTGACCCAGTGTACCAGTTAAAACTGTCCTGACTGAGCACAGGCACCTGTAATCTTGGCTGCTGTGCTCTCAGTGTTTTGTCTCCCTGTTCCTGCCTGTTGGCGTCAGCTGATAGAGGTGTTATCATTCTATCTTGTTATGCAGCATGTTGATGATGCTCTCTGAACTAGCTAAATACATGGGTCTGGGGTAGAGTTCTTCAGAATTGACGTGGCAACTCTACCGTGAAGTCAGAACCTCTGACTCTTGGACTTGTGATGTGAATCCTCCGGCCGTTAACTCCAAATAAACCATCATGTGTTTGACATCAAAGCTACTGCTCTTCCCGTGTCTCCTTCCTGAGTCGGTGACTCCCACTGCATAGCTACACAGAAGTTTCCTCTACACTGGGCTGGTGTGGTTACACATGGTCTGCGGTTGTGAGGCCGGCTGGATGTACTGCCAAATTCTCTGAAACGCCTTTGGAGACGGCTTATGGTAGAGAAATGAACATTCAATTCACGGGCAACAGCTCTGGTGGACATTCCTGCTGTCAGCATGCCAATTGCACGCTCCCTTAAAACTTGCGACATCTGTGGCATTGTGCTGTGTGATCAAACTGAACATTTTAAAGTGGCCTTTTATTGTGGCCAGCCTAAGGCACACCTGTGCAATAATCATGCTGTCTAATCAGCATCTTGATATGCCACACCTGTGAGGCATAAGGAGAAGTGCTCACTATCACAGATTTGTTCAGATTTGTGAACAATATTTGAGAGAAATGGTTATTTTATGTATATAGAAAATGTTTTAGATCTTTGAGTTCATCTCATGAAAAATGGGAGCAAAAACGAAAGTGTTGCATTTATATTTTTGGTCAATGTAGTTTGGTGTGTAAATAGGGAAATTCAAACTAACAAGGTCATCAATTCCCAAAAACATTGAAAATAATATGAATGACAAAATGACTATACTGTATTGTGATCTGCTTGTACAGTACTGTTGAGGACTCTAAGTAATGAATTATTGACATGCACAATGTTCAGGGCTGATACTAGGCAGGGCGTAAATGAGTACACTTTGGCTCAGGTTATGTCGTCATGTACTGGTTCTAAAAGTGTACTCAGTGCATACTTAATATTAATTCCGCTTATAAATCCCCATGTAAATGTACCCCTTGAGGGAAATATAAAGGATTTATGATTCTGATTCTGAATGCTTCACACTCGCCCTTTAAAGCAAAGTAAATAAAGAAATGACTAAGTAATAAACTGCAAAAATGTCATTTGAGAACGATACAATTCTAATTTAACCTTTGCGTCATATGCTACTTAATGACTGTTCAATGTAATATCTTATTATTATCTGTTAGAAGTTTGTCTGCGAAACAATTTCAACTACATAAGCATCATTATAATGGGATGAGAAACTACAGGTTTTGAGGTTAAACACATTGCATTTTTCAAATAGACTGATTATACTTTTCTGTTGCATTTACTGCATTCTATTTTAATGCATACTGTATATGCAAATGGTCTTTAAACTCCTTGGGCTGTGCCATAAAGTACAGTGTTTCTGTTGGATGTGTGACTTCATATTTATTCCATTTTAAAGTAAAAAGGATGTGTACATTCATCGACATGTATTGCTTTATTATTTAATCATTTGAAGGTTGTTTTTTTTGGCGTCAGTAATCAGTGTAATAAATGGTATATTTACTAGTGGTTTAGCGTTTACCCAGCCCTCTTGTTATCATCCCGCTATTTTTCAATTAATTGGTTTATTACTTGACCTATTTACAATGTATTATCAAATCCAAAAAGACAAATGGATTGATTGGAATTCATTCAAAGCATATATCATATACAATGATTATTTTAAATTAAAGGTTCTGAGGGAAAAAGAGAGACTGAGAATTGAGCAATCATTCAGTATTCCTTTGTCAAAACTTTATTGAGGCACAGTTAGTGGAGAGTTAGCGAGGATATCTCAAAACGTTGGTAAATCCTACTACTACCTTTATTACAGGGGTATAAAACAAATAAAGACAAATACAGGCTCAAAGTTACTCTTTAAGTCAAGAATATTTACCCAAGACGCAGCATACAGGACAACAGACAGCATGCAGGTCTCCTAACACAATACTCTTGGAAATACGACAGGATGGACACATGACCCAGATACAACAAGGCAATAACTCCACAGAGGCGCTCATAAGTGCCCGTATTGTTACACACTGCAGTACATTTGGTGGATAATACTGAGCTGTCCACATTTACCAGCAACATAGAAAGCTTTTTTCAAACACCAATTTGTATTCAACATGAAAACCGATTTTTTTTCTTCATAGAAATTGCTCACAGTACAACTGAAAAGCTCATAGCTCTGGGACACATTGTGTTTCTCTTTGAAACAACACAGTTTTTCTAAACGTTTAAACTCTCATGAGATGACTAAAGCTGGTGAAGGGAGTTTGGCATTATTGGACAAATACTTCATAACAAGCTTTTAGCACGTTTAAATCCATGTTGTACCTCAACAAAAACATATACTTGTTGATAGTTTAATATGATGCTAACCATTGCTGTTAATGGCTGTATCGAAGGAGTTGATCACAGAAGGCTAAACTATCAGTACATTTTCTCCAGATCTCTGAAACTCTTCTCCTATATCGTCACTCTCTTTGTGATCAGTTTGTGTTTCATTTTGGTTTGTTTTGCAGTGCAGGCAATTGTTGCCAATGCTGGCATAGCAACTTTTGCCCTTCTTTCTGGCCTTTACCGAAGCTATGTGAACGGATAGCTATTTGAAATGACCTTTGATTAGCCCAAGTCTTTTGTCATGGGCTAGATGAGACAATGAGCTTTCCTTGTTGGCCTATCTGAGTTACATTATGCTGAAAGCTTATGATAGAATATGTATCCAATGAAGCCAAAATAAATCATCTCCAAACTACTGCACAGAGTATTGGCATATTTTAGTTACAGTTAGCACATTTACTACTGCCTAAATCTAGTCGATTTCAGTTTGCAATGCATTATATTTATGACACAAGCTTTGTTACATTTTTACACTCTGAAGAAAGCCCTCATGATGCTGACCAAACTAAGGCGATACGCAGGGCTGGCACCATGTCCTTTACCCCCGCTCCTCAACGACGCCCACCAAAATCACCGCAGAGACGCGCACCATATCCCCCGTCTTCATCACCGTGCCTACGTCAACCACCTCCCCCCCCTGGCAGCATGTCCTCTACCCCCGCACCATCTCCCCCGTCTCCATCACCGTGCCTACGTCAACCACCTCCCCTCCCTTCAAGAAAGCATCTGCAGTCTCCGAAGCCTGATAAGGATGTGTGTGTACAAAACACAACAAACTCTTACTGATATGTGATGGGTCCAGGCTCAAGGGCGTATGGCACTCTCAACTCTTTCCAGGACATGCCGGGGCCCTGCCTGCCTATAGCTTTGCCGATATCTGTGTTGATAGGTAATAGATTAAGAGCGGTGAATCATCTTAGAAACAGGAAGCGCTCAAACGTTTGTGTGAGTTTATCTAATTTAGCAGTGATTCCATGTCAGCCACAGCTTGTTACAAAAAACATGACTGATAGTGTGTTTAACAAACTTAAACTAGCTTTATTAAATGTCAGGTCTTTGGCAGGAAAAACATTTTTAATCAATGATTTTATCACTGAGCACAATCTCGATTTTATGTTTTTAACAGAAACTTGGATTGAACAAAATAACAGTGCAGCTGTTCTTATCGAATCAACACCTCCCAACTTTAGTTTTATGAGTCAGGAAAGAATGCATAAGAAAGGGGGTGGAGTTGCTATTCTGTTCAATGATTCCCTTCAATGCAGGAAGACATCGTATGGAATATGTGGCCCTTCAGCTGAAATGCTCCTCTCGAGCTCTGTTCCTAAATATCTATAGACCACCCAAATACTGTGCAAGCTTTTTTGATGACTTTACTGAACTGCTGTCTATAGTGTGTATTGACTTTGACCGTCTAGTCATTGTTGGTGATTTTAACATCCATGTTGACAACCCCCAGGACAGAGGGGCTAAAGAACTGTTTTGTGTTCTTGATAGCTATGGACTGACTCAGCATGTGACGGAGCCCACGCACAATAAGGGGCACACTCTGGACTTAATTATCTCAAAGGGTCTGAATATCTCTAAGATTGTGGTGACTGATGTTGCACTCTCTGACCATTCCTGTGTTTTCTTTGAGAGCTCTATTTCTGTTCACAAACATGTTCAAAAAGAGGTAACCACAAAGCGATATTTAACTGAAAATACTAGGGAAATGTTTACTCAGAATTTTTCTTCCACACTTGCCCCTGCTAACATCTCAGTAAATGAGCTAGTAGATCATTTTAATTCAAAAATTATTAAAATGTTATAGATGCCATTGCTCCAACTAAGGTAAAGGAAGTGTCTGGCAAGAAAATATCTCCATGGAGAAAGGCCATGACCATGAAAACAGAAAAAAGAGAATGTCGAAAAGCTGAACGCAGGTGGCGAAAAACAAATCTCCAGGTTCACTTTGAAATCTATAAAGAGAGACTTGGCCTTTATAATTTGGAATTGAAAAACGCACGACAATCGTTCTTCTCTGACATCATTACCAAAAACAAAAACAACGCACGTGCCTTATTTGCTACCGTCGACAGACTAACTAATCCCCCAGTGTCAGTAGCCTCTGAATTTCTATCCACCAGGGCGTGCAATGATTTTGCCTCCTTCTTCACTGACAAAATTCAGAAAATCAGACAAGCAGTCAGTGCCTCTGCATCAGGAACAGCAAATGTGTTGTCTCTGTGTCCACTTAACATCAATTCAAACACCATGACACAATTCCATCAGATTAATGATAAAAACCTAGAGGACATTATTCAACTTCTGAAATCCTCCTCCTGCTGCCTTGATATTATTCCAACAGGATTTAAAAAAAATGTTTTTCATTGCATGGCCTCAGATCTACTTCATATAGTAAACAAATCTCTTCACTCAGGTATTTTTCCACAGGCCCTGAAAACTGCAGTCATTATACCGCTCTTAAAAAAGAATAATCTAGATGCTTCAGTAATGAACAATTACAGGCCCATATCAAACCTGCCATTTCTAGGTAAAATCATTGAAAAAGTTGTTTTTCAACAGTTGAGTAATTTCTTGCATTTAAATAACTGTTTCGATGTGTTCCAGTCAGGCTTTCGTCCAAACCACAGCACTGAGACTGCTCTTGCAAAGGTCTTTAATGACATCCACTTAAACACAGACAGTGGCAGAACTTCAGTGTTAGTATTGTTAGATCTCAGTGCTGCGTTTGACACTGTTGACCACAGCATATTACTAGACCGACTGGAAAACTGGGTGGGACTTTCGAAAACAGTTCTAAATTGGTTTGAATCCTACTTAAAGGACAGAAACAACTTTGTTTCTATAGGTAAATACACATCTGAGTTGACAAATATGACATGTGGGGTTCCTCAAGGCTCCATCTTGGGGCCTCTTCTCTTTAACATCTACATGCTACCACTGGCTCAGACAATGAAAAACAACAAAATAAGTTACCATAGCTATGCAGATGACACACAAATGTACGTAACAATTTCACCAGGAGACTATGCTCCAATTCAAACACTGAGTAAGTGCATTGAACAAATCAATGACTGGATGTGTCAGAACTTTCTCCAATTAAACAAAGATAAAACTGAGGTAATGGTTTTTGGAGCCAAGTCAGAACGTATAAAAGTTAGCGCTGAGCTTCAGTCTGCAATGTTCAAAACAACAGATAATGCCAGAAATCTAGGTGTAGTCATGGACTCTGACCTGAGTTTCAACAGTCACATTAAAATAGTTACTAAATCAGCCTACTATCACCTAAAGAATATATCTAGGATTAAAAGACTAATGTCACAGCAGGATTTGGAAAAACTTGTCCATGCTTTTATCTTCAGTAGACTCGACTACTGCAATGGTGTCTTCACAGGTCTCACTAAAAAATCTATTAGGAAGCTGCAGCTGATTCAGAACGCTGCTTCTGGAGTCCTCACTAACACTAAGAAAGTGGATCACATCACTCCAGTTCTGAAGTCTTTACACTGGCTTCCTGTGTGTCAAAGAATAGATTTCAAAAATACTGCTGCTGGTTTATAAAGCACTGAATGGTTTAGGCCCAAAATACATTTCTGACCTCCTGCTAAATTATGAACCATCCAGATCTCTCAGGTCTTCAGGGACTGGTCAGCTTTCTGTCCCCAGAGTCAGAACTAAACATGGTAAAGCAGCGTTCAGTTATTATGCTCCAAATATCTGGAACAAACTCCCAGAAACCTGCAGGTCCGCTACAACTCTGACTACTTTTAAATCCAGGCTGAAGACTTTTCTTTTTGTCGCTGCTTTTAATTGAACTATTCATATCTTAAACTGCACTGTAACTTTTATCCATGTACTTTTTCTTTAATGTTTAATTGAACTATTCATATCTTAGACTGCACTGTAACTTTTATCCATGTATTTTTTCTTTTAATGTTTATTTTATTAGCTTTTCTTTTTAATGATTTTAAATGCCATTTTCTTAATGTCTTTCATTTTTTGTAAAGCACTTTGAATTGCCTTGTGTTGAAAAGTGCTATATAAATAAACTTGCCTTGCCTTGCCTCATCCTGGTGCCATGTTGGCAGCAATCAGAGGTTTTTCGTTTATAATGATACAATTGTAAGATTGTTTTCAGGCCAAATAAACACTTTTCAGGGTTTTTGTCTGGAAAGAACATTTTGGCAATTCATTTAAAACAAATAAACAATAAAGCCTTTATGTTCACTTATACACATGTGTATTATTACATGACTGTTTAAAACTCTATTCTGATTTACAGTATGTTATTTCTTAATTGCAGGCCGCCGCTATAAATAACAGATAGTCATTGACGCAGTTCTGATCTCGTAATACAGCAACTCGACTATTTATTTAAGCAAATCAATAAACATTTTAAACTCTATAAAATCATTTTAAATAAAAAAATTGTGTAATTATTGCAAAAATAAATAAATAATGTGTTATTCCATACTTAGAGCTTGGAGGTTATATTTTCCAGTTGTTCTATTATCAAGTGGAAATCCAAACAGATTATACAGATATTTGGTATAGGTAGACTAAAAGATAGTTGTACTAAAAGATTCAGGTTTTCTTACCATTGTAATTCTTTAAACACAACATATCTTGTTCATGCCTCCAATGATTGTCTATCACTATTTGTATTTTGGCAAAGATCTGGATCCAGACGCACTTCATGGGAGATGAAATAGGTTGCCTATTTTGAAAGAATAGGACAAAAAGATGTGATATTTCCAGCTACAAAAAATATGGGCCAGTATGTAGTTCAGCTTTTACTAAAATGTTTGTCTGGAAAAAATCCCCGGACAAGATAACGTAAAATAAGATAATCCTTTATTAGATAGAGCCTTGAATCTGGAAGCCTCTGTAGTGACTAATTGATGCAGCTCTGCAAGTAAAACAAGTACATTTATCTGAGTCTTTTCAGACAATATGTCTGTGCTGCCTTTGCAAGGTTAAAGCTAACTAAAACCTTTGGCACAAACTAATACTAAAAATGCTTTTTACCCAAAGGCAAAATAATTCAATAACATAATAACAATTACTGGTTTGGATAAGTGTAGTTGCTTGTAATATGTACTGCTTCAGCTCCCAAAGGTAACCTATCACTAAACTCAGACCCAACCTCACAGTTGTCTAAATTCCCCCTGCACTGAGACAGAGAAAAGGACTCAGTCATCACACTTTCTTCTGTATCCGCCTCTTTGTCCCCGTCTCTGCTCTCCGTGTCCCCCTCCTCCTCGTCCAGCTGGCTTCCATTAATCTTCCTCCGGGACTCGGTGTGAGGTCCCCTGAAGTTAGGGGCGAGGTTCCTCTCCATGTGGTACTGATCTTTGGCCTTCAGGATCAGCTTGTAGGTCTTGCTGCGGTATTTGTACACCAGGTGGAAGCACGTTGCACCAAGGAGAGGCACGGTGGACACGGTCAGGAGGCAGATGCTGACGGAGATGATGATGAGCAGGTTAGGTACCCTCCTCCTGGTGCTGAACAGAACCTGGACCTCACAGTCCTCCCCTCTGTACGTCAGACACAGGGAGTAGTTGGTGTCGGGACGTAAACCACTAAACATATACGTGTTGACGCCATCTTTGATTCTTGACCACTGCACGGCCGAGTGTCTGAGATCAGCAGCAACGCACAGATACAAGCCATTTGAGTTTTTACCGACAGCAGAAAGGCTGTGATGCTTTTCACTGTCATTGTGGAAGCTCTCATTAGACGTTTTTGGGGCTTGGTTGATGCCACTGTCTCTCGGTATGAGAAGAGGATTGAGTCGCACTGTTGCCTCTGTTTCTGACACTCCTAATGCAATGACTCCAAAGTCAAATGTGTACTGCTTGAAATCTTCCACGCTCTCATTAAAGACATGACTAGAAATGTATCTCGTGTTAGCAGTCAAGCCACATTTACTAGCATGTGATGGGGATGTTTTTGACTCCTCAGAAGACTTGATCTCCACAGTGGGAGGGAAAGTAGGTACTACTTTAATGAAGTCTTTTCTCTTGATATCAAAGTGATGCACAGAATCCAAAAACAATGGTTTGCCTGTTGTTTGGCGTATCGATGGGTGCGTTTTAGTAAAAACAGGCGTTGTGGTAATTGGTTTTCTTGGTGTTGGTTTAGGTAAAGCCACCACGCCCACTGACACCGAAACCTCACTTCTTCCAAACTCATTTGTGGCCGAGCAGCTGTAGTTGCCACCATCTTCTTTCCGGAGGTGTGAAATTATAAGAGTGCCATTGTTAAAGACTTTGAAAGGATTATAGGACAGCATGGAGTCCTCTTTCGATTCTGCTGAGTCATCCTCAGTGAAGGACAACACCAGCTCTTGCCTCTGGCTTTTGCTTTGGATATTCCACATGACCAGAGGTTTTGGATTTCCTGCGAATTCACAAGTCAAGACCAACACACCGCCCTCGTGGAAAGTCATGTTGTGAACATTTGGCTTGATTTGTATTGTCACATTCGGGCTTGCGCACTTTGACTCAGGCAACTTTCCAATCAGTTCTCCTCTAAGTTTGGGTGGAGTTGCACAAGTGATTAAATTCTGCTCTGGGACCGTGATCATGGTCTTTGAAATCCAGTCTCTGAGCCAGTCGAGGGAGCAGGTGCATGCAAAAGGATTTTTATAAACCTGCAAGTAGGACAAAGACACCAAACCATCGAACGTCCCATCAATTATCTTAATGAAATTGTTATTGTTGAGTCGGAGTGACTTCAGGTCTTTGAGGTTGTAGAAGGCGTCCCTCGGCAGGTGGACCATCTCGTTGTGGTTCATCTTCAGCAGATGCAGGCCTGTGAGGTTCTGCAGATCCTCCCAAGGGAAGTCTACGATTCTATTGTGGCTGATGTCAAAGTTACGCAGATGAACCAAAGGCGTGAGAGTCCCTTCTTCGATTGTGATGATCTCATTGTGGGCCATCCACAGCGACGTCACCCGAGTGACATTGTCAAAGCTCCCCAACGGTATCACACTGATCTTGTTAGCGGACAGACTCACAGTCGTCACATTAGCAGGCAAACTGTCCGGTACCTCAGCTAAGTCTTTGTAGGAGCATTCAGCAAAGTGGCGGCCATATTTATCTGTGCAGGAACAGAGCGCAGGGCATCCGAGTCCAGTGGGAAAGACTGTGGCCATCCACAAAGTGAAGAGGATACCTGCGGCAGCCATTTTCTGTAAAAGAAAAGCGTCACAGACCATGTTTCGATCATTGGATGAATCTATTTAGCATATATAATGCAGCATGATTAAAGATAATATTTTTAGGAATTTAAAAGAAACAGGTTTTGGCATTAAGAAAGTAAGCACAGAAACAAAGACTAGCTCTGCTTCAGCCCTTGGAAATGACAGAGCAGAAAATGGAGCCTGACAGGTTTTCATTTTCAGTGGCAGATTCATACATCATTTAGAGAATCTCCAATTTAGATCTTAAACAGACTGAAAGCTGTGTAAATGATAATAACTATACAAAACAGCTGATCCACAGTGATGGAGCCTCATTCAAGATAGTGAACAAAATAAAGGGAACACAATACGTTTTATAAGCTCATCTGCTAACAAGGTCATAGATCATAGTTTAGGATTATTTTACTGGCAAACTGAATAGAAATAAAGACAAATTAAAGAAAAATCTTCATGTTTACAGTGTTTCTCCCTTCTGGTCAGGTCTAGTCATGAAGAACATAATGTTGCTCTTTCATTTGAAGGGGTGTTGTACCATTTAGTTCTGATATAATGAAAAAGCTTTTAAGATGCTTCATTTTCATAGGCTGAAAACTTGCTCTAACTGGAATTGTGAGCTCAGTGATGTTGGTTTCTTAATGAAGATGAATTCTTATTTTCAGTGCAGCCTTAGCTCCTTAGTGGTAAAAAAAAAAATGCAAATAAGACAAGACTAGGATGTTTTCTTCACCACTGCCTCTGATATTGATACCTTCACCATTTACATAAACTCTTACCTACCTGTGAATTATCCAGAGTAACAAGAAAGAGATTGACTGTAAACTCTTTTTTAATGATTCAATTATGTAAGCACTGCAAGATAAATCTCTGTCTCTGATATCCAAATACCTGGATACAAATAAAAAACCCTATCTGGATGGCCAGAGATAAGAATCAACAGTTTTTATCAGATACATATTTTCCCTGCACAAGACTGACCTGTTTAGTGGTGGACAGAGACAGAAGAGGTAGTTTTGTCAATATAATGAGTGCAGAAACCCTACGGATGCACAAATCTGGAGCACCTCAAGAGCTCACATGATTAGCTGTGTGCCTGTTTGATGACAACTTGGAGTTGCTAGACATTTCAAGATCCTTATTATTCTTATCAGTTTGCATCTATCCACCTTACAGTATCATCCTGATTTTCCATATTACCGATAGAAAAGTGTTTTCAAATGTTCTGAAGCCCTTTGAAATGAATTTGGGACATCTTTAAAAGCTCATACCTCTTATGATAATATGACAGATTATGTATTTAATTGTTATTCTCTTCCTGGTGACAAAACAGCTACTGTAAATTAGTATGTAAGTCTGACAGAGGAAAACACCCACCTCATACCTTGTGGTTTCTAGGAAAACAGAAAAAAGCAATCTCACAGCTCAACCCAAAATAGATTGAGATGTTGGCTTTGAATCTTAAGACAACCTCTCGCCGATAAACTAATATAACTGCCTAACTCTAATTCACAGAGGGAGCATTGAAGCTGTATGCTGTGTTGCCAGTTCTGCATCTGGTTTCTCCCTACGCAGCAGCGTCCGGTGTTCTGTCCTTGGTGCTGAAAGCCAGCCGCATGTCTGCTCTAGTTTGTTTACAGCTGTCTACTGCGTGGCATGCAAACCTTTACCATTATCTGCTTTACTCTATCTGTAAAATAAAACACCATAACTGTCAATGTAATCTGACGCCGCAAGATCGAAAATTCATCCCCGAAAAAGACCTGACGTTAATAATTGATGCGGGGAGAATAGAGGATGCAATAGGATCACACAACTGAGTGACATGCTTACCTGCGTTAGTGTTTTTGTTTATCTCCGAACACGTCAGCCGGTGTGTGCAGTCAGAGCATGCTGGATTCAAGTGTGAATGTGAAGCTGAGTCCATCTGTCAGTCTGCGTCTACATGGTGGAAACGTGTGGTATCATCTGCCTGTGCATCTGTCATTCTGAGTTAACCCCCCTGTCTCCTCCCCTCCTCATAGCTCTGGACAGAACAGCATCGACGCTTCCAAAAAATATTTTAAAGGGGAAACGACATTAAATACGACCGTCACCGTCTGCATTAACAGGAGAGGAGGACTGATGTGATGTCTGGCTGTCGCTATAAACAGGAACATGCTACTAAATATACTAATTAAAAGTTTGTTTTACAAGTTTATACACAGGGAAGTTTTGAGGGTGTGGATGTAAGGAAGTCCAATTAGTCATCTCTGCTGCAGGCTAAAAGCTACTCTAGCCTAGGACTGCATTATGGGTAATGTATGTGCCATGTTTGAAAAACACAAACATTTCTTTGCATTGTTTTTTTAAATTGAACGCATGTTAAATTTAGCCTATTTTAGGGTAGTCTACTATTTTAAGGAAAGACAAACATAATAGCAGGCATTTTTAAGGTGCACTAATCCATGTGTTATTGTTAAAGGGTTAGTATTGTAATTAGGTATTGCACTTCTAATATTGACTTTCAAGTGACAGATTAAACAAAATTATGGTTAAAAATCAAGCAGCAGATATTCCTACTTTGAGTCTCTATTTATAGGTCCTGCCAGGCAGTCTCTCAGCCTGTTAATATTTCTCTGTGTAATCAAGCTAAGTGAAAACAAAGCTTGATTATAATAAGATTTACTTCAGGGCTGTTTTCATTGTAATAGGCACACCTGATCATGTTATTGTGTCCTCATAGTATCATAGTGACAAAAGATAATACAGTTGTATCAAAGTGTGAGCTCAGCAGGGCAACCACACCAGAGGACAAGGAACGTGTGTGCAGATGCAGTACTGATAAGAAATGAGAATCCTCAGAAGAGATCTTTATTCATTCAGTTCAGATTTAATCTCATCTTCATCATCCTTTCTGAAGTATCTTTGCTTCATTACAACATGCAGGACTGTGTTTCTTCTACTCATCTTTCCTACTCCTTTACTAATGTTATTGTCAGGGTTGGGAAAAAATAGGACCCAAATGCAGAATAAGGAGGGAAGCAGGTTTCAAAATGGAACAAAAGGCGAGCTTTATTCACAAAAAGCTGAAAAAACAAGAATCCATGAATAGGTACAAGGCACGAGGTAGCATCCAAACAAAAGGGGGGGCTAGCATGCCAGGGGCTAGCAGGCCGGGAAACAGGTTTGACCTCAAAGCTGCCAAAAAAGTCCTCCACCCACTCGGGTAGCAACTCCCTCAACCAGGGCCTTGAGGTTACCTCCTGGCGTGCCGCAGAAATAACTGACTGCCTCTCTTCACTACTGGAGGCATATCTAAAGTCATTCCTCAAGCATGTTAAATTGTACTTCACCTCGTACAAACTGTCTACTGGGTCCATTCTTGGTTGGTTCATTCTGTCAGGGTTGGGGAAAAATAGGACCCAAATGCAGAATGAGGAGGGAAGCAGGTTTCAAAATGGAACAAAAGGCGAGCTTTATTCACAAAATGCTGAAAAAACAAGAATCCATGAATAGGTACAAGGCACGAGGTAGCATCCAAACAAAAAGGGACTGTGACCAACATGAAGGGAGACATGAACGCCAAATAATGAACCAAAACTGAACACAGGAAGAGACAAGACTAAATAGGGTTAAGGAATGCTCCGGTATTGGGACAAAATTAACATGGGATCACTCCGGTCATTGTACGTACTTCGTCTCACTGGAATATTAACGGTCAGATTGAATACAACATCGACCCAATTTCTCCGGGCAATGACGGGAGAGTTTTGAAAGTGACAAAACACTGTTTTCACACATTCAAAAACACTTAAACAATTAAACAATGTTTACCCAGGATTCAGGCACCTTCCCTGGCTTGTAAAATGTGGTGATGCACCCTGGAGGTATCAGACTATTTAAAACATGTATACCCAGGATTCAATCACTTTTCCTGGCTTGCAAAGTGCTGTGAAGCAGCCTGTTCTCTGGGTGCAGTCTGGGTGCATGGAGGGGTTTAGTCCGAGTGAGGAGTGCTCAAGTGTGGGAGGATGTGTAAGGCAGAGGAGGGTAAAAAAAAAAGTTAAAGTGTGAACCTCCAGCAGGGCAGGTGGTGCTGTGAATAAGGCCGAATATTGATGCTGGTGTGCGGACAGTAAAGCACCACAAAAGCCATTACCTTTAAGTGTTACCAGGGCCATGAGAACATCCTCCACAGGAGGGTGGGTGCCTGTTGCTGTTAGCTGTAGGTGCGTGTGCGACAGTGTGTGCGTAGATGCAGCGAACAGACAGGTCTCAGTTGGTTTGGTGTCCTCTGCTTACTTTCAATACTTGTAAATAAAACTTTTGGCCCGTAATTTATTGTCCTCATTGTAGCGACCAGAGAGGGGGGGGGGGGGGGATATATCCAGTCTCTGATAGTGTTACGTTATTATGAGAGTGCTCTGTTTGATTCTGAAATTGTATATATTTATATAAATATATACATATATATATAGGCTATATATATATATATATATATATATATATATATATATATATATATATATATATATATATATATAATGACCGCTCAGAGGAGAGGAGTTCTCATTTCTCTAACCGCCTGCTGCTTCCCCTCCTCTCTCCTCGGTTCCCCTCCTCGGCTCCTCGGCTCGCATCTCCTGTGGGCGGGACCAAGTCTCAAGGATAGGAGTCGAGGATAGGAGTCGAGGAGGGGAATAAAATAATAAATAATATCCAGGGGATGCATGCAGAGCTGTCATTGGCTGAGATAAGTCCGGCCGTGCATCACGATTCTTTGAAACATCTCTGTTGCCGGAAATGCATCCACGAAGGAGCCGTGGAGGACCGTGGAGGACCGTGGAGGACCCATCAGTGTATCCTCGGTTATAGCTCCTCCAGAGAGCCTCCTCGGCGCTCGATCCTCGGTCCTCGAAGTGCATTTAGAGAAATGAGATGTCCTTCAACATGGCGCGCTGAAATTCATTTCCGGGTCACTACCGGAGGACCGAGGAGTCGAGGAGGGGGATTTGATGAAATGAGAAAGGGCCCCTGTCTTGTCTGCATGTTTTGGATTCCTCTCGGCTGCCCTCCTTTGTCTCCTAAGTCTTCCCGGTTTGTTTATGATTTTGTTTGCTACTTTTATTTTGCTTAACGTTGCCTTCCCCTTCAGTCTTTGATGTATTAAGTAGCAGCATTTATTTAATAAAGCTTGCCTTTTGTTTATATCCTTATATCTTACTCCCCTGTTTTGTCCTGCATAAGGTCCTGCCTTCCTTACCCCACCGTGACAATTTGACCTCCAAATACATTGTTAGACACAATATATGAATGATATTGCTTGTTTGAAGTAAATATGTCAGCACTGTTCATGTTGTCCTTAGTTTGAATTGTTATGGTTTATTGCCCTTTGAATAAAAGCGTCAGCTAAATGCTATGTAATGTAAAAAAAAACAACACAATGAAGGATGTAAATCAATGACTGACCCAAAATATGGAAAAACATAAAGAATATCAGCACAGCATGCTACGAGTGGAAGGAATGTTTAAAATAGGCTACTAAATATTCCTGGATTTATCCCTGGTATGGTGCTCCTGTAATAATGAACCTGGTTGTCCAGCAGATGGCCCTACAATCATTTTAGAAAATAAATAATTTTCCATTCCAGAAGAACCACTGGCTAACTTATTTTTAACACTATACTAACAATGAGCTCTGGTTTTTGTGTGCGTGATGTGATACAAACAAGAGATATTAAAAGACACAAAGTAGATGAAGGGCAACTTGAAAACATATACCTTTTAAGTTATGTGTGTTTGGTATAGCTAGAGTGAAATTAGGACTTTTTAAATTGCGTTCACAGGTGTCTGTCTCAAAGCATCCAGTGGCAATTACTGCATGTTAGAGTACTTTGCATTGACTGCTGCTCTCATGGTGACCACATGATATTAAAAACTGGGAAAGACTGGGATGCTTTCTGAGATCAGAGCATTTCTTTGTTAAATCTAGTTTAGTTTGTGTTGCTATCTCAGATATGTTTGGATTAAAGGGGATATATATTGCAAATTTTCAGGTTCATATTGGTCTTTTTGGTTTCCACCAAAACATGTTTACATACTTTACTATTTAAAAAAAACTCTATTCTTCCAGTCTGCTCTGATTTTCTTGTGAGAAAAATATGGGACACCTTTGCAAAGGTAGCTCTCAGATGTGGAGATACATAACTGGGGGGCGGTATATATTCTAATGAGCCAACACGTGACATAGCCCAAGTTGTTATGTTTTCTCACCTGAGAAGCCCACCATATTGGCTGAGTTATCTTCTTTTTTTGTGCATTGTATGCACTTCAGCTGTCCAAAGCACTGAACAAGTCAGTTTGAACCTTAAACTGCCTCATTGGACCACCAGGGGTCAGTCTTTGCAAACCCATGTGTTGTAGACAAACCATGCTCCAAATAATCTGTCCCAATTCACAAACCTTCCCCATCCAAATATCACAGCAGGGCCGGCCCTCGGCATAGGCAGTATAGGCGAATGCTCAGGGCGCATCAACCCATAGGGGGCGCCGAAAGAAAAAAAGGAAAAAAAGTTAGAAATAAAAAAAAAAGATTTTTTAAATTTCATAACAACACAATTTCCCGATTTTGGATCAACAAAGTACATCTTATTATCTTATACTAACAGAACTACGCATATATTGTGTACAGTGCCCATAAACTATGGCACACACCCCCCCAAATCAAGTTGAACTGCCCCAGTCCCAGTAAAAACCAGAGGTTTATGTGAAATTGTTCTTTTTTTGAAATAATGGTTTTAGTGTGCAATTATAGGTTTTAATTTTGTATTTGTATTCATTTAAAATAAATCAAACTCCCAAAAAATGTACACAGCTTCTGTGCGCTTTTATTAACATTGAAATGTACTGTGTAAGCGGCCGCGGGGGGGAGAGCTTTAGAGAGCTCTCTCCTGAAAAACTGAGAGGCTCTGATAACCTAAGCTCAGTGAGGTAAAGGCACACCTTTATATGATCATTATAGTTCTAAAAAATAAGAGAATAGGTGAAAAACAGGTATAAAATACTGACAGTACAAAAAAGTTGAAAGGGGAGTGATTTGTAAAATATCCATAAAGAAAAAGAAAATCTGCTTACAGTTCTGTTTTATATGGGTGTTGAGAGATGTTTCCATATCTCCTAATGTTGCTCTCAAAGTGCACCAGATTGATGCTTTTAACTTCAATATTAAAAAAAAAAAAAAGTCTTCCCAGGGATGCATGCCCCCGGACCCCCCTAGAGGAGGTGAGGTCCCCCCCCCCCCCCACTTAAATCATGTTCAAATGGATAGGAAACTAAATACAGTTACACACATCTTGTGTCAATATCTTTCTGTGTTGGTGATCATGCCACAACCGTGCACGCGCAAATCATAGTGAGTGTCTGCATTTTGGGGGGGGGGCGCCAGCTAAAATCTTGCCTAGGGCGGCAAATTGGTCAGGGCCGGCCCTGTATCACAGGGTCACTTTAGAAGTTGATATGGTAAAATCAGTGGCTTATACATACAACCCGCAGATATGGAGCAATATTAACATTGATTTGGAGTTGGGTTTGTCTCCAACTCATGAAAGCAGGTCCAGTATTTGCTCTCCTCAACAACACAGTCTCTTTAGATGTTAAATGCATGGACCTTTGTTCATCAGTTAGTGTTTAACTTTGTCTGCTGTCTGGTGCTGGGCAGTGGAGCGTACGATGGATTTATCAGAGCCTTGTCACTGAAAACAGCTGGCTGCTGTTGCTCTAATCAGGGTTGATGAGAGAAGTGAGACTGAACCAAAAAAAAAAGAAGTATGACAGGTCCCATGTCATGCTTTTCCGATTATTACCCATCCCCTTGTGTGTTATGTAGCCTTTTTTGCATGTAAACGGTCTGCAAAGTCACAAACCCTCAGAGTACACCCTGTAGCGCAGTGTTTCTCAAACTTTTTCATACCAAGGACCACTTAACCAATAAAAAAACACTCGCGGACCACCTAACTCCACAAATATCCAAAAACACATCGTGTTTTACAAATCGCCTGAAAATGGTACAAACAAGTGGCAACATGTGTGATGAAGGTGTTTATCTGGGCTATATCAAGCAATCGAAAGTGAAACTTAAGCTTTGTTCCATTGCGCAGATATTCCCGCGAGAGTGCAAAAAACTTAAATAAATGTATTTATTTAAAATGTGAAATGTTACCAATATGCTCACGGACCACTAGGGGGCGCTCATGGACCACCAGTGGTCCGCGGACCACACTTTGAGAAGTACTGTAGCGGGTAAAGGCCGCTATACACCAATATGGTCTAGCTGCGGCCGCGGACAGTACACGACGGTGTCAGTACCAGATGTGTTCGGGGTGTCACTACCCGATCTGCAGCTCTGCCCGATCTGCAGTGCGCATGTGCGAGATGGTCCGCCATATTGGACAACTCCGGACGGCAACCCAAGTAGGACAACATTGACACAGTGGCTTTTGGCAAAGCTCAAAAGGAAAACTCGAGAGAAATGAGTTATTGTTACTACAACGTGACTTCACTATTATTTAACAACTCTATTTATTGGGTTCTTTTATTTGGGGTTAACCCTCTGGAGTCGAAACTTTATTTATGTGTAAACGTTATTTTGGTGTGTATAAGTAAGGTTACATGTGTAGATGCATGAGATAATCTTTTATTTGTCCCACAATGGAGACATTTAATTTATTTATATGTGTGCCTGCCATTTGTGGGGAGTGCTATGTAGTAATGGGGAGTACAATACATAGGTGTGTGTGTGTGTGTGTGTGTGTGTGTTGAACTTCGTAATAATTATTGTCCCACAATTTTTATTTGTTTTACAGAGAGTTTTCACAGCTGCCTCGGCCTAGCGGCCCACAGATTACATTTATCCAGGAGCCTCCAGCTGTGCCTGCCACCATGTTGAGATCTACCGTGGATCAAGGGCCTTCACCACTGCCATCCCCACCAAGCACTAGCGGACCAGCATCACGACAGCTGCCTCCATCTCTGCCTGCGACGAGGTCAAGATACACCTCAGCTCCACTACAGCCACAGCCATCACCATCAACCCGGACAGCAAAGAGGTCTCGTAGAGCACACGTACCTCCCACACAACCACCAGCTGCCCATGCACCATCACCCCCACCTGCACAGCAGCGAGCTCCACTGTCTTGGAAGACAGGCGAAGACCCTGACACTGCTCCCCCTGTCTCCAGGTTTCAACCTGCTCGCACACCCGGGCCACAGCTCAGCTCAACAGTATCAAACAAACCCCTTGACCTGTTCAAGCTGTTCTTCAGTGCACTAACAGTACAGACACTCTATACCAACACAAACAAGCGGGCTGCACAGGAGACGGGAAAGGGTAAAACCTACAAATGGACTGACTTGACTGTAGAGGATTTCTATAAATACATGGGGCTGCTGAAACTGGACAATGTATTGGACTACTGGAGGAAGGATCATTTTGTCAGTGTATAATGAATAGTTGGTTGAAGGAAAAAAAGTTCTGATGTTCAATATTGTAAATAGTGAGATTTTGCAGTTATATTTATATACATTGTTGGTATTATAATAAATTGTTGGTTGAAAAAAAAAGTTCTAATGCTCAATTCTTTTTTTTGTACACATCACATGAACCTTGTTATGTAATATGAAGTCATTATTCAGTCCTGATATATCTCAGTCCCTGCTGTGGTGAAAGTAGAGTGATTGACAGCTGTTTTACTCAGAATTCGAATTTATAAAATTTCATTTTAGACATGAATAACACATTTATATACAGTGTAATTCAAATATTTCACTACTTTTGTAATCCTAAGACTTTGGTAACCAAATCTAAAACACCAAAACAATTCGATCACATGAGTAAATTTGTGTTTTCACAAGAGTTTTGAAGATTTTCCGAAAATCGGATGTCAAGTTTTAAGCTTTTGAGCTACTTATCTCATCAAACAGTGCTCTAAGGTGAGTAATTTGCATAAATAGCAATACTAGAGATTGTCCTGAACATTTTGATATGTAACACATGGGTGCCATTTTAGAAGAAATACATTTAAAAGGTGATTTAAGAAAACATCTAAAAATCGAGAAAATACCCTTATGGCGCGTTTCCACTGCAGCGGGGTAGCCCCGTTTTTTTGTAACGTGTTATTCGGTTGTATGTGCTTTTGACTTTGCATATCGTTTTTGTATTTGCAGCGTTTTTCTGTTGCGTTTGTTTTCGGGGTTTGTCTGTTGTAGGTTTAGCTTGCATCATTTCTGTAAATGCAGCGTTTTTCTGTTGTATGTGTTTTCAGGGTTTGTTGGTTTTTCATTTCATTATTTGCAGGTGTTTCCTGCTTATGTGTGTGTTTTTGGCCGTTGTTTAGCATTTGCACCTGCCGCCGGCCACCATACCCTTCTCCTATCAACCCTGTCTCCTAAAAATTACGTTCCCACAGAACTAAACTGCATTCTGAATTACGTTTAGCTTGAAACGTATTTACTCCCACGTTACGTTCGTTATGAACGTATCTAAAATACGTTTATTTTCTACATATCTTCTAGAAACATATTTTCTCCCACGTTACGTTCCTTATGAACGTATCTTATACGTTTATTTTCTACATATCTTTGCCATTTATTGTCTTGCTTATAATAATGATAATAGTCATTTATAAATATCATTTTAGAGCACACCTTTGAAATCGAGAATCAGGCTCGATATATGGTTAAATTAAAATCAGTAGGCGAGGCTGTAATTTCGCCAGCTGTTACTCTCATGAGCGAGGCAGAAAATAATAGTTTTAACATGACAAAAAGCTGCTGTGTCGTTTACCTCAAACATTAAAACAAATCCAGAGTTACGTGTTTCTGTACTTCCTCTAAGAAAAAAAGACAGTAAAAGAAGAGCTCTGTGGCTTCAGGCTTGATCGCCGTTCAAATGACAGCGTTGGTTTCCCCAAAAGTGGGCGGGGCTGTAAAGTGACGTAGATTTTACTATCATCTATTATTCAAAACCATTCTATGTATTCTAACGTAAATTACATGCCAGTGTTTTATCTTTTTATTTATTTGTTTTTATTTTAAATCGTATAAACGTCTGTGAGGAAAATAAATGGGGTTTAGAGCCTCAAAATACTGAAATCTGTATTTTTTAAAATCTTTTCCTTCTAATTTGTTATTCTTTTCTAAATAACACACTGTTATTTACTCAACAATAACACACAATTATCCTTGTTTTTATTTATTTGTTTAATTCTATAATCTTGGGCTTTTTAGCCGTAAATAAAGTCACCAGAAACAGACGGGACATTTCGAGATTTAGGATGGCCGAAGACACTACACTACCCATAATCCCCAGCTATCGTTTGGGACTACAGTCCCGTTGACAAACCCCGTGATGTTGGAGTGGTAGTGCGCCAAGGTTACGCCGAGCATCAAGCTCTTTGAAATGGAACGAAACCACGGCAGACTATTCAAAACTGGACTCGAACGCCCCCCGAGAAATACACATGCTGGCTATTGTGTTTCGCAACATGTTCTCTATGGCACGTATCTACTGGGAATTGTAGTTTTAAAAGACGTTTTTCCCAAAATTAGAAGTTGCCAGTATTAAACTGTGTACAGCCCTGGAGGTTTAGGCGATAGGAAACACATTGGTGTGTACACATTTAAAACATGCAATTACTAAATGGGTAAAAATCGCTTATATCCATAATGGGCAGCATTAATATATACCCACACGACAGCTTACTTTGTAATTCTACTCCACTACAATTCAGAGGTTAACCTGGTATTTTTACTCCACTACATTTAGTTTAGTTACTTTGTAGATTCTGATTAATGATGTGAAATATAAACAACCCTTAAAGCAGACTTTAGTTACACCTGAGTAAAATTCAGGGAAGGTGATTGTCAAGTACCAACAATCAGGAGAGATATTTGATAGGTGGTGCTTGAGAAGACGAAACATTTATCTGCAGATCTCTATAAAGTATATTCATTACTCGTTATTCTCTACTAATAGTTAATTAAAAACTGTATAATGGCTATTTTGCACATCCCTTTCAAGATTTCAAGATTTTCTAAGGTTTATTGATCATATACACAACTTGGGTCGCAGGTTCCTCAACAGAGCATTACAAGACATCTATCAATATGTGTGTACCTCCACCATTAAACTGTCATATTCTGCACATTTCTTATTCTATCTACATACATAAGAGTATAATTAATGTGTATAATATCAGTTAAAAGAAGTGCTTCAACATAGTTAACATTGCAGGAAAGCAATATATTAGACGTTAATTAATTTGTCAGGCTTAATATTCATCGGTAGATAGATACCCCCAAAGCTTTTTTCTTGTTCAAAATAAGACCTTAACCTAAAGTATTCTTTAATGTGTTAATAAAGGTTAATTCGTTTTTCTGTTTTGCACATCCTCCTATTAATATCTTTGTACATCCGGCACTAAACTGTTTTATTGTTGAGATCACTTATAGTATCTTCTTGACTTTTTATATTCTATATTTCTATCATTGACCTTCTACTTTCCCCCTATGAAAGTATGTACTCTTAATATTGTTTTCATCAAATAACATTATTCAACAAAAATAATTCAATAACGTGCTTTAACCACTAGGCGGTGCACACAAGGTACACACAGCATACTAATAATAACTTTGTATTATTAGTGTAGAACACTTATGTATGTATAACATCTGAAGATGTGTAGTTTTATTCATGTTTTTACATAATTTTACAGGATATTGCTATATTATTTCACATGTTTTACTTCTACACATTAATATCTGATTTGTAAAACATCACAGACAGAAAGGTATATCCGTCATTTAATGGTACGCTATTGAAATTCTGAATCCATAGATGTGTCTCCCATCACCCAAATCCCCTGACTATTCTCTCAACTCAGTATTTACATTCTTATATTCAAAGAAAATCAGTAATATCTTTAAAAACTACAAGTCCTTTTCTATCAGCTGTGCACCGTTATGGTGTAAATATAACCTATTATCTACCAATTGGATCAAATATAAAAGTCAGCCGAATTACTATTGATACTGCAAGGAGACGTATTTTGTGAAAAGAAATTGAAGATGTTGTTTAATTGTTGATATATTTATGATCCACATCAAGTATTCAGTTTTGGCGGCAGTTCCTCATGTTTGTCTAGAAGTCTTCTCATCAGGGCTCTATAAATAAAGAACTACGGCAGATGTATAATATTTAATGCAGCCGAACCGTGTATTACAATGCCGTTATGTGATGACTTCCAAAGAGAAAAGCAAGAACACTCTGAATTAGGTATTATTTTATTTTTCGTTTTCGGATATCACAACTTATTAACACCATATCCCAGCGTTTATTGCGGCTAAAACATCCAATCAACGAGCTTCAAGCTGAGGATCTTGGGTAATCTTTTTAATGACTGATTTTAAATGCCATTTTCTTAATCTCTTTCATTTTTTGTAAAGCACTTTGAATTGCCTTGTGTTGAAAAGTGCTATATAAATAAACTTGCCTTGCCTGCCTTGCCTTGCCTTGCCTAATCAGTTCGGTGGGTTTGTGGTGTGTATCGCTCGAAATGTCCCGTCTGTTTCCGGTGACTTTATTTACGGCTAAAAAGCCCAAGATTATAGAATTAAACGAATAAATAAAAACAAGGATAATTGTGTGTTATGGTTGAGTAAATAACAGTGTGTTATTTAGAAAAGAATAACAAATTAGAAGGAAAAGATTTTAAAAAATACAGATTTCAGTATTTTGAGGCTCTAAACCCCATTTATTTTCCTCACAGACGGGAAAAAAGTCCGACATTATACGATTTAAAATAAAAACAAATTAAAAAAAAGATAAAACACTGGCATGTCATTTACGTTAGAATAAATAGAATGGTTTTGAATAATAGATGATAGTAAAACGTCACTTTACAGCCCCGCCCACTTTTGGGGAAACCAACGCTGTCATTTGAACGGCGATCAAGCCTGAAGCCACAGAGCTCTTCTTTTACTGTCCTTTCTTCTTAGAGGAAGTACAGAAACAAGTAACTCTGGATTTGTTTTAATCTTTGAGGTGCAATAAACGACACAGCAGCTTTTTGTCATGTTAAAACTATTATTTTCTGCCTCGCTCATGAGAGTAACAGCTGCCGAAATTACAGCCTCGCCTACTGATTTTAATTGAACCATATATCGAGCCCGATTCTCGATTTCAAATGTGTGCTCTAAAATGATATTTATAAATGACTATTATCATTATTATAAGCAAGGCAATACATGGCAAAGATATGTAGAAAATAAACGTATTTAAGATACGTTCATAACGAACGTAACGTGGGAGAAAATACATTTCTAGAAGATATGTAGAAAATAAACGTATTTAAGATACGTTCATAACGAACGTAACGTGGGAGAAGATATGTTTCTAGAAGATATGTAGAAAATAAACGTATTTAAGATACGTTCATAACGAACGTAACGTGGGAGAAAATACGTTTCTAGAAGATATGTAGAAAATAAACGTATTTAAGATACGTTCATAACAAACGTAACGTGGGAGAAGATATGTTTCTAGAAGATATGTAGAAAATAAACGTATTTGAGATACGTTCAAAACAAACGTAACGTGGGAGAAAATACGTTTCTAGCTAAACGTAATTGAGAATGCAGTTTAGTTCTCTGGGAACGTAATTTTTAGGAGACAGGGTTGCTCCTATACACCAACCTGAGACCAAAGAACGCGTACCGAAGGCGTCCCGACTTTTACGTCTGCTACGCCGCCCGCCTACGTCGCCCGCCTACGAACACAACGCAAAGACTTCAGTCGAGGAGTGGCAATAACTGTCTTTACCAGCAGGCAGCGGTAGTGTGTATTCGTCATTCAAAAGAGGCAACAGCCAATCAGAGTGATTTATTTGGCCAATTCAACATGGGGAGTCAGGAGCTCCAACAACGCGTGTAGGACAGAGAGTAAATACCAAGCGGCAAACTGTGGGGTAGAGCCGGGAAGCCAATACGGAAGTGCCACACACTGCAGTTCATATATTGGCCGATAGGCGATGGCTGCAGAAAGGAGCAATTTCCATAGACCCCCATGTTAAAATGCCCGATTTTACAGCAGAAAAAAACATGTTTCTACCCCTGGCTCCATACATTTTATTATCGATATAGTTAGATTCCACCTTCATGATTATGGATCTGTGAGTGAATTGTTTTCTAACGCGACCCTTTATATTTATATTAGGTCTTAAAGTTTGTGCATACATTAGGGCGTGGTCACTTTGATTGACAGATACGTGCCTCACTGTCAGCTAACAGCAACTTGTCCAATCTGCTAGGCTACAACCATAGAGGCTACAACGTTAGTTAGTTGTAGTTACTGTACTTGATCCTTTAGCTATGTTCGTGGTGATCGTGCCTGTTAGGGAATATTATTACAAATATCAGATAATTAAAATGTCGTGCTGTGCGCTTGAATGTACTAACAGATCTTCCAAGAAGTCTACTCTCAGCTTTTTTCGGTGAGTAAAATGATAATATTATACATGTTAACCCCGTTAGCAGGTGTTTGTGTGCTTGTTAGCTTAGCCTGTTATGTAGCTTATTAGCCAGCTAAGGACGTAACCCTTTATACATATATACAGTTTAGTTTATGATTCAGCCTTGGGTAAGACTTTTATACTATATGGCTATGACGCCCATAATGCTAAACGGGAGCAAATGTTAAAAGGGGTGGGCCGCCGGAGTCCACGCCGCCGAAGCTAACGGGGCTGCAGGGTGCTAGCTCGCTAGCGCGTCCCGGCGGCCGTAGCTAGCACCCTGGGGCTCCGTTAGCTTCGGCCAGCGGCGGAGTCCGGCGTTATAACTGGAGATCAAGGAATGCATCGTAACGCGGACTTGGTTCGCCTGCAGCCCGCTGTAGTATTAGCTAAATAAATTATGTTGAGCAAGGCTTATTAAGCTGAACACCGCCACAATTATTCTGCTATGTATCGGTACTTATTTTATTTTATTAACGTGTGAATGACAAGCATTAAGAATAATACCAAATAGCTAATTATCTTGCAGATTGTCTCGTTTGATTATGAATGTAACGTTTATATAGTGGAACTACACTGTTTTATCAAAACCAAAGTGCCACGCAGTGACTTGGTATGCATGTATTTCAGCAGGAAATGTGCAACCTAGATGACATTTACCAACACAGACTATATAGAAATATTTGTAAAAGTTGTTCATGCGTTACTAAGTGAATATGGCATTAACCCTCCTGTTGTCTTCGGGTCAAATCTGACCGATTTACTACTTTCATCAATCATGTTTGACATTCGATTGATACTGAGAGCATGTTAGCTTAGCTTCTTAGCCTGAGCTAGGACTCGAACGTCACGCTCGTTGGCAGCAGGTCCCGCCCTGTCCCGCCTCGGCTCCGCCTCAGCTCCGCCTCTTTGCCCTTATTTGGAGAAGGCGGGAGAAGGCGGGAGTTAGACTCTGACGACACCGTCGAGCCGTTAGTGGCCGACTCCGCCTACTAAGGGCTTCACGGCAACTCTGCAGAATCCTATGGGTGACGTCACGGACACTACGTCCATTTATATATACAGTCTATGGTAAATACACATACTATACAGTAGGGGTATTCAACGAAAATTCTACGAATTTATGCTTTATGAATTAGTGTGATATATATTGAAGTGACCTGTAGCTTTATCAACGTCTGCATGTAATCAACAACTGACTGCCAATCAAATAAAGAAAGTACAATTCAAAAACAACAATATTTATTGTCTATTAACATTGAACTATACATATATACAATACTGTGGATATGTGTAATGTTCCTCTCGGGCTGCATTTACAAATAAAATAAATAAAATAGCTTTTGAAAATATGTGCATCTTAAAAGTGCTTAATTTTAGATAAATAAAATAAAGTGTAGCAGCAGCTTGAGTTTCCCTTTTTCTTTGTTAACCGTTTCACATCATGACTTAACAGTTTCAGCCGATTATAGAACAATATCAGTCTTTACACATCATAACAATTGAACAGTTTAAAGTTTCTCTTTCTTTCCCTCTTATATTGCAGTCCCTCACTCACTTTTTTTAAATTCAGTGTGAGAATTGAGCTCGAGCTTGTCCTGCCAGGAGTTTGTAAATCTGGGCTGAAATGGTGTCAGGGCCATTCTCATACACATGCAGGTGCTCATTGGTTACAGTGATGCAAACACAGGTATGGTGAAAAAAGAGAGAACTATTCGAAGCAGAAAAAAAACTGCGTAATATACCATCTGACAAAGGCCTGTGCTATAATGCTTCAATTAACTGGCTATTCTTTATAATATACTCAGACCAATAGGAGACAGAGATGTTAAGTTATAAATCAAGGGTTTTTATAATTATTTACAGCAGGGGTGGGGAACTTTTTTTCTTTCAATTTTTACAACATCCTCAGAGAGGGCCGTACAAATGATTGAAATCAACCTCTGCTTAAAAAAACTAAAATCACAGCCCATTCATTTGGCCTTTCTTTCATGCTGTGCAAAGAAAAAGCAACCAATCCAGATATCTCACCATGACTCACGTATGCATGCATGTGCACGGTTGTGGCATGACCACCAAAACAAAAAGATATGGACAAAAGATGTGTGTAAATGTATTTAGTATCCTATCCATGACCATGTGAACATGACTTACAGTAAGTGGGGGGGGGGGACACCTAACCTCCTCTAGGGGGGTCCGGGGGCATGCTCCCCCGGGAATATTAAATATTGAAGTTAAAAGCATCAATCTGGTGCACTTTGAGAGCAACATGAAGAGATCTATGGATACATCTTTCAACACCCATATGAAACAGAACTGTAAGCAGATTTTTCTTCTTGGATATTTTACAAATCACTCCCCTTTTAAACTGTATTCTTGTTATTTTTAACAACTTTTTTGTTACTGTCATATAGTATTTTATACCTGTTTTTCATTTAGTCTCTAATGTCTCATTAATAACTATAATGATCATATCAAGGTGTGCCTTAACTTCACTGAGCTGAGGTTATTTGAGCCTCTCAGGGGAGAGCTCTCTTCCACCTGGTTGTAGAAAAGCTCTTTAAATTCGTTAGCATAGCTAGCTAACCAGATGCTAATAACAACAGATCGCCACTGTGCTTACAACTAAAGACACAGCCACGTAAACACTGTGGCATGTTTACGGCTCCTTATGGGTACTGCAATATTTGAAGGGCTGGAGCGGCGTTCCGGTGCTCTCTGTCAGCACTCCTTTCAGACGAGACATACCACGTGAAGACACGTTACGCTCGTGTTGTGTTCAAGGAACCTGTCCTTGGCCAGGAAAAACAAGTACTCGCTTGTTTAATTATTTTTGCGGTCTAGATTTCTTCTTCTTTTTTGAAGTGAGACGTTGTCCATCAGTCGGACTGACGGACGGCCTCCCCACCCCCCACCCCCAAAACGAAAACTCTTCGGTTCTCCACGAATTACACAAGTCACCCAAATCAGCGTTAAAAAAGCGGGAGGCGCCGAAAAATCCCATATTAATGTATTGATTATAGCTCCGGGTCCGTATAGGTCGGCGTCTGGGTCCGGATCCGGACCGCGGTCCGCCTGTTGCCGACCCCTGCTATACAGAGATGCTGTATGAGAAAACCAATGTGATTTTGAACATTGAACAATGTAAATATATTCTAGTAGACCTCAACAATGGAATTATGATCTGGCTATGACATGGGACCTTAAAAAAATAAAAAATGTTTCTCTTGACTCCCCCTGTTGAGTCTTGAGTTCAACATTAAATCCTCCACACCCTTGGTTTGCGCCTCTCTACTTTACTTATATGCTCTTTCATTGGGAATTATACTGTAAATCGGAGTTCTCATTCATAACACTCCGCTCGATGTCTCACTATGGGATGCGCCTCATCGCGGAGCAAACAGAAGCATCAATCTCATTACGCCAATCCTGATTGGCTGGTGATCTTCACGTCAGCGTCAGGGAAATCACCCTCTATAAGTAGCTTGCGCCACGACGCATGCGCCATTCAAACACCTCTTCTCGCTTCAGAGCACATCTCTATGGTAGCCGGACAAGCTTAACGGTCCACAGACTGAACCCAAATATCCATTTCGGTCGACGGGCGCTCGCCGGCTACTCCTTCTGCTTCGCAGGAAGACGGTAATTACTAACGCTAGTTATTGTTGAAATCGACCTCGACGCTCTCTTTCCCCGGAAAGAAAGCTAGGTCTGACTTTTTCAAGCTAGCGTTAGCTTGCTCCCTCACTACCGACACCACGGTAGCGAGGAAGTTTTTTCTTTTCTCTTCCCCACGGAGGAGGAAAGGATTAAAAGGAGCATACTGCCACACCAGTCAGTATTCTCCGGGAATAAAAGACCCACACCGTCCTTTTCTCCGGATTAAGGACAGGGTGGTAACCTCTTTTTCTCCCGACCTACCTGTTGAGAGCGGGTCCTCTCCACGCCACGAGGCGAACAAGATGGACGCCCCTCTCCCTCACACCAGAGGAGTCAGGGACTCGGTGGCTCGACTCTGCGGCTGCGGGTTGAAGATCTCGGGCACAGACACACACCAGGTCTGCTCGTCCTGCCTCGGGCTGGAACACGTCCGAGGTGCTATCAACAACCCCGGCTCGTGCGGACATTGTGTCCGCTTCACCGTAAAGAGCCTCCGCCGAAGGCTAGCACGCCAAGCTAGCCTGTCGGAACAGGACCCCCCCATGTCCTCTGACCTGCCGGCCGGCAGTCAAGACGCGGGGGCATCCGCCACAGAGAGTGAACCCCTCTCCATGTCGGTCTGGGGCTCAGTATCTGCGATGGCCGCAGAACCGGATTCCCGCGCCCTGGCAGGCCGGGACCCGGTGACGGCAAGACACGCGGGAACGGGACCCCACGCTTTACCGAGCTGGGGCTCCCGGTTAGACCTCACCATGGTCTCACCCGCGGAGGATGTCCTCGAGCTGAACTAAAACGAGGACGAAGAGGACGCCTCGGTGTTCCTCCTGTCCGAGTCGGATGAACATGAAGAGGACATCTTCATGTCATCGGCTCAGGCTGCAAAGCCTGGAGCGAGGGATGCTCTCCCAGACGATAGCACACCAGCTTCGCCCTGTCTGAGCATGGACCTGCAGGCCGTGTGCAGACGCGCTGCGGCCAGACTCGATATCCCGTGGCCTGAAATGGCCAAGGAGACCTCCAGGTCCCGCTACGAAGGGAAACATTTTCCCCAAGCAGCGCGGACAAAGAGGCAACTCCTTCCGGTCTTCCCGGAGATGTTGGATGAGGTGTCGGTCTCGTGGAGAGACCGGCCCTTCAGCAACAAGGTCCCAATCCAGGGTGCCTCCTACCTAGACTGTGACGGAATGGAGAAGCTCGGCCTGCTCCGCATACCGCCCATGGAACCGCTGGTAGCAGCCCACCTCCTACCGAGGATGGGCCCGTCACCAAGCAGGAACCCCAAGCTGCCGGCAAAGTCGGACCGATTTCAGTCGACAATGACTGAACGGTCCTACAAAGCCGCAGCGTTGTCCGCCAGGGCCCTGAATGTGGCCTCGCTGCTAACCGCTTACCAAGCGGAGCTCTGCGAGGACCTGTCGGGTAACCCGGGGGCAGCCACTCTGGACGAGATGGCAGCGGTCACAGACATCTGTCTCCGTGTCCAACGCTGCGCCGTCCAGGCCATGGACATTGCATGTAAGGCAATGGGGATCATGGTGGTGCAGGAAAGAGCGAGATGGCTCAACCTCACCAACCTCCCAGACCGGGAAAAGGAGGATGTGCTGGATATGCCCATCGTTCCCGAGGGAATCTTCGGCTCCGCTCTTGCTTCCATGCAAAGGAGGTGTGAGTCGAAAAAGAGGGAGGATGAGGCACTCCACCTCTGCCTCCCTCGAAGGGTCCAGCCGCTGCCTTCGCAGCAGCAAGCTGCCTTGAACCCTGCTCGGTTTAAAACACCGAAAATGCAGAGGTCGCAGCCCGCCCCTCGTCCCCAGCCCAGGCTGGAGACGAGGGCGAGCTGGCCCAGAAAATCTCCGGTTCCGGCTGCAGCTCAGGCGCAGCCAACCCAGAATTTCGGCCAGCAGGCGAGGAAGAAGAAGCGAGCGGCGTGACAGCCCCTCCTTCTCCCCTCCGTGACAGAGCTGGAAGTCCACGGTTCCCCAGCTCTAAATGTGTTCCCGCCGCCTCGAGAGATGCCTCAACACCATCCTCAAGTCCGCAAAAACACATGTCACAAATCTGTTTGTTCCTCTGTCATAAAACATTTGCCGCTGACGCATCCAGGCTTCAGGCCGAGGGCGCAGCTCAAAAAAATGATAAGAAAAACAATAAAACCAATAAACAGCCCGTCAACTGTTCCCCTTCTGAGAGCAGCTACGGCATCTCTCAAAAGGCGGATTACAGGCGGGTCTGTGAAGGCACCACCGTCACGCGCATGCGCAGTGCCGGCTGGGGTTTTCAAAGCACCACCGCCACGCGCATGCGCAGTGCCGGCTGGGGTTGTGAAGGCACCACCGTCATGCGCATGCGCAGTGTCGGTGGGGATTGTCGAAAAGGGGCACCACTGTGTTCAGACACTAGAGGGCACCATAACACAACAAATAGAGACTCAGAGGGGAAGAGATGTGACATCTCCACTGGCTCTAAGGAGCATTTAGTGGAAGATGCTCACATCATCTGCTTGGGTTTTCAAGACAGTAACACGGGGCTACAGACTCCAATTCGCTGTCACCCCCCCTCGCTTCTCGGGCATTCTGCATTCGCAGGCCCGAGGAGAGTCAGCCCATATTCTGGAGAAAGAGATTCTCTCTCTCCTAGAGAAGAGGGCTATATCTATTGTACCCGCCGAGCAGAGTCAGGGCGGCTTCTATTCCAAGTACTTCCTCGTTCCCAAACGGGGAGGGAACGGAATTCGGCCAATACTTGATTTGAGGGCTCTGAACAAATATCTAAGAAGATATAAGTTCAGAATGCTCACTCACACATCTCTGCTGCGGCTCGTGCGACAAGACGACTGGTTCACATCAGTCGACCTGAAAGATGCGTATTTTCACATCCCAGTATATTACCCACACAGGAAATATCTGAGATTCGCATTTCAGGGGATCTGTTATGAATACAGAGTACTCCCCTTCGGTCTGTCTCTCAGTCCAAGGGTGTTTGTACGATGTACGGAAGCCGCGATAGCCCCGTTAGGACAACAGGGTATTCGCCTGGCGACCTACCTGGACGACTGGCTGCTTCTCGCACAGTCGGAGCAGGAGGCTGTTACGCAGACAAATGTCCTCGTAAAGCACCTGCTCAACCTGGGTTTCATAATAAACACAGAGAAGAGCATGTTGTGCCCCGCGCAGACTATACTCTTCCTGGGTTTACACCTAAACTCGGTGCCCTTTTCAGCTTGCTTGTCAGCGGAAAGAGTGAAAGCTTTCAGAGCTTGTCTCGCTCTTTTCCAGCTGCGCAAACATGTTCTCTTCAGATCATGCCTGCGATTGCTGGGGCTCATGGCGTCAGCCATCCTGGTCGTACGACTGGGACGCTTACACATGAGGGAGTTTCAGCGCTGGGTGGCCGCCCTAAAACTAAACCCGGGTTTAGTGTCGGGTTTAGTGATGGTTACTGTGAAATGCGTAATGGCACTGCGCCACTGGCTGCACCCGACTTTTCTAGTACGAGGTGTGCCTATGGGTGCTGTCCTTTCACGGAAAGTGGTCACCACGGACGCATGTCTGACAGGTTGGGGAGGTATTTATGAAGGTCGCCCGGTGAGGGGTCTCTGGAGCAGAGACCTCCAGCGGGCACACATAAATTACCTGGAGCTTTTAGCGGTGTTTCTCACCCTAAAACGCTTTCTGCCTTTCCTCAGGGGACATCACGTCCTCGTGAGGACAGACAATACGACCACAATATCGTATATTAACCGCCAAGGGGGTTTGCGTTCTCTCCAGTTACACACACTGGCGCGCAAACTTATCCTATGGAGCGGGAGACGTCTCCTCTCTCTGAGAGCGACGCACGTACCGGGAGTGATGAACCTCGGGGCAGATCTACTGTCCAGAGGTATACCACTTTATGCAGACTGGACTCTACATCCAAGGATTGTGAGCCAGCTGTGGGTGCGTTACGGCAGAGCCGCGGTGGATCTGTTCGCATCGAAAGACAACGCTCAGTGTCAGCTGTTCTTTTCGATGCGCGATCTAAATGCACCGTTAGGTGTGGATGCACTCGCGCACAATTGGCCCCCGGGCCTTCTGTACGCGTTCCCACCCCTGGCTCTGATACCCCCAACTCTGGCCAGAGTGAGAGAGCAACGCCACACACTTATCCTGATAGCTCCGCACTGGCCAGCTATGTACTGGCTAGCGGAGATATATCAGCTGCTGTAAGGGCAGCCATGGCAGCTCCCACTACGCAGGGACATACTGTCCCAAGCGGGGGGGGCGAACTTTCACCCACACCCAGAGCGCTTGGCTCTATGGGCCTGGCCCGTGAGTGGTACAATCTAAATACAGTGTGACATGACGCTGACCCTGGCAGCTGCCAAGCGAGCCAGTGGCACTCATGCACTATCTGTACAGTTTTCATGCACTCAGTTTGCCCCAGGGCAAACAGAGTGTGGTTGAAGCCTAACCCTGCCTTTATCTTAAGGCGGTCAGTTCGGGTACCACATTTGACATTAAGGCATCCTCCCCGCCACTGTATTCCTCCGGGGAACAGCGGCCGGATTTGCCGTGTCCAGCCCGTGCTTCACGCACGTACAGGGACAGATCAAGGGTGCTTTGTCATAATGACCAACCCCTTGTGTCCTGGGCTAACCCTTACAAGGGCAAGCCTGTTACTAAGCAACGGCTCTCCCACTGGTCTGTGGAAGCAATTGCTTTGGGGCTCATACGAGTCAGAGTTCGCAGGCACCCTCGGGTCCGCGAGCTCTTTCGACTCAGGGTCTGGCTGCATTCTGGACTCTGTCCAGGATGTCTCCCATCAAAGACATTGGTGCAGCGGCGAGCTGGTCCTCGCCGCTCACTTTTGTCTGCCTCCTAACAGGCTGGACGTTCTGCTCCCAGTGTGACTCAAGCAGTGCTGGGCACCTGGTTGAGTCAGAGCTCTACCTGTTAAGTTCTGGTTGGTTTGGTGATTTTCGAGATAAGCTCGTCTGGCAATACGGGAGCTACAATTTCCCATAGTGAGACATCGAACGGAGTGTTATGAATGAGAACTATAGGTTACTTACGTAACCCCAGTTCTCAGAGTAACATGAAGTGAGATGTCTCACCAGACGGCCCTCCTTGCTATGGTGAAGCGAGAAGAGGTGCTTATTTTGAATGGCGCATGCGTTGTGGCGCAAGCTACTTATAGGGGGTGATTTCCCTGACGCTGACGTCAAGATCACCAGCCAATCAGGATTGGCGTAATGAGATTGATGCTTCTGTTTGCTCCGCGATGAGGCGCATCCCATAGTGAGACATCTCACTTCATGTTACTCTGAGAACTGGGGTTACGTAAGTAACCTATAGGTTTCCTGTGGTACCACCGGCCATAGTATTAGCTTTAATAATATGGTTTCAATAACGCATATTGTCTACCAATTTAACACACAGCTCTTACTGTAAACTGTGTTAAATTACATATGATAATGCTAACAAGCATTTGAATCACTATGAGATTACTAACAGTAAACAGGTTTAATGTTTGCCTTGGTCATCATGATTGTTTAGACTTTTAGCATGCTAATATACTAATTGGCAACGCACACAGTGTAAAGCTAATGTTTATTGGATGTAGTTAGTTTGTGGTTAGTTAGTCATAAATAACATTGACCTGTTGGTGACATGAGAGTATAATCTCATTATCAATAATGTTGTTAACATTTTTGAAATAATCTGAATCAATTTGAGGCAATTTTCACGACAATCAATCAAATAATTGTTGAGATATCTACTCAAAAACACAGAAGTCCACCTTGTGGTGCAACTAGAAGAGGAGAAGTCATAAGGTTTATCTTCATCTGTAACATAAATGTATGCCCAAAGTGTGTTGGCATCCATCAAATATTCTTTCGTACTGTCTGAATTTAAGAGAAGAGTAGTAATCCTTTACGCTATAGCATGGCTAAAAGTTTGTCACTAAAAGCCACAGATTGATGATTTAAAACAGTGTCAGAGAGTCTGAGGGAGCACTTTTCCCTTTAACACTTGAACTAACAAAGGCAGACGCAGGTCCACAGTCAGAGTGTGCTGCTCTGCATCAGAATCCTGCTCAGGCAGAATTTAATCAAGTAATCTTCCATAATTCACACTGCCAGAAAATTAAAAAGAGATCACAAGTGTCAAAGCAAATTGCATAAAGGCTGAGCCTCACTCCCTCCACCCTCACCTCCACCACCACCTCTCCCACTGTGCTCCATCCATTCCCGGGTAACTTACACTCCTCAATAGCAATGTGATTTTGGCAGTAATGTGTTTCTATTGCTCTTCCTGTGATCCCCTGCGGTATGGCTGCGCCGATGTGTGGAGAGCTTGGAGGGCTTTGGAGAGCCTCATTTACCTCCATAATCTTCCACAGTCATCGACCCGCTAGCATGATGTAATGCTCTCATGCACAAAAGAGAGGCAGAATAAGTATAAACAAAAAAATGCCTTGCATATGCTTCAGTTGAGGGGGGAATTAACATAGTGAAGATGCTGCATTATGCAAATGTATTATGGTTCCTCTCTGACGGTGCTGGTAAATGGGATGATGGTTTATAATGATGTAAGAGTGAGTTAAGGCACGACAGATCGGTGCGTTTAATACCTCTTTGATATGTGTCTTCCTCCTCGAGCAAGCCCCCCCCCCCCCCTTAACTCGTCCCGCTCAGAGATGCCGAATTCTTCAGCTTGCCTTCATGACGCTTCCCACAAGCTGTTATGATTCTTGGCATTCAGGCTCACAGAGTCAATAAGACAATAAAACAGCGTTGGATTAGTCTGCGGATGAACGGGGGACGAGGCTGACTGTAGGAGCTGAGAGTGTTAAACCTTACTAAGGGAATAAAAGGATTGGAAATGTGTTTTGGCTGCTGAGTTGCTCACCCGGCAGTCATTTTATTTAGTAAAAAAAGAGAAAAGATGGGACTTATTTTTTGGTGAGTTTGCAGTAATGAGGAGAATTAAGGATAAAGGGATCATCAGGAAGGTCAGACACTTGGGAAATAAACAAGAATTAATCCTGTTATGGCGGCTAAGGTTGAGTGAAATAAGGGGAGTCGGAGTATTGTAGTAATACGTACACACACACTGGACGGCGGCCTTGGCTTTCTTCTGAAGCTCTTAGCCGTTTGTCTAGTGTTACACAGGCTCCATTTACTCCTGATTGCCTGTGACTGGTGACCTCTGAACCCAATCCACACAGGTGCTGCAGGACCAACCATCAATACTGGCAGCAGGTTGTTTTTGCCTCTGGGCTGCTGGATAAATGATGCCCTTGGTAGACGCGCACACAATTCAAAAGAGTAACACACTCACACACTCGACAAAGACAAAAATAAAATGTTGTACCGGGGGTTGCGCATGTAGCAAATCACATTTACCTCACATCACAACTAAACATTTGTCTAACCACTCATACTGTATGTTTGATACATTTGGATGTTGTTTTCAAGCCCTCAATGATTTTTTTAATCAATCTGCATTAAAATAAATAGAATGACAACAAAAATGAATGCATACTTAGCAGTTTGCCAATTCAGTTGTTGCTAAGATCTCAAGAAAAACCTGAGACAAGAGATATCAAAATTATTTCTGCTACAGAAAAATGGGTTAATGTAAGATGTTTTTCTGATATCACAGATTTTTCTGAAAATGATGAGCTCTTTAGACCGACCCAACAATTATTCAAACAAACAAAAAATGTTGTGAAAATATAAGTACATTGAAATATGCAAGTTTTGATGAGGGATATTTGTTAATGGGTTTAAAGGTTATTGAAAAAGAGCATCCACACGCTTTTAAAAAAGCATGCTTTTGTTCAAAGACCTTCTTCAAGGCTTTTTCTAAGGTAATAAGTAACTGTAAAGAAGGTTCACAAATGAATGGAAACCAATGGCTTCCTGGAACCGTAAAAAAACTAAACCCACAAATCTAAAACCTGAAAATTATTTTCTAATTTAAAGTTGGTAAACACAAGCATGATTTGTGGAGTTCTATTATCTGTTATTGTCAAGTCATCACTTAACGCAACATACCAGCAGTTTAACATATTTTTCCTATTATTAAAAACCTTTATGTTTTATAATAATACAGAACAAAGAAGGCTTCCATCACTGATTTCTGTTAACTTCAGTAAATCTATTCATTGCAAATACACTTTAAGCAGCTACTTAGAGAACTCCCCAGCGCGTGCACTACGCTCTGCATCAGCCAAACGACTCGCTGCACCCTCGCTGCGAGGGGGACCCAAGTTCTCATCAGCAAAAACACGTGGGTTTGCTATCCTGGCTCCAAAACGGTGGAATGAGCTCCCCATTGACATCAGGACAGCAGAAAGCTCGCACATCTTCCGGCGCAGACTGAAAACTCATCTCTTTCGACTCCACTATTAGAACTATTAACGAAGCACTTTTATACTAATAAAGGACTGGCTTATCTAAAGCCAGTTGAGTAGCACTTAAAATGTTTGGCTCTATGAAACCTGATGTACTTATATGATTCTGTTTTCTTCAAGGTTGTGTCTTCCTGGTCGAATGTACGTATTGTAAGTCGCTTAGGATAAAAGCGTCAGCTAAATGCAATGTAATGTAATGTAATGTAATGTAACTCTCTGTTGGTGAATTCAAGAATGCTTCAACATGTGGTCTTTCAGTGTCAGCTGTGAATGTAGATTAAACAGTCATATTATACTACTGCCATTTTCTCCCTTTTGTTTGTCTTCTTGGTATGCATTTTCAACAAAGATCGATCATACAGTAAGTGCAATGCTGTTATTTTGTAATACTCATATTACTATCCTTGAATGCATCTTAAAGGAGCAATGTGATGGTTGATCGACTGCAAGCTAGTTTCAGTTCAAACCGGAGAGACGTGATGTAAGGAATACATATTTATTGTTACACGTCATATGAATGACATGATTGCCATGATAATACAACAGGAGAATGGAATGGTGTTTGGCGATTAGGCCCCGGTTTGCAGGATAATCATTCAGGAGGGAAAGAACCACTCCGATGAAATCCCCAAAACCAGTGAAGTATGAAATACTGAGATGAACTGAGTTTCTTACCTTGTAGGGTGACTGTGGTGATCTGGGGATGAAATAATAGATTAACATATGTATGCGGCAGGAGGCCGGAATCACTGCCGGAGCTTACGGGTCATGCTGAGACTCTGACGGCCGAAATCAGTGCCGGTCTTATCTGAAAACGACCTGAGGGTCGCCTGCCTGGCTAGCAGGGCTTGACTACGCCGGCCGAAGCTCGAACGTCCTGCCAAAGCAGGGATCTTGTTTTTTAACTGAGACCGAAGTCTACGGTGGCCCAACGTCCACGAGACCGAAGTCTACGGTGGCCCACAGTCCACGAAACCGAAGTCTACTGGGACCCACAGTCCACGAGACCGAAGTCTACGGGGACCCCCAGTCCACACCTGACGTCGCAGGGTATACATTTTACACAGACACATTTGAGCAAGGGCCTGGGATTAGATACCTGCGTGCAGGAGAATGTAGCCCGTTACATGTAGATGCAGCGTGAGATGAGACATTATTCCCTGTGGGCGGGGCCCGCGGACTAGGACAGGAATGCAGTTTGAAATCCGGTACCATAATGAGACATGTATACGTGTCAATGTGTTATGAACCACCACCAGTTATATGCATAAATACCATAGTTAGGGTCCGAGAGATCTTTGAGAAGCCAGTACGGTGTTGATGTTCGGGCGAATATAGGTTGTGAAGGCGGAGGAGGACCACCGTCCTAGTTGTTGTAGGGATGAGGTGGAGAGACCTTGATTAGCAGCAGAGGTGGCTACACCTATCCTGAAGGAATGTGCCGAGTATGATGTAGGTGATAGGCCGGACTTAATGAGGACTTGCTTGAGGTAGAAGTTGAATAGGCGCAGCGTTAAGGGAGCATTTCCTTTGATGAGAAAAAGTGGTGAGGACGGATTGGTGGGGGGTCTGCAGCGCAGGAATTTAATCATGGAATTAAAAGGGCAGAACGGGGAATCGATACGAGCTGCGATAACTGAGCAGGCTCCTCCGCATTTGGAGTGTTTGAGGCTGAGACTAAAGTGGTTGGCGTTGAAGACTAGGTCGGAGAGGCAGACGTCTTGACTGGGGTTGAACGTGAGGGAAGCTGTGGTGAATTCGCCAGGTCGGAGGAACGCATAGAAGGCTAATAAAAATACGGCATCGAGCAGCGCGTCGATATAGGGGGAGAATAATCCTTTCCTGAGTGTAGACAGCATGAGGCGCAGGACGGGGAGCGTGATAGGGAGCCTCGGGTCTGCAGCGGGGGGGGAAACGTCTTATACTGTACAACCCTTTAAGAATAAGTTTAACTGTAGGGTTTGAAAATAGGCTGGGAAAGCTAGGATCGGAGCAGCGAACATTAAATTGAATGCCTGCTAAGAGGCTCCGGATATACTGAGGTTTGAGGTGTCGATCAGTGGTGCAGTAGCCCATGAAGGCGCACACGGTGGAGATGAGGACAGGTTTGAGTGAGACACCTACTGAGCGGCAGAAAAAAGCGAACGTTCTCCATGCGAAATCGTAGGATTTGAGGGTGGAAGCGGCTAAGCCCTTTCTCATAAAGAATCTGGCAGACTCGAGGTGCCGAGCTAGGGGACTCTCGATTAGTGCAGAGAGAGGAGATAAAGTGGAGGGATTCCGACTGGTTGCGAGCTGGCTTCCGGGCAGAGGTTCCGGAATGTCTGGAAATGAAAGCGAGAGAGGGAGTCAGCAACAACATTGAGGTGACCAGGAATGTGGCGGGCTGTGATAATGAAGTTGTGGATTATGGAGGACGGCGTGATGCTTCTCATGAATAGCATGATGTCACTGCACTGGGAGCGCGCCTTGTTGATGATTTCAACCACTGATTGGTTGTCGCACAGCACCGAGATGCGTTTACGGAACCACAGGTGACCCCATACGTGGCATGCAACGGCGATCGGAAAGATCTCGTGCAGAGCGGAGGATGAAGCATGATTAGGGAATGACGGGGGCCATGACCCTGCGAACCACTCTCCCTGGAAGAAACCCCCAAAACCCACGGATGGGGCGGCATCTGTGAAAAACCTCATTGAGTCAGAGGAACACACGAGGTCATCATAGAAGAAAGTAACTCCGTTCCAGTGGGCGAGCAGGAGGGACCAGAAACGTAGGTCTGAGCGGCAGCCTTCGTCTAAGAAAATGCAGTCATGGAGGTTGTCGACCGCCGATGCTGCGTCCAGGAGGCGGGAGATGAACGAGCTTCCCTGGGGGATGACGCGCATTGCGAAGTTGAGGTGTCCGAGAAGGGAGAGCAACTGTTGTTTTGTGATGACTTGTTGCTCGCAGTATGACTTGGTGATGTCCCGGATGCGCTGCAATTTGTCGGAGGGGAGAGACGCCTTCATGTCTATGGAGTCGAGGATGATGCCTAAGAACTCTAAGCGTGTGTTGGGACCTAATGTTTTCTCTTTGGAGAGAGGGACACCTAACTCCTGAAAGGAGTGTTTCAGCTTGGCCAGTGAGATCCCTGAGCTGTCCTGTGGCGGATCTATGAGGTGAAGGACGGAGGGGATTCTGACGATGTTCAGCAGGATCCAGCAGAGCGCTTCCGAGAAGGAGTTGAAAATGCAGGGGCTGCTTCTGCACCCGAAGGTCAGGCGAACGGCGAAATAGAGTTTGGACTCCCACTTAATACCGAACAAATTCCACTGAGACGGATGAATGGGGATGATTTTGAAGGCATCGGTAATGTCCGCTTTGGAGAGCCAAGCTCCGTGCCCTGTGAACTTAATCATCTTTATTGCATTGTCCACTGAGGCATAGTGAAGGGAAAACTGATCTGGGGGGATGATGCTGGTGACGCTGCAGAATGGGCCGGAACAGGGAGCGGACAGATAAAAAATCAGCCTTTTTTTCTCTGAGTATTTGCGTGTGGCTATTCCGATGGGATTTGAACGGAACACCGGAAGAGGGAGGAGCTAAAGGGACCGATTATATATCCTTTGAGAAGTTCTTTGTCGATGAACTGGGAAACTATGTTGGGTTCTTTAGCGGCTGACTGTAAGTTTCTTGCTACGAAAGTAACTGTGGGAGATGAGAGGACCCCTACCCTGAAGCCTTGGGAGAGCCCTGACAGGAGATAGTCCACGAACACGGAATCTGGGTGAGTGGATAGCGCAGCTGCTAGCTGAGGGATGTTAATGGGAGTGGAGGGGTGATGTTTCAAAATGTTTTTCCACCACGAGGCTTCTGGCGCAGAGCTACTGTGAGGTTTCGGCTGCGCCTGGGGCACACGGACTTCGGGTGTGCATCCCTGCAGGAACTGCAGATGTGGAGAAATGTACAGTAAGGGTGAGTGCAAACATTTTCGTTAAAGCTAGTACAGATCTTATCTTCGTGTCTAATCTGCACCTGGCGGCTTGGTCTATCGTTCCCAGCATACTGCATGTGGGAGGCTCTGGGCGCGGAGAAAGGCACTGAGGGGCAGAGGGGAGCGATGTGGCCCTGCGCTCCGCAGCTGTTGCATGAAATAGCAGATTGGCCCGCCGGTAGCCATCACGAGCAGCTCGATGTCCATCACTGACCAATCCAGGCGGATATTGCTATGCGCTAGGTCAGGGGTGGCCAACCCGCGGCTCTCGAGCCGCATGCGGCTCTTTGCCTAGTTTCATGCGGCTCTTCAGTTCATATCGAATTTTATATGTGTGAGTTTTGGGGAGAGACACTGACTCCTGACTAGTGTTGCACGGTGTACCGATACTTGAAAGGTACCGCGATACCCTGCCGTTAAAAACGTTACGATTCCTCCGTTTCATTAGTATCGGTACTTTAAGAATGACGGGGAAAAGTACTCCGGTGAGAAAGCGCCGTTTTAATAAGAGCCGTGTGTGTTCAGCGCTCTGCTTCCACTCCCTGCACTGCAGCCGTGCCTGCAGTCCCGCCCCTCTCAAGCACGTTCTAAGTCCCTCCCCTCTCAAGCACGCTCTAAGTCCCTCCCCTCTCTCATGCACGCGCTAGCTGCCAGAGCATGTGAGAAAACGAGAAGCATGGCTGCCAGTGGGAGTGCAACTGCCGCTGCGCCTCGGCTTGTTGACAAAAAAGACGTCAGAAGCGAAATTTGGAAGTATTTGAGCTATATCTCTGACAGTGAGGGCAAGCCTACGGACACCACGAGGCCGGTCTGTGAGACATTTATTAATTTTATTTAATACGAATTCTTGTCATTTATTTTATTTATTGTTCTCATTGTTTAAACGTTTGTGTTATGGTTATGGTTCTGGTGTGAAATAAAGCACAATAATTACATTTAAGACCGTTTCCCTTTTTTTAAGAAAATATCGAAAAATAATCGGAATCGCAATTCTTGACTTGGTATCAAAACCAAAATGTTGGTATCGTGACAACACTAGCTACTCCTGACAGTTAAACCTGATATTTAGTAGGTCTGTTAAGTATTGAATGCTGATCATTCTGACGTAATTTGGCCGGTCAAAGTTGTTTGGGCTCGGATAAAATCGCTCCGTTACTTTCGTCCCGTGTTATGTATGTTGTGTATGTGTGGTGTCAGTGTGAGAGGATGACAGCGCGTATAATTTTGATGTGGCCCAAGAGCCAATCACAATAATACCTGCGATGCAGTGAACCAATCACCTTTGAGGGGGGGGGAAACCTATCGTTGATTAAACATTATCCAGTGTTTCCCCTGCCATTGTCTTGGAGGGGAGCTGCGCCCCGCCAACGGAGCCCCGCCAACGGAGCCCCGCGCCCCCCTGAAATTCAAGGTGTTTAAAAAATATATATATATACTTTTTTAAAAAAAAAATATATATATAGCACCAAATTGCAAATAATCTATAACTACTGTCACTTTTCACATTGAACATGTGCTCTTTTATTAAATAAACTAAACGCTTTCATTTTAAGTTGTGAGTTTAGTGTTTTTGACCCTAAGAAACCCTGATGCATTAATCAATACCAATAATACACAGCTCTTCTCTCTGCTCCAGAGGATTTAAAAAATATATATCCCAATGCCACAAAAATGCATCAGTGACGTGGTTGAAATCTTGTCTCTAGAAAACAAAAAAACGGAAACAAGCGGTATCAGTGCCTGTGTGTTTGATGTGGCTCTTTGCAGTAAAATAGAAAAAATGTGGCTCTTAACCTCTGACTGGTTGGCCACCCCTGCGCTAGGTGGAGCACTGCTTTACTTGAAAAGCTTTTGTGGTACTGATAGAAGACGGATTTCCCGTATCTAATGTTGATGTCTCCAATAATGGCCATGTACGCATCTAATTCTACTCTTCTCTCAGGGTAGACGGAGCAGAGAACGTCACGGAAGATACCGAAAGCTACCATGAATTGCCCTAAGCTGATGTCTCTGATAAGCCTGGGGTCTGCGGCCTTAAAGACGGCGGTGATATTTCCTCCTGTGGCGATGGCTTTATCGCACTCCGGGGAGGGCAGAATAAGGCTAAGCAGATTAACATCCTTCCCTTCAAGAATCTTCGACCTAAGCCGTGAGGAGATGTTGGCGGCTTGAGAAATGGAAGGCCTACCTGAAGGGGGGGCTGGGAGGGCCGAAGCCAGAGAATAAGGGGGAGCTACTGCTGGAATGCGTGGAACACCCTGACCCGGCAACCCCGGCGGGACTGAGGCAGCAAGCGCTGCTCTGAGTGCAACGGAAGTTGACGCTCCTGTACCGGAGTCTTCCAGGGCCTGGAGGCGAGCATCGATAGCTCTCATGGAGCTAGCCAGGGATTGCAGGGCGCCGGCCATGCTACTCTCCATGAGGGGCGTGTTAGTGCCACTCCCGGCCTGGCGAGCCTGGGAAGGGGTGGATTTTGGAGGCGGACGGGATCCTGGAGGGCTCGACTTCCTGCCCTTTTTTCCTCCGCGGCTGCGGCCGCGTCCTCGCCCTGGTCTCTCTGGGGAGCTGCCTGGGGCTGCTGTCCCCCGGACTGGGGAGCTGTGCTAGAGACCTGGTCCGAGAGCTCTCGGAGCTGAGAGAGAGTGAGGCCTGGGGCTATGGGGATGCCCTGCTGCAGGAGCCGGGCGATGAGAAAGTCTGCCTCTGGTGATAAGCCGCTGTGGGGAGCCGAACCGGGATCGCAGATTTCCATACCAGGTTCGTGTTCCGAATTGTCCGAGTTGGACATCTTGAGCTAGTTCTTTCTTGTGCTTTTCTCACGAGGAGGAGTCTTGTAGTACTACTACTGCGTGTGGTCACCTGAAATGACAACTGACAGGGAGGAAGAGCAGGCATTTAAGGAATTTAGCATGTGCAGCAATTGGCTGCTGAGGGGTGACGCCCTCGTATTTAATGAGGGGGGAGGGAGCAATAGAGTGACGTGTAAGTGACTCATTGTTAGGTCTTCCTTATTGAACTTGCGCTAAAGCTTTCATATCTCAGCAAAGACTTCCATTGTGTGCAAATATTTACTGACAACAGTCAAACTCTGCATTTATTTAAATATGATCAGCAGAAATATAAAGTATATGCAGTTTGCAATTAATAGGCAAACTAATACAAACATTAGTCTTGTCCTTGGAGTCAGGGACGCGTCTATCGTTTTTCCAACCCAGTTTAGATTGAACCACGCCCACTTCCGCATTACGCAAGGATCGACGTAGCTCTACGCGATAGCGTCATAGACTTCTTCTTCGGCAGTTATAGCGGTCGCGGTATCCTGCTTTACCTTGCGTAATTCGGAAGTAGGCGTGGTTAAATCTAAACTGGGTTGGAAAAACGATAGACGCGTCAGGGACACCTTAAATACTGTAAGTGTTTAACACACCCTTGTCCTTCCAGTGTTTTTACAAGTGTTAAATAAGTTTTATTCCAGTAAATGCCTTGAAATGACCAATTAAGTATATGCGTAAACCTTCTTACAGAACAGTATGTGCTCTAATAATAGAAGAATAAGAGATGCACACAGACTGTATGTTATGTTGCCATGCACGTTCACACATACTAAACACAGAAATACTCTCACTTTCTCACTCTCCATAAAACACACACACACACACACACACACACACACACACACACACACACACACACACAATCTATGCAGGGTGATGAATCGTGGCAGGAGGCCTTGATTTTGGGACATCATCCAATATCAGGCCTTGGGGGAAAAGACGAAACAATACACACACATATGTATTCACACACACACACACACACACACACACACACACACACACACACACACACACACACACACACACACACACACACACACACACACACACAACACACACACACCACACACACACACACACACACACACACACACACACACACACACACACACACACACACACACACACACACACACACACACACACACACACACACACACACACACACACACACACACACACACACACACACACACACACACACACACACACACATACATACACACACCCTCCAGTCTTCCTCCTTCCTACCCCCCCTCCCATCCCATTCTCCTCCTCTCAATCCTTGCTGTCTGTAGCCCTTGTTACAGATACAGCAGATTTAGTTGTGGGGGCCAGGCACCCAGGGACAGGAACCCCCCCCTTTCATCTCATCCTCCCCGGCCAAAGAGGTCACAGCCTTATCTCGCCCTCTGCTGTAGCGCTGTCAGCTCACCAGCCACAAACCATAACTTCTAATCGCAAGCAAGAGCGCCGTGTGGTCGCGAGGAAGATAGGGAGGCAGTGACGGGGGGAGATGAACAAAGAGCAGGGAAGACAGGGAAGAAAAAAGAAAGCTTGAAATAGGGGAGGAAAAGGGAAACAAGTTGTGTGTGGAAGATGAAAAAGGATGGAGCATGAAAAATTAAAAGCATCCATAAAAGACCAAGAAGAGGAAGCAGGGAGGTGTGAAGCCAACACTGGTAACAAAAAAAAATCATCTGCCAGCTTTTTAGACGATTATTGAGTCCCATAAAGAATCTAACATCTAATCATATTCTGAATGTCAGGTCTCATTCTCTCATATGGACAACCAGCTGTATTTTCCTGGTGGAAATACATTGAGCTTTTGATCCGTGTCTGTCACTTTGGTGTAGCTCTAACGATTGCAGAGAATTCCAACTTTCAAAACAGGCAAAGTACTCACTTTCCCTGGTTATTTACTGTGAAGTTTCTCACTTTGAGGTTATCCAAATAACCTATGGGCTTAGTGTATTTACTGGGAAAACTTTTCCCACATTTTTAGGCCCCATAAACTATGCATGCATGTATTTGCAGGACAAACTCCACCTTTCCTTGTCCTGTAAACTACCCATGGGCTCTGTGTAAATGCTGGATAGAGCTCCTAACTGCCAGGCTCCCTGAAATACCAACGTATAAAAACAACGTAGCCTACTTTCCATTTAGAGTCGGTAATAAGCTTGAGATATAAGAGAGGTCAATTGAAAAATATGTCTGTTTACCACTGAACAAAAATGTATTTTTTGGAAGAAAGATTGGAGGATGATGCATAAGGACAATCATGTTACAGTTTCCTATAGCTGCCACTCGACATTACTAAAGTGCAATATTAACGAGCCGTATTAAAGATGCTGATATTTCTAGACAATTCTTTAAACACGAGAGATCCCAGCAAATGGATTCATTCTGGTTGTCCTAAAGCCTAAAAATTAGTCTCAATTACTTGTTGAGACTGATGGGTTTTGTGTGGAATTTAAAGAGAATTTAAGATGGTGTGAAGAGGGGGAGGGGAGCGGGGCTGATAGACGATGGGGGTGGCGGTTTTACATGCAGCGCTGCTCCCCTCGACGGGAAGTGTTTTACAATGCAGCCGTCAGATATAGAAGAAGCCACTTCCACCAGAGTCCAGTTAATTAACCACATCAGTTTCTTAATGTGATCAGTTTTAATTAAAACGGAATTTAATCGGGAGTCGTAACAGGAGGGTAGCAGCGGTGACAGTCGGGGGGAGGGGAGGGTGAGGGCGGGGTGTGAGGAGGTTACGCCACAGTAGGCAGGTTGCCTTAGCGTGTGTACGTGTGTGCATGTTTGTGTGTGCTGCAGCAGCCCCGGTTTCCCTCACTTCCGATTTGTGGGCGTCTAATTAATATGGATGGAGCATTAAGCCTTTTGGACTCTGGTGCCTCTCATTTCATGACTATTAATGATTTTAATGAACTGGGCTAATAAGGCCGTTTTTCTCTGCTGAGCTCTGGAAGGGCTATCCGACACATGCCAGGGTCAGGAGGACGGGTTCCCCCGGCCTCCACATGGGAAATTAAAACAGCACTCTCAAACTCATTAACGCTACATCGTACGTGCGTTCATCAGGCGCTAAAACACGGAGAGCACCGTGTGTATCAAGAAGGCAGACAGAGGAACGGGTCACTGCTGTATGGAATAGAAATAAGCCAGCTACCAAGCAGAGCTCTTTCCATACGTCCAAAACGTAACATTGCTTTTTTTAAATAGGTGTTGATGACGTAAATGTATGGTAACAAATCATGTTAAACCCAGATTTGGCTCAAACAAGGGACGAAACACGTTTCGCAATTATGCCACAACAATGTGGAACGCCCTACCCACAGCTGTAAAGGAATGTGAATCACTACCCACCTTCAAAACCTCTCTAAAAGAGCACCTACGGGAGACTGCAATTCGAAACTGGCCCCTGTAAATGTCCAAACCCAACCCCCTACAATATACAGTTTCCCACCCCCCCTCAATGTATATACTCTCTTTTTAGACACTTTTTATACTCACAAACAGTACTGTATATTTGTAGATCTGGTATGTCATAAATGTCTAGATGTAACAGTACTGTCTATCTGTATGTCATGTATGTCATATATGTTATGATGAATTAAATGGGGGACCCTGATGTAAACAAATGAAAGTCTTTTTCTGGTCTGCATCCCCTTAACAATTGTGTGTATTGAGCTGTACTGTATTGTACCCATTCTGCAATCTGTTAATAAAATGTTCAATCAATCAATCAATTCAATGGCTTATTCAGACATGAGAGAAAGGTCACACAAAGAGACACACTGTTAACGTGATTTGGCATTTTCTCATTGTTATTTTAGATTGTGATTAGGGTTAGGGTTAATTGACTTGAGGCATAATATGGGGCAAGCGGCAAGGTCTGTGGTGTGATGTGGATCCAACATTGTAAAGTAAAGCAATATGTTTCCTTTAACAAAACAGTACAGTTACATACATTTATGACCTACATTTCGTAGAATTTGAACACATTTTCATGGTAGGCTATATCATTTCCCCGGCACCGCTATCTTTCATTATTTTCTTCCTTTTTTTTACCAATGGCCCGTACACACCGTAGGAAAGCAACCTTGATGCAGGAGGATTTTCTTTCCTGTTGAAGCTGGAGTCAGTGATTCTCCTCTGGAGAGCTTTTGTCCTGTCCTGCGGGAATGAATGTGTCTCATTTCATTTTAGTTCATTGAATCAGTGAAACACAATGAAGTCGCTGTGCATGCGGGGGAGGAAGAAGTATTGTGTGTCTGAAGAGTGTTTTCTGTTTCGCAGTGAATGACATGGTGAATTATTTTCTCCTTTAATGTCTGCAGTCCTGATGAGAAACTTTAACTTTCATCATCAACTTCAAGGTCTGGGTTAAAAAAGGAAGCAACTGTGACTTGTTCACCATGAAAGAAAGCTTGTGAACTCTGCTGCCATTTCCCACTGAACACTTCCCCTGACCATTCTCTTTCCCCACTGGGACTCATGTGCTGTTTACACGAGAACGCAAACGGTTGTATCCGCTACTTTTCTCTTTCGTATAGCCCGTTCGTTCACACCATGGATGTATAATAAGAACTGGATACAGCGTGGGAGGCGGGCCCTCATTCATTCCTATGAGAGTTGCTCATTGGCGCATGATGACAAAATGGCCCAACTTTTGAGAGAGCGAAACGTCACAGATTACCCGGCATGCCTGAGAAGTACCCGTATGTGCGCTCATAGCGCATGCGCAACTTTAACCAAAATGCTCGTTCACATCAAGCACGTCAATTTGCGTACACGTAACAGCACCACGCGTTCATGACAGCATGGTAATGATTTGTTATTATGATGGATTTGATATTAACGAGGCGGCAGTTAGCAGCTAGCGGCTAGCTAGTAATTATGCTAATGTAAACATCAATCGTTATGTAGCCTACTTATATTACGCTGTAACAGTGATATCCAAGCAACAGAGCTTCATTTAGCATGAAAGAATTATTGCACTGTATATATATATATATATATATATATATATATATACAGTGCAATAAGAAGCTACAGGGACGTTAATCTAACGTCGGTAATATTAACTTTATTTAATACAACATTTACGGTACAATATTTAATCATACGGCCCATGTATAATATTGAATTACAGCAAACATGTGCAATATATCCATTATTAAAGCTCCGTGGGATGGCAGTAAGACGATATGGGTCCGTTCTTATTGTGCATCCATGGGTAAAGATAAACGCAACTCACATTGGTTTCTCATACAGCATCTCTGTAAACTACGTGTATTCACTGAATTTCACTCTCTGCCTTTAACGGCTCGTTGTAGCTCCAATAGCTCCAGCCCCCACCCTCCCTGTGAGCACAGTGTGCTCTGATTGGTCGGGACCATGCTGAACACGTAACATGAACGTGCCGGCGGCGCGGTCCCGTAGGTTAGATGCACGTTCATAATGCAGAGGGAAATAACTCTCAGAATAACGTTATTAGCACATTTGTACAACTTGAGGAACGAATGTTTTTAATAAGGGCTATACAAGTGTTCATACTGGGTAGTTTATTTAGTTTAAAAAAAAGTATCCAACGATTTACAGACCACTCTTTCCCCATGTAAGTCAATGGGAAAAAGTGTTTCCGGGCCTAGCAACCAAACGGAAGTGTAGTACCGCCGTTTGGCCACCACGAATATTTTGAGTCCGGCGCACTTCCTGGGGGCTTGGTTCACACGAGGCCGTAACAGAAACGCGGAAACGGACCCCACAAACGATAATGGGTCCCAAGGTGGATAGATCTGCAAACGGAACGCTCTGGGGGGCCAAACGGCTCCGTGTGTACGCCCTATACAATAATTTCCTGATAACGATGAAGCCATAGCCCCACCTCTCCCCACCTCTGCTGCTCACTGCTGTAGCATGGTTAGTAGCTACTGTCAGTAGAGGAGAGTAGCTGCTACTGCTACTGACCATGCTAAAGATGTTAGTGCAAAATCTACCAACACGTTCTCACTCCCAACCCGTCACATATTGACGGACGGTCAGGGCCCCTCCCCGTCACTTTATTACGTACAGGGTACCCCTTGGAAGTCAGTTTTCAACAGGCAGGGCATCCCATAGACCTTCATAGACCTCCCATAGCGTTGATAATAGACACCATGAGAACGCTCCCCGGCAAATGCTACCCCGACGGTTGGTTTTTATTGTCAATATTAATATAATAATTATTTATTTTGTAATAGTCACACTCGATTTCGCCAATTTTCTTGTTGCCCCAGCTGGTCGACACCTCTTTTAGCAGAAACAAAGGCTACATTCATGTATTAAATCAATGTTAATCCATGTGTGTGGTTATGGAATTAATGGACGTGCCGTTGTGCGATTGCGCAACGCAATAATTTACAAACTCTTCAACTACAACCCTAATTATATTTAAAAACATTTTAGAAGGCCTCACGAAATACTTTAATGTAAATTTAAATGTGAAGGGATGTGTGTAATGTGGTGATTATTATTCACCCGCGGATCTATGGGTTGGGGTATTGTTGCGCACGGACATTATAGTTAACCGGACTTTCTGTTGATGTGAAATCCGAAAACATTTAAAAAAAATAAAATAATACTTTATTTCGAGTGTGCTTGCTTTTCTCTTTGAAGGTCATCACATAACGGCATTGTAATACACGGTTCGGCTGCATTAAATATTACATATCTGCCGTAGTTTGCTATTTATAGAGCCCTGATGAGAGGACTTCTAGACAAACAGGAATAACTGCCGCCGAAACTGAATATGTGACGTGGATCATAAATATATCAGCAATCAAACAAAATCTTCAATTTCTCTTCATTCAATATGTCTCCTTGCAGTATCAATACTAATTCGGCTGACTTTTATATTTGATCCAATCGGTATATTGGTATATGTACACCATAACAGTGCACAGCTGATAGAAAGGGACACCTAGTGGTTAAAGCACGTTATTGAAATGTATTATTTTTATTATTAGATATTAATAGGAGACACAGACAGACAAACTAATAAGGCTTTTTTTAAACATTAAATAATACTTTAGGTTAAGGTCTTATTTTGAATAAGAAAAAAGCTTTGGGGGTATACATATTAAGCCTGACAAAGTACTAATATATTGCTTTCCTGCAATGTTAACTACTGTATGTTTAAGCACTTATTTTAACTGATACTATACATATGTATTATACTCTTATAAGATGTATGTAGATCAGGGCTTCTCAAACTCCGGACCTACGGTGGCCCTGAAGTGCAAGACACCAGAGCATTTCACAAAACACAACAGCATTTCACAAAACACAACAGCATTTCACAAAACACAACAGCATTTCACAAAACGCTACAGCATTTCAGAAAACACAACAGCATTTCACAAAACGCTGCAGCATTTCAGAAAACACAACAGCATTTCAGAAAACACAACAGCATTTCACAAAACGCTACAGCATTTCAGAAAACACAACAGCATTTCACAAAACGCCACAGCATTTCACAAAACGCTACAGCATTTCAGAAAACACAACAGCATTTCACAAAACGCAACAGCATTTCACAACACTCCACAGCATTTCAGGAAACACAACAGCATTTCACAAAACGCCACAGCATTTCACAAAACGCCACAGCATTTCACAAAACACAACAGCATTTCACAAAATGCAACAGCATTTCACAAAACTCCACAGCATTTCAGGAAACACAACAGCATTTCACAAAACTCCACAGCATTTCAGGAAACACAACAGCATTTCACAAAACGCCACAGCATTTCACAAAACTCCACAGCATTTCAGGAAACACAACAGCATTTCACAAAACGCCACAGCATTTCACAAAACTCCACAGCATTTCACAAAACACAACAGCATTTTTACAAAACTCCACAGCATTTCACAAAACACAACAGCATTTCACAAAACGCCACAGCATTTCACAAAACACCACAGCATTTCACAAAACGCCACAGCATTTCACAAAACGCTACAGCATTTCAGAAAACACAACAGCATTTCACAAAACGCTACAGCATTTCAGAAAACACTACAGCATTTCACAAAACGCTACAGCATTTCACAAAACGCAACAGCATTTCACAAACGCTACAGCATTTCACAAAACGCTACAGCATTTCAGAAAACGCAACAGCATTTCACAAAACTTAACAGCATTTCACAAAACTTAACAGCATTTCACAAAACTCCACAGCATTTCAGGAAACACAACAGCATTTCCCAAAACGCCACAGCATTTCACAAAACTCCACAGCATTTCACAAAACTCCACAGCATTTCACAAAACACAACAGCATTTCACAAAACTCCACAGCATTTCACAAAACTCCACAGCATTTCAGAAAACACAACAGCATTTCACAAAACGCCACAGCATTTCACAAAACTCCACAGCATTTCACAAAACTCCACAGCATTTCACAAAACACAACAGCATTTCACAAAACGCCACAGCATTTCAGAAAACTCAACAGCATTTCACAAAACTCCACAGCATTTCACAAAACACAACAGCATTTCACAAAACGCCACAGCATTTCACAAAACGCTACAGCATTTCAGAAAACACAACAGCATTTCACAAAACGCCACAGCATTTCACAAAACGCTACAGCATTTCACAAAACACAACAGCATTTCACAAAACGCCACAGCATTTCACAAAACGCCACAGCATTTCACAAAACGCTACAGCATTTCAGAAAACACAACAGCATTTCACAAAACGCTACAGCATTTCAGAAAACACAACAGAATTTCACAAAACGCCACAGCATTTCACAAAACGCTACAGCATTTCAGAAAACACAACAGCATTTCACAAAACGCAACAGCATTTCACAAAACTCCACAGCATTTCACAAAACGCCACAGCATTTCACAAAACACAACAGCATTTCACAAAACGCAACAGCATTTCACAAAACTCCACAGCATTTCAGGAAACACAACAGCATTTCACAAAACTCCACAGCATTTCAGGAAACACAACAGCATTTCACAAAACGCCACAGCATTTCACAAAACTCCACAGCATTTCAGGAAACACAACAGCATTTCACAAAACGCCACAGCATTTCACAAAACTCCACAGCATTTCACAAAACACCACAGCATTTCACAAAACTCCACAGCATTTCACAAAACACAACAGCATTTCACAAAACGCCACAGCATTTCACAAAACACCACAGCATTTCACAAAACGCCACAGCATTTCACAAAACACCACAGCATTTCACAAAACACCACAGCATTTCACATTGGACGGAAAGGGTATTCCTTTAGGGAGAACACTTCATGTTTATGATTGGACAGAGCCAGCCAGAGAAGCACTGCTGTGATTTGTTGTTTTTGCTGCCAGTCAAGAAATGACGCCCTGTTGGAGAAACGTGGATTTTGGATCCTTAGCTTGAAAAAATAAAAAAAGAGTAGGCGGAGCTAATGCCTGATCAGAATTCTACTGGAGATAAAGTTAAATTCTGCTGTGTTAACACGCCGTCCTGTTCTAAACCACATCAAAGATTATTTCTTTCTCACAAGGTGAGTTCCTTTTTTTATTTCCTGCTTTTTAAACACATGTGCTCTACAGTACAGGTTAGCTCTGAGTGTTAGCGAGGCTTGCTAATGTAAACAAAGACGAGATTACGTCCAAAACACGTCAGGCATGGTTTCTGATGGCAATTTTCTGTGGGTCCGCTGCCGATTTGACGTCAGATCGGCAGCAAATCTGTATCCGCTCGTTATACCCCTGTTTTTAAAAGATTTGGGTACGGAGGAACAGAGAGAGGGTTTTATTTTCTGACGCTGCGTGTGAGTTCCCCGACGCACCGGGGACACATATTTATGTTTAAAAGACATCACAAAGTGCATTTTGCATAATAGGTCCCCTTTAATGTATATTTTCTTGTGTCTGACGCGTTGTGAGAAGGAACGGTGCCCCTGTATACACACACACATTCAATACATACATATTGTATGTATTGAATGTGTGTGTGTATACAGGGGCACCGTTTACCGACAGGCAAGTGCTTGGACCAGAAGGGGGCCCCCAAATAAGGTAGATTAATCCAATCCAATCCAACTTTATTTATATAGCACTTTAAAACATCCAGACCAAAGTGCTGTACAGAGAGATACATAACATATAAAATCACACAGCTCAGCTCACAAAACATTACATTTAAAATAAAAGATACAAACACAAAACAAACCAGAATAAACGTAACAATTTCATAATAAATACAAAATAAAAAAAGATTAAGAAGGTCCACAGCAACGAAAACATGACACACCCTTTAATTTACTGCAACGACATGTCGGGAAACCCAAGGGGGCCCCATGCATAGCGCGCCGAAACTGCTTCTTAATTTCAGTTTCGTTGCTCCGTTCCGGGGGTGGGGACTTTACTGGCATTGATCCGGACTATTGACCTTGTATAAAATTCACAAGTGAACAAAAAAGTTTGAGTACCCCTGATGTAGATAGTATAAGAAATGTGCAGAATATGACAGTTTAATGGTGGAGATATGCACATATTGATAGATGTCTTGTAATGCACTGTTGAGGAACTTGCGACCCAGGTTTTTCATCTCCGACCTTGTCAGGTATTGAACAATCAATAAATAAAGAACACAGAATTATTACATATAAAACACAGAATTTGTGTGATTATACTAAATGATTTACAAATAAACACCACTGCATATTTACTGTAAGGGAAACTTCTGTGTAGCAGCAATGCATTACAACTTTACACATGCTGATGTAACGCAAATGTTTCCAACTTGGGATCAATAAAGTATATCTTATCTCTTTCGACCCCACTTCGAGCGATATAATTACTAACAAAGCACTTATATACTAATAAAGGACTGGCTTATCTAAAGCCAGTTGAGTAGCACTTGAAATGTTTTAGCTCTATGAAACCTGATGTACTTATATGATTCTGTTTTCTTCAAGTTTGTATCTTGTTGGTCGAACGCACTTATTGTAAGTCGCTTTGGATAAAAGCGTCAGCTAAATGCAATGTAATGTAATGTAAGATGATCGATGGCTATGCCATATTTGCCTCTGAACCTTGACAAGTGCATGTTTCAGGCTTATCAATTAACAACAGGAGGGGTCACAGACATAAGACCAGCTGTTAAATAAAGCTCTTCTGACCTTAGCTGTCATGTGGGTAATGCTGCCCATTATGGGCACAAGCAATTTTCACCCATTTATTAATTATATGTTTTAAATTTGAGTGTTCCTATCCCCTAAACCTCCAGGGATGTACACAGTTTAATACTGGCAACTTCTTATTATGGGAAATACGAAAACGTCTTTTAAAACTACAATTCCCTGTAGAGACGTGCCATAGAGCATGTTGCAAAACACACAATAACCATTATGTGTAGTTCTGGGGATGGGGTGGGGGAGGGGGGGACAGGGTGGATCCGTTGAAATCCAGTTTTGGACAGTCTGCCGTGGTTCCATCCCATTTCAAAGTGTTGTTCGACGCTCGGCGTAACCCTTGGCGCACACTCAAACATCCAATCACAGAGCTTGAGGACTATCACGGGGGTTGTCTAGCGAAGCGGAGAGAATACTTACTTCCAGGTGTACAATTCTCTAAAGCAACTACTATGAGCTGCTCCGACCCTCGGTCCTGACGGACTCCAACTTGTGTTTATTAATCAAACAAATAAATTAACACAAGGATAATTATGTGTTATTATTGAGTAAATAACAGTGTGTGGTTTAGAAAATAATACAAAATTAGAAGGAAAAAACGATGAAACAATACAGATTTCAGTATTCTGAGCCCCTACTCTCCCCATAACTGACGGCAACAAAAGTCCTACATTATTCAATTAAAATAAAGAAGTAAAAACAATAAGTGTGGCTTGATATTGAGTAAGAAAAAGGTTGATAAACGCTGTGAGCATGGATCTGCGGAGAGCATTTCGCCGCGATCCCAACTCCTCTATTACCAACGTTCAGGGAGCTCTATGCAAGTCAATGGGACGCCCTGCCCGTTGAAAACTGACTTCCAAGGGGTACCCTGTACGTAATAGAATAACGGGGAGGGGCCCTGACCGTCCGTCAATATGTGACGGGTTGGGAGTGAGAACGTGTTGGATCTACAGCTCCTCTACCACAACCATCAGCAACAAGTGGACATGGAGAATTACATGAACTACATGTTGCTAAATCCACCGCGGGGCAAAAACAGAAGGGCAACCGTGGCAACCATGCTCGGGGGTCTTCTTCGCTGCTTTTGGTGTATTTTGTGGCGAAAGTACAGCGCCACTTACAGGCCCGGCATATGTACTACAGCGTCTCCAGCGCTTTCGAGCGGTCTCGTGCGGAAGTACAGCGCCACTTACAGGCCCGGCATATGTACTACAGCGTCTCCAGCAATCCCGAGCGGTCTCGTGTGAACGGAAGACTTTTTTGATATCGTATTCGGTTTGTTTACGTTTCGTATGCGTTTGCGTGTAAATCAATGTTTATTTATATAGCCCAATATCACAAATGTTACATTTGTCTCAGTGGTCTTCACAGTGTGTACAGAATATCAGTATGACAATACGACACCCTCTGTGGGTTAAATGGGTTCTCAGATGGTCTCTCTCTCGTGCTGATAGACAGGCTTTGACGATTGCTTCACTGAAGTTACCACCAATCTCAGCATGGCCTAAACTGGGCGAGGAGCATGCTCATCCTTGACTTCATCCTCCTCCATCTTCCCTCTCCCCGTTCTGCTCTGCGACTGGGTCACATCATGGCAGAGTTGCTGGCCTTGTGTGAGGAAATTTACAGCCCGATGCAACCATCTGTTATGTAGCAAACACATTATGTTCCAGCTCCTTCACCTTCTCCAACGCGCTGCTTTGTATTGTTAATGCGCTATTAGCATTCATGAAGGTATTTACATGCATTCACAAGCCACGCTGCTGGTATTTATAACCCACATTGGACACAGCAAAAAGTTATGGCATTCTAGCAAGTTATGATGGCTCTCCTTAAAAAGGACCATCCACCAAATAACTCTCCTGCAATGTGAAAAACATGAGCGGTGAACTTTGCATTAGCATTTATCTTCTTTCTGTTTTTGATTGGCAGTGGAAGAAAGTACATTTACTACATTTCGGAGGGAAATATTTGAAATATTCCAATAATTAGTAGCGAACAACCGTTATAGTTTGTGACTTAACAAAAAACAATTCATTGGGGCACATTGTCATAATTAAGATGTTTTGAGTTTACTAGCAGTTGCCATTTCACATTTTTGGGAAATTCCCCTTTAAATATTAGTTTGACGCCAAAACATTTTGATATTTCACAAAACAATGGACAAATGTCATTGTAAAAATTAATGCAAATGTAGGTGGATTCCCTCTTAAAGCCATCATCTCACGACTCTTAAGATTCAGTGTGTGACCCTTTAGAGGGGTGCGACCCCCTAGGTTAGGAAACACTGGAAATCGGCTTACTGTTCATAAAGATGTTCAAAATAGCTCTACATCAAGCAGATTTACCTGTAAAAGGTGGCATATACTTTGATGCCTGAGAATTATTCATCTTATGACATTATAAAACAATCAGGCACAGGGACCACACAAGTACATTTTATTTTAATACTTAAAAACGGGGCTACAATGGAGCTGATCCAGATTTGCGTCCGATATGACGTAATATCGGAAATTTAGGCTGGCTTTACACCCACGGCCCTATCAGAAACGTTGCTTTCAGAAACAATGCCCGACTGTTTTGGACGTAATATGGTCGGTGCATGTTTACATTAGCATCGCTAACACTCAGAGCTAACCTGTACTGGATAGAGCATGTGTGTGTGTGAAGAAGCAGGAAATGAACTCACCCTGTGGTATAACCGGCAAGAGAGAAAGCCTTTGAGCTCCATACTGTTTCAGAAATAATCCTTGATAATCCATGATATGCCGTTTCATCACCGCAGAATCTGCCGGTAGCATATCCCGCATGAGCTCAGCCCCCTCCTTTTCTAACCCTAACCCTTTTTTAAGCGTTATACCCCAAATCAGCACTTTTTTTTATGGGCCCCTGGCCGGCTCTGGGTCCCGGTCTGTTGCACCGGCTGCACCGTCGATAGTTACGCCACTGCCCGGCATATGTACTACAGCATATCCAGCGAGTCAAGTGGTCTCGTGTGGACGGACACGTTTATTGAGCCGATTGTGTGTGAACGGAATACTTTTTTGATGTCGAATTCGGTTCATTTTCGTTTCCCTTCCCGTGTAAATGGGGCCTTATTCTCCCAGTAGGTCATGACAGTGTGACAGTAACTAGGACTCTAAAACTGAAGCAGTGAAATGGAATTCAGCCATGAATTATTTAATTATTTACACCTGTTCTTTCCAATTGGCTTTGTTTTATCTTACCTTTTTTAGTCCACACCATGTATATTGATCCTTTGCATGTGAAGGTTTATGTAAAGTTGCTATCCTATATCATAATTATGTAGCCTAGTATCCCTTCTGATTATACCAGTTTTACAACTCTAAATGTGCATTGGATTGTGTTTGGGACTTCTAAAATATTGAAATATGAATGTACACAGCTGTCATTCTCAAAATCCAGTCGTTAAACATTAACGTCGTTTTCAAAGGATGGTAAACATCCTCCAGTTTGTTAACAGCTTGTAAGGGAACAGTGTTTAATATTTGACCAATAGCTTCAAAGATTCAACACTTTACTAAATTGTAATCATCTGACACGCTGATCTCCCAAATCAGTACACCACAGTGACTGAATGAGCATAATAATGGTCCTGAACATTATGGAGAGATGAATGACTTTGTCCCGCTGGCATTTAGCGGGATCCTCCTCTGTATTCTGGAGACGTTTCCTCTTTCCTCAAGGCCTTCGGTGGCTGATATTCTGCTGGGCAGCAAGCTAATACGACCATGGTAGCTTTTACTGCCACATCTATTACAGTGACTAACTATCTAATTTGTCCTCCTGACCAAACAACAATGGTGGTTGGCGGAGGATTCTACAGGCCCGGCTGCAGTCGAGGTGGACGGCAGTCACATGTACGGAGGAATGTCGGAGTACAAGCATGAGTATTTCATTGGGTCATTACTGGGTCCCATTGTCATTATTTTTCGTCACCATTAAAGGCTTATTGCCTCTTTTTTAATTAAGCAAGTTTCTTAATTAGATTTGCAGCATTCAGGCCTACAAACGGCCTGTCGAGGTAATGAAGTAAACGCCCAGGTTTATGGAGAGAGTGGATCAAACGAGTGTGTGTACATGTGTGTGTAGGGGGATGGCGGGTTCCTGCGCTAGAGTGATGGTGATCGTGGCTTATTGTGTTGCACAGTGATAAATGCACTTGCAAGGCGATGGCCCCCGAAAAAAAGCTTTACAGCAAGGCAAATAGTTTTTTCCTATTAGTCACCATTGACATCCTATTTTAGTGCGGCTTGATCTAGTTAGTGATGCTGCAGTCAGACATTTGGCTGCCAAACATTAGCCTCATCTCTGCGAGGCATCACACGCCGCCTCACAATGAGGACGTGCCCTGAACGCCAACAACCCGCCGCCACAAATGGAAGGACAGAACCTATCCGTTTTTGTGAGATGTTTTGTGCGCTTGCATCTTTTAGCAGGGTAATTCACGGTGCACACGTCAATACATCATAGGCCTCTCTAAATTGAGCTTTGAAACACAAAAGGAAGGGCAAACAAGATGGACACAGAAATCAATCTCCCGCCTGATAACACAGAGCGAACGCACATGCTGCCGCTCAGACAATTGACAAGGAGTCGGCATACGGCAGTATCTGTCTATCTGCCTGTGATGTCCTCCGAAAACAATCGTCTCTGACACGCCATACACGAGGCGCGAGGCAGGAAAAAGATAAGGCTATTTAGTCCTGGCCCAGCTTGAAGAATACCATACATGAATTGCCTCACAGAAATGGAAAGAAGTGAAAGAAGAAAAGACAATCGATGTGGAAATTTGGGAGAAAATACCTCACGCTCAAAACCTTCGCAGCAAATAGAAAGAGTATTCCCAGTGTTTTGCTTTTTTTGCATCAACTGTGCACTTTTATTTAATATATCTTTTTAAACTCAGATTAAACAGGGGAAATCTGAAGCACCATAACGCCCACTTACCTTTGTCTCTGTTGGTGAGAGAGAGGAGGGATGGCATGTTGAGAGCAGTGGCCATGTTTCTCTCGCTGTAGTGCAGACTTCATCTAAGCCCTGCCTCTGAGCCACTATTGATCTGAAGCACATTAGTTCTGCACTAGGGGACTAAACAAGGCCTACAGAGCTCTGCCACAATCACGCAGCAGGCTAAAGATAGGCTTTTGGCCGGAGACCTCAGCAGAAAAGACTGGAGCAAAAGCACAAACACATGCAGATCTGCTTAGGTCAGGCCCGCTAGTTATGGCCAATACCAAAGTTGATATTGAACACAAGTTACTTCAAGATATGGTACATTTTTACAGTGCAGGCATCATTCAATTTCTTAAAACTTTCTTTAACTACAATGATCTAAACCACATATTTGTAGCAAACAAAAGATTATGCCACTTCTTAGCGACCGCCTTTTTAAAGATATGTACTGATGGATTTTATGTGATAAAACAACTTGTTATAATCTCTTAAGCTTCTGTTAACCACAGACTTAATTTCAGGCATCTAACCAAAAACCCATTGACTGCAAGAGACAAGAACTGGAATCTGGAAGGCAGTGCAGATGCCAAGATCTATTTAAATATTAGTTTGACGCCAAAATATTTTTATATTTCGCAAAACAATGGAAAACATTTCATCGTAAAAATGCATGCAAATGTAGGTGGATTCCCTCTTAAATCCATCATCTCACGACTCTTAAGATTCAGTGTGTGACCCTTTAGAGGGGTGCGACCCCCTAGGAAACACTGGAAATCGGCTTGCTGTTCATAAAGATGTTCAAAATAGCTCTACATCAAGATTTACCTGTAAAAGGTGGCATATACTTTGATGCCTCAGAATTATTCATCTTTTGACATTATAAAACAATCAGGCACAAGGACCACAAAAGTACATTTTATTTTAATACTTAAAGTTTTTTGCTTTATAACACTTCTGCAAATTCCTTAAGTAAGACTGTGAAGGCAGGATTTTAACTTATATTGGGCATTTTTTAATTGTTTTATTAAATGTTCGAACACTTCTTTCGGCCACTGATGACTTGCTAATTTCAAGTTTGCCATATTTAAAAAAAAAAACTGAATCCATTCATTTTGAGTTAGACTACAGTATGTGGCTTTTGCAAAACAGCAGCCTTGTTGTGAATGTTCAAATATGGTGAAAGTAAGAAGATTCATCCCATCATTAAACAAACTGTGTTTGATGATATGTACTGATGGATTTTATGTGATAAAACAACCTGTTAGAATCTCTTAAGCTTGTGTTAACCACAAACTTAATTTCAGGCATCTAACCAAAAACCCATTGACTGCAAGAGACAAGAACTGGAATTACCAAAATGCTTTCTCATTACCTGGTTTAGGGACTCGTTCCTGCAGCACTCCATTGGTTGTTTTGGCCAACAAAAGGCTTTGGAAGGGTCAAAAGGCCTTGGACTTCGATATTGGAGGTTAGTTGTCCTACTTATGGTTAACAATGGTTTCTTTTAACCATGATCACGATCATTCACAATACCCATGTAGTCTTTGATTCAAACAGTCACCACAGCAGTGTCCAATCAAGAAAACCTTTTATTTTTCTTACAGTGTTTTTGAAGATACTGACAAAAGATTTTGATGAGCCATTAAGGATGTCAGAAAAGGCTTTTGTATTGTTCTCAAAGGTAGTTACTCAAGATATTGTTTTGTCTTAATTGAGGATTGTTCAGCCCGGCCAGGAGATTGAAATGTATGTAATGTTGTTGAAAGAAAACAATACAGGCTTGTGTTGATTGCGCTCTCATTTAAACAAAGCAAACAAAGCTTTTCATAAAGAAGCCATTAGAGGTGAAAAGGTTCCATCAATATTTGTTGGAGTTACGGTTGCCTCAGACTGTAAAGGGTTGCAAACAATCATCATTCCTGCATTGACAAAAACACAAAAATAAGATGTTTACTTTAGTCATATACTTCATTACGTATATTCATGCTGCTGTGCCTGGTTCACATGTCACTGTCTCCTTACTGCAGGAGACTGAATGTCACAGTTGATGTTGTGAGATGTTCACAATGTGCAGAGATTTTCCAGACTGGATGCTTGAACTCAGCCTCGGATTTTGAGAGTAGGGATGTCTTCCAGAGCCAGATTCCCTTAGTGCCCCTAGAGAGAGACCTGACAGAGAAAAGCCATAAGACAAGCTTCAAAGGACACACCAAGATTGCCTGCCTCTCCTCCACCACATCATCCTTTCTCCTCCCCCCTTCCTCATCTCCCCTCCTTCTCCTCCTGGGTACATTTGCCAGCCATTCCCTTGAGGGGCTCTAAGATTGCCTCCAGTTGGATGGACTGTCAGCGGCCAGGGGGCTCTCCTCCCCAGACGGCCCCAGCGCTGTGCCCGCATCTCTCTGATTTGCCTCACCAGCTAAAGCCCCGGGCCTGCAACCTCGCTTTGTGCCATCTGTGCCCAGCGGAAACCCGGCTGGAGCACTCCCTCTCTGGGTAATCTTCCCGCCGGAGCCCCTTTGATCAGAGTCGATAAACCAGGCATGGCTACAGGGAGGCCTGCTGCACCAAGCAGCCACCCTGGAGAACCATCGAGCGGGTTAGAGTAACACAAGCTGGATTGAAATGGAGATTTTATTTAACCCATAATTGGAACAAAAGCTAAGTTAACCATGGTTTATTGGGACCTTTCGTACTGAACTTACTACATGAAAACCTTCCCATGAAAGTGTTTCTTCTGTGTACTTCAGGTATTTCTAAAAATGCCTCATTTGAGAAAAAGCTATCATAACCTGGGACTTTATCTTTCAACCTATTACCATAACACATTTCCTGCTAGGCTACTTTGTTTTTCTTTCAACATTTTGTTGCAGGATTTCACACAGAAGTAAACAAAAGCAGGATTCTTGTTTCGACACTACAGCCGTGGACGTTGTTGAATGAAATTATCATGCTAACATTATGTATTAGCTTTAGCTAGCAGGGTAAGCTAATGCTATTAGACTGATGAGCTGGAACACTACAATACTTTTTAAAACATGAAGCCTTGACAAATGATAAAGCTACAGTAAGCTATCTTTATATCAACTCCATTAAAGCAGCCCTGGAGTTATATTTTAGCTTTAGTGCCCCTTATAATAAAGAGATTTCTTGACTATTCAAAGAGATTGAAGATGAAGGATAATGAGGCAGAAATGTTGTATAAACCTATCCAAACCAAGTTAAGAGCAGGACAGAGCCACTAACTAAATACTCCTTATTTTAAGGCATGTTACAGTGTAATTGAACAGGTTAGGCAAGCATTAATTTACATTTGTTTGAGTTTTTTTCTTAAAACGATTAAGGTTTGATACCAATCCTGAGATTTCATGAAGTCATTTCTACTGCAAATTGTGATCATCAAAGAACTTCCCAGTGTGTTTCTCCTTCACATCCCTACTCTGCGACGTGGGTGGCAGCGACAGCATCTCTCTCACACATCAGCTTCATCCCTGCTCTCTTCCATCAACGTTTGCCATGTGGTTGGAGATGATCAGAGGACTGGAGAGAATTTGGTGAGAGGAGAGAAGGCAGTGCAGATGCCAAGATACTGCATGTGATCTGAGGGCTCACAGCTTTTTCATGCATCTTACATTTTCCCTCCAAGGAATCACAAAAAAAGGGAAAGGAGATCCAGGCTTGATTTTGTTTTACACCCTCCCACTCAAATGAAAATATTCAATATGTCCTTCCTCGGAAATAAAGAGGCTGAGGGGGTCGAGGAGAGTCGGGAGACAGGCAGACAGGCAGGCAGGAGGAGAGTAAGAAGAGTTACAGTAATTTGTCTCCATATGCGTGTGTTTATCTGCCTTAACATTCCGCAGTTACCAAACATGATCAGAGAACTTCAGTATGCTGGCAAATAATGACCATATTATGGAGCAGCAGGCAACATTAGGGCATGGTGATAATGTATTATGCTGGGTGGGTACAGTTTGTCATTAAGGCACGCTTTTAGTGCTGGCAGGTTTTTCAGTGATGTAATATGAGAACCAAATGAGAGTTATAATCACTGTGCGGGCCGAAGGAGGGGAAATGCATCACCATCACCGACGGATGCCTGGGATTTCTAATCGCTCATTCTGACAAATTGAGAATTATTTACATCTACCTGCTGTTCTTTGTGCAAAAGGGTCAACGTGACTTATCTTCAACCAAATAGAGGGAGTGAAAGAAGATGGCATTAATATTGTTCTTGTTTAGGTGGTTGCTTGGTTACAACTGGACAAATCAATTGAGGTTAATTCTTAAAGGTTCTATATACAGCATGAAGAGCATTCATATAGAAGCAACAACTGAAAAGATATACTGAAGTAAGGCATCCTGAGCAGAGAATTAAGTCACTCTTCCTCAGTGTTTTGAAACTCCTCTACCTGCGTTGTTAGCACCACTGTTAGCTGCTCGCAGGCGTCATGACAAAAGGTTGCCCAACAAAGGAATAGTCATTCCAAAAGATCTATGGAGGCAGAGAAAATACAACAATTTTGTACGTCCTTTCGCCGATATGACATTACTTAGGTAATATTCAGAGACAAAGAGACTACAGCTTGCTAGCGACTCTGGCTATACTTTGACCTATATGCTAACTTCTTCATGATGACATGCTAACTGTTATAATGCTAACCTTCTGATGTTTAGCAGGAATATAGGTTAAGCCTGTTGGCCATCATTGTTTAGCATGTTAGAAGGCTAATTAGTGTTACAAACAAAATAGACTTACACTGAGGCTGATGTGATCAGTTGTTCAGGTATTTGGTCAATAAATACAACATTTAAATAATGGTGCAGGTTGGAAAGTGAAGGGATTGCAGAAATGATTCCAATTTATCCAGAAGGACTATCCTGAAAATTATTGTTTGTATAAAATGTCATGACTAAAATGTATAATATGCTGGACTTCCCAGTCGTACTTTCTTGTGAAATAAATCTGGAAATCACAGAAAGCATAAAGTGCAAAGGCTGCAGTTTTAACAGTTAAAAAGTGTTGCAGGATTATGTAATATGTACTTTCTTTGTTTTTCTATATTCTCTATCTCCCGAGCAATACAACAATTTGCCTGCCTTTCACGATGGGATTTTTTCTTTTTCTTCCGCATACTTCTAACCCTGAATAGAAACTAGCAAGTACATAAAATAAATCAATCGCTGCGCTTTTTCACATGAACAAATAGCTTCTTTTTTTTTTCTGTAAGTGAGTTCACCACAATAGCCAAGGACACTGGACTCTGAGTGAAGACTGACAGAACAACTTGTTTTCTATTGAAGCCGACTATCACCTTGGAAAAATAAATCATTGACAAGTGATTGTCTTTTTCTTTCTAGTGGACAATGAGGCGGATAGAGTGTCACAAACAAGTTCCTGAGACATGTTTTGAGATCAGACGAGGGAGAAAAGGGACAGGTCTCAATGAAAGAGGAAAATGTTGTCCGTCTCAATGGGGAAGTTGGAAAGTCGTGACCCTTGAATGTTTTAGAAGACGGACTAGTCACCTCTGGAATCGACTGTCCTGTCCCACAGTCTCACGATGCCTTTATTGATAAATTTTCAGCGATGGCCATCACCGTCAGTGCTCTAAGCTACTCCAGAATCTCTCAAACGCCACCTCCGCCCCCAAATCCTATCCACATCATCCTTCAATCTTCATCCTCCTGCTCCCCCGGCTTATCGATTTTCTATTTTCCCTTTTCCCTTTTCTCCCCCTCCTCCCTTCTGTCCTCCAGCTCTCTCCATCTTCTCAAACACACTTCCAACAGTTCAGTGTGCCTCTTTGAGGTTTTTATTCAGTCTTTTCTCTCCTCTCTCTCTCTCTTTCACCCTCTTTCTCATTCTGGTCAGAGTTTCTCCTCTTTGACAAGGTCGAAGCCCCAGCCGTGCTCGGAGCTGCTTAAGGTTCGTAAATGGAGATGTAATGTAATAGAGTGGTCGGGTAATAGAATCTATGAGGGCTGGGTCTGATCTTGTTAGAGACGGACGGACTGGAATGGCTCCATCGGGGTCCTGAGCCATCAGCGTCCTGGATGGAGGCTTTGTTTAAGACTTTCATGCCAAGATATATGGAGAAACTATTTCAGGTATGACAATGTTTCATACATTTTAGTCATATGATGAAAACTGTGAAACATAGACATTGTTACAGTGGGATTATTATATTTTGAGGGGGTTATAATAAGAGAGTACAGATAGTGTAGTATAAAAAGGACAAAGCTTCGTACGAAGGTCTGCTTTTAATGACCCATGTGAAACCAATAGTTAATGTTGAATAGTTACGTGCTTCATTTTTTAAGCGATTTATTTAGTATGAAAGATATCTTTTTTTACTATTGAAAGGCATTTTGTTATGATTAAAAAGATTTCCTAAATTATCATTAGTCAAGGCAAGGCAATTTTATTTATATAGCACTTTTCAGCACGTGGCGATTCAAAGTGCTTTACAGATTAAAAGCAAACGACATTTAAAGAACTTATTTTGTATTGTTAAGGTAGTTGTAAGATGTGTGAGTATTTTTATGGTGTTGTGAACTTGTTAAGACATGTACAGTATGGTATTGTGTCAATGACAATGTTGTGCTTCAATCCTTGTCTTTGCTGATCAGTTTATCAAAGCTCTCCCTTTCCTCCTCACCCCAACAATACCTGCTTGCAGACCTGTTCCTGTTTCATTTAAGCTGTTAAAAGCATATTTACTCATGAACTTCTTCATAGCATTTGAACTTAGCTCCTGTTGTCAATGGTATTTTCTTTTTATGTCTCCTGGCGGTGTTGCCTCTATGGAAACAACCAGGTTGAAATAACAATGAGAACCTTTTAACCATTAAGTACTTCACTGTTTCATTTGGGTTGCATACCTACCTTTATTCGCTCACTTAAACTATTCACAGCAAATGTTACATTTTTAACTGGAATTTTCGATAATTAGTTCAATTCAATTAATTAATTCTCTTTGATATGGATTTCATCACCTTATAAAGCAAACCGAGACCGAGCAAATACGAAAACCATAAACCTGACCTTAAACTCGGACCTCAAAACACTGAGGTATTTGAAATGGCTAACTGTAACTATGGATATTTTTCTTTTTCATCAATTTCTCTGATACATTCCTCTCAAATGAATTGTAACAAAAACAGGAATCCAATACAGAAGCTGAATGCAAAAGAAAGTCCAACAGTATGTCGAGACAATGCAGTATTTTTCAAAAGGAATTCTGTGCCTGAAAGAAATTCTTGACATGTTGGAAAAAAGTTCCCAAGGTTTTGAACACATTTGTTTTTAGTAGGAAGATGTCAGCCAATGATTCAACGTCCACAAAAAAAGGCTTTGGATAACTTCTTACACTGTATATCCCAGCCCTGTAGCCTTGTTAAACTAGTGTCCCGTACCAGGATGGATCGCTATTAGTTGCTCTGTCCCATCAGGGGTGACCTTCAGTGGGACGCTGATGCAGTGGGATATCTCCCTGCTTGGCAGCACCAGACAGGCCACCGCTAAGGCAAGGACGCAACCGCTGTGGATCTATCACCCAAAGGAACGGCCACTTCCTGGTGAAGCGACGGTGGAATACATCAAACTCCAACACAACAGCAGGACACTGCTGCAGGTGCTCTGCCCACCGACTCTCTTCACACAAAGGAACAAAGGTGCGGCAATCCAAAAAAAGTGTGTAATTTGCGGAAATAGGGGGAGGATACATTACTACACAACAATAAGCAAAAGGAAGTAAGAGGGATTGTTCTAAAACCAACTTACGTATGAAATACATTTGCAACTAAGAAGGACGCTTGTTGTAAAACCCAATACAACTTTTTCCTAACTTTAAATCATTATCAAAATCTTTACTCACGATTACCAATGCCAAAAATGTTTTAAAAGGAATTTCTTAAAGAAAAATGACACACACAATCTTGAATTCTATTATATATGCTGGTGACACAGCATAGCCACAGAGTAATGGCAAATGGCAGCAGACATGGATCAACATAGTATTCAAACTTTACTTTTTTTTCAAACTATTTTCAGTCTTTTTTGATGACAAAACATATGTATATAAAGTTTGTAGAAAATGGTTAGGATGGTCAAATATTGGCAGTGACAATGGTTCACAGATACAAATCGAGTGAAAATAAGGAATGGAGAGTCAACTCAAACGTTTTTTACACTTCCATTACCTATTTCATTTCATTGGCCAACTGCAAGTACCCCCTGCATTTGTGTTGTATTTTCATTGTGGGACAAAAGTAGGTCCATCAACACCACACTCAAAAAACAAGAGATTGTAGCATGCATACTGGCATTTTTAAGTATACTTCAATTTTGTATTTGCTAATATTCATTGTTAGTGTGTGTGGTGAGCCATGATGAGCAATTCAGGTAACAATGAGGCATTAAAGACAGGTATGTACACACACAGCCAAAACAGGATTCCTGCGACCCCGATGCTTGTGTTCCCTCAGTTAGCCTCGCAGCCTTTTGGTTCAGCCGGTGTTTGATAAACTTCCCTTGACGCCTCGTATGATTAATGATGGTTAACAGAATTGAATTAAGGTTAAGAAAGACATGGCTGCGGAAAGAGAGGCGGTCAGAGGGGAGGGGGCAGCGCTGGGTTGAAGGTAGCAAGTGCGGTAAATAACTTCTTTAGAGGAAATATAGAGCAGCCCCTCCTCTGCGCCCTCTCCGCCATGCCAAGTAATTACTCGCCCCGGCCTCCTGTAATAATTCCTATTACAAGCAGAACGGAAGAGTCGGTAACTCAGCACGCAGGACAAGGTGAAGGCAAGGCCACGGAGCAGTGGATCAATATTTCATTTACTCACCCTGCTTCACCATCCCGGTCCTGGATCAAATTTACCAACAAAGCGGACGGAGGTAGAGAGAGAATGAGAAAGAAGGAAGAAGAAAAGAAAAAGAAACAAGGTCCATTGAAAACAACGACACAAGGCCTTTAATTTCCTCTGGGTTTTGGTAGGAGGAGGGAGGGAAACATGGGCTCTGGAGATGGTGCTTGTGGAGGTCAGATGTGTGTGTTGTTGTGTGTGCACCAATTTGATGCTACCACAAGGTCGTCAATCACAGATAAGTCATCAGAGAAAAGAATGTTGGAAATAACGGACAAAAACAAACATTTTTGTCCTTCTGCTTGAAAAGCAATTGCTTTTTTTCTAATTTGATTGACATGAAGCGTTAGAACAACCTCTTATATACGAAGTATTTACTAACTAAAGTGTATACTAGTGTAGAACTGCTGAACTGAGTGTCTGTTTGATACTCAGCTGTGTGGTCTGCATTGACTAGCCTATCACTTAGTGAGGGGTCATGTGGCATGAGCAGTTTATTCAGTCAGATTACCCTGCTTTACAAGCTGATCCCACCTCTAACCAACTGGAGCATGCCCCGTAAAATAAATCTTGTTAGAGAAGTGGTTATTTCTTCTTAAGCTCCTTTAAAGCTGCAATAATCAATATTTGTATACTACAATGTTTAAAACGACTATGTATGATGTGTAAGGTGTATCTCACAGTGACACATCCTCAATGAGTTATCTCCCCTACTCTGCAGCTCGCCTCAGATCTCCGGAGCGCTTTAATGATGATCGGGTTTTACGGCTCATTTATTTTGGTGGTTCAGCTCTGATTAACCCACTGTATGCTCCCTGTGAAATCTACCAGATATTTTCTATAAAGGCAATACATGTGAGATAATCTCCTAAATGAAGTATTGTTTGCATACTTTTCTTTGATTTTCTGCATGCCTATAGATACAACAAGACTGAAGTATGAAAATATGTTGTTGTATTTTACATTTCAAGGTCAGACTGTCCTTGCATTAATAACAACCATTATTATGTTAAAATGTGTTTAAGTTATTCCATCCCAAACCCTAACCCTAACCTTATATGTATCTTTGTTACCCAACCCTAACCAAACCCATGATAGATCAGAAAGGGATTATCTTTTCTTTTTTAAACAATTTGCATGATTTGTTTGAATAATCTATTAAAGAAATATTCAATCCTCAAAATGATCATTGGTATATGAATTGCTCTATATGTTTTACCTCTAGCCTTGAGAAATTCCCAAAACAGAAAAGTTCAGATGAATTGAAGTAAATGGATAGTTTGCAAACTCCCACAAAACTTGTGCAGAAGAATCCAAGTCTTATTTATCAGTTGGTATGACTTACCAAACTCATTTTTGAAACATGCAAACAGTCCTTGAATGGACGAGTAACGCACCCGCACGAAGTTGAGGCTGTTTACTTCAATACAATACAAATATGTTGTTTTAAAACAATTTTGTATCTCATTAATGCATTGTTTTTATGAATCTGTTATTCTATTATGTTTATTTATTGTGTTCCTCTCTGTTGCCTTATTATTATTATTTGTTAATGATCATGTAAAGCACTTTGAATTGCCTCTGTGTCTGAAATGTGCTATATAAATAAACGTGCCTTACATCAAGGTTTTTCTTCGTTTTTGATTGTTTAGTCACAGTAAAACTATTTTCTTTCAAGAATTCAAGGTAGCGCAGGGTAAGTAGTTGAGATAGAAATTGTCCTTTTGGGGATTTGGGAAGGCAGACTTCAATTTTTCTAAAATACTGCCGATGTTTGTGTCAGTATTTTGAAATCTGATGTGAGAAAATCTGAATTAGCCTTAATGCCCTGCAGGCTGACCGCAGCTGTGTGTAAAAAATATTCCATGCCGACATTGTTTCCTCGCCAAAACCAAAGCAACTCGTCTTCTGCTGCAGAGCTGACGGGGGCTTGGATCAATAAGTGAGAACACTCCTGACTTCCCTCGCTCTTCTCTCGCAATCGTTTCAGTCCTGTCCGAACCACAAAGGTCAGATTACCTGAAGAGAGGACAGCAGAGAGCGGGGCGGCTCATGCATTAAAGACTGAGGAGTTATAGGGTTTGGGGGGAGAAGAAGGTGGAGGAGTGAATTTAATAAATAACAAATTCCCCTCAGCTCCACAGAGCCATGCTTTGTGTTTAATTGCGCTGTATTGATTTTTCTCGCTCTTTTTTCTTTTCGTTCTTGGGTCGGGCATTTCTCTCAGTTTGGAACAATCAGGTGGCCAAGGTGGACCTTAGAGTCGAATGTCATTTATTCTCCCTCCTCCTTCCCCTTCTTCATCCCCTCACTCTCCTGTTCTTCCTCCTTTCCCCCTTCTTCCACTCACCTTCCTCCTGATGCCTTTTGTGTTTCAAGCTTTTTCGTGGCTTCTCAATTGTCAAGGTTATCTTAAAATTGCTTTGAACGCTTTCTGGCTGTTTACGAAAGATTTTGATGAATACAACAGATTGCATCAACAGCCACAAATGGTCGTTTTACTCAAACATATTGTGTTCTTAATACTTGCGAAGATGGATGGGAAAGAGATGTAATAAGGCATTGGCTCCACAATCTTTAGATCTAAGGAAAAGCATTTACACTGAGGCTGTATGATGGAAAAATTGTAATATTCTTTACAAATAATGAAAACCCACATTTTAATGTAACAACTTCAACACTTGTAACAGATGTGAGTCACTGAGACAGTCTTTAATAACATTTTATACCTACATCAGCTCATAAGCTCTCCAGGTGTTTATTATCATAATTTCTTTGTCCTTTCTCTTCTTCAGCATCAACCCTCGTGTTAATCAAAGTGTCGAAAAGTTTGTAAAATACTTCAAAGGTGACATAAAGTGCAGCGGGTGCACGGAACGCAAATAACATGAAAATCCATCATCAAAAACAATAAAACTCAGTTGATCTAACTCGGTATGTCAGCAGCCTTCACCTTTAAATAAGAGCGCGTGGTAAATGATGTGTTTCGAGCCAACTGGGGGGCAAGTTAAATGCCATGAATAAAGCTGCAGTAGCACAACCTCTGGTATGATGAATCAGGTAGAAAATCACACATGTCAACAGTGCCATCACACCTCCTCTGTGGACAGAGGTGTGTATTGTCTTCTAAAAGGAAAGCAATTTTCCAGTAATTCGCCCCTTTAAAAGCTGACTTGACATTTCTTGCCATTATGAGTACAATGTGCCCAATTATGGAATGAATGGCAATTAAACGAATGTGAAAATGTCAGATGAATTACGGCTCACTGAGGTGAACCTGGTGACATCCGGTCACCATCTACCATTTGGATCCTCCGCCATACTAACCACATCACCCCATCATGTCTTTCTCCTACAATCAGCTGATGAGGGGAAGTCTTTAGGTTCACAATAAAACACTTTCTAGACTCAACTTTAAAAATAATTGAAAAGAAACAAGACTGTAATGCAGAGTTCAGACCAGTTCCTTTAATTAAAGATGCCCTATTATGCTAAATTTTAGGTTAGTATTTGTATTTTGTGCCTCTACTGTGACATTTTTACATGCTTTAATGTTCAAAAAGGTTTTTTTTTTTTCTCATACTGCCTGTGCTGCAGCACCTCTTTTCACCCTCTGTCTGAACAGCTCTGTTGTGAGGCCTGAAACAGAGCTGTTCAGGCAGGGGGGAGTGTGTGGGAGAGAAACTCTCTCTGGAGGGAACTTTGCAATTTTAGCCTTGCAGACCATTTACATGCACAAAACCTACAGGAAAGAGAACACTCCAAAAAGCATAATAGGGCCCCTTTAAGTAAAATAAACAGTACTGCAATATAAAATACTCTGATACCTAGAAATCCTCCATTCAAATGTGTATACACACCCGGAAGTAAGTATTCTCCTTACTGTCGATTGATTTTACAGTAATATCTGCACTACTCATCAACTCAAAAACACCAGATTATCCTTGTTAATTACATTGATTGGTTTAAATTGTGTACAATGGTTTTGTGTTTTTCCCCTTCGACTCTGAGAAACAAATAGTTGTATCGGAGTATAGGATGGTAGAAGACACTACACTACCCATAATCCTCAGCTATCGTTTGAGACTACACCATGCGCTTTGCTGACAAACCCCTTGATTAGTCCTCAAGTTCTGTGATTGGTCGACCTCCGACTGTATTCCATATGAAAAAAAACGTTTCATAAAAGATAAAATCATACTTTATTCAGCAGCAGTGGCGTAGCTGTGGGTGGGCCCGAGTGGGCCTGGGCCCACCCACATGCATGTCTGGCCCACCCACAGCCAATCAGCGCGATTGACGTTCCTGACAAGCCCAGAAGGAAGTGCCACAAACTGCAGTTCATCTAGTGGCCGACAGGGGATGGATGCAGAAAGGAGCAATTTCCATAGACCCCCATGTTACAATTTGCCCAACTTTACAGCAGAAATAAACATATTTCTAGCCTGGATCCAATAAATTATTCTGGATATAGTTCGATTCCACCTTCATGACAATGGAATAGGGAGTGCATTTTTTTACCATGAGTAAATTAGTAAGTAAAGTCACTTTTGCCGTGAGTGAATGAAAGTCTTATTTCTTCTTGAGGTCTGCAGTTTAGCGTGTACACATTTACTGAATATGAAAACACTGTGTGTGCCCACTGTGCGACTGTCAAGGATAAACAACCTGTGGCCCCCCGATATATGTCGTATGTATTATTGCTACACAAACATTACATTGCAGTTTAAGTGTCGCCAACTCCGTTTCTAATATGCAAAAAGACTGCAAAATGCGTCTGATTATTTTTAGTATTTTAGATCTTTCCAATCCAGACAAGAGATCTCTCCCCCGTCTGTGTGCGAGGGGGCGGGGCAGTTTACACACACGCAGCTGCTACATGCAGCAACACACACACACGGAGGAGATGGAGAGAACGCGCTCCGAGGTGTGGTTAAACTATAGCCATGTCGATGTGGACAATACTCGTTACTAAAAGTGGAATAAGAGTTTAGCATGTAAGGGCGGTAACACGAGCAATTTGTCAAAACATCTTGCAAAAGTGCTCCACATCCAGACGGAGGAATGCACCGGGTTCGACTGTCTTTCTAGCAGCTCTGTAGCCCCATCCACGAGTAACGTTTCCAAGTCAGGTGTTATGTATGCTAGCAGCAACACACGGAGTTAACTAAATTATACAAACATGGGTTAATGATTAGAGGTAACTGAGTTATTTAGTTTGTTCAAGTTTCAGCTATTCTGTTTACAATTCTGTCATCAGATTATTTAATACGATTTGTTAAAACATTGTTGTTTCTTTTGATGTGAAATATTATGTATTTAATTTAAATAAAAAGCAATGTTAGTTTTTTTCACAATTTGTTTAGTTAGTTTGCCTTATTTTTTTCTACAAAAGAACCGATAAAAGTACTGTTAAAGGACCGGATCGATAAGCGCTATCCATAAAAGTAGTAGTACCGTTAAAACCTTAACGATACCCATCCCTATGTGGATGTCAGTTTTACACACATTCTGAGGCCGCCGTGCCTATGTTTTTTGTTTTCACTGCTAGTTTATGCTTATGTTCTATTAGTGCATTAAAAAATCATTAAAATCATGAATGAAGTTTCAGCTCAGACCCCACGCTTAATATGTCTCCCCCTGGCCCACCTACATTTCTCCAGGCCCACCCACACAATAATTCATGGCTACGCCACTGCTGCCAACACGTATATTTATATCTCGCCCTGTCAATAAGCCTCACCTTCTCTGCAAAAACTGTTTTGTTTTTGAAGTGGTGGAGAGACAATGCACAGTTACCAGGGGCGGACTGGGCATCTGTAGAATCTGGAAAACCACAGAACGGCCGGTCGTCAAGGGCCGTTGACGGCCGGCCCTTTAAAAAAAATAGTTTAACGGCATAATTTAAGTAGCGCTGATGGCCGACAGAGGGCGACAGCGGCCGCTAATGCAGTTGTGTGGTTCTTATCTGTCAAATAATCACACACGAAGAAGAAAAGAGACCGGCCACACGAAGAGAAGGGATTAGACGCCGCGGCAGACAGGGGGCCCTTCTCACTTCGGTTAAATGGATTCCTTGCGTCCCTCACTTGCGTCGTTTCCCTGTGACTAGTCCCTCCTACCAGGGAAGCATGGAGAGACGCAAGGAAACTACGAGAAGCAGGGAAATGAGTTTTAAGAGCAATGGGACGTACTTTCCTCCGGAGCGTCACGTGAAGCGACGTCCGTTTGTGATGACGCCGCACAGCTGTTCGTCTGACAGCAGCTCTGGCCCCGTTATTTCCACACACACCCCCGCCACACATTTACTGACACAAACATTTGTATCATCTGTTGTAGACCCAAATAAATAAAATCAAATAAGAACTCATTTTCAAAAAAGATAAACGCCATTCTTAAAATGTAAACGAACAATAGTTTGATTAATATTGATTAGAGTGCACAATAGAAATAAAATAATTGAGAGAAGAAAAAGAGATATGTTATCTATCAAAACCCAGTTAGATTAACATTCATTGGATTGCACACTTTGTTTGTTTGTGTGGATATGTAGCACATTAACATTTCAATAGCACTTAATGACTGACTGAATGGAAATGACAATAAATGAAAATGTAAAAGGAAAAAAGTGATCATGAAAATGGTTCCAATAAATGAAGAAAATTATTTTTGACCACTTTGTTGTTCAGATATATCACATATTTGTAACTAAATGAAACAGGAATTGAAACAAAACACGGTATAAACTGAGGAGTGACTCCCGTGAGGTTCATGTATTTTCTTCACTCCGCTGGGAAACTGCTCTCATGTCAAGAAGCATCAGATCAGTGCACTGCCTCGTCCAATCAGTGAGCGATACACAGTAAGGGGGCGGGGCGAGTGTCTGAGGATTTCATCGAAGGATGGTCTGGTGGTTCCTCGGTTATAGCTCCTCCATTATCGCTCCTCGCTCCTCGATCCTCGGTCCTCCGGCAAAAATAAGGCCATTGGGACGCTACTCAAGATGGTGCAGACAAATCAACTGAGTGAGAAGGGCCCAGGGAGAATGAAAAAACATGGATACAAAGAAAACGAAAAGAAAAAGGTGGGGCCGAGAAGGCAAGAGAGAAAAAGGTGAAGTCACTCGCAGCCAGGTGAAGCATATAAATGTCGCAAATTGACAGACCTTTTTGGCAGCAGCGCTGCTACAAGCACTATCAGCAGCAGCTTAGAACAAGTGCAAGATGATGAAGAGAATGATGAGGGCGCGAGTTCAGATTGAGCCAGCCTCCTGCGTTGCGTTCATGATGAGGGACAGAGTTGAGCTGCTGGAAGAACCATCTCAACTGGCACATACAAGTGCAGGGCAAGAGGTGGGTGAGAATTATCCCTTGAACTCAGTGGCGTTTTCAACGGGAGGCCAAGGGAAGCCAGACTTCCCCTGTTTTTTGGATTGTAGTTATCATTTTAATAAATAAATAAAAACACTTCGTTTAGTTTCGGTAATTATTCTGCCGGCCCATCTCCCCCCCTCTCATTGAGTATTTAACAAAGAAAGAGTGAAACAGCGCCCCTCTAGATGTTATGGTGAATAGTAGATTGCACTCTCTGTTGCGAGACGAGGCTAGCTGAAATTGGCTTCCCTTGGTGAAAAAAAATGGAGGGATTGACCAATCAGATGAGGCTCACGTCATGCCTCACAATCCAATCAAATCGCATCAACTTCAGTTCGTACTGTAACTGTCATTACCGCCCTTAAAAAGTAGCAAGCAACTGAAGCAAGTGCAATTATGGAGGGTGGAGATTTGGAGTATTTCATCAAAAATAATTTTACTAAACTTCCGCTACAGCAGCAACTAAAAATGAAATCTAATGACAGGCCAATGCCCAAACTGGAGCTGTGTACAGAGACGAAAAAAGAAGCGAATCGGACGTAAAACTTTAAATAATAAACAGCAGATTTCTAACATTTGACATTTCATGTGGCTGGACTGGGTCAGTTTCCAGGGCTGAATTGTAGTCCCAGTCCGCCCATGTGACAGCAGTGGGTCAAACTTTGACCCAGTGCTGTCACATGGCCAAAGCATATCTCTCTGTCCCACTGAGGTGGCGTTAGCCTTTTTCGCTGGGGGGGGAGAGAGAGAGAGCACGCTCGTGAACACTCAACGGGGGGCGGTGTTATGCCGTGTTACGAATACCCACCGAGATATGCATGCACCTCGCAGGAGCGCGCACAGCGTAAAGCAAAAACTCCCAGACATTTCAATGATCAGTATGGCAAAGTACGGTTTGGAAACTATATAATTTCCTTTTGAAGGGCATGCATGCATAACACGGCATAACACTAGAGCCTCGCTGCGTGGAAACTTTGGCGCTGTTCTGAGTTTGTTCCAATCTGTCAGACTGCTTTCAGATTTTTCCGTCATTGTTAAAACAAATATTCGGTTAACGCGACCACTGCTGTCGGACATACTCATATTCCTAAAAACCTGTCTGATGATGCTGAGTGAGTGACTAGTGAGTTTGAGTTGAGTTACTTGAAAAACATGCAGGGTCTGATTATTAAATGTCCTTGTTTATTTGTGAGATGCAGTGGCACAAAGAACATGCCTACTCTGTTTGGTAGTACTAGTAGGTAGCCTACAAAAACACTGGTTTTCTCATTCCAGTCTGTTACTGTCACTTTGTCAAAACATTTTGTTTACATTTTTTCCCCTTTATTATTCAATATCGCGATAAATACCGTACCGTGGACTTGTTATCGCGATATTATCGTACCGTGAGGTTTTGGTATCGTTACATAGTGTATACCATGTCTGAATTCATCTATAGATTTAAAGCTAATCTGCATTTAAACATAACATTTCAGGGGAAAATACTGACTTGACATAAGTAACTATCTGGGGAAGTTGTGAGGTGAGATGTTTTTATTAGGGCCGGGACTCGATTAAAAAAATTAATCTAATTAATTAGAGGCTTTGTAATTAATTAATCGAAATTAATCGCATTTTTAATCGCATATACATATTTGACCTAAGAACAGTGAGAAGCAATTTTTTTTTCACATGGATTTTAGTATACCATTAGGCGCATTCACACCGCAGTACTTTTCCCACAAAGGTTCAAGAGAATTTAGTTCATGAGAACTCTTTGAACCTGGGGGTGGATTAGGCAAATGAAGCCGCTGACGTCACTTCTTCTTCTTCTGCTTTGGGTTTACTGGCAGGCCGCAAACCACTTCACGGCGTATACTGCCGCCCAAAGTCCCCGGCCGGAAGTCCCCGGAGTTGGGGAAGGCTTCAGTAGAAGCTGCTGGGAGTCCCAGCAGCTTCTACTGAAGACTTCCGAGTAAATCGCCAGAACGCCGACACCTCCTCATCTCCACCGCTCCCATGTTTTATTTTGTGTTGCCATAAGTTAGTCTCTCTGCGTTTCTGCGCTGGGCTAATGCTAATAATGCTAATGCGAGGATAATAAAATGGCGGCTTCACAAAACTTTTTGGGAGTTTTACGGGGCGTGGTTTGCAATCCGCCCAGCCAATCAGAAATATAGCTCTTTTCTCACAAGAGAGCCGTACGAAAGTCCCTGCTCTCTAGCAGCTCTCTGCTCTCTAGCAGGGACTTTCGTGGGGGTAAAAAGGTTCTCATGAACTAATTTGAGTACCGGCTCTTTTTGGTGTGAACGCGATAAAAGAGGCTAACGTCCACGCTAGCTTCCACGCTAGCTGCTATATGTTTTGCATTGAGGTGATACTTGAGGCTTGATGTGCTGCGGTGATATGCGAATTCCTTTTTGCATAATTTGCACACAACCGTGCTCTTATCGACGCTTCCATCCGTCCGTTTTTTAAAACAACATTTCCCACTGTTGTTCACTGTGGTTTGTTGTTGTCTGAAGTCATGAACGTTAGTTGGTGCTCCAGTATAATCGGTACGCCTGAAACTCATCCAGTGAGAAACGTTCCGCGGTGCAAAAATAAGTGCGATTAAAATGCGTTAATTTTTTTAACGCGTTAATTTTTGTGTAATTAATTAATCTTAATTAACGCGTTAAAGTCCCGGCCCTAGTTTTTATGTTTGTTTTTTGTTTTATCCTTTTCACCTGCAATGCCTTGGTAACTTTATGCAAATTAGCGCATTTTAATAAGGCCTAGTTAACGCCTAATTTGCATATCAATGTGGCGATTGTGATGACGTTATTAGATACACATTTTACTGTAGGCCTATTCACCTTTAGTGTCTCCCCTTAAGTTCAGTATTAGCTTGTATGCCCATGATAAATTGCCTTAGCTAAACCTTGAGCTAACTTATCCATTAGCTAGTAGCCTACCTTAGTTAACGATACGCTATATTTGTTTTTGTCTTTTAGCAGCTGTAAACTCGAGGCACTGGCAGTGTAGTAATTTGTTCATCACCACTCACCTTCAAAATAAGCCAAGAAAAGCCGGCATAACATGGGACAGTAAAGTAGGAGGTGCTGCTACCTGTCAGTCTGAACAAGTGACTGCCGATATAGGGTAGAGAGAGCATCGGAACTTCACAGTCTAATCTCCCGACCTGATATTTTTATTTTGTATTCAATCAATATATTTTTGGAAAGGGAAACTGTGCGCCAACAGCAGTAGATATATATTCATTTATAAAAATAAAAAAAGGGGAAAAAGGGCACTTTCTCTGGAGGAAGAAAAAGGGCAGGGGCTCAAGCCCACTTTGATGTCTATGTGTGCACGTGCCTGCTGTTGAAGAACCTGCGACCCAAGTGTTTCATTCATTGCATACCGTAGTTGTGTATATACACAACTACGGTATGCAATGAATGAAACACTTGGTTTATGTTGATTGACATATCATATACAGTATATGATATGTCAATAAACCTTTGAAAATCTTGAAAGGGATGTGCAAAATAGCCATTATATACAGTTTTTGATGAACGATTAGAGAATAACGAGTAATGAATATACTTTATAGAGATATGCAGATACATTTTTTGTCTTCTCAAGCACCCACTACCAAATATTTCACCAGATTGTTGGCACTTGACAATCACCTTCACTGAATTTTACTCAGGTGAAACTAAAGTCTGATTTAAGGGTTGTTTATCTTTCACATCATTAATCCAAATCTGTAAAGTAACTAAAATAAATGTAGTGTAGTAAACAATACCAGGTTAACCTTAAGGCCCTGACACACCAAGCCGATATCGGCTGTTCTCGTAAGTCGGGAGACGAAGCGTGTCCTGTCGCCCAAACTCAATTTGGTGTGTCCCGAACCATCGACCGTGACACGCCTTATTTGGACTGCCTGACCCGATCCATGGCCGATTCAACATGTTGAATCGGCCATGGATCGGGTCTGGCAGTCGGACCAAACAATCACTCTGATTGGCTGTTCAGCTAGCGAATCAGTGCATGAGAAGCGATACGGAAGTGAGGGACGTAAACAAACGATTTAAGAAGAAGGCACACACAGACTGCTATTCATATTTAAATATAGCAACATCTTTAGCTTGCATACCTGTTGCCAAAAATCGCAGCGTAACCATCAGACGTGTCCCCACGGAGATGCAATCCCGGTAGTTGGTGTTTTCCCTCTGGGTGATTGGAGTGATGAGTTCCTCCAACATGTGGAACTGCACAGGAAAAAGCCGAGCGAAATTTCTGAAATCTGGCACTTCATTGAATTCCAGCTCTCGACACAGGTTCGGGAAAGCACCGTGAGCTTCTCGCTGTAGTATCCATGACTTCACCCATTTAGTGCGGTTTCTCCTAATTCTTCGCTTCCGCTTCTTGAGAGACTGTTGCTTGAGAATGTCTTCCACAAGTAACACTGCAATGGCTGATAGCTCCAGTGCCGCACGAAACATGTTTTAGATGGACGAGAGGGAAAATGGAACGCACAAGCTATTTGTTGTTGTTTATATCACGGTCTGTTCTTCTTCTCTGTCTTCCGGTTGTTGCCTCTTTTGAATGACGAATACACACTACCGCCGCCTGCTGGTAAGGAGAGTTATTGCCACTCACGCACTGAAGTCTTTGCGGTGTGTTCCCGTGCGACACATGGCCAAGACGCAGGAGAACACGGCCAGGCAACAGCCGACGTCAGCGTCGGCGAGTCCTCTGGTGACTGCTTGGTGTGTCAGGGCCTTTAAAGAAAGCCCTCAGGATTACAAAAGACCCCCATCACCCCAGCCACAAACTGTTCTGTCTGCTGCCGTCTGGCAGGCGGTACCGCAGCATCCGGACTAAAACCACCAGACTCAGAGACAGTTTCATCCCACAGGCCAGAAGACTATTCAACACCTGCACTTTTGAAACAACATCCACAACATTAATCTGGCTGCAATTTACACATTATTTATCTAATATATCATATTCCAATCACTTGTATATAGACACCAATGTGTTTCCCATCCCCTAAACCTCCAGGGATGTATACAGTTTAATACTGGCAACTTCTAATTGTGGGAAATACGAAAACGTCTTTTAAAACTACAATTCCCAGTAGAGACGCGCCATAGAACCTTTATATATACAGTCCATGCATAGAACATGTTGCGAAACACACATATAGCCAGCATGTGTAGTTCTGGGGGGGGTGTGGACTCGTTCGAATCCTGTATTGGATAGTGTGTCTTCGACGGGTTTCATTCCATTTCAAAGTGCTGTTTGACGCTCGGCGTAAACTTTGCGCACTGCCACTCCAACATCCAATCACAGAGCTTGAGGACTAATCAAGGGGTTTGTCAAGCAAAGTGGCTGGTGTAGTCCTAAACGATAGCTGAGCATTATGGGTAGTGTAGTGTCTTCTGCCATCCTAAACTCCGAAAAACTATGTGTTTCTCCGAATCGAAGGGGAAAAATACAGAAGCATTGTACACAATTTAAACCAATCAATGTTGTGTAATTAACAAACATGATCTGGTGTTTTTGAGTTGATGAGTAGTGCAGATATCACTGCTCAGTTTGCCTTTAACTGCCGCCGACATGGACGGTGCGATGCTTCCCTGAGGGTCAAATACCGCCGCAGATGGGAATACATTGCAATCAGTTGAAAGCTCTTTGCGTCCGTTTATGAAGCTGAAGGAGACTTGGTGCGTCACAACTGCACGCCAAAGGACCCTGACCAAGCGTCACTATTGGACTATCGGGGAGTGAGACTGTGTTGGTTGATTGCACAATGTAATTGCTGCGGAATAATGACACCATCTGCGTTTAGATTGGTTTTCTGCAAGCCTCACTTTGACATTCTGTCCGTCTCCCAGTCGCTATCTCCCTTTCACAATAAAAGCCCTAGTCGTATAAACTGAATCACTGGTCAGAAACAACTCTGCCAATCACGGTCAAATGTCATGACGACAGCTCAGCAAATGTAAAGCTTTTACCTAACTGAATAGTATGGATCAAAGTGTCACAACATAAACACATCATTGCAAATCTGCAACCATTGACCAATACAATTAGATTTTCCATTCGGTACCAACTATTATGACAATAAAGATGCAGGATAGGCTACATGTGTAAATCGTATTACTCCTTTACTTCTATATGACCGTGTACACAAACAGCATATTTCAAGGATAACATTTTTGCGAAAAGAAAGTTGGAAAGGGGGTCATGAGCCCTGGTAAGCAGAAAAAAAGTAGAATATGAAGTTATAACCAAGAAGTGTGATGTTTTTGTCTGTAGGGTTATGTCGTTGCCTCAGTTGTGGATAATGCACAGAACAGTGAGAACACTTTATTTGAGACTTTTTACTTTTCACAGTTTACAAGAATTTAGGCAACAAAAGCACAAAAAACCTTTGTTGTACTGAGTGGTGGGACTCTCCCAATCTACAGGAGCTGTGAGAGAAATATCACATGGACACAGACGTCCCTCCGGTAGTGCCGAATAAAGTTTTTCAGCCTTAGCAACAGTAACCGAGTGGAGTGGAGAATTGAAGAATGCCAATTCATTCTGCGACTCGCTGCTGTTCGTTTGTTCACATCAGCCCTCCGCTCTCTGTTCTCTGCAGCCTCCTTTGTTCAGTAGCCTACACGTTATGGCCACAGTCACATGGGTATAACAATATGAGTGTTGAGGGCTCTCTTTAAGGTATAAGTGTGATGAATGTTGGTTTGCACGACAGTCAGAAAGTTATTTTAACACTGAGAGATCTCGAGGAGTGAAAATATCTGCCAATGTGGCACAATTTCTGAATTTAATTTAGAAAGAAAAAATGTATACTTTGACGAAGCTGTCAGCCTACTTGAGGTCACAGAATTGCTGCAAATATTTGCCCAATATATAATTAAACTGCGCTGCGTTATGCAGTTTGCCTTCCAAAGGATACTGAAAATGTATATTACAATTGTAAATTAGCTATAGCTTAGTAGGCTACATATCTTATTCACAATTCGACCATAAGCAATTGTAACAGGGGTTAAATGATTATTTTGGTTTGTTTTGTAATCCTTGTTTATCATTATCATCAGGCTTCAAAATCCAATCGTTTGGACTATACATTTTCTCTCTGATATCTGAATCTTAATGCGGTTTAAAATGCATGTAGCATCTGGTTAAGCAAGGCATCCATTTCCTGCATCTCCTGGATCACAAGGAGTTTCTAACCAGATGATCCATTCAATGTCTTTCTGGGCTACAAACGAAACAAACAAATGTCAATTTACATCCAGATCTATTTTACCTACAAAATAAAATAATTGTTTACTAGCCAGGGGCCTCATTTATAAACGGTGCGTACGCCAGTTTCTACGCACTGTTTGCGATTTATAAAAAACTAACTTGACGGGAAAATGTGCGGTCCTCCATGCAAACTCTGACCCATATACGCACTAAGCACAAAAACAGGAGAGACGAGAAACTGCGACACCGCGTTGGCAGAAGGAAGAATGGAGAGAAATATGTGGAAATAATAACATAAATAAAATGTTACCTCTCATTTATCATATATGAAGAATTCATTTTCACAAATTGATTAAAGCCAATCTTAAAATGATTTAACAAACGCCTGTTTGCGACTCCTCAGTGCACACACAAACATAACTTGGAGAAATAAATAAATACGGAAATGTTATTAATCACCCCTCGATTATGTTCTCTTGTTAAGAAATGTATTCTCATAAATGATGCGGTAAACAGAAGGATAGAATTACTTTAAACTGACGCCGTTTTGCATTGCTATAGGTTGTATAGATACGAGCATGCATATCATGTTTAATCATGTTTTATGCCTTTCGCCACCTACTTGATAAGTCGCTTGTAAAACACAGGATGTATGGAAACTAAGAACACCATGTGGTAAATTGTACAGCTAATATAACACAACACATTAGTTGTATTTCTTTAACTGGTGGATTATGGATATATAGTTGCTGATCGACAGCTGGAACAGAAACCACCAAATACAAAAACATAATTCAGATCCAGTCGTCATGACTCCACTCCGGAGGGATTCCCCGATCATTTCTTACAGTTTCTCATCAAGGGGGTGTCTCCTGTCCCCGGTACAAACACACTGCCTGAGGAAGGTTAGGCTCAGGGCCGCCTTAATGCACGGGCTGACCTGGGCTGAAGCCCAGGGGCCTACGGAGATCGGGGGCCTATCATGAGCCAATCAAAAATAAAAATAAAAACGTTTTTTATTTCAGATGTTTTTTAAAAATGTTTAAATAAACAAAGTCTTGGCTTTCAGAATATGAAACTTTTATTTCCAAAATCACACGATAAATACATTTTTGAAGTTGTAAACGGAAGAAGACAGCTCTCCCTCGCCACTCTGCTGTTCTGCTGTTCCCCTCCCTCCGCTGAAATTATGAATGTAAGGCGTATAGTAATCATAGATAACACGGCAGGGTCCGTTACAGTTTGTTTTCATCTGGTTTCAAATAAACAAAGTCTTGGCTTTCAGAATATTAAACTTGTTTCGGCAAATTCAGATGATAAATACAACTTTGAAGCTTGTAACGGCATAATTACAAGCGGAGAACGGAGTAACTTGACGTCACAGCAGGCATAACAACAGCCGGTGTTTCTCGTGAGTGATTTCCCCGGGAAAAAAACACAATACACACAAACGAAAAAATACACAAACACACACACGTATACACACACACTCGTGAGCTTTCCCCAGACCAGTAATCCAAACGAAAATATCTTCCCTCCGTAGTATTTTGATCATTTGCTCCGCTAATCAATCAGATCGATGGATTCCAGAGATTTTTCTCAAAAATGATGACTCCGAAACAGTCAGTGGGCAGCACTTAACATCCAATCAGAATGAGAATATGTTTCACATGTGACGTATTCAAATTGCGAGTGATTGAGTGACAGATGAAGGTTGTTTAGGAGAAAAAGTTTGAGAGTGGCGCTCGGAAAAGGAAATTGTTGAGGGAAAAGTAGTTTCGAGACAAGCAGCTATTAGAAAAAATGCCGAAGCTTACAGGTTATTTTAAACCTGTAGGCCAGGATGAGGAGGAAGGACAGATGAGTTCTGTACCGAGCGGTAGCGGTGCCGGCCGCGGGGCCTCGGAGCCAAGTAGGCCGTCTGGTTCTGATAGCGATGGAGTAGCGGGAGAGGAAAAACAGACAGGAGGGATGTTGGAGGAGATGGAGAAGACTACGAGGACTTGCTACATGGAGGGGAGCCAACGGCAACCGGACAAATACATGAGGGAGGCCCGATACGTCACTCATCTGGAGGAGAGGACCAGGCGTGCGTAGAGCAGAGTGGAGAAGTGCGATCACAGAGCCTGCCGAGGCTATAAATGACTTTGATTTGTTGTTTAAATAGGGGGCCTACAAAACCTATCAGCCCCAGGGCCTGATGGCAGGTTAAGGCGGGCTTGGTTAGGCTATGTGTATTTTTTTTGTCATTAACCTACGTATTTCGGACTACTTATTTATTTATTTTGGTGACGATCCGACCTCCATGCTGCTACTCTGTTCAAATTGCATCCACCAAACAATATGAATGATCTCGACCCCCCCAAAATAACCAAATCTGACACGGTGTGAGATGTCTTTTTTAGCTGTTCTGTCGTCATTTCCTGCTATCTTCTTCATGCAGTCAGTCAAAATGAATGAATGAATGGGCGTTTCTTTGACTATTTATAGGTAAATATGGGCGTTACGTGAAGCCCGCAAAAGCTGCGCCGCATTTCGTGTTGATTGTGATTTATAAAAGGAAACCGGCATAGGATGTGCCGTACGCAAGTCCTGCGCCAGTACGCAGTCTTTTATGAATCGGAAAGTGTCGGTGCATATTTATTTGCTTTGTCCTACGTAAGCAACCTTCCCACACCAATCCTATGCAAGGCTTTATAAATGAGAACCCAGGTGTCAAACAGAAACGACTTTGCAATTTTATGATTGATTTTGATGACTTAAAAACAGGACCTACTTAGTCAAAGTAATCACAGTAATTTTATTATTTATCGTTATCTATTTAAAAATGCAAAACATTCTAATGAACAGAATATGGTATACAGTAAAACAAGAAATTAAAAGAAACTATTAAACAAAAACACAAAACACTTAAGAGATTCAGACTGTTCTTACTGTACATCAGCCACTGTTAGTAAATCGTATTAGAACACGTGCACACAGACACACACATGCACACACACACACACACACACAGACAGACACACACACACACACACACACACACACACACACACACACACACACACACACACACACACACACACACACACACAATGTGCCATATCAAAATTCCTAAAAAAAAGGCAATTCCATCATCCGTGCCCTCTTACCTCATACTAACTCACTAATCTTCAACGACAGATTTCCAATGCAATCTCCCCGAGGTCACGCCTCTTTAATTATCCAAACAGGTCAGAGGTCACAGACACTTATCATGTGGCAAGGGGTCAAAGGGCAGCCAGTCGGGTCACAGAGGTCAAGGCAGTAGCAAGGCACTGGGAGAATCCGGCAGCAAATCCTGCTGCTCTCTAACCAGACGTGATTAGTGTTGGCCATCAGGGACTTGATAGCTGACTGCAGAGGCCAGACCTGCAAGGCCTGATGGGTAATTTAAGGCAGGTGGTGGGTGTATCTGTTGAGGAGATAAAACCAAAAAGACAAGGGGAATAACTACAAAAGGAAAAGGTTGATTTAATCTTCTCTGGTGTACTTTTATATGTAGCAAAGGGCACTTTTCAGATATATCAAATAATAACAGAGCTCTGAATTCAAATGTTGATTTTTCTCAAGGCTCTGTCTTGAGTTTCTGAATGGAGGCAAAGCAGTGACTGTGTCCAAGGGCTTTTTTGAGAGAGTCACAAACGCACCATTTTGCAACACACACATTTAATCTCTATACTGGCATTCAAGTCTAAGTGAAGTTAGAGCACAGCATTGCTTGATAAGTCAGTAAGAAATGTCATTTGCTGAAATATTAGTGTATTATTATTAGAGTAAACAGTGAAAACCGAAAATTATTCCCAGTGATGCAGCCTGTTCATCCGCTTAGCTTCACCAAATCTATTCTGCCTCTCTCTTACACACAAACACACACACACTTTTAATTGACTTTGCTGTGATTTAATTACTTTCGGTAACAAACTGTCTCAGTTTGAATTTACACCATCCATCTCCCCATCCCAACTTAACCCCATTATATGTTCCACTTTTAAAACACACACACACACACACACACACACACACACACACACACACACACACACACACACACACACACACACACACACACACACACACACACACACACACACACACACACACACACACACACACACACACACACACACACACACACACACACACAAGGAAGGGTTGGGGATACATGAATGCTGACTAAAAAACACACACAGATGTCCACTGCAGTGATCAAAGCAGACAGGGACGACAGGTATAAGCACAGCAGCCAATCAGAGCCAAGCAACGGCTAGTGACCTTGCTGAGTTGCAGCTGATTGGTGGTGTCAGAACTGTCAGTCATGTCACGATCCCCCTGACAGGAGACAGACAAAAGGTCTGTGTGTGTGTGTGTGGGGGCTACAGGTAGAACCAATACTGTGAAGAAAGATAAAGCCCTATTGTGTTGTATTATATTTTATTATTTATATGTTGCTGTATTTATTGTCACCTCAGCCATTAACCTTGTTTATCTGTTTCTCTTTCTGTCTCACACACAGAGAAACACTCACACACTGACAGACACACACACACGAGTACACAAATAGTGTATTTTTGAGTCTCTCATCTAAACAGTTAACAGGGCCATACAGGCCAAAATGTAAGCAGGCAATTATTAGTGTGTATTTCTTTATTCTGGCTGCCATCAGAGAGATTATGGGAATAATCGGCGTAATGAGCTCCGAACTAAAGATGGGATTCAGATTCCCCAGGGGGGCAAGGCTATTGTACGAAGGCCACAGCCTACACATCGCTGCTATGTCAAACAGCCCCGCTGCTCAAACACCATTTACTGCAATACAAATCACTGTAGCGCTCCTTGGTGTGTGTGTGTGTGTGTGTGTGTGTGTGTGTGTGTGTGTGTGTGTGTGTGTGTGTGTGTGTGTGTGTGTGTGTGTGTGTGTGTGTGTGTGTGTGGGGTTTCTACCATCATAACAGACATTAATGTTCATCTTGGTACTGCATGGGGCTTTGCCTGCACAATGAATTTAGGAAACAGTGCATGCCATGTACAGTATTTGACAGAAGACAACATCTGATATCACTTGTCCATTCCAGTATATTGCCATAAAACACACTTGAAAACAGGACTGGAATCTCCAAGGTTAAAAGTACAAATAAAATATATCTTATTGTTTTACATCCGCAGAGATTATAATAATATGGGAAACCTGCAAATGTAAACTTCAATTCAATCTGTTTATTTTTAAATGAATTGCTGAGCTTGTACTTTACTTCCCTTATTTAGTCAGGGGATAGCTTTGGAGACAGGGTTACATCCCACCTGCAAGCTTGGTAATTTCTCTGGAGAGGTCGGGACAAATACTTAAACCGCACCTCAGAAATAATATTGGGGGCTGTCATCCAGATATAATCTTAAAGCCACTGCTGCCCTATTAATGGTAGCCTTAATACAGGTCCCCGAGTTCTGTTACAAATTAGACATACTGGAGTACTCAGGGCAGCAAACACTTCCTAAGTATCTACTCTATCTACTTTTTTTTAAACACAGAGGTAGTATAGACCTTTAAAGACATTTTAACAAGTGACAATATGAAAAGAACACACATGTTAATAATACAATACATGATGGCTGCCTCAATTTCAGAGTCCTTGTCACTCTATCATGGCTTATTGGGACACCTGGTCAAAACTGATCCATCAATAATTAAGTGATTTTCAAGTAAAAAATGTCTGCTTTGAAAAAAACCTTTAGTCTAACCTCTGACCTACCAACACCATCCACCCAAAACCCACCTCCTCTGTTTGCAAGAAGGCTAGCAAGTTCAGCTCTTCATGTTCCAAACACAGATGGAAATGATGAGAATTACTGGTGTTTCGGCTTCCTCTGCTGCTGGTCGGTGTGATCTCCACCTCTGCTGACAGAGCTGTCAGGAGCTCAGCAGCTGCACCAGCAGCAGTACATTGACATTTTATCACTGCAACTAGGATTATAGTGGGCCATTTATTTTCTTTGATAGTGTGACAGCCTAGTGACATTTTAACTTCACAGCCGAGAGATGCCAGCATAAGCACTGAAACCTCAGGGTCCCATGGGTAAAAACTGCACTTGCCAGTTATAAGAATGCACTTCCTCTGGAAGACAGGTGGATTTCCAGAAACAGATACAGTTGTTTCACTTAACTTATTCTCAGAAAGTGAGACTAGTTTTTGTCATGCAGTCCTACTATTGGAAATGTGTTAATTGTGTCATCTTTGTAGGAATATTTTTGTTTAAAAAATTATTGACCTGCTGCTTGTTGGCTAGACTGGAGGAAACTAAGACATATTTGGAGCAGTAGAGAAGGTTTAAAAGGGGTGTGGAAAGTGCATTTTATTTTTAGTCTGATAGGGAACATATGAACCAGCTGAGGGCTGGCTGGTCTTATTAAAGAGGTGAGAGCCTGTTTAATAGTGCAACTCTTACAGCCATGAGGCCATCATCTGGTGACAGGCAGGAAGAAGGAGAGAGCTGAACATTGGCAAGCTGATGAAATAGCCTTAGAAAGGACAGGGCATAAATCAGGCTAAAACATGATTTATTTACTGAGATGTTTACATCTTTGTCAGATCAAATACGCTGCCCTTGATTTAGGATCAATAATGAACTCCTTGGCAGCGGATATGTTTTTAGCTTAGGTTGTCTTTCATTTTGTCTGTCAGATTATGGAAACACTACTGGCGGATGGATACATACTTTATTTTTCACTTTTGTTAACAATGCTAGAGCATGTGTGCTGCATTCATGTAGTGTGGAAATAGTACAAAATATTTACTCCTAATGGGTAAAATTCTCCGGAACATCCAGTTGAATCAGAACAACTCAGAGACAGCGGCAACAACAACATAACTAACTAGAGAATGCAATTCCTGAAGAAATTGCGAGTGGGAATGCTTTATGCTGAAAAGCTGACGCTAAATTGCTATACTGAAATGTAATGTGTAAGAAGAAAGTGAATCATTTAGATTGAAATTATACATGAACACTGGGGGCTTGAATGTGTGATGAGAGAAGAAAAGAAAGTGAAAAGGCTTGTGTTACAACCTGCCTTAAGGCTGGAACAATTAGGGAGGCCACACAGAGTTAATTTCCAAATATATGTTTATTTAATAGGTTAACACAAAACACCTCTGATAAATAGTGTATGTCGGAATCAGAGTGTCAGTAGTGTGAGCAGTGTGTGGGTGTGTGGAAGGGTGTTGGAGCATGTTGGAGGGTGCATCAAACCTAACACAGGCTGTAGGCTGAGGTTGCTGCAGCATGCCAGGATCAGATTCAGAGAGTGATCCTTGCAGCTGGGCAACCTTTATACCTCTGTGTGGCTCCGCCTCTAGATGGGCGGGCACAAACAGGACGACACTCCCAGTACCTGCCAGAGGACAGCAAGGCAGGGAGCACAGCCAGGCAGAAGGGGGGAGGGGTCGTCACAGCTTGGAAAAGCAGCAGAATATTTGAACTGCAAACTTTTGAACTAACTTGATGGTGAATGATCTGTCGCCATGCCAACGGCATTTTATGACATCCCATAATACGCTTAGATGCGTTGATGGCTGCATCGTTACCAAACCTGTGAAATTTTGGGCCGTTTGGAGCATTTTTACTGAAGTTATGAGAAAATCGTGTTTCATGATGAGCATTGTGTTGCCATGGCAACGGCATTTGAAGAAATCTAAAGACTGTCCGGTAGATGTCTTCACGGCTGGACTGTTAGCCCACATGTGAAGATTGAGCACTTTTTGAACATTTTCATCGGAGTTATAGCGACATCGTCTTTTCTGGCGAGGGATGTGTTTCCATGGAAACGGCATATGATGACACCCCATAATTGACGTAGAGCTGTTGAGGGCAGGACCATTAACCATTATCTGAAGTCTGCTGCTCTGAGCATGTCAGTTGGAGTTATGACATCATCGTGTTCCATGACACAGGTGTTTATATTTGAGCTAACGACGTGTCCAAAGATCAAAGGTTTCTATGGGGATATAATAATAATAAATAATTTCGTGCGTAGCATAACAGATAGTGGGAATGCTGTGTCAGCATTCCCACTAAATAACCTACAGTACAGTGAACATACTAGAACCAAAACCAGGGATTGACATTAAATATTTAGAAATTCACATATTTTCTTGTCAAAGACTTGTATTTACATAACATAGAGTGGGAAGCTTCCCCATTATGTAGGAATTATATAAATAATTCAAATAAATGTGGCAAAGGCTCAAATGTGTTGTGAACAACACATTTGTAACAGGTTTGTTAATTGACCAAAAAATATGAACATTTGGAAGATTGAAAATGGGATTATTATTAGGATTATTTGTAGGTCATTGAAAAGTAGAATCATTTAGAAAGATGTGAACATTGAAGTTTCTATTTTAGAAAAGATGACACTGTAGTGCATCGCTGGTTTTAAAAGTGATTTATAAGAGTCATGTTTAAAGATGTGCAATACTTAAAACGTTTATAAAGATCCTCTGAGTGTGTGTCATTAGTTAGCTGATAAAATGTTAGGGATAAATACCATGACATATTGACTACAAGAGCTTGAATCAAACAAGCAACCTTGTATTTGAAAGATTAACTGACATAGCAACAGTCGCACGTGGTATATAAGTGGTGTGGCTGAGTACTTTAAAGGGTTCATGAATAGAGGGGACTTGAATGTGAAATAAGAACAAGAAAATAAAAGTCTAAATGCATGAAAAAGCAGCAGAATATTTGAACTGAAAACTTTAGAACTAAAAGCATACGTCACCAATAATGTCTAAAATATGTGGAACATGTTGAAGTCAGTATGAAGTCTCCATCAGACGGAAAATAATAGGCTGAGACAGTCTGTTAAACTCCAGGGACCACGTCATTAGTCTGCTGCTCTAATTATGTCAATTGGAGTTATGACATCATCGTGTTCCATGACACAGGTGTTTCTATTTGAGCTAACGACGTGTCCAGAGATCAAAGGTTTCCATGGTGAATGTTTTGTTGAAGAACCGTAACAGATATATTTCGAAGCGTGAATTATGTCAAGGAACTTGAGCATCTGAAATGTACTTTTTGTGTACTTTCGGGTTAATAATGTGGCCTTTTTGGTGTGCGGCTGCTGTGGTGGGGAAAAGGTGAGGCTGAATTTACAATGGGTTTTAATGGAGACATGTTGAAAGTTTTTGTCACTTCATGCCCTCAAGAGGCATTTTGTTTAATTATTTTGCTTAATTATTTGTTATCTTTCAAGCTACGAGATGTTTTCCTACGTTTGTCATGAAAAATGATGTCTCAGGAATGTAGGGTCTGTGAATTATGGCAGGTTTAAAAGAAAATATGAAGGCAAAATTAAATCTGTCCTCCACTCTAGCTTTGACATCACGCACTCTAAAATCTGAAGAAAACCTCTTTACCAAGGTCTGAACAATTTTTAATATCTGTAAAAGTAAGAATCAGATTTAAAAGTTGTGTTACACGAATAATGTCAGAAAGATGTGTGACATTTTAAAGTTTGAATGAGGTTTCTGAGTGAAAGTATGAATGAACAGTTAGCAGTTGAAGTCGCATGAAGATTTGTTGAAGTCTGAAGAATTTCTCCATTGACTTCCATGTTAAAAATGGGATGTATTATGAGATGTATCTCTGGAATTATGAAAGTTATGAATGATAAAAGTAATAGCCATTGATTCCCGACCGAGGTGAACGTTTTGATGTTTAAACGGAGTTTCTGCGACGTTCAATGTGGGAGAAGAAGCAGCGCAAAATTACCCGGCGGAATAATAAAGAATTTTGTGCGTAACATAGTGGGAAAGCTGTGTCAGCATTCCCACTAAAAAATGAACGGCAGCACCGATCGATGTTTACTGTAACTGTTCAACGCTTTTTAAAGTTTATTTTCCACTAACAAGTCCTAAACAATGCCAGAGCCCATACCGTGTTCCTGTTAGTGTTTACTTCCTGCCTGACTTCTTCTGTTGATTTCTCTGATGTCCAACTTTTAACCTCTTTGATTTTCTCCCTTGATCCTCCTTAGCACCGGTCATTATTTTGTTTAGCAGCGATGTGTCATCGAATCTTAACAGTCTTTGAAATGTCTAATTTGACCAAATCAGAATCAAGTATTCAACTAAGCCTTGTAATCAAATAATTTAAACAGTTCAACATTTCATCCACACAAATGTTGTCTTGAAAAACTTCAAGGTCAATTACAATTGCTCCACATCAAATAATCTACAAAGCTAGTTTAGATATTGTCATTAAAAGCATCATAATTTTACATTACATTACACAATGAATAATGTATAATACACGCTATAGTTAATGGACATAAATAATGTTTTTCACTTAAAATAGTAGAATCGCAGCAGTGAGGCTCTGCAGCATAGATGAAAAAACAACAACATCAATATTTAGTGAGACATTCATGATCTAGACTAACTAATCAATCAATTTGTCAGGGGTCAGAGGTCAGACTGATTGGAGTGGAGCTCACTTCAATAGTCATCTCTTTACAATACACCGGAGCGTGCTGGTGATCTCATCCGACCCTCTGACCTGCTCACTGTTTTAAAGCTCTAATTAGTCATTGACCCCGTCTCCTCTCACGTCACCCCTTACACCCAGCATGACCCCGTGACCCCGCTGGTGAGGTCACATGCCTGTTGACATCAGTGATCATCACTCTGCTCTTGCACTTTTTGCATGTCTCTGAAATTGGTGAACGTCATCGATACAGTATAGGATTTCCCCCAAACTGCTGCATTGTAAGTGTCCACATCAGCATTTACTGTAACACACATGGACTTTTGTTTGACCTATTGCCTTTTCATTACTTAATAACATGTGTTATAAAAGAAGAGTCATACATTGTTCTGTGTGATGTCTAATCATTGATTGTTCAAATGGAAAATACCTTTTAACAATTATGTTATATTCTTACATTTTGAGTCTTGGTTGTTTTGACAACATCTTACTGTTATCATGGTACATCAGCTGCAGTTTTTACTACTGCAAACCATGTTGAGCAGCTACTTAGACAAAGGGTCCACCTACTGTATAAACAGCCAAAAGAACTTAAGGCGTGTTAATAATAACAACCAAAAAGCTGGTAAACTCATCCTGTTCCTTCTTGTTACTTTACTTTTTGATATATCATTTAAGTATAGATTTCAATCAGCTCCAAATGAGAGATACAATGTGATTTCATTTAAGGAAATAGATTACAACTATATTTTTGTTTTCCTCTTTGTTTTCACAGAGATAAGGTAGAAGAAAACCGAACAAAAACAATGTCTTCTTTTATTTGGCCATTCTTAAGGGGGGTCTTTTTGAATCGGAGTCTTTGATAAAACTATCACTTCCTTTTCTGAGTCAGAAAACCTCATGACATTTCCTTGACTCTTTCTGCAGGTTAATTTAATACATGATAAATCAGAGTTTTCAGTTTTTTTACTTTAATACATCTTGAAACAATAAATATTGTGAAACCAAACAGCCCAACACAGCATACAATCTTTTCATAAGCCAAATGCCAGCACTGAGTGCGCCATCACTGTCAAGTGTTGAACATTTGTTTTTCTAGAGTCTGGGCACAGGAAGTAAGCTCCCCCACCAATCCTCCCGCAAGCTAGCAAGAAGTAACTTGACAAAGGCGAGTCTGTCTCCATCTTGGTACTCCGTCAGACAGAAAGATGGAGACAGACTGACGGTGAGTTGTGTGTATGTAAGATGATCGCCTGGTATTCAGTGAGAGGAGATGGACAGATGGGTCATCCATCCGCCCCCTGACATTACAGACCCAGATACCAACAGAGGGGAAACGTTGGATTAGACTGAATTACTATTTCAGGAAATACACAATTTCTGTCTTCTCCTCAGGAGTTTTTAAGCCAAGATAGTGGCAGGGAAAGACTGTATATCCAAAGTAATTTGGTTTGATATTAGAAAACACGACACAGGGTTAATTTTAAAGGCATTGCCCGTAACAACAGCCTTCTGTGTACACTGAGTGAGGTGCCGCTGTACTGACCATATTTTTGTCTAAAGTACCTGAAAAGTCCCCATAATGAAGAAGCATAGCAACAGTTGGCTTTTAAAGCTCTATTAAAATTGTCCGATTTCAAAGTCCAAGTCCATCTGAGGTCTTCTAATCATTTGACTAATTCAAATCACTTTGGTCTGTTGAGTAATAAGACATGTCACCTACAATTGTGTTCTTTTTTTCTCCCCTACCACGCGAAGCAGTCACATCACCATTTCAATGTGTTATGTGCATTACGTACAGTGCATCAGTTCATATTATGTTCTTTCCATGATGATGGTAACTCTGTGTAGTCAATACAGTCTGTGCTTTCAGTTTCAAGTGTTGTCAGTAGAGGGTTCAAGGGTGGTCGACCCTATATGTAATTGTTTTGGAAATATTCTCTCCAGACAGCTTTTTTTCTTGATTTTTGATGGTAAGAAACACAAAGGTAGTTTGGATAGAGATGCCAAAACTTGTGATACATTTTTTTATTTAATTGCTCTAAAGTGTGAATTCGGAGTTGCTGTTTGAAACACACACACAATCACACACACACGCACAAACAGGACAAGCATGCTGCTCCTCAACCTATATGTACCCTGTGACCTAAAGCCCTAGAGCGGCAAAGTTTGGGAACCATACACCGTGTGTGTGTGTGTGTGTGTGTGTGTGTGTGTGTGTGTGTGTGTGTGTGTGTGTGTGTGTGTGTGTGTGTGTGTGTGTGTGTGTGTGTGTGTGTGTGTGTGTGTGTGTGTGTGTGTGTGTGTGGGGAGGTGAGTTGAGGGCTGAGCTACACTGTCAGGGTCACCTCTGCAGCCCCTTGTGAAAAACCCTCACAATACGCCACCTTGAGGTTACAATGACCCCATTGTTCGTCCAAACAATGCTGTCTGAAGGACAGGGTTAAAGGGGCGGAGGGGAGAGGAGGGGGCAAGGAGGGGTGACAAGGGTTGAGGAGGGGTGACGAGGCAGAGGGGACAGTGGGGGGCTCGGCACCTGGTAACAGTCTATGTATGGGAGGTGGAAGTGGAGGGGGTATAGTGTGGTCACAGTCCATCGGTCAGCAATGGAAGTGTTTAGGCTAAGAGGCGAACATGCAGCACTGATGTCGGGCAGGACCACTGACCTGAGGCAGGCTTTCGCAAGCTGTAGTCTCGGAGCCTGCAGGGGTCCTAGGAGGGCGTGTTCAGTAGGTTTAAAGGAAGTCAGGAAGACAAACATGTTCAGGACTTCATATGTTTCCTTCAGTCTTCAGAACCGTACAAGTTTTGAAATCAGAATACCAGAACCACCGTGATAGGTTTCCTCCATCAGCAACAAGGGTCATCGTGGGCCATTCCAGTTTGGTGCCCCGGAATAAGGCCATTTTAACCCTTAAGTTTGGCATTTTGTCCGTCACCATCTTGTTTTTTTGGAACCAGACGCTAAACAAGAAGGTTAAGTTAGTAACAACCTCAAAATATTTTTGGGCGACCAAAATGTTTTAACTTACAAAACACCAAGAAAAGTTTCACGACAAAAACACAGACCACCCAAACCATAAAACACCTTGTGTTATTGACTTTATTGATCATTTTAAAACTAGCCATGCCCTAAAGCGTAAAGTATTTAAAAACCTGTCTTGACTGATATGTTTGGCCATTTGACAGCGCCGGAAACAAGTTGTAAACACAAAGTTGTAATATCTTCACCTTCTAGGTATGTATGGGGTACTTACTCATTTACAAGTCCAGCAGTTACAGAGACACAAGATCAATGGTTTGGACTTGCGTTTTTGGCCAACTGATTGACTTAGTTTCAATAGTCTCTCTTTTTTAGCTCTGCTTTTGGTCTCCAACAACTCTTAAGTAAAATGTCTGACTCTTTAACTACTGTGTGTTAGGAGGTCTTTAAAACTTTATGCTGAAAAAAGCTGCCTGCTGCGGCTCAAAAGCGATATGAGCGCTAAGAGTCAACCAAAACAGTAAAATTGTTGACAGGCAACAATAAGCTGAAACCGAAACTCACTGTAGAGTAGTTTGGTCACTTTGAGAGAGCTCTTTATCATTGTAACATGATTTCCATGTTGTTATTTGATACATTGTTATTACAAAAATATCAATTGTTTTCACGTTATGACATCCATTGATGCTGTTTCCAAGATAAACAATACTTAGAGATACACACACTTGTATATGTATGTGGGTTTGTTCTGATCATTACTTTTGCCTTTGCAGACACTTAACACTGTACAATTCAGCGTATTGTATATGGCCTTCAATTGACTGCATAGCACATACCATTAAGGTCTAAACACGCCAACATGTTATGTATGTGACTCTCACAAAGACACACACACCCGTTTACAAACGCACTACCACTACTCTACACTCAGGGCCACAAAACAAATATATCCCACCATTACTGCTTGACAATAATGGGCTCATTTTTCTCCCACATAGTGATCTTTATGAATAGTGTCTAAACCCATCCACGCGTTGCATCCTTGGGGGTGTGGGGGAGATGGGATGAGCTCAAACATATTTTTGCCTTTTATCCTCTTTGATAAAGGACTCCCTCTTATACAAACGTAGAGAACAGCACACAGACAAACATGATGCATACACACACATGCACTCATACACTGTGTGTGTGTTCTTTTAAGACACCAGAGTGCTTAAAAGCTCTGCCTAAGCACAGACCCAAGGCCAACAGTGAGTGCTGTGGTCCTGAATTGAGCTCCACCATCACTGCACTCTGCTGCCTGCATGGCAGCTGAATTATCCACAATAGCTGTTCTGTGTGCAGAGAAATAAGGGGGTTATTCACTTACTTTGAAATAACATTAACAGCTGAATATGCCTTGAATGCAGCCCCTTATTATATTATTTTAAAAAACACAAATTCCATCATGTTTTATTGCGCCCCACTGTTGGCCGTGGCACAGTAAGATGTATATGGTGGTGAATGTGGGGATTACTGCCGGTGTCTCTCTCTTTCATTCTCTCCTAGTCTTGTGTTGTAAAAAAAAGGCCTTTGTTGTGCTCTGCAGTATAAATCATTTACAGGCTTTGCATACATTTGTGTAATCTCCTTCATGGGGGCGGGGCAGCCTATCTGATTCAATGGGAGCAAGGGAAAAGAGTCCATGTTGACTGTGTGTGCCAAACATGAAACCTGAACACAGTTAGTTACAGTGTAGCATGCATTACACGCAACATGTGTGCAGAGAAACACATACCATTCCTGAGCATCAAAATCCTGCCAGTGCAGTGTGTGTTTTCTTATAAAATATATTCTTAAATGTCCAAATGATGTGCATGGCCAAATTGTGACTGACTAAGCCGTAGATATGGATGCTTTGCATGTTTAAGAAAAAACTGTACAGTCCATTTAAAGAAAATATTTCACAGGAGCACATACCACCACAAAATGTAAGAATGTATCACAAAAGCAAGTAAGCGGTAAGGGTTTATTTAGTTATAGAACAAAGCAAAGAAATAATAAAGCAAAGTAGAAAAACGTCGAATTAATTAAACGACGAACCGGATTAGAAAAAACTGAATTAGAAAAAAAGTTTACTATTTCTTGTTATTTTTGTGCATCATTTCTATATTAATTACAGTGTACTCAATGTCATGTCTCGGAAACTTATCATGAAAGTCTATTCTTTATATTAGTTTTGTCATGTCCCTTTGTTCTGTGCCCTCTGTCTTATTGTAAAAAGTATTCCTCCTCTCGTTTCAGAACTCCATGCTCCCCGCCCCTATGTGTCTCCTGTGTTCGTGATTGCTTACCCCGCCCTGATTGTTTCCACCTGTTCCCCTCACCTTGTGTATATATTGTGTTAGTCCCCACCTGTCCAGTGCCAGTTCGTTTTCTCATTCATGACTACGCTCAAGCCTGCTCCATGGTCGTTTCCCGTTTCTCATGCTGCTGATATCTGCTGATAGGTTTTCCTCGATAGAGTGATTTTGTGTTTCCTTGTTTTGTTACTGTGCTTAAACCAGTAAAGTCTTTATTTTTGAATACCACCTGAGTCTGAGTCTGAGTTGTGCATTTGAGTTCATGCCACAAAGTTCACCCCTCAACTCAACAAGTTCATTAAAGAGATTGGTAAAAGCATTTTTTTTTTAAAGACCAAAAAACACGAGCAGACAGATGATTAGGTTTTAAACAAACGTCCTTGTAAATCAAGAATAATAATACAAAGGCAAAGGTAAGCTTTACCCAAGATGCATTTATTTTAATTAACAGTCTTCCTGCTTCAACGTATTTATAAATAATTATAATTATGCTTTTTGTTGGTAATTGCAAACAACAATTCAGGGACTCCAGCATGTACAGCAATGCCTGATATGTAATGAATGTTATCGATGGTCAATAGACAGAAATCCAATTAAATATTATTGTGGAATAATTGTACAGAAAACTTTGTTCCAGTTTCACTGCAGGAATTTCCATGGTGTATTTTTTTTCTTTTCAAGATTTATCTTCATAAGATGTATAATTGAAATGGGATCCAGGTCCCTCTAAGCATGTTTAACTATCTGGCAAACTAACTTTGTCTCTGGGGAAAAACATTTTTCTGGCTATATTTATTCCTGCCCATTCCCCTCTGTTCCATCCAGGTGGGTTTTATTTGAACGAAGGGGTTATTCCCAGTAAAAAGTGGCTGCTGTCACTGTGTCCTTGCAGTTGTTCCATTATTCACCGTCCACGGAGGAGATCCAGAATTTGTCTGGGTCTGGATGTTATCATCGCTCCAGTCTGTCTCTCTGTCCTTTAGCTTAATGCAGTCAGTTCAAATTCATTAATCATGCAATAACCAAAAGGAATAACATAATTTTCTTTAATAGCATGTAATTTAATATAGCCATAAAACTGTATAAAAAGTGGTGTTTGACTTCCTTTGGCAAAAGTCTACACAGTCAATAATATAGGTGTCAGTTAATTTCACTTATTGAGACACTTTTCTGAACAGATATATTCTCATATATCTCTTTATGTTGGTGTTGTGATTCAACGGCATACACATGCACACTTCCTCTGTGCAGTGGCGAGGCTGCTGTAAGACAGTAAATCATTGAGAGGCGGAGCGCAGTGCTGAAAGCTCAGTGACAGAAGATAAAACATGCAGCAGCAGGCGGACTCTCCACACTGAGCTCCACACGCCTCCGCCAGCTCTCCCTGTCCTTCAGAAGACACTCTGACAGTCTTTGGTCTCATGAAAACACCATCCACTCCATGGAGAGACACACAGAGGGAACAGCAGTTTCATATGCACATTAATCACCTCAAGCAAACATCTTAAAAGAGTAGAAAGCAGAAGAATGGAGGTTCATTTAAAATATATGAACTGGACCAAATGTGAAAATGTCTCCACCACATTCTATAAGCAAGAATTGACCTGATACCATTGATACCATCTTGATGAAAAGTTCACCCAAAAAAGCGAATATGAGTGCAAAAAGGTTGAAAGTATGCACGCACATATGCACAACAAACAAATTCAGAAACTTTAGCAAAAATATAATTATGTTTGGATTTCCACTACTTTTTTAAAGCATGAGTTTGGCATTTTGGCCTCAGCTTTTTTAGTTGTATTGAAATGAGAAGTGAAATGGGACGGTTATCCAAACATTTTCAAAGTCATTCATACATTTAAAACGTACTGATAACTTTATGGTTTATGGTATCTCAGCATTGGCTTCACTTTCAGACCCTAGGTGTTGCTGCTTTGCACCGAAATGCTTTCATTTTTAAACGCTGCGCACTTCTGGCCATTTTTATCTGCAGCAATTCTTTAAAAATACAGGTTTTTTCTGAATAGGTTTTCTATATTCATTACTCTTCTGTGCATTTGCATATGTTTGCTTGTGCTGCACTGACCCACAATACAATGTGGAGATAAGGGATTGACCGGAAGAAGAAGACTCCGAAAATTGACACTGAAATGAGTCACACAGCAACGATCAAATGGGTTTCGAAAGCAGTTCTGAGATAAAATGAGAGTCGCAGCGTGAGACTGCAACATCTGAGTTTTCTATCAGACTCCTTTCCTATCTCACCTGTTCAAGAATAATTGTAACATACTCAAACACACACACACACACACCCACACACACACACACACACACACACACACACACACACACACACACATTACACAGCAAATTATACCTCTCTTTCTCTCTCTCTCTCACACACACACACACACACACACACACACACACCACACACACACACACACACACACACACACACACACACACACACACACATACACACAAATCACTTGCTAGGATCATTTCACACGTCCTCAGTGGGGAACCCCATCAACTTTCACAGCAGGTAACATTGCAATGAAACCCAGACTGTCGTACCGGACACACACACACACACACACACACACACACCTTTTACACACACACACACACACACACACACACACACACACACACACACACACACACACACACACACACCACACACACACCACACACACACACACACACACACACACACACTGCAGATACATTTACTCTGGGTAGTCCAACACGGTGGCCGCACTCACGGATGTATAAGAAATGCCAAATGGCTCCCTCAGGTAACACTCATTCAGATTGCCTCTGATGGCAGATACTGGATAGGCCATTGGCTTCAATGTGGGACGGGTGGCGCAGTGGTCTGTGCATCTGATCATCAGATCAAGGGGGGTGCTGGGGAACTCCAGTTCGAAACCCGCTCCTGCCGCCACTGCGTCAGGCCGTTGTGTCCTTGGGCAAGACACTTCACCCGGATTTGGGGTGTTGTCCACAGTACATGTATGATACTAATGTGTACTTGTAAAAGCGCCTCGATAACTTCGAGGCGTGAAGATGGACGGTGTGGCGCAGTGCGATGATCATCAGATCAAGGGGTGAAACCCGCGTCTGTAAAGCCGTTGAGCATCTGGAAAAGTGCTATAATAAATGTAAGGAATTATTATTATTCTTAATGTGCTGTAAAATAAATATGCATACCACATGCTCCTCATTTTCTTGTTTATTTATTTTGTACCCATTTTCTTCTAGATAGCAATATCAAATTAAGATAATGGCTTTGGCAGTAAGTTAGAGGCGCCTGTTCTCCTGATGTAGCCAAAAAAGTGTGTTAATGTGTTAAATAAGCTTGAAACAGCATGACAAATCTGCAAAAATACTACCTATAGCCGCGTTCACACCGCAGTACTTTTCCCACTTTAGTTCTGATATAGTTCCGAAAAGTTGCGTTCACACCAAAAAGAGCCGGAACTAAAATTAGTTAAGGAGAACCTTTTTACCCCCTTTTCCGTCCCTGCTAGAAAGCAGGGACTTTCGTGGGAGAAAAAGGTTCCTATTTCTGATTGGCTGGGCGGATTGCAAACCACGCCCCGTAAAACTCCCAAAAAGTTTTGTGAAGCCGCCATTTTATTTTCCTTGCATTAGCATTATTAGCATTAGCATTAGCCCAGCGCACAAACGCAGAGAGACTAACTTATGGCAACACAAAATAAAACATGGGAGCGGTGGAGATGAGGAGGTGTCGGCGTTCTGGCGATTTACTCGGAAGGCTTCAGTAGAAGTTGCTGGGAGTCCCAGAAGCTTCTACTGAAGCCAGTCCCCAACTCCGGGGACTTCCGGCCGGGGACTTCGGGTGGCAGTATACGCCGTGAAGTTGTTTTTCGGCCTGCCAGTAAACCCAAGGCAGAAGAAGAAGAAGTGACATCAGCGGCTTCATTTGCCTAATCCTTCAGTAACTTATTCCGGTGTGAACGCGATCTGTACTTAGTTCTCATGAACTAAGTTCTCATGAACCTTTGTGGGAAAAGTACTGCGGTGTGAATGCGCCTAATGTGTCTTTGTGGCCAACAACAGTATTGCAAGTACAAATTATTCCTTATACAGTAGATATTTAAAAGATCACAGTGGCTTTAAAAAAAAATTGTAATCGTGTTTGCTATTGTAACTCTGGGTTGCAGAGGATATCCAGCAATCTACCATGAAGAGTGCAAGCCTTTGAAGCAAATGTTCGTAGTGTTCAAACGGTGGATACTACAACTTCCATGTCAGTCACGTGATGCCACTGGGCCCAAAAATACTTTTCTCCATTGACTTCCTTTTAGAAAAGAGAAGTCTTTGAGGCGCCCCACGCAGTCTGCGTGATCTGCGTGTAGGAAAGGGTGGGCTTGGATAAACCAACCACCGAATACGAACAATTAAATAGCTCTTATTTCAATTGTTAGGCCCTAAGAGTTGTGAAATGCACTAAAAGCTGAATCAGGATTATTTTTCCCTCATTCATTTGACTGAGGCAAGACAGGACATGACGCTTTCATAATGGAGCGGATAGAAGTAAAACACAAGCGTGCATGCTCTATGGACCAAATGGATGTGGAAGATCGACGAAGATCGGCAGAGTATCCCTGGATGAACCGGCCATTTTGGCTTCATCACCACTGAGCAATTTTCATAGGAATAACGGGGCCTCACCTCCAACACTTTATCCAGTTCTTTTTATGCATCCATGATAGCCATGCCAAGACTTCCTCTTAAATGTGCAACAGATTGATGACAGTTTAATAACCATTGGAGCTGCTAGGAGGTTAACAGATCCCACTGCAGCTTTCATGTTTGAATGTGTGTAACTGTGAACAAGGTAGTTGTGGCATAGAAACTTTCCTAAACAAAACAATGTTTGGGTGAATGCATTGGATCAAATCACTCTATTTGCCAATCTGGCACTTCTTTGAAAGGCTCTAATGTACCATAACCTTCAAACACTCCCACATTGGAATGAATAAAGCAGTCTCAAGAGAAGCTTCTATACTTTGAGTCAAACCCCCACCCTGCAATCCTTCGCCTTTGTTGGATTTAAAAAGTGACAGTTATTTGTCATGATATTGATGTTCATGAGTGTCCAAAATCTCCAATAATCACTCTCTATAGAGCAAACCTTTGATTATTTATTATGCAGGGAGCAGTGAATGAGTAAACATGGGAGTGATTTTAGATACAACACATAATACAGCCGTGCTCAAAAACACGACTCAAGGCTGCGTTACATTCATCTTTAGAAAAAACGGCAAAATAGAAGCCCCGTGTCTTTGCTGGTATGACGCCAACATCTGATGTTTACTATTGGTTTTTACTGAAGATTTTTCTGCTATTTAACACAGTGGCAGCAGAAATATACATCAACATGACATCAGATTGTTTTCTTTTCATTTATCCCTAGGAGAAACAAAACTACACCAAAAACAAAGAAATGCACTGAGCATGTCCCCAATCTGATTTAAACAATGTTTCTGAGTGAGTTTTCCCCTTTAATCTGGCCTTTGCAGCGTGTTATTCACATGAGTTTGCCTTTTTCTCTTCTCCTCTGAGTGTCTCCCTTCTCTGCCTGGGCTCGTAGTGGGTTCATTGTCTTTCATCCGATGTCTCTGACCTCTTTCTGTAGCTCTGCTTTCTGGGTGAGTCCCAGTGTTTGGAAGTTCAACCTCACTGTCTGACCTGCTGACATGCTTTTATCCCGTCGTTATCCTCTCCTCTTCCTCTCACTCGCTGCCTGACTACAAGGGAAACAAGTGTAATGGTGAAGCAGCCATGCACACACTGAAACACACACAAAGGGCATATAAAATACACACAGCAGACAGCATATTGGAAACGCTTCTCAGCATACAGTTGAAGAATAACAACCATATCTCTTATGTATGATTACGAGGTTTTAACATTATGACTTCATTATGGTAATATTAAACACAAGGGTCCCTATAGACATCACCTTATTATTTAACCCAGATGTGAATCAAAAAATGTGCTAATTAATTAAGGTAACATAATAATTGGCAATAATACAAAAAAAGTGTCAATACACAAAACACATTCTTATTAAGGGAAAGAAAATATATTAATGTAACAAATAAATTACATCTCAAACTATATTCAGTTGATTGTTTTTTTCCAAAATGTGAACCAAATCCTTTCAGATTCTCGAGATTTAGTAATGAATTTACCAGGGGTCCAAATATAACCAGTTGCTGATATTTATTTGTGTACAACAGGAACCAGAATGAGCTGCGTTTTAATTTTAAGGGGCCCTTTTTTGCTTTTTTGGGATCCTTACCTGTAGCTTGTTATATAGGTTTTTGTGCATGTAAATGATCTGCAATGGCCCCTTGAATGACATGACAAATGGTTGGCACACCAAATCACTGTTAAGTCATAGGAGTATGAATATTAGGGGGAATAACAGATTTAACGAGGCTAGTTTCTAATTAGTCCTGCATCTGGTTGTGGCGCAGTGGACTAGTGCGTTGGTGTTCGGATCAGATGGTCAAAGGTTCAAACCCCCACTGCAGTCAGCATGTCGTTGTGTCCCTGAGACACTTCACCCCAAATTGCTTGGGATTGTCCACAGTATTGAGTATGTAAGTCGCTTTGGATAAAAGCGTCTAACAAGTGACATGTAATGCATCCTCTTCCCAGTTGGATTGAAAGTGCTGAATTTAAGTTTAAGCTGTGTTTTCTCCTGTAAAAAAAATGCAGTTACATATAACATGATGCAGCAAATACACACTCTTCAGTATTAGTGTACTGTTTTTGCAGGTAATATACAGAATAAAAAATGAACATACACTATACAATGAAAAATAATTAAATGTGTGACAACAAACAATCAACATCTTTCTACTGTCATTAAAAGAAAAAACGAAATTGTAGCTCAAACTTCGTAAACAAGGTCCAATTCAATTGTATTGATAATAATAATAATGAATTAATAGTTTTTATGTATTGCATATTTGGACACCAGTGTCCATCAAGAGCACTCTAAAACTCAACTGAATTAAGTCTGCAAGTGTTTGTGTTTAAGCTTCCTATTGAAGCTTTGTTTGTAGTATGGAATTAGGATAAAGCATATGTACTCGCAGGCTCTGAGCCATAGTTTTGTGTTCTTGGCAAACACAAGCGGAGAATGTAGAAAGTTACCACAACGATGAAAGCATCGACAGTGGATTAATTGCCAGTGTAGGTGTTCAGGTCGTCACCTGTAACGAGCAGGAGCCACTTGAACAGAGCAGCTGAGGACTGAGTGCAATCCAGGATTGTCCTCTTCTGAACTTCAGCTAATCAATTAACGTGATTTAATACACCGTCACTCCACATGCAGGCCAGCGTGGCCCAGTGTTCTCCTAATTTATACTGTATCGACCGCTTCACACACACGCAGAACGAGATGAGGAGTAAGAGAGGAACTGGAGGCAGGCAGAAAGTGTTGAATGGATGCGGGTAAATATGGATCTCAGGGGGAAATTAAATGATTGTTGTATTTTTTACTGTTTCAGATTGCCAAAGTTTAAAGGGCTGGAAAGAAAGAGGCGGGAGCAAGCGAGGCCTGGAGAGACTGACTCAGAGAGTCCTCTCCTGTGAGCCTTCAACTAGCCTTTGGCATAGAAAGTGAGCCTACATATTACTCAGTCTATCACAACACAGCAGGAGAATGGGAGGTGCTCTCTCTTCGCCTTTCTTCTCCCTGCCCTCCTGCTCTCGCTCTGTCTTCAAGCTCCACTGGATAAAACCACTTTGTGTGCTAATAAAATTAACTCGTATATTGCTCTGATTTTTTTTCTAGCCGATAACAACCGGGCAGTGCAAAAAAAAGTAAAATAAAGAAACTCTTTGAATCTAGAGATTGTATTCAATTTTCTGTTCATTTGAAAACACGCCTGGTGCCGGCGGCAGCTCGGTCTTCAGAGTGCTGCTGAGGCTCAGGGGCAAACATTTGTGTCTGTGTGCATTTCAATGACATAAACAGTATCTAGCCTGCCATACCCTCAGCAACCATCTATTTGCATCCCATAAATCTGAATGACATTAACATTTAAAAACCCAACTCCTGCCTGTGGATGGGCCCCTCAGATAGACAGGCATCCATTTTATGTATCCACATGGCAGGCAGGGAAGACGGGCATAAATCTGTGCAGGTTAGAGCGCTGAACCGCCTCGGCCAGCAGGTTAAGTGAATATCACCCTCTGCCTCCTGAAAGAGCTCCGGTTCTATTTCCCACTCCCATTAAATATGTGTTTCATTTCTGCCTTATTTGGATGGAAAGTAATTTCACTCTTTTATAGAAGGTCATAAAATATATAGTGTTTTTTTTTCTAACACTCTGCATAACATTTACATTTTCTATTGTATAAATGTGATGGCCGCGACACCGGGCTGAATAAAACATTCATGGCAAAACCATTTCTTCCTTGACATTTGGTCTCCTATCTATCATCAGTTTTCTATATGCAGCCGGGAGAACAAACGCTGGTCAAATGTTTAAATGTGGCCTCTCCACATTATATTCAAACCCGGCTTTCACATTAACACCCGCCGGCTAGTAGATGGAAAATGCTTTTTTTTGCGCAGATAAGAGAAAAGTCAAATGGAAATGACTCGCCGGGCTGTTGTGGCAGTGGGGAGCGTGCTGATGGGTCCGGGAAATTGAAGCATGTCAGTAAAATTAGAAAAAGCCATCCCTGCCTCAACTGGCAGACATGTAAATGTGCAGAGCCCCTCAGATGAGTCCATTATGGACCGTCCCACGCAGCCTTTTCTCATCAGAAATCCCATCAGTATATTAAAAGATATAGCCTAGGAACTGATAAATGAATTCTTCTTTTTTCTCCCTGACTGATTTGAATCATTCCTGGGCTCAGTGATGGGCAGCAATTCAACATTATCATTCATCCTTCAGCGTAAAACTGTCTTACAGGAAAATGAAAATGATTTATTGTCATACAATTGTGTTTTCTAAATCAGTGATAATAATATTGTACTGATACGATCTGACAAAATAGAGAACACTATTTGAAAATATCTGTTGTATCAGATGTAGAATAGGGCATGAATGATCTGCTAAAGGAATGAACTATTTTTATGTTTCTGTTTCTCACTGCGATTCTTCTAAACACTTTTATATACAAGCTTTTTTTCCACCAGTATTCTTTTACTTTTATTATTGGATTTCAGTTAGCCTATATTTAAGTTTAACTCCAAAACTCTCTGTGATCTTTAGGATATATCACATTTGTTTTCCTGTTTTATCCCAAAGGAATGCATTAGGGGATATTTAATAAAAAGGTATTACTCAGCAAAGTTAAAGAGCAACAGCATTTAAATCCTCATTTATTATTTAAAGTTAGTCCGTAAACAGTTAATCCAAGATTACATTGATTTTTACAGTGAGTTATCTTTCCTGGAATCATTCCAATAAAGAACTGCCGACCAAAAAAAGACAGTTTCCCAATTGTACTTTATTACTTCCCTATAATAATTAGCACTTTGATGCTACTCTAAGATGTTACCGCACTACTCTCTTCACTTCAATTAGATGTAATGCTCTTAAACGGTGCTCCATTTGCAGGGCTCATTGTATTGAAGGACAGAAGCTAACCAAGAGTAAAACTGAAGGTAAATTAATTAAACTGAAGCTTTGAAGCTTTTTGTCACAGAGAAATAATGAAACATGAAAGCTGGACACCATGAGTTAAAGTTGTATCATTAAAAATATAAATGGCACACATGTTGGCCTCAGAAGAAGCTAATTCTATCTCAGTCCTCATGTGCATTCTTTAGATCAAAGTTGTTTTTATTCATTGCAGATATGTGATGCACAATGTGGAATACTGTTGTGAATGTGCTGTAGATATATGATGTGTCATTAATTCCGATGACAATCATGATACCAAACATTCTGATCATTTTTGGAAGTATATGCACTTTCTTCTTAAAACCAATTCTTTTTCCCAATACGGACATTTGGTCGGGAGCCGCGGGTTCATTTCCTTTTGCCCTGGGAGCACTGTGTGTCGAACTTCACTACAGTCGCAGTCAACATGTGGTTAGCGTTGTGAATTCAACTACTTCGGTAAACATCCTAGATCACATTATTGTTGAAGACCATGAGGATTATGTATTTCTTTACACATTTGCAAGGCAATCCATCCAGTAGTTATCGAGATACCGTGCCTACAATCATGGATAAAAGTAAGGCTGTTTGCTGACTTTCTCAAATGCAACATCAATAGCACAGTAAGGTTCCCACAAGAGAAGATCTGAAGCCGAAAGGTCTTAGCAGTAGAAAGGTCAGAAAACTAGCGAGCAACCTTTTCAGCGTATTCTGCATTTCAGACAACTCGGAGGGCATACTTTTTTGAGTTGAAATTCCAACTTCTGACCTCCAAGCCTTCCAGGTGCACAAGGCCAATCTTAAACAAAATCCATGGCTGTGACCATGAGCAACTGATGTTTCTTTGGCAGACAATTGAACCCCAAGCAATGGCACATTTGTAATGGCATTTTTAACATTCTCCAACTAACTTTTGTGCAGAGAACATCATTTTCAGAGATTGTGTAACCACTTATCTAATAACATTGGGAACATATATTGACTTCAATTGAAATGCAGATATACTGAAAAGTATACTTTACATTGTGCATAAATTCACTTCCATTGTTGTGTGATGTCAAACAACTGCTTCTTCATGAAGTCTGGATAAGTGGATTTGACCTTTTTAAAAACTTTGGTTGCTCCCATTTTACTTTTTTTAGGAGGCTCGGAATTAGTATAAAGAAAAACACTCTTTAGGTTTGTTCATTGCAGCAAATAGAATATAATATAATTGGGCCGGATGAAACCCTCTTTAATGGTCACACATGCAGAGCACACAGCACACAGTGACATTTGTTCTCTGCTTTTAACCCATCCTAGTACCAGGAGTCTAGTAGGAGCAGTACAGTACGGTACGTTTAAAAACTTGTGAGACAAAATATCCACAAGTAAAGTACATTTTTAGTTAGTGAATTGATAGTCAGGTAGATAAACCCTGATGATCAGAATGCCGTTTTTACATTCAGTCATCCAAGTTGAAGTTTTCCCAGTTTTGAAACTGTGCTTTCCCATTTGAGGTTGTGTGGAGGATTCCCACAGGTACTCATTAGCATTGTTTACTTGTGAACCCAAAGGGGCCTTGTTCTAATCATAGATTTTACAACACCGTCTACATTCTGGCATCGTTTTCCCACACATATGTGATGATCTGAAGTGTCAAATTATTCCAAGTCAACATTTGCTCTGAATTAATGTACCATATTTCAGTATGGGAATTTGTGTATTAGTTGACAGTCACACCGATTATTTCAATAAGCCCAATTTAAAAATCCCTCTAATTTATCAAGATTTCACCGTCAGGGTCCATCATGACCAAAAAAATCAATTTGTTTCAGCATGTGCTGGTTTTACAAACGAGACATTGTATGCTGAGTTCAAGGTGCAGCAACCACAATATTGAATACTGCATAAGATTTCATTGGGGAAAATCAATAACCTTCTTAATATGTCATATCATGATCACTCACAGCCTGAAGTAAAACTACCACTAAAACCTTTCTACAGGGCAACATAAGACACTGAGGGTAAACAGCCGATAAAGGAGCCTGGTTGAATGTTTCTGCTCTCATCGTCTACACAGCATGATAAAAGTAATCACACTGGTGGATGTTAAAAGGATTTTCACCACGTTTGAGAACTCAACATTTATCCAAACACAGTCAGGCTAGTTGAAGATGTTAAGTGATTTGGTATCACTTTATTTGTTGGCACCCTTTTATAAAGGCTATACCTTATAAGTTATAAATTAGTAAGTGAAACTTTACATTTAATAAAAGATAAAATATGTCAACTAAATTGTAGGCCTACATAATCATGTTTGCCTCCTTCAAAAATACATTAAATAACTAATTATAAACCAAATGACTTATTAGTTATAGCCAATACATCCTCATTCATACATACTGATGGCATAGGCTGCATGCCACCAGGTGAGGTTAGACTTTCAGTGTCTGCTTAAGAACACTTTTGTATTCTCTGGAGAAACAGAAACCTTCTGAATACTAGATGACCACTCTGCCTCGTCAAGCCTGTATATGCAATTATAAGATTGGAAACATATGAATAAATAAGCATTTTTGCTTTATTTACCCAGAGACTGTATTGCGCTGCTGTGTGTCAAGTGGATCTCAGCATACAATTGCAATTTCCGACGGCAAGTGAATGCAGCACAGAGTCAGAGCGGGAGTGCGCGAGCGCTCTCTTCCTCCGCCCCCCTCGCTCTCGAGCCTCGCCGCGCGTGTGCCCGCCCTGTGAGGGCGCGCGCACGGGAGGTGGCGGGGGGTTGTGCTCGCTCCTGCTCTCTATGCTCTCTGACCCCAGTGGCAGCTCCGACTCACTGCACTCCCCCTCCGTCACACTTCTCTCTCTCCGCTGTCTGTCAGTGTCTCTCCTCCTCTCTCCCCTTCGCTCTCTTGTCTGGTTTCTTTCCACAGGAGCCAGCCGAGGTCTCGCCGGGTCGAAGGTTCTGCCCTATCCGCCCAGACTGCCGCAACCCCCGGACGGCAGCTCACATCCTCCCTGCTCTCCCGCCGCTGCCGCATGGACCCGCGTCCCTCCGCCGCCGCCGCGTAGAGGGCGACCCCGACCCGACACTCTTTCTCCGGCCAGATAAAACCCGCACAAATAACCCACACGAAGGTAGAGAAACCTTTCCGCTTTGCTTTGAGAACCGAAGAGGGAGGGAAAGGGGGAGAGAGAGAGAGGGAGACGAGGAGAAAAAAAGAAATTCCTGACACAAAGCCGTTGGTTAAAAGGTGGCTTGTCATTTACGAGGACGAGCAAGAGGTTAGCGCGGCGGTGCAGTGACACTGACCACCTTTGGGTGCTTTTATTATCCCGGGAGCAGAGTTCACGATTGCACGGACCTCATTTCTTTTTGTGTGCATTTCTGCAAGAGGCGCATAGCACACGTTGTGTATATGTATGGTATCAGAAAGGGTCAATTTATTCGCCTTTTACCCTCTCTCTGCTTCCCGGAGTGAAGCTGGTGAAGTTAGCTATATGCTGCGCGTTGAAGGAGGGGGGCTCTGTATGTTCAAAGACAGGACTGACAATGTGTGTGTGCACCGCCGTTATAGCAAAGCAGCTCAGTGCGAAGCTACAGTCTGCATAATAAAAAATATCCACTGCCAGGGCAGGTTTAGCAGGCTAAGCTACGGAGCTAGTTGCTGCTACTGTAGCCACAAGGTAGAGACAGACATGCGAGTTTAACACACACACACACACACACACACACACACACACACACACACACACGAATAGACACACACACCGACTGCACTCGGCGAGGAGACCGTGAAGTATGCTGCTGCTCAAATCGACCTGCACTTGCAAACAAAGAGCACATTTCCCAAGAAGCAGTAGTACTTTTGTATTTTGCATTGGTAGAAATGATTACTGAGGTGAAGTGTGTGCATGGTATCTTTTAATTAAAGTGATTTTTGAAGGCCCAAGAAGATCAGAGGAGATCAATTTCTTATGCAGCAGCAACGATAAAATTGATTGGAAATATCATTTTAACTTTGCAATGTAAAGATATTTTATTTGCAAGAATTGAGTTTAGCCTCCTTTTTGTTGGCATATATATTATGACTTAAATTCATAGCACATATCAAAGAAAGTCTAGCTGACCCAGAAAACATAAATCTGTGCTTTCGTGAAAATAGGATTTTTTAAATTTAAATTGGGGTTTTGATTGCTTTAATATATTCAACAACTGGAGGTCACAGGCTTTTGTATTCGTTTACTCGCCACTGCATCAGAGGATGTAATGACCGACAAATGAACTGCGGAGCTGCTGATTACCTCTCAAAAATATACGTTTTTGAATTGAGGGTAATTTTTTTTTCTCTTTCGGGCTGCATCGGTAGGTCTGGTATAAAAAGCCTGTCAAGCCCACAGTGGCCACTTTACTGTCAGTCAGGGAGGTCAGGCAGGAGGGAAGCTCAGGGTTGCAGGAGACACAGCGAAGCGCGGTGAGTGAGCTCTGAACATGCAAACACCACACTTGTTGTGCAGTTTCTTTTAGATGCTTTTCCTTAAATAATTGAAGCTGTGAAAGTGTGCTTTATTGTACGGTTAAGCACACACTAGAGCAGTTCAGCTGCCAGGTAGACTGTAGTTACTTCAGGCCTGGGGGGGAAAGCAGAAATGTATTTTTGCATGTTTTGGGGTAATGTTAAATCTGTTTTGTGCATGCATTGTAAACAACCTCTTGTTTTATTTAAGTCTGCTTAATATTTGATCACCAGCAGAGATTTATACTTGCAACCTTTTTGTGCTTGGTTTAATTTCAACAGGGTAAAACCTTAGAGGCCATGCCTGCAGTTATTTCTACATGTGAATATATGAGTTTGCATTAAAACCAGCTTGCTTATGAGCAGCAGAGCCGGAGCGGTGATTAAAAACCTGCCTTCCAGATTGTAAATTGCCACCTAAACCGTCCAGTGTTTAGTTTAGAAAGATAGAATACATCTAAGTTTTATATTTGAGTTGGCTCGCTGCAGTTTTTGTAATTTGGATTCTGTGGGGAATGCTTTGATAAACAGTTATAGGAATTATGTTTTTTTTCAAATTCAAAAAGTGACACAGCAAAAAAGAAAATCTGTTTCTTTGTGTGCCCTCAAGAAAACTGTACTTGCATCATGTAATATTGAGTGATCATACGTTTAGAGTAGACACAGATCCCCTCCTCACTTCATGTGTGCTCTGACTGTTTGTACTCATTTAAATCCACCTGTTTTTGCCTCTTTCATTTTCTGAACAGTACAAACGTGTATCATTTAAATCCTATAGGTTTTCAGTTTCTTCTTATGTGAAAGACCAAGGCCAATCAGATGTAGGTGATTGTGTTTAAAGCAGCTGATGTGTGTGCGTGTGTCTCTTTTCTCCTGTCGGTGCAGACTGCAGTGTGTCGTGGTCGGCTGGGTCGCTGCTGGGACACTTCCTGGGCTTTTTGAGCGGCCCTGAAGGATGACTGCTGCACGGCTCGCTGCTGAATCCCGGTGAACGAACGGCGTCTCATGTCCAAACGGCGGAAGGATGGCTCATGGCAAAGTGACCATCACGGTGGACGAGTACAGCTCCAACCCCACACAGGCCTTCACACACTACAACATCAACCAGAGCCGCTTCCAACCTCCACATGTCCACATGTAAGTGTCACACACACACACACACACACACACACACACACACACACACACACACACACACACACACACACACACACACACACACACACACACACACACACACACACACACACACACACACACACACACACACGAACACCTGAATGCAGAATAAAAAAAGATATGAATATCTTTTTTCTGTGAATTTTTTTTAATATATACTTTAGACTAAAATTGACAAATGTATGATCTGTGTCTTTCAAACATACATATTTCCAGGCCGTTGTTTCATTTCACATTTTATGTTTTGGTAGTTAGGCTGAGTTTGTCTGACATTTTAAACATATTTTGGAAGATGTAATAAAGAGACTGTGGCCATAACAACAGCAGACATGTAGATATTTTGAGTTGCAACAGGAAGCCAATCAGGAGCCTGTTTGATGCAGAGTCTTTGTTTATTCTTTGAATTAATTGGCTCAAGCTCAAAGTGTACGGTGGCCATCGAGGACAAACTTTGAAAACAGAAAGAGACCACAAACTGTACTGTGTTACGTTTGAGGCAATTGGATATTACTGGTTAAAAAGTGTGTGTGTGTGGAAGGTGAAATGTATTGTTTGAAAGCTAGAGATCACTTTAAAAAACAATCTCACACTGAAGACTTAATGCTCCTCATGGTTCACACTCAGATTTGATTTAAAGCTTTTCTGTCGTGCATTGCAGACGGCTCGCCGCTGCTCCCTGTGAGACGGTTATCATTTGTGCCATGTTGTCACTGTGGTGCATGAGCGCTTTGTCCGCATTAGGGCGCTCTTTTTATTTATTTATCAGACCAGTTACTTAGCGTGGCTCTTGTCTGATGTGGTTATGCTCTGCCTCTCATTAGTGGGTCAGAGTGCTGTGACCCGTCGGCCCTCACCACACGCACACACACACACACACACACACACACTCATATACACTGCGGATCATTTGGAGATGCTGTTGGTTGTGGGGTTACGTGCACAGTGTGAGCTTGAGATATGTGCTGTTCTCTGAGCGTGTTGTGTAAAAAGTGAAGGTGCAGCATAGACAGGAAGTGACCTGCTGTTTTCACTGTCATGATAATAGATTTGTTGAGTATTGGTTCGATTTAAGGCTTTTTTTGTTGCATTTTTTCTTCTGGGGTAAAGCTGACATATTCCTTTTTTTTTTTAAATATCTTTTTGTCATTTTGTAAATGACGGGAGCCACATATAAGGGAGAATGAATATGTTTAATATGAAACGTGTTGGTAGGCTTTTACTCCTCAAAACAACTTGACGTAAGTGTTAAGCTTTGGAATGTCAAACACTTGACATGCAATAATGACATAACTGACAGATTGAGCAGTTATGTAAATATTTGAGCCTGACATATATTGTGATAAAATCTCTTAAAGCTTGTTTTCATGTGCTGATTGTCAAGTCTGGTTAAAAACACACATTTATAATTGATCACTGTTAAACAACCATTTGCCTTCTATTATTTGCTCTGGACATCCTTATGTCCTTCCAGAAAACATTAGCAGTTTGTACAAATATATGTATTTATTTGACTATATTGTTTGTTTGTAGCCTTTATTTAACCAGGTGAAACTCCCATTGAGATCAACAATCTCTTTTTCAAGGGAGACCTGCAATGGCAGTCTCTGATCAGGCTAAAGTTAGAACAAGCCATCAGGTAGGAGACAGTCGGTCCGTCCTTTCTCCGGGACAGCTTGCATGTGTTCTCAGATCATTGTGTTGAGGTGGAAAAGAAAGTGTCATCTAAAAGAAATACAAATCCAGAAGAAGACTTGGGGCAGCTGTGTACAATCTGTACAGACTGAAGAGCACTCTTTCACGTTTTTGGAACATCTGGAAAACAAGTTTTTTTGTTTACCTCAAAGACTCAGATTCCCACAAGTCTCTCTGATTAATCACGTTCATGTAAACAGGATTGCTTTAGGGAGGATAGTCACATTCTGGCTTTTTGTAAATAGATGAATGGCACGCTTACCTTCCTCTCACGGTTGGCAGTGATTCCTCAGCTGTGAGCACGGCTGCCAGCACAGCCAGCGTTGGTGCCTTGATTGTGTAAAAGGAGACGAGGTCACCTCTCAGTTTGTGTTGCGTCAGTCCATTTTAATAGTTGAAGGAGGCGGAAATAAATCAGGCTTATTGCTTCAATATAAAAGGTTAACAGACGGCAGACAGCACAGGATTCACCAGAACAAACAGCAGCTTGTATAGGCTTCCTTATTTCATTTTGTCCTCAAGACAAATAGATATTACAAACAATAGCTCTTAAACATAATAGGATTACCTCTGCAAGGTTTAGTTTGACTACATTTGACTGTTTCTTTTTGGATTTATAATTATATTGTTAATTTGATTGACAGATGTTGTTTCTGTTCCACGGAAAGTCTCACATGTGGTTCATCTCAGCCTTTTAGTGTACAGTGTTCTACTAGTTCCTTCACCTCTTGTATAGCATACAAAGGGATAACGAATGTCTTTCTATGAAAAGACAGAAACCAGCAAAGTGCGAAAAAGAATGAATCCACCTGAAAACATTAGTCATCCAGACACAGTTGAGTTTTATTCTAGAGGACGTCAAAGAGGAACACATTGTGGATGATATTTTTAAAATGATAAGTAGCTGTATACTAAAAGGCAGCTGAAGTGAAAACTATATTTGTTCAGCTGGTCTGAAAAATACTGCGTCGGAAAATGTCACAGTGACAGTGTAGAGGTCGGGACAGAAAAGCAGTTAAAATTCCTAAAACTTGGAATAAATAATCACAAGGTTTATCCTAATAATCACTACAATCATTTTTTGTGAAGCCCTGCTGTTTTTTTTCCATTTTCGCTGCGGTGGCTTTTGAAAGTGAAGGAAGGGGATGTGTTGAAGCCATGGGGCCTCTCAGCAGATATGTGTTTGGATAAATACATTAGGCTGTTTCCTGGCTTCCACAGAGCCTGCAGTGTTTTACCCTGCCATTCTTAAACTCAGACTGGGAACCCCGGATCACGTACACACACACACACGACCATAAGCCCATCCCCCCACTATGTTTAAGTGCTTCTAGAATACGCGCTCTGTTCTGGGAAAATAAAGGCTTGTTTAGATTTTGAGAGATAATGATCCGACTTGCTTAGGGGTTCTCGGTCACTGCATCCACAGTATTTAGACATAAATAAAGTTGTTGCTTCTCTGACAGCAAAGAGAGGGAGGAAAAAAAAAGTGAGGGGGTTGCCCGCCATTTGAAATACAACTCCTGCTCTGATCCCCCCCCCCCCCCAGACAGAATATTTAGATTTCTGTGATGGAGTACAGCAGCTTCTTTTATGTGGTGTGAAAGGTACCGCTCTCTGAACTGCATATGATAACATGCTTGTGGAGCGTTCACACACACACACACACACACACACACACACACACACACACACACACACACACACACACACACACACACACACAGTAACGTGACCCCCGGACTCAAAGTGGGCTTTCTCCAGAGCATGGGACGTCTCTCTGTCTGTCATTGAGCGTCAGACTCAATCCAGCCCTGTTTTGGGTCTGGTTTATTTTTTCTGCGCCGTCTGTGTGTTTTTTTCTTTCTCCCTCATCCCCCTCATCGTCGTTTCGTGAAATGAAATGCTCAGCAACTTGGAACATATGCTTCGAGTTGGGACACTAATGGTTTAAAATCCAATTTGAGCAGGATCTGGGCCAGACTGCGGGGAAGGCACGGGGCGCAGACAGACAAACGGACAAAGAGTTCAGCTAAAGGAGGATTTTTTAGAGTCTAATAAAGTCTTCGTTTTAAGGACTAAAGATGTCTTGACATGTGTCCTGTGATTGGACTCCAGTCAAAGCCTAGCAGCAAATGATATTTACAATATTTTGATTCACACAGTTGAACTTAATTCCTCTTTACAATTCATTTCCTGGCCGATTCTCAAAGAAAACAGGTGATGATTTCTAAGAATTCCCCCTGAGAATGAAATCCTTGTTAGGCTGCAACTTATAATATTTTCATTATAAATTACTCGGTCAATTCCTTATTTTTCAACTGAACTGAATCTTACGGCCAAGTGGGGACTTCAAACTCAAATATATTCAATTTACAATGATTCCTAAACAGAATGAAATGGCTATTGAAACAGGGCAGGAAGGACAGTAATCAGAACCCCAAGTAAGATGGAGCAATCGTGTGCATCAGACGGTGCAAGGGTGCTGTTGTTTGTGGTTGATCTCGATCGCAGATCTATTGGCATTTCTCTCGATGATTTAAATGCATATACCATTAACACCTTAAGAGTCTTAATTAGTTTAATTCCTGGGGGACATGCGCACGATGCGGGCCAACACAACTGTGCTAGTGAAGCAAGCCGGGGTCAGCACAAGAGACACGAGGTTCTAAAAAAGCAGCCTGATCGCTCAGTTATTTTCTAACTGGCACAAAATGTGACTTATATTACAAACAATGTGATTTATGTTTTGACAAGTCAGGGTGATTTTGCCTTTGGCTGTGTTTAGGTTTTTGCCATTTTTGTCAACAATGTGTTAAAAGAATACATTTGTTTTTGATAGATTTGTAATGCTTCAGTTTAGGTACAAACACCTCCCACCTCATATATCTATATATATATATCTATATATATATAAAGCCTGAATTTGAGAAATTGAAATATTTGTCTACATGATACAAAAGGACAAAACAGTTGCATAAAGTAGAGAGACCTTTCTACCTATATCCTCTATCAGACCATCGGTTGAACTCATGTTTAGGCTAGTGGAGTTGCGTTAAGCAGGATTTCCTGATTAAAAGCTATGTAAAAACTGTTGACTAGAACAATCCAGAATATCCAATCAAGTTTTTTTGTAAAGCCTCATTCTACTTTCTTTTTTAGGGTACTTATTTGCGCTCTATAAAAAAAAATCATTCACACAGCACACCTGAGCTCGATGCATTCATTTTTATTTTGGGGAATAAAAAAATCTTTTCACCTTCTCACAAATGTAGGGTAAAAAATCCCATTTAACAAACGCCTTCTCCTCCAGATGCCTTGTTAATTATTACCGCCCTCTGAATAATTGAGGAGCTCGTAAGAATGAATCATTTAATGACACCACCGCCTGCATCTATACACGTGGATATTCTGACACAAGCTGGGGAGAAAACGGCACCAAAAGAACACGGCCTTCACACATCCGTTTTAACACCGTCCTAGTTTTATTAATGAACTCCTTGGGAATTTGTTATGCTTCTCATTCTTTGTATCGTGGAAGAGTGCTGTAAATGTGGTTGCGGAAACTGTTAAGAAATGATGATTTGTATACGATGCTGTTCGATGTGCACACAATACTACACCACATTTAGCTTGCATCTCCATTGATGAGTTTGCCTATTGGACAGAGGGAGGATGGTCAGCATGTTGTATCAAGTGACGGAGAAAGCTGCTCAGATTCTAATTCAACGGGACATTTCCATCTCTGCATTGATAACCTTGGTTTTACAACACAAAGTGGACTATCCAAGAAGGGACCATGTTGTGGATAAACAAGTTAGACATTTGTTTGTCTCGGCTGCTGGGATGCTTAGAAGTTTAAAAATATTTGGATGATTGGATATTTAATTGTGGAAAAATCTGACTTTCAAATAGAAAAAGTAGACATTTCATAACTTTATGTTGTGTAATTTACTGTTAATACATCATCGATTGTTAAGCAGCGATCCGTAAGCATTAATAGTACTTAAAAATAATGTTCCTCCTTTACAAGAATATCAGTGTTGAAGCTTCGTGTTTGCAGTTTGACCTTTTTTGGAGGGAATGCAATTTATTTCTCCATTTTCAACCCTACAATCCATTTTCCCATGTTGCATCTTATTTGCCTTGTCTGCAGAAACGTATTGAGAACGAACATTTGTTTTCACTTTAAGTTTGCAGTGTTTTCTGAAAGTCAAAAGGTTTTCTCTGTGTTACCGTAATTGTTACAATTATGTTCGGTTTTTTTTTTTACATTCATGGCATAGCTACAACCTGAACTGAAACTCCTTCCAGTGTCTGTACTTGTTCGTTGTGGTCGTCTGGTAAAAAGTGTCTCCAGATGACAATCCACTTCTAGTCACTAAAACATGTTGAAGGTTTTGTTCTCTAAACGTTTGTCTGGTGTCCTTTTTTTCTCCGTGCTTGTGCTCAGATGTTCACCCGATGCTTTATGTGAAGTCTGTTTGGGTCCCATGGTTACGATTGGTCCTTTAGAATAGAAACACTTGTTCTTGTGCTCGACAACTTTTTCATTGAATCAAAAACAACCAAGGCAGTCATCTTTTTAGACAACATCCAGTCAACGTCCTCTTTCTGCTTCAGTGCCCGCCATGCAGATGTGGACGAGATAGAAGAGCTTTTCTCCGAGTGAAAGGTCTCAAATCAACATGTTTCCTTCATCTACATAGCAAACATTGGACTGAAAATAACGTTGGGACACATAAGTCAGGCCCCTCCTAAGAATAGATAACCCCTTCCTCTTTCCCAAACAAAAAGCGACTAACATGAACACATAGTCAGCCTGAATGAGTCTTTTCTATTGATGTACCCCAATAGGACTTTCGAGAATTAAACATGCCTCTCTGGCCTAGAGATGTTTGGTTATTAATCAAAGGGGAGAGTTTCTGATTAATAGTGCAGCCTCATGTTTACTCCTCACTTCGCCATCCATTGTTACATTTTGTCCTATCAAAGAGTTTGTGGAGGAGCAGCATTCAGTGTTCAGGTCTGCTGACAACAAAGAGCCAATCCCATTTTGTGGCCTTTTGTTTCTGTCAGCCCGCTGCTACTCACGTCAGGAGTGGAGGGCCTTTTGTAACTGGAGAACCCTTGATGAAGTTCCCTCTCCACCCCTGACCTGCTGCTGGAGCCCGGCGGGACGGTGCTGATGCTGAAGTTTACGGTTGTGGTGGTGGGGGGGGTTAAGTGACAGTTGACATAGGACAGGTCTGTGGTTTTTCAGATTGAAGCCCTTTTGATGTCTTTGAGATGTGGGCCTCTTAGCCCCCGGAGCCTGGCATCACAGGGCACGATCTCCGGATGATGTCACCTCTCTCTTGACATGAAATGGAGGGAAAGCTGCCCGAGTCTGCAACTTCTCAACGTGACAAGTTCCCCATTTGGGCCGTTTAGAGTGTGTTTAGTTTGCATTTACCTGTAATCAGTCAGCAGTCATTTTTATTTCTCCTAGCGTCAAGCATGAACACTAGACGCTATTTTCCTTTCTGTAAGGTTTTCAGAAATGGAACGATGCATCCTACCCTCAGATTTGAAAATAACTTGGAACAGAAGACAGAACAGTGTTTATGTTGTTGTTCTTGTCTTGGATCTCTCTCTTCTGTTGAACCTGAAGCTGCATATTAGTGCTTGAATTGCTAGGTTACAAGCATTGAATCAATTGTTTGTATGGGTGTGTACAGCGACTTGTTACTGTCCGCTGTGTGCAGCATCTAGTGCTATAAAATTATACGATGTGGTACGATGAAGATCTTATACACAGGCTATTTATTACAAACAATTCACCTCGGTCTCAAGGACTATGTGCAAATCCTACTTGCAGGTATACAAACATGCTTTTCTAAACAGCCTTTCCATTATTAAACAAAGGAAGCCTCGAAGGTGGTTAAAATACATGTTTTCATTGAAAGCATTTGTAAAGACTTCTTATTCTTACCGGACGTTGTTTGTCAGCTGACATGGTTGCACTGTTTCAAGTCATTATTACTGAAACGGTTTTGATTTAATACCAAATGTTACCCAGCAAAAAGTCTGTCCAAACTACCCCACTAGTTTATCTTCGCAGCAGTCTGCTGGTCGGTGTTCGGCCCCGGGGGCCACGTCTTTGCCATCTCCTCAGCCTTCCTCCCATCAGCCCTGCAGCCAGGCGGACTGTCAGCAGCACAATTAAGGGCTGTGCCGTAATGAAAGGAGCATTAGCAGAAGCAATTTATTTCCCAGCGCAGTGCCGGAAGGTTTCTCCGGAGCTGATATTCCAATGCTGGCTTTGTGTGCCATTATGGGAGGGATGAGGAGGACGCTCCCTGCCTGAACAAATGTAGAGGGGGAGAGAGAGTGGGGGCCATAAGGCAAAGGGCCATCATTCACCATTCTTTCAAATCAATTCCCATTTGAATATTGTTTTTACTGTGCACTCCCTTGTGAATATCCATCGCTCTGCATCTACATTCTGTTTGTGCTTCTGCCCATTTTTCCTGTTGGGTTTTCTTGTTTGCTTGTTTCTCTCTCCCACCTTTGCCTCCTCCTACGCTCCCTTGAGCACCCCCCGCCGCCGCCACCCCCCTCTCTGTTATTTCTGTGTTCATTTTGTTCCTCTGAAGTTTATTGAATTAGCGCAGACAGCTGAAATGCAGAAGATAAGAGAGGCGCTCTCTCTGCTCCTCTCCGAGAAATGGTATTGCACCGTGGATGAGTGAGTGTGAGAGACTGAGTCTACAGGAGGGGGAGGGGAACCAATTCAGAGGTTATAGACAGAAGAAATGGGGAGCATTGTGTGTTGACGTTTCTCCTGAAAGAGCGATAAAGACGGTTTGAGCTAGGTGGAAGAACCGGGACTATTTGGTCTCCAGTTCAGCTGTGCTTATCTTTTCAATTCACTAGTGATGTGGCATAGTGGACACACGGACATCAAATGTTCCTGAGTGCCTTTGTTGTAAAGTTCGACAAGGGGGTGGTGAATAAGGTCCATTTACAACCTGCTGTGGTCTGTTGTTCTGTTCATGGAAACGGTTTTGTTTAGAAATACTATATTCATCCCCCGTTCTGTTTAAAAAGATATAAGACAATAAAACTAAACCTACACATTTTGTTCATTTTATGTTGTTCGTTTAATTATTTGTTCTCCCTGTAAATCATCAGGTGCTGCAATGATTTGATAACCAAAACACAAATCGGTAAAGAAAATCTGAAACATTCAAATGTTAGCGATTGGATAAATGACCTTTTTTACCGAGCGTTGTTATTGTTCTGTTTAGCAACTAAAGGATTTCTGGACCAATTGTTCCACGCATTTAAAACGTCCTTTTGAGTGTTTGCACCATGCGACCGGAAGACACTTTCCCAAACGTAATTCCATGTTATACAGTGTTGTCTAAAACATTGGTGATTGTGTTCCCAAAAGTCTCCTGGTTGTGTTTCATATATCGTGTTATAACCAATGGAAAGTCTCCCTGGTTGTGTTTCATATATCATGTTTCTAACCAATGGAAAGTCTCCCTGGTTGTGTTTCATATATCATGTTATAACCAATGGAAAGTCTCCCTGGTTGTGTTTCCTATATCATGTTATAACCAATGGAAAGTCTCCCTGGTTGTGTTTCATATATCGTGTTATAACCAATGGAAAGTCTCCCTGGTTGTGTTTCATATATCGTGTTATAACCAATGGAAAGTCTCCCTGGTTGTGTTTCATATATCATGTTATAACCAATGGAAAGTCTCCCTGGTTGTGTTTCATATATCATGTTATAACCAATGGAAAGTCTCCCAGTTGTTTCATATATCGTGTTATAACCAATGGAAGTCTCCCTGGTTGTGTTTCATATATCATGTTATAACCAATGGAAAGTCTCCCTGGTTGTGTTTCATATATCATGTTATAACCAATGGAAAGTCTCCCTGGTTGTGTTTCATATATCGTGTTATAACCAATGGAAAGTCTCCCTGGTTGTGTTTCATATATCGTGTTATAACCAATGGAAAGTCTCCCTGGTTGTGTTTCATATATCATGTTATAACCAATGGAAAGTCTCCCTGGTTGTGTTTCATATATCGTGTTATAACCAATGGAAAGTCTCCCTGGTTGTGTTTCATATATCATGTTATAATCCAATGGAAAGTCTCCCTGGTTGTGTTTCATATATCGTGTTATAACCAATGGAAAGTCTCCCTGGTTGTGTTTTCATATATCATGTTATAACCAATGGAAAGTCTCCCTGGTTGTGTTTCATATATCGTGTATAACCAATGGAAAGTCTCCCTGGTTGTGTTTCATATATCGTGTTATAACCAATGGAAAGTCTCCCTGGTTGTGTGTTCATACTATCGTGTTATAACCAATGGAAAGTCTCCCTGGTTGTGTTTCATATATCGTGTTATAACCAATGGAAAGTCTCCCTGGTTGTGTTGTGTGCATGTCAACATACTGTTTGCAGCGTGGGTCTGGTTGATTGGAGCTCGGTCTCTCTGATACCTTTTGAACCAGTGAGTGTACGAGTCTTGATCCTGTTTGTCGTGAATGAACAGGGTCAGCTTTAGTTGATAAGCAGTCACTTTCCACATTTCCCCTTTGACCTTCAGAGGGTTTAGGTGGCTGTGTCCCCACTGGGTGTCTTTATTGATGAGAAATCATTAGCACGCCATTAACAATGAAGGAGCAGGAAGCAGAGAGAGGGAGGAGGTAGGTATAAAGTGGTCAGGGACCCACGCTGAGATTGACATGTATTTCTGTCCGAGACAAGTGGGCAGATCAGAAGGTCGTTGACCCCGTTAACCCTTCAGGGAGGGGGGGCTGCATAACTCCAGGGCATCGGCATATTTAACAAAGCTTAATATACTACACACTCCTGTCTGCACATTAGTAAACATTTACTTCTTTTTATTTAGTCAAGGATTTTTGTTCCAATTATTTCATAATGTCCCTTCGAACAAAGCATCATAAAGAAACATTGCTGCTCGATGGACCTGACTAGTCCTGAACACCACCCAACAGCTTTGGAATGATTTCATTTTGTTATCAAAATCAGTGTTCATTGTTTTCTGAATGACCCATAGTTTACTTAATATTCAGTTTCCCTTATCCTAACACTATAACTTTATCAAGTTTGAACCATAAGAGCTGATAAAGATTGAAAAAGACATGGTACAACGTATGAAAGGAAAGACATTGGTCATATTTATCTCCAGCCTCAACTGCCCTAAGTCTCTGTTTTTATTTTACTTTCCCTTCTTTAGAACAAGAGGAATATGATTTCCCAGTTGAAATCGTTGAGAGCGTCTCATTTTTAAATGTGGTGTATTCATGAAGTTATCTCCCGTAATGATGGATAGCGGTGTTTGACTGTAACTAACTCTAAAATGTACGATAAGAGCTCTGTAGCCGGACAGTTTTTTGGCCGCGAAGCCAACAGCCCGCTCTGTTTTGGACGCCCTGAAGTCTCGGTGAGGAAGTATTGTAATCAATCACAACGATTATGTGGCGTCCTTAAAGAGCCGGACTTGTCGGAGAGTGACACAGACCGCGACCTTCTTATCTGCTGCGAGTGAAGTGTCACGTTTGAAGGAGCAAGCCCAGACTGAACTCTGACCCCGGTTGCTTGTGTGTTTTTCTAAAAGGCCACGGAGCCAAGTGTGTTCAGTCAAATTGAATATCCTCCTACAGACAACACAGAGCACTCGTCTCTCCAGCGCTGATGTATACTTCTCTCTGTCTTTCTCTATGACGCATGTTCCAAAAAACGGTTCAATTTCCTTTTTTATAGGGCAAATCTCATCAAGCTTATTTTAACATTGATATTAAACTGTGATATTTTTGAAAACATATGGAGGCTGCAGGTTTTGGTATACTCTCACTACAGGTCCTTATCATAATCGAATGAAAGTGTTTAACTCTGGATTCACATGAAAACATATTTGTAGTAAGATATGAATATAAGGCATTATGTGATGCAGAATAATAGAACGAGCTTAGTCTAAACGAACAATCTGGCTTCATTTGAAGAGAAACATATTTCATTCTCAAATGTGCAATCTGTCATCTGTGAATTTTGCAATTAAGAACATAACAAGAGAAAGACAGTAAGAATAAAAACTGGATCGTTTCGCTGCTCTTAGCTCAAGAAATACTGCATTCAAGTTCAAACGTATGTTAGGTCTCAGAAGTGCAATACTATCATTTTCCCAAAATGGAGGCTGATAAATGTTGCAGCTGTAGGTGAGGAGAAGTTAACTCGCTGAGGTTTCTCTGCCGAGGGATCACAGACGATCATCGAGCAGATATTTCTGCAGCCACAGACCTCGGTTTTGTGTCAGCTCCAATGTCATGGCGGATTTGAGAGTGTGCTCCTGCCCTCCTCGAGAGCATTAGCATTTCTCTTTCTCCCCCACTCTTTTCCCTCCGCAGTCTTCCCTCTGATGTCACGCCGAAGCTCAGACATGTTAACACGAACCTTCATGCTAACACAGTTCAGTCTGTCACTGGAGAATATTCTTTTACCTGCTGCCGGGGCGCACAGACTTTTTCATTTTCACTGTCTCCGTTTACAATAGATCAGAGGCCTTCGCTGCACTGCTGAACTCCTGAACTCCTGTATACATTACTAATGAACCTGTGTGTGTGTGTGTGTGTGTGTGTGTGTGTGTGTGTGTGTGTGTGTGTGTGTGTGTGTGTGTGTGTGTGTGTGTGTGTGTGTGTGTGTGTGTGTGTGTGTGTGTGTGTGTGTGTGTGTGTGTGTGTGTGTGTGTGTGTGTGTGTGTGTGTGTGTGGTGTGTGTGTGTGTGTGTGTGTGTGTGTGTGTGTGTGTGTGTGTGTGTGTGTGTGTGTGTGTGTGTGTGTGTGTGTGTGTGTGTGTGTGTGTGTGTGTGTGTGTGTGTGTGTGTGTGTGTGTGTGTGTGTGTGTGTGTGTGTGTGTGTGTGTGTGTGTGTGTGTGTGTGTGTGTGTGTGTGTGTGTGTGTGTGTGTGTGTCAGGGCCTGCTCTTAATTGATAGGGGCTGCTGGTATTTACTTACATTCTCAGGGTGGATTCAATCTCAAAGGAAAGGGGAGGAGTTGGAAGTTGTTTTTCTCCTGGCTTTGTTTTAATATGTATGCTTGTGTGTGTGTGTGTGTGTGTGTGTGTGTGTGTATGTATATATATATATATATGTGTGTGTGTTTTGTCCTCCCATGTGGTTCTGCATTCGTCCTTCCTCCATGACGGGTACTGTCGGATCCTGTAAAGCTGCATGACATGGAGACACCACAGAGCACCAAATCGAATCAGAAGCTACACTGCAGTGTGTGTGCTGCTCTGCTGGCTTAAGTTAATGTGTGTGTGTGTATAGGAACACAGACTTATTTACTGCACACAGTCAATAGTAAATAGCATTATCTCTGTGGCCAGTTTTTCATTTTGTCCAGTGCGTTTAATATTAAGTTCAGGGCCTGCTCTGGTCACAGAGAAGCTCGCTCTGCTCCAGTGTCTCACTACCTAGCCGACGGCTCGATGGAGTAACGGGTATAATGACTCAAATATTGACTGATTGCAGGTTACAGATGAAAAAACACAATCAGACAAGATTCACATTCTGGTAAAACAAGAACATTTGATCCAGGATGCACCGATTGTGGTAAAAGTCGTAATAGGTTTAATTTTGTAACCGTTGCATGAGGGTGCTGCATTTGTCAGGCGCTGATGTTGTCCGTTAGCATTTCAGAATTAAGATTTAGAGGACTGTTTTCTTCCCCTCCGCTTCTTATTCACTAACTTTTGCAAGCCAGAAATACTCCGAAAGCATGCAGCTGCTGTTTTATGTAAATCAGTGAGTTTGACTGCTTTGTGGCAACATTGGATTTACATGACTTCTGCAATGGGATGAAGCACAGATAAGTTTCAGGCATTTCCTTTACCACATCGGCCAAAAACATTCACACCTGGTTGATTTTTCGGCTATAAACACCTTCCAAGTGAATTTAAAAAACATTGGCTATAAGTCAGAATATACAGATGGGTTACAAAATCAATAACTGGATAATACATTTCCCAAACCTGTAATATTTACTATGGCCCTCACAGACACCAGATCTCAACACATCAGTACTGGAGGTTTTTAAACGGTGCTTTCCAACACATGTCACCTAATGTTGTTTTTAAATGTGTACGTCATTGAAAGGTGCATTACAGACAGTGACCAGCCTGTTCACCATAAACCCGGCCAGGCAGATGGCTGTTCAACTCACAAACAGAACAGCAGCAGATGCCACACTGTCTGTAGACAGTATTCTTCTCAACATGCCACAGAAATGTAAAAACAGGGAGATTGCTTCCCAAACGAGTAGAATTCTCTTTATGCCAAGGTGCCCATTTTCTCCATCTCTGTTAATGACGTCCTCTCCGTCTGAAACCTTTTGATTTCATCTTCTTTCTGCGGCTGTTTTCATGCCATGTTCGTGCACACATGCGAGTTAACTATGTGGGTGTGTGTGGTGCTTGTCAGGTTGGAGATTGCAGCGTTGATTATGTGTCTGATGTTTTCGACAGAGTGACATCTCTCCTAATGAAATAATGGCCTAGTGGCAGAGTGCTGGAGGATTGCACATTGCAGACTTCAATTACAGACAAGATGATTCCCCCCCTCTTTCTTTTCAGTCAGAAGAGTACAGGTTGTTCTTCCTTTTTAACAGACGTGCTTACATCGAACAAAAAGGCTGGATAAAAAGATTCTTTGTTTTCAGCCAGACTTGGGCCTAAGTGTTTTTCTTCAGAGTAGAAAGGACATGGCATGCCTTAATTCACTGTCTCTTTAGCCAATCTGATGCCACAAAACATCCATTTCCCTCTTGGTGTGCACAGATCAACCCGAACGCCGGTTGCTTTCCAGCTCAAACTACACATCTTGTTACCGTCTTTTCTTTGAGATGCTGCTGCATGCATTATTCTGTGAACCGTGTCATTTATTTTGCACAACAAATGATCTTTTTTTTGAAGGTTCCAGTTTTCAGCTGTGCCCCTTCTGCTAGCTGGTATGACATTTGCATACATTTCCTAAAAAGATGCTTCTGGATCTGGTACTTCCATTTCAAATATCACAAAGAGGAAAAAGGCACGTTCTCTGAATTGCAGCTCTTTTATACGGAGAATCATCTTCACTATTATTCAATAACAACAAGGGCAGAAGTGAAACATGTTATCGTTTGCAGTTTGCTTTCTGTGCTTTGGATGCTTAGTGCTTACTGAGTTGTGTACCTTTTTATAAATGGTGAATTGAGAATTTGTAGGTTATAATAACATAAAACAACAAATACTTTTCATATGGAAAGCATTATAAGAAGCGTGTGTGTGTGATAAGAAGCATCATATCATATCAGTAACATCAAGGACTGAACATATTCACCAACTGATGTGCAGTTCCTGCATTTGAGCAATTTGTATGTATTGTGATTAATGAAATGTAGGTTGAGCAGAGAAATAAATGATACATTTGAACAAGTAATTCAAAAGGAGACACCATTTCAGTTTATTCTTGTTTCCTTTAGATATCCACATCACTCAAACATGGTTGTGTGATTGACAGATAAGAGCATACATAATATGGTAATAATAATAATATGAAAGCTGTTACTTCAACACAATAAAAGAGGTGTACACCATCAACTCACAAATAATCTTAAAAGACTGCAAAACAAAATGAATTGAGTTCAGCGAGTTGCTGAGATGACTGATATTACATTTCCTTTGCGAGCAGGGGAATGCTGAAACAAAGTTCTGTTCTGGATCCTTGCAAAAAACACCATATATTTGAACTTTGAGTAACTTCAACAGGCAACGACAAAGAACCAATTTGCCCAGAGTCCTGAACATTAGGCGCTTCAACTCCTGTGACATGTTATCAAATCAAAGTTTAGGGCTCATTGTCTCTGTGTCTCTGTCTTTCTGCAGGGTGGACCCCATTCCTTATGACACTCCCAAGCCAACAGGACACACCAGGTTTGTGTGTGTGTCTGATACACACTCGCGAACAGACGGCATCCAGATGCCCTACGGCGACGTGCTGCTGCACACGGGTGACTTCACCGAGCTGGGCCTGCCCTCCGAGGTTAAGAAGTTCAACGACTGGCTAGGTATTAAGCTGCTTAACACACACATCCGTCTGCACGCACGCACGCATACTTCTCGTCCACACACAGAGCTGACACGCACAAGTTCTCTGTGTAGGCAGGGGGCACGAGACATGTTGCACGCATAACCAGTAACTGGACCACACAGTGACACCCCCGCCCCTCCCCTCTTGACCCCACAACTGCTGTGCTAAAGTGTCCAGTTTAACCCTTCTGACCTAACACCCTGCCTCAGTTAACCTTTGACCTCTCCCTGTGGCACCATGCTGTGGGTGGGAGTGCTGGCCCTCTGTGTGTGTAGACCTTAGAGGCGAGAGAAGAAGCATTTTTGCCCCTCTAATGTAGTCATGTCTCACACAAACATACTGACCGACAGTCCCTCTCACTAAGTGCATAAATCAATAAGAGCCACCCACCACACCAACCGTAACGTTAAAAGGCATTTGAGCTATTTAGTATATATTTCAATAGTTTTTATTTATATCAGCCCTTAGCAGGACTGGATACATTTTGGAGAAGAGTACATGAGTTGTGAATGTTTAAACTCAAAAGTAAAATGTTGCACCTCTCCATCAGCTTTCATGCTCTCATGAACACATGGAGACCAGAATAAAGAGGACACACAAGTAGGCCTGGAGATCCTTGTGAGTTTTGACATAAGTCAGAAGATGAGCTATTGAAAAAATCAAATGAAACAAAATTGGTGTTCATTAAGCCAGCAAGTCACATTTGATGTCGCTCATTGGCTCAAAGGGGAGAATAGACATCCAAAGCAATCCTGGACACACCAGAGTTGTCCCTGCTATTAATCGTCCTATGCACACTGGTTGAGTATTTTTGCAACCCTGTTTAACGTAAAAACAACGTGGAGACTCAAAGGGAAGCCTGCACACCTCTGCGGTTTTCACAAAACAGTGAATGGAATGTCTAAAACGAGGATAAGAAGAGGGAAACGCCACATGACACAGGAAAATAGCATGGATGGAAGTGAAGCTCTGAGATTGGTTTCAGCCTTCACCTCAAAATCCAGGATCAGGTAGTGACTCATGACTTACTTTAGTTAGATTTTCTAGTGAAAATGCTTCTTTAACCCGTATTTTTATTTATATCTCAGTGAATAATTGCAACAAAAGTTCAGAGCGTTTTTTGAAAGAGTCTGACATATTTTCACAGTTTCAAACTAAAAGTAAACTCCTCAGTTTAAAGTGGCACTGCTCTCAACATCTATGTTTGCAGTGTCACACACCTGCTGAGTTTAAAGGTAGCTGTCAAAGTTTGGCCTCGACAGTCGACAGCGGCTGCAGTCAGTCTGGATTCACAGCAGTTGCACTGGATACCAACGCTGACCCAGTTTTCACAGCAAAAACAGCCGTCTGTAGAGACTTCTCAAACGTCCTCTGCAGCATATTCCACTTCTCTGCTGTCCCTCAGGATGCTCTGCATGTTCACACAGTCACATCTTTAACAGAACTTACCTTAAACATAGCTTACATCTCAATCCTCATGCACAGACTTTCACACTCACAGCCTCCTCCTATTCTTCTTCTTTGCTGTATATACATTTGAGGCTGTTTTCACACCTGTGCAGAAACATTGGAAAGCTCCATTTATATAAGAGTTCCATATATATCATTGTTTTGGGGATTGTTGTCGAGACATGGTTACATTTCTTCTAACCTCCTTATGTGTAAAGTTGCTTCAACCTTTTATGTTCCGTTGTATCTAGTGGTGTAGTGGGCGTTGGACGCGGGGGTACGGCGTACCCCCACTTATTTGAAGCATGATTTTTTTTTTTTAATAGTCTAATAAATATAAAATCATTGCCAGTGTTATCAGTTGCAAGTGTGTATTTGTTGTAATAATGACGAAAACACAATACATTTCACAGTAATTATAATAAAAACGTAGCTCAAGCATTTATGCAACTTGATTTGAAGTGTGTGTGTGTGTGTGTGTGTGTGTGTGTGTGGGTGTGTGTTGTGTGTGAGGGGCAGCACCGTGTGTGTGTGTGTGTGTGTGTGTGTGTGTGTGTGTGTGTGTGTGTGTGTGTGTAGTGTAGGGTGACCACCAGGTGTCCCGCTTTGTGCGGGACTGCACACACAACATTTTTATTATTTTTCCCGCGTCCCACAAATTGAGACTGTCCCGCATTTGAGTGACAGTCGCGCAGAAAGGTCGGATCGGTTCGCTGACGGCCGGCACCGCCCTTTATTATTATATTGTCTAAAAGGGATCCTGTAAGTTGCGCTGACATGCGACACAGAGGTCTCCCCCCCCCCGTTGACAGTTCACGAGCGCGTCCATAGTGTCTTCCCCCCCCCCCCAGCCCCGTCCACCTAGTAAAACAGTCCCCACTACACCACTGGTTGTATCCACTCCGTAAGGAGTTTTGCTAAGGCTCAGTGGTACAAAATGGCCACCTGATGTGAATTGAAGTGCCAATGCAGTCAGAAAAACATGTTTTAAAGCTTGAGCCCTGCCAAAAACTTAGTTTATTCCAAACTTTATCTGAAAGGCTTAAAGTAAATTTGAGCTGAGAACTTTTGTTACTTTAAAACAAAAACTGCTGCATAATATTACAGGTTTGCAGTGTATTTACAAAACATTGACAAACTCAGCTTCCTTTTGACTTTTTTCTAGACATAACTCTCATAAGAGTACCCATATGACCTGGCTGACTTGTACTACCAGGTGCTGTACCCTAATTCCCCTGACACACACACACATTTGCACACACTACTTTTTTCTGCTTTGTCACTGCCAACACAGCTCAGCTCTTCTATCAAACTCCTTCATCCATCAACACAGACAGCTATGTGTGTGTGTGTGTGTGTGTGTGTGTGTGTGTGTGTGTGTGTGTGTGTGTGTGTGTGTGTGTGTGTTGTGTGTGTGTGTGTGTGTGTGTTGTGTGTTGATGTGTGTGTGTGTGTTGTGGGTGTGTGTGTGTGTGTGTGTGTGTGTGTGTGTGTGTGTGTGTGTGTGTGGTGTGTGTGTGGTGTGTGTGATGTGTGTGTGTGTGTGTGTGTGTGTGTGTGTGGTGTGTGTGTGTGTGTGTGTGTGGTGTGTGTGTGTGTGTGTGTGTGTGTGTGTGTGGTGTGTGTGTGGTGTGTGTGTGTGTGATGTGTGTGGTGTGTGTGTGTGTGTGTGTGTGTGTGTGTGTGTGTGTGTGTGTGTGTGTGTGTGTGTGTGTGTGTGTGTGTGTGTGTGTGTGTGTGTGTGTGTGTGTGTGTGTGTGTGTGTGTGTGTGTGTGTGTGTGTGGTGTGTGTGTGTGTGTGTGTGTGTGTGTAGATATTGGCCCTAATGGAGAATCGATGTAGGGCGAAGTGGAAAACGGCTTAGTGTATTTTGGAGCGCCCTGCCTGGTTTGTGGGTCAGAGGATGGAAAATTACCACAAACATGTTCCTGCCACTTAAATTAGGTCAAAAGGATAAGTTATAAATCTGAGTTATAATGTTATGAAAATTATTATAATATATTAAGTGCTATAATCAGAATAAAGATGGAATTTCATAATAAATACTAATAATATAACGAGAACAGTTGAGATCACATATGTTTACTGTTCAAAGGAATTGCAGCTGCTGTGGCTCTACTGACACAAATCATACTTTACCCTTTGTTTTTTTCATCTATAGTGAATGCTGCCATTAAAACACTACATTCTAATTATTAAGAAATTATGGACTTTTTTATTTAAATATTTGCTTTCCTCAAAAATATTTTGGCCTCAATAATGTTGTATTATGTAGTTCGAGCCGCTTAGAGGTCGTGTTATGAAGTTAAACAGGTCTCTCTCATATATATCTTATATAACTGAAAACATTCACTTCATTTCAAAAGCTTCCCGCCAAAAACCGAATTTTACAAGATCACATTTGAACACATCATGATAACAGTATAATGAACCTTTGCCCTGTGCAGATGTTTACTGAATAGAGCGTGAAAGCATCATAATGTAACTTCAGTTGTTAACTACGTTGTGCCCACCGGCTGCAGAGCGTTAACCTTAACTAGATCTTCCTCTGATCTCAAAACAGATGTGTTGTTCACAATATATCATCCACACAATAATCTACACAATCTAAACAGATTCTAAATGTAAAGCTGGATGAGGTTGTTAATGTAGATTCAAAGCTGTAGACTGAGCAGTGTGTCAGTGGCCCTCCCCTCCCTCTCGGCCTCCTTTGTCTGCTCCTGGAGGAAGTCTGTACTCTGTAGGGGCCGTCGCCTCCTGTTTGGCCCCGTTAAGTAGATGGTTGGAGATCGATGCAGAGGAACGAGCTTTCCCTGACCCCGCCTGTGTGATGGCAGAGCAGCGGCTCTGATCTGCGGCTTTAAGCTGCTCCCAGAGGCTCAGATGTGTACGTGTGTAGATGTACCGAGGTTAAATATGTGTGTTGAACGGTGATGACTAACAGAGAGATATGTGGTTCCCTTCCTGCGCTTGTTTGTTTGTTTAAAGAGTCAATCATTTGAAATAAATATTTGTGATTATCACATCCTCATTAGAGCGCCATAATTATATATATTGACATTTATATAGTGGTTACAATTATCACGTGACCTCAGTTATTACATTGAAACTAGAATCTTTTCCATTTTCGATCTTTTCACTTCTGAAAGTCTACATTTCCAGAGGTTTGAGAAAACGTCATTTTTTTTCTTAGTTTTTTCTTTCATACCTTTAGTGGGCGAGGGATAGGAAATAAATCTGTGTGTATGACTCCAGCAGCCAGAGGTAAGATGTATCACGGTGGCAATAAAAAGCAGTAGAGATTCCCAGTAGAGTAATGGGGATGGAGTTGTTTGATGGTAATTATGTTTTCCCCCATATTTTCCCTGCCTGCTGGTGGGGAGGATGATTCGCTTGCTGTTGTGTGTGTGCGTGTGTGTGTCTGTATGTGTGTATAAATGCTGTGTGATCCAGTTAGAGTGCTGGGGGACTGAGAGACGGGCTCTCATATAAGGTTAGACTGGAATTTATGATCCTGAGACGCGACAAGAGCTAATTTAGAGGAGCGGGAATGAAACCTGTAGACCGGGGAACCATGATTCTTTCATTTTCAGCATTAGAGAACACACACTCTCTCACACACACACACTTTAGATGGAAGCAGGGGGAACGTTTTAATAGATCTGCATAGAGCCAGCGTATCCTGATTGCATTTATATTCTATTCAGTTTCTTTTATCTTTATTTCCAATTGCGAACTTGACCGCTGCAGAATTGAGCAGTTCATGAGTTTACATCTTTTCTCCCACTTTCTGGCATGACTCAAAAAGCTTTTTTCTTCAACGTTATATTGGATTCTTTATTCAACATATTATTCAATATGCCCTCCTGGCATGCATCATAACCTTTTGCTATAGGCGGAGCAAGACGTTACAGAGCGGAAGGGGATATCTAATGTTTCTGAGACCAATACTTTCCTGTCAGTTCAACTCCATTTGTAGGAGAATCGATTCTGCAAATAATAATGCAATAGTCTGTACAATATCCGTGAATTGTTCTTACAAATATTTCATCTGGTAAACCTTTGCTAAATGCCAGCTATATATCTTTTTTTTCAAGTTCGAATTCCCTCTTTTGAGTATTGACTATTTTGTTGTATTATTTCATGATCAGCAAAAAATACGAGTTGAAAAAAAAGCATTTGTCAGGCGAGAAAACGGGTTTATTTTAGTTTCAACTTTTTTACAATTTGCTGATATTTTGTAGCTAGTAATAGATAGAATAGATCCTCTAGAAAGAAATCTGATTAATCAAACTATACACATTAATAAAGCCTGTAGATACCTATACAGAACATTCAGGCAATGCAAAAAAAGAAAGTAACAGAATCCACTGAAAGCGTAAAACATAGAATAAAGGAGAGGGGGAAAGAATGGAGGGGGGATGAAGGCCAGAGCTTCGAGTGCTCAATCTGCTGGAATAAAGTAGTAGGTCTGTTTCTTGATAGCGAAGGGGAACCGGGACAAATGACCAGACAGCCGAGCGAAAAGGGCACAGCCGAAGTTGAAAGATGAGGGGATGAGAATTGTAATAGATGTTCTTCTGTATTTAGTTCAGGTTCATGCTTCCTGCAGCCGCCCGGTGTCTGCGGACATGTACGGTGGTCTGCAGGGGTCAAGCAGAGCCGTCAGCTGTGCTGTAAACTCTGACTGTCTGAGAGAGGTTTCACTACAGTCCTGATCTGTGCTCTGGGTTAGATATACAGGGAGCTCCTGAGGAGGGTGTATGCTCCATGTACACAATACCAGGACAGCCAAGTGGAACAGTACAAGCCCTTTGTGATTTTATAAAGTACTCTTCTGCTTAAAGGAGGACAGCGCTGCACAATCTGCAGTGTGCTAGGAATCCGTTTCCATCTTTAATAATCAATATTCTGCAGATTTAATGAACGCTCAATAATATCCATACTTAGTTCACAACAAGCAGTATGAAAAACCTGGAGAAATGTGGATTCAGAAATACTTGTATCAAGCAACACATTTGTATTATGTGCGAATCAAACCAATGTTTTCAGGAATGGGATATCACCGTATAAATGTATTGGTGCCGTTTTATCACAGACAGCAATCATCTTCATTCTTCAAATATTGCAACCATAATAAAAAGGCAAAAGACTACATTTGTTTTGGATGGTAGTCAATATTTACCAATGTGTTGGTTAAATAGTTATACAGGGCTTCGTGATACAGAGTTCTGTGTCTTCAGTCAGCGTGTGCACAGACATGTAATTATTTTCTTTCTTTTTCCTCATATGTTTAACTTCACCTGAACAGCAAATGGTTGCTTCAGGTAAGAGGTATATTAAGCAAATGTCAGCGCTGTGGAAATTCTTGCCATAACGTGTGGATAAATATGTGGATTTGAGACTCCAGCTCACACCCCTCTCCCTCTGATCTCCCTCAGGTGGCCTCCCGTACGAGTTCAAGGTGGTGATCGCCGGCAACCACGAGCTGACCTTTGATAAGGACTTTATGGCCGAGCTGGTCAAGCAGGATTACTACCGATTCCCCTCCGTATCCAAACTCAAACCCGAGGACTTTGACGATGTGCAGACGCTCCTCTCAAACTGTGTGTACCTGCACGACTCGGACGTCACCATAAAGGGATTCCGGATATACGGGGCGCCCTGGTAAGAGCAGCAACCTTCCTTTTTATGCCCTCCATTTAAAAATGCTCTCATTACTTTCTGCTTTTCATTACCGCCGAGTCGTATTTCTGTGCCGTTGTGTTGCGGATCCCCGAGGTGAAGGTGTGCCTCTTTCAGTGTCTGGCTGCCTTCCAGCTGCCCTCGCTGCAGTAACCCTGCACTCGGCTCTCAAAGAGGGGCCCTTCTTACACGCAGGGTGCTACTCCAGCTCGCACATTTCTTTATGAGCTCGGGACCTTCGCCTGCTCCCCGGGCTTACGTTACACCTGTGTTTTGACGCGAGGTTAAGTGATACGCGTGGTACTGGGACACCCGGTCAATAGGCTCTCGGGTGTGGAAAAAGTGAAGAGCAGGATGGGGGGGGGGGATGTTTGGTAGAGGGGGGGTGTAAGCAGCATGTATTCAACAGACAGAAGCAGGCGGAGTGTGAAGTGTTTTTGCAGAGAAAGAGCTTGTAGTCAAGATTGAAGAAAGCTCCTGAGATCACAGCTGCGTTCACTAATGTTCGGTCAAAATGTCTTTCTCTATAATGCTTATAATGCTAGAGAACGGTACTCAGTGTTAATGAATATATATACTATATACTGAATACATTTGGATTGATCAAATAAGACCTTGAATATTGAGAATCTGGGATTAGTTCATGAATAACCGATTAAAACATTCCTTGGTTGTTGCAGCCCTTCATGAAATTTCTCACGCATTCTGAACAATATATATAGAATGAAATACAAAGCATCTCCTCAAAATCAATGAAGCAAACATGTGCATTTAATGATAAATCTAGAGCAATTTTATTTTCTCTTTATGCCTATCTAATCTATTCATTGACTCAGCATCATTTCTCTGCAGTAGAAAGTATCCATGACTGGCGCTGATGATTTGCTCCCTCTTTGCTCGATTCTCCAGCTTTAGTCCACGAGAGACTCCCTGTAGTTCAGTGTGAGCCCTTGTGGCCGTACAGTATTTGGAGAGTCTCTCGGTGTGCCCTCTGCCCTCCTGCTCTGCAGCTGTGTGTTCTGCAGCGTGACCGGTGGAGTGTGTCACTTCCTGTCCGGCTGTGACTCCCTCTGCTCTCTGTGTACACTGGTTCCCTCACAAGTCAGCTCCAGACCTATAATAAGTATTAGGTCGCACCTTCATCCTCCCAGTGGCTATCACTAGCAGGTCTGCAGCCGGGCTTCAGGAGTAGCAGAGGACAGCGACCCGGCATTCAGACATCACAGCGGCAGGAAGGAGAGATGACTTATTGTGTCCTCCATACTTCCTGCTTTCCATCCCTCTGTTTGAAAGAGGAAGGATGCTGCCCCCCTCTCCCTGGTGGGTGTTTAGTGTGAGGGCTGGTAAATATCTGTTGTGACAGCTTGGGGTCTCGTGAGAGGCGGAGAGGACAGCTTGGGTGCCCCCTTCCCCCCCACAATGCCTCCTCAGCTTCCTCACCTCCTTCACACCCATATGCCATGGTGGCCCGAGGTCTGGCCTGCTGGTCCAGTGTGAGGTCTCACTTAGCCCTGCAGCGACCCCTCACTTCATCAGCAGCTCAGCTTCTCGCCGCCTGGGTGGGCGAGCTCCTCGGAGCCCCTCAGCGCTCTGCTGCTGCAGGACGCGCCGCGACAGCATCACTCAGGAAATGTAGCGTGTAACTACCAGCTGATAAACGCTGCAGTGGCCTCCTCTGCTGCTGCTGCTGTCCTTCCACACAGGAGACAGGGAGCAGAGCAGTGCTGGCCTACGTGGCTTTGAAACAAGACCTTTACCTTGGTCCTTTCTATGACAACCTTGGCCCAGTAAAGGTGCAGCACTTCAGAGCCAATAGATCCTGCAAGAGCCACAATAGTTTTAGATTATCAAACAAGTATGAGAAAACACAACTTTAATATTCTCCCCACACCTCCTCTTACATCACGCTAAGAATATTAATTGTGTTTTGCATAACATACCAACTGGACTAATTAGTCAGTTTACTTGTACCTCCATAGCAGGAAGGACTAACGGCACGTCGTCCGCACAGCAGCTTTTCAAAAATCTTGAGAATCTTGGAGCTGGGCGTGTCTGAAAGCTTGGGGATTTCACGACCAACAACCAATCACATGAATCTCCCGCCCCCGACATACAAAGCAAAAAACCCCGGTTCTTCTCCACTATTTCTTTTTTTAACATTTTGAACATTTATGAGATTAATGTTTATGGTGCTATTTTATGCTACATTCCATGCGGGCTAATGATACTGTCTATGCTTGCTAGCAACGAAGTAAACTGCATATAAAATCCGCAAACAAGCGAAAACCTACCAGTTTCCCCCACTGTCTCTGCCACCTCCCTCCATGCCTGGTTCCTCCGGTTTGTATCCCGGTAAGTAAATAGGGACTGGTCATAAAGAACCGGGTGATTTGCTACCGCAATAACTAAGTTCTCCTCCATTTTTGTGGAATATAGAAATGAACTGCGGGACTGGTTCTCCCAGCTTGCACGCGGTTTGATTGGCTAGCGCTTGAACTGTCAGATTTGCATAAACGGATCTGATTGGCTGTCGCTTCCAGCTCAGCCTCAAAAGTTGAACATTCTTCAACTTTGGAATCCTGAACATCCTGGAAATCTTCGCCTCGCCCCCCCACAATGCAGTTCGGCGACAAGCGAGGGAAAGTGACGTCATCCCCATTCAAAGTCAATGGGCGGAGACGCGCTGGAAGCGGTGGACAAATCGCCAAAAGCTGCTGTGTGGACGGGCCGTATGACATTTTCTCTCGGGTATCATAGGAAGCAGCAGCAGGTTACAGCTGTGCACAAGATGGAGGAAACATCCCGCTCTGATTGACTGATAAGCAACTTCACACCCTTCACCCATCACTGCTCCAGCCATTCTTTTCTTATCAATCCATCATTTAAATGTCTGTTTTTAAAGGTCTTCTGCTGCAGCGCCTTTCAAACATAATCCATGTTTTATTTGCAGCAGGTTTTCTGTACAGCATATGGCCATTCACAGCAAAACATTTTTAAATACGACTGAGTAACAGTTAATTCAGTACAATTGCACACATCTGTGTCCTTCAGGCCTAAAGAAGCACACACAAATGAAACATAGTTTTAGATCAAATCAGTGAAAATCTGCTCTTTCCCACGCTGATAGTTCCAACATTGTATCTTCTGAAGCAGAGGAAGTAAAGCCTGTTCTCTGCTCCACTCTTCAGGGACTGAGGCGGATTTGAACCAAGCTTTTTGGTTAAATATGTGTCCAACAAGTTGCCTCAGTTCATCCATCTCACCAGAGAGTCTGAAAAACTGCCCCAGATGTTGTAAATCTTACACGGAGAATTGATTGCGGGGGGAAACATTTAGAGTTGATAGTAGTAGCAAATCAGGTGACTTTAGGATAGTGATAAGAACTAGATATTTTAAATGACTTCTTTTATTATGATCATGTCAAAAGTGTGTTGATCATGTTATTGTCTTTCTGTCTATCTCTTGTACAAAGTGTTGATGTGCAAACAGTCTGCTCTGATTCAGACGAGTAGTTTCTTCAGAAATCAGGTACTGGAACATGAACATAAACATCCTTACTACATTAAGCAGTAGGAAATATCTTTCCATCTTATATCAAATAAGATCATTTTCAAAATTACAATTCTCACCACTTCTCCAACTCTCCTCTGACCCTTTTCACTTCTGCTTGGAGTGAAAGCAGTGTAGCATGAAAGACACACAACACACACCGTTTAATGACAGATGCTTAACAGACCGAATACCTAAACCTCCTCTTCTCACAAGCGCACACACACACACACACACACACACACACACACACACACACACACACACACACTGCAAAGATGTCAGGCTTCTGCACCTTGTCAGTCAAGCCTCTCTTAAAAGGAGCTGAAGGTTTTATTCACGTCGTTAGCTCTTTCTGCTCCAGGGAACACCATTTCGGAGGAAAGTAAAACTCTTGAGTCCTTTTCTCTGAACTTGGAACCCATTTAACTTCTTTTTAATCTTCCGTCTTTGATCCACTGCTTTAATGCAAGATTTCAGTGTTTTGCTAAAAAGTTGAGTGTCGTTCCAGTGGATCAGAACAGCTGGTGCAAAACACGTCGGGTCTAAGAGTGTAGCTGTTTTTAAAAAGTGTGACCAGGTCTCTACACATTATACACTCTACACACTAAATGGGAATGTATGGTATGGTATCAATATCGTTTTTATTATATATTCCTAACAAATTGTTGGTTGGAAAAAGATTACTTAGAGGTAAATATGTTATAAGTTTGTCGTTGGTTGTTGTTTTCTTTAGTGGCCAGTTCCATAAAACACACATTACATTATTTTATTTAAATATTTTCTCTGATATAAAAAAATGATCTTATCATTTCTAGTTTCTAGTAATTGTTTGTTATAAGCTGCTCAAAGCTAGTGTTAGAACAGGACATATTCATAACCTGTTTTTGGCCGAAAACAACATTTATTGCAATTGAACACATTATGAAACCATTGCCAAATAATCATTCTTACACATTAGAGCTTGAACTAATTATAGTGTATGCTTTCTTCGCCATAGCGCTGTTCCCAAACATGATACAGACTGCGCGTGTTGCTATGTATTTGTTCACACGCAACTATAGCAAAGCATCCATATTCACGGAGATGATTGTAAGGTATTGGAAGACTTGGCACAGTTTTCCAATACCCATCCCTACACTAAGGCAGAATAACTAATTGGCCATCCCAAATATTCCCAAAAAGTCCCTGTCTAACTTTGTTCTGTTTATTTTTCTTTTCAATCATTGTAACCCAAGTAAGATTTGATATTGGCTTTCAATATCACACTAAACATGCGGACCTAAAGACATCATTTTCAGTTATGCGACTAAATTATAAATCAATTGAAATGAATCATCAAATAATCCCACACACAAACATCAATAATAGAGGGAGTGACCGGTCAGGCGGCTCCCAGATATCCTGCTGGTGTTGCCGTCTCCGATAAGCTCTGCTGACTGAAACAGACCAGAGCAGTAGGAGCAGAGAGGAAAGGCGCTCTGTGGGGATTAACACGTTTTGTGATTCTTGACTTGACCGCAGCTTAACTCCTTGGACCAAGGTCAAACTTGCTGCTGCCTCCCCTGATCCTCCCTGCTCTCCTCTCTTTTCCTCTGCGCCGTCCACTGGGGAGTCGCTTCCTTTCGTGTCATATCAACTCTTTTAATTCTGCTTTGAGATTCTCTCCTATTCCATTGACTCAATACTTTTCTCCTTGCTCCTCATTTCCGGTCATATTTGTATTCTTCTCCTCTTCTCTTTCCTCACAGTAATAACTTTTGTTCCTGTTAGCAAATGAAATGAAAATCAATGTTTGGTTGGTCTGTTTAATAGCAAATCAGCCCGCTGGCTTGCCTTTGTGTGCATGTATGTGTCATTTGTGTGTGTGCATTCCCGGGGCGGCAGATTAAATCCAACTGCCCTCATTTGACTCTCTGAAACTCGCCCCGAGGGAAACCTGGAGGGCCAAATGCAGATTTGTCATTTACAGATTTTAGTTTTATTCATGTATTCCTTTCTCACTGTAAAGGTCGTGTGTGTGTGTGTGTGTGTGTGTGTGTGTGTGTGTGTGTGTGTGTGTGTGTGTGTGTGTGTGTGTGTGTGTGTGTGTGTGTGTGTGTGTGTGTGTGTGTGTGTGTGTGTGTGTGTGTGTGTGTGTGTGTGTGTGTGTGTGTGTGTGTGTGTGGTGTTGTGTGTGTGTGTGTGTGTGTGTGTGTGTGTGTGTGTGTGTGTGTGTGTGTGTGTGTGTGTGTGTGTGTGTGTGTGTGTGTGTGTGTGTGTGTGTGTGTGTGTGTGTGTGTGTGTGTGTGTGTGTGTGTGTGTGTAGTGTGTGTGTGTTGTGTGTGTGTGTGGTGTGTGTGTGGTGTGGGAGGGAGCTAAGCACAGCGGTGGTGTATAAATATCAGGCAGAAATCAGTGAGGTTTGTTTTCCTCTGGAATAATTTCCCGTCCTCCGTCTATTCGTCTCTCCGTCTCTCTCCGTCTTCACTTCGTGGCCAAAGAGTACATGATGGTTTACTTCTGGGAAAAATAATACAAAAAAATGTTTAAAAACACTCTTTTCTCTTGTCGGACAATAACTAATTGTGTCCTTGTTATAAACTACATAACAAAACTGCAGCTTAAAATCCAAGGTATTAACTTTATTTGGACATCTCCCATCTCCACAGCGAACTCTAACGTTTCTGTCTAGCCAGCGCTAGACAAACAAATATTCAAAGAAGTGATGCACACTTCCATTCAAAGAGTTACCTTTCCTTGAAAATCCGGCCACAGGTCTACTCACCTTTTTAAGGTTATTTTAAATGATTTTAAAGATTTTTCTCTTTGTTGAAATTAGCCTTTTTCTTTTTTTAAATATAGTTGCTGAAGGCCAAAGTCATGGACTTTCAAATCATTATGTGAATAATCTTTATTTGTAAAAGATAACTAATATATTCACATCATTGTATTTATTATGTTTATACACATAATGCTTAATCACCCCTCATCACCTCTTTGCCGGCGCCATCCGCTGTCAGTTTGTGTTGGCAGTCTGCCCACCAGACACACACACACACACACACACACACACACACACACACGCTGAGTGAGACAAACTGTTTTCTCTCACATAGTGGGAGCACATGGCAGCGTTACCTCGATGAGGCAATGGGTCCTGACAAATGTCCGTCACCAAGAAGTCAAGGGCTTATTTCACTCTGCAGAAAGTTAAAGTCAAACTTTCTGAGCTTCTGAAATGCCAACTATGGTTGGAAAAAAGACATGTAGTGGATACAAATAGTTTGTATTTGCCACCCAAGAAACATTTCTTTATTTCCTGCAGGGATATTTGTATTTATTAATTTAAATCCAGTGTTGGATGTACAATTGTAATAGACAGAGATTATTATTTGGTGCTATAGAAAAACACTCGGCGCCTGATTCCCTCTAGAATCCAGGCAGACGGTAATTGTTTGTCTTAAATATTGATTCAGGACTTATGTAGATAAGAAATAACATTACAGTTTTGTAGCTGAATCAATATGTATTTATTTATCCCATGCGGACGTTTACAAGGTTTAACAAGCTTTGGTTCCAAAGGAAACAAAATAAAGAATGGTTGTCGAGCTACAAAAAAAAGCCTTTTTATTTTTACGTTATGGGAAATGAAATGTTTTCAGTCGACAGCCGTGTCACATTAATTACAGCCATGTTTCAAGATGAATGAGATAATGATTTATTGATGTTCAAATGTGACACCTTTACTTAATGGAGCATAACATGGAGATCGTCAAGCATCTGTTACTGTGGCCGGATCATTGTGGACACTGCTGTGTGTGTGTGGTTTTTAATGTGTGTATTTCTGCTGTTGTTGTTGGCCCTACTTGCTGCACCTTTGGGTGCTGCTGCGGCTGCAGGTGGGTGCTCACAGATGAGGGATGTTCAGACTGTTTGGAGCCTCCTGCAGCTGCTGATGAAGGCTAGGAGGAGGAGGAGGAGGAGGAGGAGGTGTGCGTTGGCGGTTTTGTTCTCGCAGGCTGTCAAGGTCTGCAAGTGTAGCATGTGTGTGTTGATTGTGTATGTGCGTGTAGCATTTTTCAGTGTGTGTCAAAGGATTGAATGAGAGGGTTAAGTGATGGATTTGTCATCGCACGCTCGCTCTGCAGTATGTCGACTCACAGCGGTCCCTGCTAAATGACTCACACACACACACACACACACAGAGACAGTCCCATATGCACACACACACAGTCACAAGCACGTTTTGAGAGAGAAAGAATCCAACAAACGATGTACGTCTTAGCAAAGGTCTGTTCATACAAATGGATTAAATATTTCACACCTCCCTTGACTCCTCCTTCCCCCCCGTCGCCTCCCACCCCAAGGTGAGCCCCCAATGCGTCAGAGGGAGAGTGATGGCTCCTCGTCGTCGTTTAATAAAGCTCTCCTCCGCGGCCTGGTGTGCATCAGTCACCGGCCAGGCAGCCAGAGGTCTGCCTCACGACGGGTCGCAGCTCCATCACACTCTGTCAGGCCTGAAAAGGCTGACACAGCCAAAAGATCCAGGCCACAACACGAGAGTCTCTGGAAAAAAGTCATTTAGTCTGGTGTTCACATTTGCTCTTTTTTTTCTTTTTAAAAGCAGCCCTTGTCCAGTTTTTGTTTGGTCGATGTGTCTTTCTCGTGACGCAGAAGGAGTGAATCCATTCGTCATGGCTTCTGACAGTGTGGAATCACATCACTCAGGTTGGAGGCTTCCTGTGTTTGCAAGCCTCCAAGAAACAGTCCTTTTAGTATAATGTCCAGATTATTCTCTTACACAGGAAAACTTAAAGAAACTCACAGCAGTAAGAAAACGTCCTTTGCTTTGTTGCACTCTATTTCCAATCCCTTTTTCCTAATTCATTTTTACACAAACAAGGACTTTGTGGACATTTTCTTGACACCTTTGATCCAATAGTAGAACTATATAAATATAATGATAACAAATCATTTAGTTTGTCATTAACATCTCTGGATTTTTGACTGTTGATTTATAGTTTAGATTGGAACGTTGAACCTTCTTTTGAGGCCATTTGTCTGCTTGGCTTATACAAATCCTCTGTGTAGTTAATTTGACATCCTGCTCTGCTTGTCTCTGTGTTGAGTTTGTGTTGGTCTTTAGTCTGACAGTCTCCTGTGACGGTTTCCCACCTTTTTGTGTGATGTGAACCAAAAACTGAGCGCTCAGAGACTGATGGAGAGAGACAGCTGTGTTCAGCGGGTTTGTTTCTGCTCTCTAGATGTGTAGCAGAGTGTTGGCTGCTCTGAGGTCAGATCGGTGTTTGTCCCTGACAGTGTGGACAGACTGTGGTTACAATACACAAAGGCCCTGACACACCAAGCAGACACCAGAGAACTCGCCGAAGCCGACGCCGACTGTTGCGTCGCCGTGTCCTCCTGCGTCTTGGCCATGTGTCGCACGGGAACACACCGCAAAGACTTCAGTGCATGAGTGGCAATAACTCTCCTTACCAGCAGGCGGCGGTAGTGTGTATTCGTCATTCAAAAGAGGCAACAACCGGAAGACAGAGAAGAAGAACAGACTGCGTGATATAAACAACAACAAATAGCGTGTGCGTTCCATTTCCCTCTCGTCCATCGAAAACATGTTAAGTGCGGCACTGGAGCTATCAGCCATAAGAGGGGTTAGCGATAAGAAACAATAACAATGTGCCTACATAACTGTCAGTTGCAGCCCTAGCATTAGTATTGGTTATAGTCAGGGCTGCACATAACTGGTGCGCAGGTGCGCATGCGCACCTCCGCCAAAAAAAGAGCACCGGGTCATTTGAAAAAAGGCGCATTTGCGTACCAACATTGAGAGAGAGAGAGGAGAGAGAGAAAGATATTTGCGAGTTGCATATGAACTCCGGGTTGGTCCGTAGCACTGGCGTTATAGATGTTCGCCTAGGGCGCCAGATCTGTGAAGGCGCTGCGCTGGCAGCTCTGTGAGGGAAAAAAACATGTTTGACTGTTGGGGCTCATCCTAATTTTCGGTCTTGATGTAACAACATTCATAATTAAGTAAATGTAACACCCTTTTCACCCCGGTTACACGTTTCATTTGCCCTGTACGATGGGTGCTGTAAGTGATGAAAATGGGGGATGTTGGCTTATCTGGCGCCCGCAGCTCACAGCCAAAGTGCGAGTGAGAGAGGGAGGGCGCACCGGTACCGGCGCTGTTGTTATTAGCATCTGGTGCTAGCTGCTCTAACGGAAGAAGAAGATGTTTCTACAATGATGTGGAGGGAGAGTCCTCTCCAGTCAGACTGAGAGGCTGATACTACAGCTCAGTGAGGTAAAGGACTGAGTGTTTAGATAGTTCACTTTAGTCTAAGTTCAAACGGTTTAGTCACAATGTATGTAAACACATATTTCCAAGGCACTCCTTTATAATTATTGGGATAAACAGGTTTGAAATCATTCCAATGTATACTATAGGACAGTAACCAAAAAAATCCTTTAAAACTGGAGAGATACAAAAAAAATGCATAAATAAATGTTAAGGTAAAATAAGATATGAATGAACAACACAAATAAAACAAGTTACATTCATTTGTTATTGGCTATGGTAAGTTATTGGTTATGTTCACATACTTATTTGATTACATCCACTTGTCTAAGATGACAACAGAGACTTTCGACCCAAAACCAGCTGTTGACTTGTGGATGCAAGCAGCTAATCACAGACTCAACCAGAGAGAAAGAAGTAGGCCTACATCATCAGCTACCATGTCTGACAGAGAGGAAGACAGTGAGGAGAACAGTCAGGAGGGTAGTGATGACAGCTTGATTACTGGTCGTGCTAATGTTGTCTTGTGTTCACCTCTGCATGTGTGTTCTGTGTTCACCTCTGCATGTGTGTTCTGTGTTCACCTCTACATGTGTGTTCAGTGTTCGCCTCTGCATGTGTGTTCTGTGTTCACCTCTGCATGTGTGTTCAGTGCTGTTTGTCTGGCAAATAAAGTCAAGACCCCCTCAAAAGTTACGGTTTATTTCATTTTAAGGATGAGCACCAAGCAACATCCCCAGGTGCTCCTTGGAGAACCAGGGCAAACAAGTTATGTGCACCCCTGGTTATAGTAACAGCTACAACATTAAAATACTTCTAGGCAGATTGAGGAGGATAATGGGAGAATGAACAGAGACGCAGAAACATCCATCTGAATAATAATAATAACTTTATTTGTATCGCACCTTTCATACAGGGGATTGCAGTTCAAAGTGCTTTACATCAGTAAGAAATAAGATATAAAATCAGTGTAAAATAAGCAGCAAGAGCAAAGCATAAAGTGGGATAAAATAATGCAGATATATATATAAATTAGGGCTGTCAAACGATTACAATTTTTAATCAGATTAATCACAGCTTAAAACTGAATTAATCATGATTAATCACCATTCGAACTATGTCCAAAATATGCCATTTCTTTATGTATATTGTTGTGGGAATGGAAAGATAAATGAAAGAAGGTGGATATATCCATTTAACATGTTTATTGTAAAACAATTCTGTGTGTCAAAATGAAAGAGAGCACCTATCAACAGGGGCGGATCTAGACAAATATTCATGAGGTGGCAAGAGGGTGGCAGGAGATTTTGAGGGGTGGCATCCCCTGACAGAAGTATATGCTGATTTAAATCGCAATCATATCAATCAATTAGGGGTGTAACGGTACACGTACCCGTACTGAAATTATTCGGTACGGGCCCTTCGGTTCGGTACACGTGTGTACCGAACGAATATAGCGTTAAACGTAAAAAATTGAGAACATGAACAACTTTCTGGAAGTAATCTATATCATAGAGCGACCAAGTCATTTCATTGGACGAGAGGCATACTATGAGAGCTGGTCACAGGGATGCATTCAAATGTAGTCAGTACTTTGAGGAAATGGCGAACGCAGATAAAGTTGAGCTCGAAAATCCTCCAGCATCATTGAAGTCTCCGGTTTGGGAACATTTTGGTTTCGCAGTTACGTACAAGGATGACGGACAAAGACAGGTGGACCGAACCAAAGCTGTTTGTCGGCATTGTTCAACTAACATTGGTTACGCGGCTGGCAATACATCAAACTCATTTGAAAAGGCATCACCCGAATGTGAATATCACCGGTACCAAAAGAAAAAAGACTGAAGTGCAAACCCAACTCCCGCTAGCATGTAAGCCTCCACCACTCGCAAAGAGTTCAGACCAAGCCAAAGCTATTACAAACGCCAAATATCCTTATGTTGCCATGTTAGCAAAGCGCTACCTGGCTGTATCTGCTGCCACTGTCCCTAGAGAGGGTGTTCTCCACAGCAGGAGACATTGTTAGTGCCAGCAAGTTCATCTTTCTTTAAACAACATGAAAATACAATGACAAGCAAGTCCTAATGTCAAGCTGGCTGCTTAAGTACTAGTACAGTACAGTTCAAATACAGATTATTTCAGTTCATCGAAATGCTGCACCTTAATGTTTATTTTTACTATATTTTGTATTTATTTGAATACATTAGTCACAGTTTAATAATAATTTTAATTTTTTTTTTAATGTTTTGTGATAATTTTTTCTGCTGTACCGAAAACGTACCGAACCGAACCGTGACCTAAAAACCGAGGTACGTACCGAACCTAAATGTTTGTGAACCGTTACACCCCTACAATCAATGTTAACTTGGAAAGCCACAATATTAATATTTTAACTCAATCACATAGGTGATATTATTGTGGCACATCAGTAAAGCCTTATAAGGTGGCAGATGTAATTTAATGAATTTTAACTGAACAATAACTGAATGAGTTTGTCTCACTCTTAGACCAGCAGGAGTACCAAATATATACAGACTGCTGCAATAAGTACATTAATTAACTGTCTCATCGATGTTTGTCTGAATGAATATGATAATATTACCAATCATAGTATTCATATCAGCTGTCAATCACTGTTAATAAATAATAATAGATTTAATTTGTCAGCGTTTTTACAGGTGCTCAAAGACGCTTTACAGATATAGTGAAGAACTGTTATGATTCACATATTCATTTATTATTGAATAAACTATATTTTTTGGAGGAGTTAATGATGAATGTTCATCAAGATGCTTGCTCACCCTCCTTCAAATTTGAAAAACAAGTAATTATATCATTATTGATATACAGTTTCAACCTTGACTTTACATCAGAAAGAACAAACATTAAAGAAGTGACTAACTGCATCAGTTAGGGTTAAAAAACGTGTATTCAGCTAAAACATCGCTGCAGTTATTATCCAGTGGAAGGTCCTTACCTACTGGCCTAGTTCAATCAAAGTGGTTACTTTCTGTTGGCTGGGCAGTGTAGTTTTACACACCGTCTTATTTTACTTTCTCAGGACTTAAAACTGTTTTTTGGGGGCAGACCCCCTCAAAGAAAAATATATATACACGCATACAAGGTCATCATCTTAACAGTTTGTTATTCTCATCGACTCATCCGTGAGCAGAGCAACAAGTTGACATGTCTATTACAGCTGAATGCGGCGATTACTATTTTGTTCAGCAAAACGCCTCACAAACTTATTAAGATCAACAGCTGTAGTGCGTTTTGATTCAATGCTGAGTACAGCCAAACTTGACAGTCTCTTCTCTGTCATTGTAGACCGCAAATACCTCATTCCTTTAGTGCTTGGTTCCGAAAGGCTTCTCGTTTTGCGCCGTTCCCACGTTCAAGTGAATTCGCCACCAATCATATTTCCACTCTCGCGCCAGGACCGGGGGAGGGGTTACATGACGTGCATCTTGTGCTGCATTCACTTGCACTCGGACATTAGAGACTTTCTCTCATAAATGTCCGATGAGCCACAACTTTTCTTTCAAAACAAAGATGCCAACTGGGGTGGCAGCTGGAGTGGCAAGGCTATTGTTTAGGGTGGCAGTTGCCACCCCGGTAGATCCGCCCCTGCCTATCAATCATCAAACCGTGGGGTCTTAATTCATTACGTGATGATTTCTATCAACGGGGGAGTACTTCAGGAAAGTCGACGGGGGGGGGGGGGGGGGCTAGTGGAGTACTTCGTGACCACAGAGTGTGAACGTTGTGATTAGCTGTTTTAGCTCCAGTGAAGGGGGGGAGTCTCCCTCCGCAGCCGGTTGGCGTAGTTTTGGCACAATTCCGTTGTACAGACCGACGTTAACAGCAGCCCTGTCTGTGCACACGGAGACCGACTCTGTCGTCCGGTGATCTAACCGCCTACTGGAAAAGCTTCACAAGTACGTCGGTACGCAAATGCGCTTTGTGACACAAGTGACGGTACGCATTTCAGAGAGATTACGCACATAACCTGCGTACCAGTTATGTGCACCCCTGTACTACAGCAAAAGTATTCTCCGTCGGGACTTCCTGCAACAACACCACGCCGTTATCTTGATTCTGATTGGCCAGAAGACATCAAAGATGTTCTATTGAAAAGACGATCACTACGTGACAAAAGTTTTCAAAACCGTTTCTGGTCTTCGGTATTTCCAGACAAGTGGCTACTGAAATCAATCTTACTAACTGCTGTCTGTGCAATTCTCGGCGCGAGTTGGCAGACTTTATTTTGCTTACTTTAACATCATTTTTCATGGTGGGGCTAAGCCATTTCTTGGTATGGGTGTAGCCTACCCCAGCCATACCCTGGCGCTGCCACTGGTGGGATGTATGGGGCGAGCCATTCTGCACATGCGTTAAATGCGTTAAATATTTTTAATGCAATTAATTAAAAACATTAATTAACGCTGTTAACGCGATAATTTTGACAGCATTAATATATATATATATTATTAACCATAAACAAGGTGGCCTGTTGGGATTACTATATATATATAGTAATCCCAACAAGCCACCTTGTTTATGGTTTGATTCAGTTTTACATTACATTTATTTGATAACTTCAGTTAACTTTGAAGATTCCGAACACTACAAAATATAATCAAGACATATTTTATCATGTATTATAGTAGAAAGTAGAAATAGTTTGAGTAGTTTTTAGTAGAAATATCCCTTACAATAAAGGCAGTATAGTATGCCCGTGTGTCATCTCCAATAAATGGCTTCAACCATCCTTTAAACTCAGGGTTTGATTCCCACTCCTTTCTGTACTTTTATGAATACAGTTTAGACTGTGACATGATGACCTACGTGGATGTTTAGCTTGTCACAGAGAGGCACACACACAGTGGACGAGGTGATTAAGTGACTGGAGCTTTCTCGAAGCGGGAGAGTGTGGCTGTCTCCTCTCTGCTCTGACTGCAGCTGAGCTGCTGCGGGAGGCAACTGTGAGTCTGCGCGCCTGTCAGTACTATGGGAGGGCTGAGGGGCTCACGGCAGCTCGTTAACTGCAGAACAATACGTGAGTCTCCAAACACCAGAAAAGTCCCTAATAACACCATTACAAGTCGTTAGATCAGTCGTTAGTCGCTTTTGACAAAAATAAGTAGGGTTTGGAAAGCCGCCGAATTTAACGACAAAGTCGCCAAGTTGGCAACATGTGTGACTTCTTAAATCGTTTGTTTACGTCCCTCACTTCCGTTTCGCTTCTGATTCGCTAGCTGAACAGCCAATTAGAGTGATTGCTTGGTCCGACTGCCTGACCCGATGCATGGCCGATTCAACATGTTGAATCGGCCATGCATCGGGTCAGGCAGTCCAAATAAGGCCTGTCACGGCAGACGGTGCGGGACACACCAACCTGACTACGGCGCCGCAAATGCCCGACTGCCTCTGACGGCCTCTGACTCCCAAAATCGGGTTGGTGTGTCAGGGCCTTTAAGGCCCCCGGCTGGGAGGTAATCACTCCTGAGGCTTTGCGCTTGTGTGTGTATGAGTGTGTGTGTTTGAATGTGATGGGCTCAGTTGACGCTCTGCGATTCGAGGCTCCGTGTCCCTTTGATGGGGACACATGGAGACAGACGTAAAGAGCTGTCTCTTCTTATTCTACACGTGTGACCAAACGTACAGAAACTAATGGATAAAAAGCTGCTTGAGTGCATCTTTTTCTTTGTCTGTTGTGAGGTGAATGTATAGATCTGGCTCTCTTTTCACCTAATGTGGTTTCTATCTTTTATCTTGAAGCTCGCAATTTCTTTCTTCAAGTATGAGACACATCCATCCATCCCCAGCGAGACACTTAACGCCAGGCTAAAAGGAAATGCAACCCACCTTCAGCTATTTTTGGTTCCAGCGTGAAAGTGTAGACGTGTGTCTTGCTAGGATATTCAGATTCAAGCTCCAAGTCTTTTGTCTTTTTTATGAGCTTTCACAGAAATGAGGTGTTCTGCAAGATTTTAGCTGCATATTGTGCAAACATACTTTTGGTAGGCAAGGCAAGGCAAGGCAAGTTTATGTATATAGCACTTTTCAACACAAGGCAATTCAAAGTGCTTTACAAAAAATGAAAGAGATTAAGAAAATGGCATTTAAAATCAGTCATTAAAAAGAAAAGCTAATAAAATAAACATTAAAAAATACCTACACAATGTTTATTATTCTTTTATCAGATAAGCAGATTTATATCTTTTCTGCAAGAATCTTCTTTTTACATAATGTGTAGTACAAGAGATTTTGGCTTCTTTTATAACAAATGATTAAATGAGATCATCATATTTTTGTCAAATCATACCCGGCCCAAATAACAAGAACAAGACCTGTAGATTTTAGGTGTCTTTTTTTCTATTTACTCATTTCTACTTCCTAAATGGTATTCTCTATATTGATGCTGATACAAAAGCCCCGCTAGGGATGGTTGTTTCCAATTTTCAAAATCATCATATCTGTTACAATACATTACAATTGTGTAATCACTCAGTGTGTCAGTTTGTATTTGTTTGGTCATATCAAATAGGCCTCAAGAAAAGAGCAGCAGTGCAGATTGTTTGGAGTGAGCATGTAACCCCAATCAACTCCTGGAAGCGACCTCAAAGCGTGAGTGTTTTCTAGGCAGCGGGAAAGAGAGGTGGATGCTGACAGCCAGCAGTTCCTCGTGTTCAGAAGGCTGAGCAGCACAGAAACAGACTGGAAAGTGACCAGGCTGTTGACTCCCCTCCTCTGCAGTGTCTGACCTCCTGACGTGCTGCTATAACCCTGGCTGTAAACAAGAGACCTCTGAGTCCATGTGACTCTGGTTAACTTGTACTTGACCAAATACAACGAGGGACTCTTTACTCTATGGGTGAGACCTTTTTTTTTCCATCATGATGAATGGCTTTCTTCAACGCTTCTGATCCCTCAGACAGCCCCAGCTTTTTTTCTTACCAGGAAAACACACGAGGTCCGGTTCCACTTTGCTTTAAAAGAATGGACAGTCAAAGTTCAACAGCACGCTTTTGTTTTGGTGAACAGACCATTGGATCATTCATACGAGGGTTATACAGCAAAGTTACCTCTCATACTATTTATTTGTCTCGTGACTTGTTTGGCCTTCCGATGCCGGCCTTGCAGCCTTGCAGCGAGGTCCTCGCTCTTTCATTGCGCTGAAAGGGCTCTGAAGTGCAAGCTTCCTATATGCTGAAAAGCCTTTTCTCTTCCTCCCCTCCCTCATTCCTACTTTTCTATTCGGCCTCTATTCTTCTTCTCCCATGTCATTGAGTGGATAAATGTGTGCAGGCGGGTGTTTTCTCTTCACGGAGAGAAGAGGTAGAGGAAGAAAAGAAGTAGCAGAGACCAGTGGGGGAGGAGGACAGGTTAAGGAGGTGGAGAGGCTGCTTGCCTTTCAGCCTGTTTCACATTGGCTGGCTACCTGCTTGCGGTTGCGTGGTGACCTTTGACGCGGGGGCTGGCGGGCTTCAGTGGCAGCGTCAGCTTTAATTAGAGAGCCACACGACTCGACGCTCTGCAGAGCCTCTGATCCTCCACTGCAAACGCTCAGACTCAGGGCACAGGGGACGACAGATGCATGTAATGACAGACACACAGGGTGAGATCATCCACTTCCCACAGAGTAATACTTCCAATATATCAATGTCTGATCTTCAATTCTGGTTTCAGTCGGGGTCTTTGTCCAAGAAACCAAATGATGTTGGATAAGAAACACAAGAAAGCATTAGCTCCTAGATAGACTCTAAGGTTAATATCTACTTTTTATCATTTTTGTTAGCCTTTACTGAAATAAATATACCAGGAAGACTGACAGAAAATCACCCACAAGGAAATATTTCCTCTGCGTGTCAATGCTGTTGGTTTTCTCCAGCGGCTGTAAAGTCGGCCTTCAAAGTGCGCTACATTTCCAAGAGGATTAATTAGATTAAACAAAGTGTTTGCTCGCTCCTTAAAACGTTTGTGTATTCTCCGGCAGGACTGTGTGGCAGTGGGGGGGGGGGGTTGTAAAGAGAATAATCAGTGCCATTAAGTCATAATGAAGGCATTGGTGGGCGGTTTGAGCCTGTGGGACCAGTCTGCTGTTTGTGGTTGCAACGTGGTGAATTCACGCAGTGTTTATTTGTGTGTTCTCCACATTAAATCTCCCCCCCCAGGAAGCACCTGATGAAACGGGTTTGGAGAGACAAGTGGAGTATAAAAACAGACAAAGAGAAGAAATAATAACCAAAACAGAAAATAATCTGCCTGAATCATAAACCTATTTATTTATGTTTCCCTTTTAGCTTATATAATTTCCTCTGGTCTTCCGCTCTTGTCATTTCAGTAAAATCCTTATAAAAACCCCTAATTAGTTTTCCTATTGTGTGCCTTTGTCTATCATTGTGACCTCTAGTCTAGGTTAGCTTGGTGACTTTGGTTTGTTTACAGTGGAAGAGGAATCACCAGCCGTTCAGCCGGAGCAGAGATCAGCTTCCTCTCGTTAGCTTCGCCCACCAAGGTGAAACTGGCAGAACTGGCCTCACAGCAGGAGCTCTGTGCAGCAGCTACAGCTCTCACAGGTGGAAGAACGACAATTGTGAAGGGTGTAGATTTTCAAGAACATTTGTTTCACACTAGAATATTTCTAAAGGTTTGTTTTGAATTAAACTGTTTGCCTGTGAGAGGTGGTAAAATAATGAAGTCGGAGGACGACTGGTGGAATCCTTTTAATTAAAGCCGGAAAAGATTGTTATCAAGAAATTGTACTGAGATGTGAGAGAGGGAGAATAAGCAAGGGATGAAAAGAAAGCCGGTGTGAGGAGGAATACAGCGGGGGATTAAAGACAGTGAGCGAGTGTTACAGACCCCTGGCCAGTTTGCTGCTGTAATGAACATTAGGGCTGCGGCATAAATTTAATGACCTGTGAAACAAACAGCGTCGCTGAGACCGGTGCCTCTGAATGCTAAGTGGCTCTATTATTAATACCAGCTCAGAGATGCCACTGTGTAAACACACTGAGACTCTTTCCCCTATGAGGCCCGTTAAACACACAGCGGCAGGGTGTTGGCGGTGCACCGCAGCTCTCTCAAACAGGGTCACGTTTTCCCTTGTACCTGCACAATTAATGGCACGTCGCCTGTTAACAGCCTACCTGCACTAACTAACAACAAATGAATAGCATTGCAGTGAATGGCTGTGCAGGTTAGTCACCTTGATAAGGAATACTTTAGTGATGGGGTAGGAGAGCAAGCGGTAATAAATAGGTTCCATGTTTCTGAGAAGGTAAACGAGCACAAATGAGTTGCAGGTTGCTGTTTTCAGTTGCCTTACGTCTCGCCTAAACTTCCTATTTGAAGATACAGTATGTCCACGTTGTTTGTGACTTTTGTCATCACTAATAACGTGTTTCTTTAAATGAAATATATTTACATAAATTCTGTTATGATCATTTCCATGTTCGTATTTTGTGCCTCTACTCTGATATGTTTACATTCTATAACGTTCAAAAAGCTCTTTCTTTTTCTCATACTGCCTGCCTAGCACCTCTTTTCACCCTGTGTCTGAAACCAAAGCCCAGTCTGCTCTGATTGGTTAGCAGGCCGGCTCTGTTGTGATTGTCAACCAATTAGAGATGTCCCGCCCCTTAGCCTATCATGTGCAATGTGTTGGAGCGTTAGCCAATAGAAGCCCGACTGTTGCATAGTGAGATTACTATGTTACTGAATAAACAAAGGAGTCCAATGGAGGTGTTTCAGGCAGGGTGGGAGTGTGTGGGAGAGGACTTTGGGATTGTAGCCTTTGCAGATCATGTACATGCCCAAAAACCTATATAACTCCATAGAGGAAAGGGAACACCCCTAAAAGCATAAGCATGTCTCTTGGCAGTGAGGGAGTAGTAGTAGGTATATTGGAAGGTAGGAGCTCTGAGTATGATTCGGAGCAATGCAGATTTAATCAAACGATTCAGCCCAGCAGGGAGCACAGGGGGGACTTGAGGAGCCCAGAGCTAAGCAGATGCCTGCGACATGAGGACGGATACATGACACAAGGAGACTCCTTGAGGCTATAAAATGCAATCACAATCCCCTGGATTGGTGCCCAAGATGGCTCAGCAACCAGCCGGGGAGTGAGGGCGAACTGTCAGCAGACGGTCCCCTGCTCCGGCCCTGAACCCCACCTCAGGCTACCTGCTCAGTCCTGAGATAAGATTCATCATTATCAACACTTTGGTCTCGGTTACAACCGGGGCGCGTGTATGTATGTTCCCATCGGTTTGTTTTTTTCTTTGCTGTGTTTGTCGTGATATGTATGAGTGTGTACACCGGCAGATCCTGGACACAGCAGGACTCAGTCTTGTTTTCCGTCCCATGCGGTGTCTCACGCTATGAGGGGATACATATTTGAAAAGCAGAGGAAGCCCTGTGTCCCCAGCTGCTGTGGCCTGAGGTGTAGCAGCTCTGCATTAGCTGCACCTTTTACCACGCTGGCTCTTTTTCTTTCTTTCTACCTATAGATGTCAGCTCAAAGTGTACCTGACTGTCTTGGCCATTATTCTCTGTAGAGTTCAGTGTGAAAGGTCACCATCCTAAGTGCAGGCGCAGCCGAAGCTTGGATGAATAAGTAATACCATCAGTGACAAAACGTCTGGATACAACAGGAGAGATGCTAAGTGCTGGAAGGTCTTTGATAGAAAGGAAAGAAGTGCAAGCTCCACTGTGTTTTATGGCAAGTTTTAAAAGGAAGAAATATGAATAATTTTAAATGGAGTTAAATCAGACTATATAAGGTGTTATTTGTTGCAGTTTAGTTATCCTCTAAAAGCAGTCCACACTTGAAGCTTGGTCCTCTGTAAACAGTGTACTATTGCTGCGTTAGGAATACAGTATAAATACACCGAAGACTAATAGAAAGTGTGGACACCCCTGTCCATGTGTACTCTGCTGCATGGTTTCAGATGGATAGTTCCAGTGAAAGGAGCCACAGCGCACAATGACAGTTTGGGCCAGGCCATTTTATCTTTTAACACAACAATGTCACTGCAAAACCAACTCATCAAGAAATAGTTTGAGTTTGCTTCAGAGGAAGGACTGGTCTGCACAGAGCCCTGACCTCCGCCCCATTCAACATGTTTTGGATTAACTAAAACTAGTCAGACAGTATCACCTCATCACTTGGTGTTATCGTGGCTGAATGGGAGAAAGTTCCTGCAGCCAAGGTACATAGATTCTAGAGAGGCTTCCCAGGAGAGTGTACGCTGCTGTAGCATCAAATGAATGCCCCTGGATTTTGAATGAGATTTTCAAGACTGTTTGCAGAAACTGAAAACATATGTTTTGTTGCAAACTGACAACTGACCTAAAGAATAACCTTGTGTTTGTAGCCCTGGAGGTAGAGCAGCGTATTGAAGAAGTTGATGAACGTGCATCATTTTTGCACTTGGGTTGTGCCAACAGGTTTAAATGCATTTATAATGAGTCGCTTTTGATAAGAGTTTCAGTTAAATGATTGTAAAAGATCACATATCAAATATACAGTAGCTGTTGTGTTCTGGGTCCATAAACATTATCTTTTACCACACCGCCTTCATTTTTTAATTACCTAAACTTGAACTTCATAGTTTGGCTAATTTCAGTTATTTAATCTGACATTTTATAACGACAACATAATGCAATTTGACAATTCAAGATCACCTGCCTTGAAACTGACAACATTTAAGGACATAGGAGGCACGATACAAAGTTGATTTAAATAAATGGATCATGAGATGTTACAGTGTAGGACTAAATCATGGATTAAACATTCACCACAGCTGGAACTGTTTTCTCCAGTATTCTCTTTTGTTCCACACACAAACACTCTCACACACTTCAGTTTCTCCCACTCCGTCTCCCACCGCACTCTGTGGCCCGTGAGTGAGATGTGGATTGTCTGTAGCGAGCCATCAATCACGGCGGCAACGACAGCTCTATAAACAGAAGGGCAGCCTACCGACTGGCTGCTGCTCGCCGGTGATAGCATTCACATCGTCCTGCAGCACTTCCCTTCCTTTCCGGCTGACCTCTGCACAGCTTCAGCGGCAAGGACGACACTCTGCTTATCTCTACTCGCTGGATTTAGACACCCGATGTGGGTGGTAGGAACCTCCAGGTGTCTGCAGGTCGTAAATAAAAAACGTGGGCAAACTAGGACCTCCATTCAGTGATCAGGCAAACAACCAACAATGGAAGCAAAAGTCAGTTATATTTAGGACATTTATTTTAAGGAATATGCCAAATGAATGGCAAAAGGGCACGATCTTTTAGACAGATTGATATCTGTAGATCTGCGACTGAAATTCTTTTTTCCACCATTCTCCCCTAAAACAACTGCATTTAAATGAACTTTTAGTGTGTTTTTATGGTTTCTATTTTATGGGTACCTCTGTCCAACTCCTGAGTCTGACAGGCTGCCCGTTTCAGCCTTGTGTGTTTTTGTTTTGTCTGTATTCCGGCTCTGTGTATACAAACCATGAGGTTGACAATGCCAGTTTGTGTGCTTTCCTGTGCCTATTGTTGCCACTGCGTCTCCGTGCCCCGGTGAGCATCCACTCGTTGTAAGGTCCACACAATAACCGCGAACAGAGTGCCATGTATCTGCACTGGATCGACCCCCTGGCTCTTCCTGTTGCCTTTAACACCTCGTCCTCCCCCCTTGACCTTTGACTTCTCCAGCAAACACTGGTCGGTCTGTCATGTCAGGACAAGGCAGGTTGTGCTCCCGGCTTTTTGACAGCAATATGTGCAGCGTGTCCGCGGGGTGTTCAAAGTTGATAAATCAATTTAGCGAAAATTAAGGCTATTAAAAAGTATTAAACTGCATTTTCCAAGGTATCACATTTTGTAGCTTGTTTTCAATAAGTATATAAAGTGTCCAAAGAGGTTGTATTCTACAGTCTGCCTGAATGTCATCATGGCGTAGGTGTGTAGTGTGATTCTGTGCAGTTTATTTATGGCATCCCGTTGGATTGGACGTCATCTGAACAGGACATTGCACGCTCACTGCTTGATAGCGCGGAGGTCCGTTTACGCCGGTTGTTAAACAACATCGTTTTGGGGAAATGCAAGTCTGCGTCCAAATGGTTGGAAGATAAGGAGGAAGGACAATCCATACTGTATAGTCAATGTGAGGTAAAGTGTGTCGCCAAGGTAACCGGTTAAAACTCCAAGTGGCGATGAGGTCTTAAAATGTACGGAAAGGGTCTTAAAAAAGGTCTTAAAAGGTGTTACATCTGACTTCAGGATTCCTGCATATACCCTGATGTGAGAAGCTGACTGCTTTCTTTCTACTACTATTCCTCAGAAGGAGAGTTGTTCCACAGTTACAAATACTAAAAAGATCAATCATCTGCATGAGACTGTCAAGAGAAGCCCATTGTGTAAGCCAGAGCACCTTTAATGTACATCTTTAATGTCTGTTAAATAGAATTAGGAAATATGAAGTTTAAGATATAGGGTGTAATCATTATAACTTCAAAAGGTCTCACATATCAAAGGTTAGCTTGATCAATCCCTTCATGATGGCAGAGGGTTTTTTGAAAACATAACAGTTTGGCCATAGACATTCATTACACATCAGAGACTCTTGTAAATGAAAAGATGGACAACAGAGTGAGGTGATGTCATGATGAAGTTTATTCAATATGCTCTATTTAAGAAAAGAAAAAAACTCAGCATCCTTGAAGTTATAGATTTGGATGTCAACAACCAGTTTATGCATGTTTTGAATTTATGTAAATTAGGATTGGTTCAAATGCTTTAATGTTTGCATCGACAACACCAGATATGCATGCAACGGGTCACATGTGTGGCAGACGGGACATGGGGCTTAAAAGTGCAGGTCGAAGCTACATCAGCAGAGACCATAACCTGAACCTCCGACTGAACTGTTGGTTCAATTTGGGGGGAGGCTGTGTATCCATCTTTTAGATCATCAACAGTGGCAACACCAGCACATTTGTGAAAGATCAGAGTTTCAACCAGCAGTACACACAACACATGCTCCCTCCTCATTGGGAACAATTGAAATGGTTGCAGGCACTCAGAACAATTCTATATGGACTCCAAGCCTAATAAACAACAAAGAAGAAGATTGTGTGGAATACAAAAGACAATATCTCTGATTCTTTCTAACCAATGTTTGATTTATTTAACTGTCCAACAATGTTAGTGCAGGGGAGGGAGGCTAGCATGGAACAGCAGGTTCACCTTCGATAACACAAACACAGAGTAGGAAAGAGGAATAATAGAAAATGTATAGAAGAAGAGTGAATGATTTTGGTGTTTCACAATCCGGCTGAGCAAGATCTGAAGTCTGAATGTCCCAACTTCTTATGTCACCCTCTGGGCTATTTTGTTCAAAGAATTTCATTATGAGTTTTTTCTCCTCTGATAAAATGCAGTTCAAGTCTATAGAGTCAGCATTCGCCCTGAATTCTCACAAGGACTAGCAAAGGCCAAATCACACAATAGTCCTTTTTTAAATAATTTTGTTTCATCTCCTTTCTGCTCCCAGTATTGTATGTCATAAATGAAAGTTGAAAATGTTCAAGCTTTTTCAATTAACTTGCAGACCTGGAGCTGCAGTCTTTGTGCTCAGAAAGAATGGGTTCAGCTTTGAAACGGCCTGAAAGACACACCTGTGTAATGGAGTGCGTTCTTTCGATTCACCTTCAACTTTCCCTGTTTGAAACCCGTAGGAAAAGGTTTCCGCCCGGGCCTCGGAGCAGAGCTGGGAAATGAAACCTTGTCTAGCAGTTATTGTCACTGAGGAAAGCTCACTTATTTCCCAGAGATATTATCCTCAGATCTGCCTCCCGTCACTCCCCCTTCCCCTATTCCACCCTTCCCCCTCTTACATTGTTCCCCAGGATCAAGTTCACAGAGGTCGAGGCTGGAGCAGGGTAATGGGACCCTTGTCCCTGTGTCTCAGGGCAGGTTGAATGGGCTGCGGCCCCTGCCCCCATACAGGTTCTCAGAAAAGCCCCCCCCTCGTTATTACTTTGGTCTCCAGTTTCTTCAGACATGCCCATCTTCCTGACAGTCCATATCCACATTTCAAAGTATTTGTATTCCATGTTGGACATGTGGATACATCCGTGTTCCCATAACACTCATGGCTCCTCCCAAACCCCACCTGCCACATCCTCAGCTCTGCACCTGCATGTCTTGAATGTCTTTGGGAAATAGTTGTGTTTTAGTATGAAGGGTGTTTATTTCAAAGCAGTACAAATACCAGGAAAAACCCAAAACAATTCAGGTACTGCGAGTTCTTCTCCACCACCTGTGGTTCTTGCTAATCTTTCATGTGTTTTATCTCAGTAACAAAGTGTTCCCAAGGCAGCATTTTTAGTTTGAATCACTTCCGTGAGACCTTATTCACTAGTATCCTATTTTGACAAACTTGGTGCAGCCTATATAACGCTGTCAGGCACGTTTACTAAATGGTGTCAGACCGGAGCCCTGTAAAGCAAATGTAACCTGTCAGATGCAATGGCGTCATCCCTTGAGGGGGTAAATGTTATTGGGTTTAAATTGTTTTTACACTCTGTCAATATTAATTGTTGCACTTTGACTGCCTCCAGCTTTTACTCCACGTTTTTATCCTTAGCTTTTAAATGTGAATTGGGCACGTATTTAATTGTATGCATGCTTTATACATCTCATTTATCCACGGCACAAATGAAGTTCCTCATGGAAAATAAAGTAAATTGAATTGAGTCACACCAGACAAGCAGTTTCAGTCTCTAGTTTTTGATTGCTTTGATGTCTGTGCTGATCCGGAGAGAGTACGAGTGTGTGTTGAAGGGAGAGGGGGATGTAATGAGGGCAGGGGATACACTCTGACCATCGCTTCTCTCATTTGATTTCGTGCTACAATGTTGGGCTCTTGCCCTTTTCTTCTCTCTTCCTCTCACTCCTCTCTCTGTGCTGCTCTCAGACCTGCATGTAGTGATGGCTGGAAGCTGCCGGCACAGTTGTGTGTGCTGCGGAGCGTCTGCTGGCTGATGCAGCGGTTGTTTTACATTAGGGCCTGCAGGTCAAACTGCAGCTGGCTGTATCTCAGCGTGGAGAGACACCCTGGGGAGAAAGAGTGTGTGAATGTGTGTGTAAGTGTGTGAGTTTGAAACAACTCGTCCCTGTGGTTGTAGCCTTTCCTAAGCGGGCCAAGTCCGGTTGCTAACCCTTAGCGCCTCTGCGTTTGGCAGCATGTCTGCAGCGAGATTAATCCATTGCACACTCCATCAGTCACTAGGCACATGTTATTAGTGCTGGAGCACACAAACACACACACACTCCTACATACACGGCCCCTTCACCCTTGTGACTTCGCCTTCTACCTCGTCCCCAAAGTTTGCAAAGGTGGCCTTGGTGTTGAGAGGCCATTTGTCAAAACCCAGCCAGAGTCTCCACTTGGCTCCTTTTAATAAGGCTAGCTGTGCTGTGGGATTACACAAACACGCACGCACGCACACACACACACACAGTACATACACTGCATGCTTTTCACATACTCATACAGCTCTGAGGGTCAGGTGGTGCGTCCCGCGGGGCTTATAAAAGTCCCATTAACATGGCCCTCCTCATTGGTTCTGACAGGTTGATCAATTAGACCCCTCCCCCCGCTGACCCCGGGGCCGCTCTGACTCAGAGGTCAGACAGGATGGATCGCTGGACCTGTACACACACTCTCTCAACTCTCCTTCTCTTCTCCCTCTCTCTGCTGTTATCTCTGGGCTGGTCACGGTAGGGCTTGTTCCTGATATCCCAGGGTGCAACTGTTCTGTGGCTTTTAGGTGGAGGTTCATACTCTACCTGAGACATGCTTCGATCTTATCGCTGCTGTCAACACGACCAAAACACAGACACAGCGCTCCGTCTCGCCGTGCAGGGACATGTATCTGTGTGCATGTGTGTGTTGTTCCCTTTCAAATTTCTTTGGATTTAAACACATTTCCTCGATAATTAGTTTTTTGGGGGAGGGGTTTCACTTGTACACAGGAAGTTTTTAGGCTGTAGAAATGAATACTGTCAGGGTCTTTACAGCGGTAATGGTACAAACAGTCAGACGGTATGTGCCTCCTCTTTTCAGAGTGTGTGTTGTGGGGTCTGTTCTCCTGGGTCTCAGGTGTGTGTTGAATGAGACACACCGAGAGTCTGCACCCTGTTTGGTAAACAGTCTGCCTGCACAGGGTAAATGAAAGAACCTGTGTGTGTTTGTGTAGTTCAGGAACAGGGTACAAGAGAGGCTGACCTGAATGTGTGGTGCACATACTGTAGAGGGAGAAAGCCAGGCAGTAAAGAAACAGCAGGTTAGAGCGGGTAAAAAGACAAATATTGAGAATATGTAACCTCAGTTTGATCAGGGGTTTGGGATCAGTGTTTTATTTAATGTATCAGGACGTTATTGATAAGAGTCGGGGTTTTACCTGTGTTGTTTTTCAATCCAATTCATTTGAATAACATCATTCATTAAAATAGTACCGCCTTATGATGATGATCAGTACAATACACTTTCATTACAAGACCATGGCACCCAGCATGTCATTTCTGGGTCACTGACACAAAAACGTCAAAGACACTTCAGTGAGGTGTAAGAAAATTGTTTAAATGATCCATCAAGTGGGGGAGGAGTCGGATTAAATGGGCGTAATGAGAGGAACAATGCATTTTTGTGCGTGTGTGTATTATTAGGGGGTATAATATTCTGTCTAGGGACCTAGAGAGAGTAGGTTGGGGGGGGTGGTGTGTAAGGGGTTAAGAGCGGTGTCACGCCCAGAGAGACGCTGCCCCGCCGTCCTAATGATGTCCACCAGCCTAATTGAATATTGACGTTCTGCACAAGAGGGCTAAATGGCTTCTGTCTGCTTCACCTCCGCTGCCGGCCCAGGCTGCACATTTGAACCCGTTTCCACTGTTTGACTCCCAGGGGGGGAGTGGGGGAGAAATCGTTACATGTCCCAGTTACCATGGTTACGGGCTTCACGTCATTTTGAAGCTGCATTTTTGTATTTAAAAAATATTTCCTAAAGTAAGTTTTATTTTTGTATTTCTTGAAACCATCGTCTGGCGTGGTTCCACATGACCACATGACCACATGACCACATGACCACATGACTACGTCTTACCTCGTTCTTTACGCCTCTTCTTATTCTTTCTTGCTTCTCTTACTTCTACTTCTATTTCCGTGATCTGTGTTTTACTTCCCACTGTGCCTGCCTCCAGGCGCTTCTCCTTTGTTGCCACAGCGACGCGCTCCAGATGGCGAGTGTCAAGGAAAGACTCTGCTTCGAATGTAGTCGCAAACACAAACACACACACACACACACATACAAGCTGATCTACATTTTCACACTCTGAGAACAGACTGAGACACTGGCAATGTACATTCTGTTCAACACTTCATCCTACTCAGATGCTGGTGGACGTCCACTCTGCCCAACACACACACACACACACACACACACACACACACACACACACTCTGCAGTACAGTATAATAAAACCTGTGTCACAGCCACACAGGAAACAATCTCTCCTTTATGTGACCGGGATGTCATTAATCTTGGCGGAGGTTAACAAATGCACTTGCATGGAAGGTATATTTCATAGGCAGACAGCCGACAATGGGGGCCATTGTGGCGTGGAGCTGCAGCGCCTCGCTCTGCATGCAGTCAGGACCTTTTTGGCTAGCTGCGGATCCTCGGCTCATGTCAGGGGTTATGTTTCATCTCCCTGATGAATGTGTTTATGCAGGGGAAAACATGTGAAACACGGAGCAAATTCAACGTTGCAGCTATTTATTTATTTGTGCTGCCTGAAACCACACTTCGTTTCTCTGAATGGGGGGGAAATAAATGCGTTTGCCATTTTTCAAAGTATGGCCTTGTTGCGATTAGTCAAAACTAGCGCCAGACAAATAGCCTGCCCGTGTGCAGCCGGCAGACCTGGCCAGCTCGGCTCTGATTCACCACTCTCCGAGTTCCTCCACAGCAGCGCTAGATCCATCCGTGAAGTGGCGAGCCTTCCCAGTAATCCATTAGACTTCCATTAGCTCCGATTTGTGTGATTAGTTCTAATTAATCAGTTCAGTCTGTGGCCTTCACTCCCCTGTGCACTCCTCACATTTCATTTCTAACCTAATTTCTCAGCTCTCCACCGAGCGAGAGAACGAGGCAACGACTGAGCGAGCAAATCAAAGACAGAGCTTCAGGTCCGCCGCCATTACCTCATTTTTTTGTGAAGCGCGCAAACACTCAATATTGTTCAAGCACCAGACCCAAACTGGCTGAGGCAGTTCTTAGAATGCTCTCTTCTCTCACTACGCTGAATTTTTTTGTCTGTTTTATTTTGAGCTGAGAGATTGCTAGTGTTTTAAAAACCAGGAGGGGTCGAGATGTTTTACACATCTAGAGTGTGCTGAGGCTGGCCCTCCTGTGGAACAGTGAGTATTGATTAGCGCCAGAGCAGCTATCCCTCACTGTAACAAAGCCTATTGATGTTTGTGGAGCCCTGATTTCCCCTCGGTCAAATAGCATCCGCAGCACCATCGCTAAGTGACCGGAAAGTTCTCCGAACTCAGCGGTCTGTCCCGAAGTAACCTGGGAATAAAAGAGTGGAAATCATCTTTTCATCAGCGCCTCTTCTGCTGCAAAACTAGAATGAAAGGATTTCTTTCTGGGCTTTTTGCAGTAGGTCAGCTTATATACTGAGGAATGATGTGCTGATAATCTATCTTCCTTTCCTCTCTTGTCAACCTTCTTCTGCCATTACAACTATTGTGATAAATGAAGGCTCAATTTATCAACCAGCCTCCACTCGATTTATTTTTCTCCCCTCGGAATCCCCCGCTCCTGTATCCAACCTCCACGCTTTATTTCTTCATCCGTTTTTCACCCCCCTGCATCCATCCATCCATCCCTCATTCCCACTCAGCCACATCGGGCTCCCTTTGTGTCTGCTGGGGAGGCTGAGGCGCTGCCTGTCACCCCCGAGCTGCAGACTCCCATCCAGGCTGCCGGAGGTGGCCCGGCTGCTGTCAATCAATCTGCAGCCTGAGTAGCAGTGGGGATGGGGGATGACACATGATGTGGCTCCCTGCTGCTTAGAAATTCACTACTTTACTTTTTTCCAGAAGGCCTGGGCAGTCAGTCGTATATTTCTGGCTTCTTAAATTAATTAAACTTGATCATGCCTCTTTGAATTGAAAGCTTCTTCTAACCAATAGGGTGCGTCAAACCAAACAGTCCGACCATTCAAAGGTGCTTGTTTCAAATGTAACCCTTGTGTATTTTCACTTCCTGCTTTAAGTGTAAAGGGAGTTTCCTGCTGGTGAATTCATGCTTATGTTGCTCTGTCTCTTGTGGATGTGTGAATTATAAACTCTTTGCTAAAACACATGTTTAGGGTGACAATATGTCAAGTTTCTGTTTACATCTGGTTGTACTGTCCACAGCTAACCAATCAAATGTGTTACAGAACCAAAGCTGTTAGGTTCAATGTCGCACACCGAAATGCATTGAGTGTATCCCTGAGTGTTACGTTTGCATTGTTTACATTGCATACAATGTCTTACATTTACAGTATTTATTTACCATTTATAAATGTTACCTATTTAAACTCGGAAAAACCTAGCACAAAAAAACTTGAACATGCATCAACGTCTCAAGAAGTGAATGGATGAAGTACATCTATTTAATAAAGACACAAAACATAACAGTAAGCATTTAAAACAAGAGTTGCTTGCCGCTTTTAAGAAATAGCAAGATGAAAGGGATATGCGTAAATTCAGAAATACATTTTGCTCCCAGATATCAATTGATCTCTGTGCCGTAATCATGGTGGAGTCTCAGTGTTAATGTGATCCCTCTCCCTCCGTCTCTGCAGGACTCCGTGGTTCAACGGCTGGGGGTTCAACTTGCCTCGGGGTCAGTCTCTGCTGGATAAATGGAACCTCGTCCCTGAAGGCATTGACATCCTGATGACCCACGGACCTCCGCTCGGTGAGTCCAATTAACCAATCACAGCCCACTCATCACCATATCTAATGAGGTTGTGCCTCATTATTCCAAATCTGTATGGAGTCACTGCAGGCGGTGTGTGGAGATGTGTGTGCGCTAAAGTCAACACTGTTTTCATTTAAATCCAGCAGTATCTAGAGTCAGATTTAATATTTGTGTTTGACTTTATGAAATACAAAATCCATATTGTTTTGTTTTCACTTCACACTGATTCAGTTTTCCTTCTAGTTGTTTGGGCCCCAGTTTTTTTTTTTGCTGTTGCGCTCTTCATCTGGCTTTATTGAGTGATTTCCTCTCGCCTACGAAGGGTTGCTGCTGCGGCCGCCGCTGTGGCGGTTTGATTGCATGGAAACTCGATTTTGCAGCAATGTGACAGACGCTGCAAACGATTGGAGAGAGAGCTGGGGGGGGGGGATGTTGAAGATGTAGGAGGGCTTTCCAAATCTAGCAGACAAAACAAATTGAATAAAAAATAAGGGTTGCACAAAAGACAAAACAATCTGAAGAACGAGTTGCATCAGCAAGAATGTGTTTGACTGGTAAACTCAGGAAAAGGGGAAAAGGCTAGTAAACAGTAGTGGTGTTTATTCATTCACTGAGTATCAAGGGTTGGTTCTAAACGGGCGAAAACACTGCCAAAATATAAAAAACAGCTGTGGCTGACCTCAGTTAGACCTCAAGTTTGCTTCATTAGGTCAGAACTGATTAAGCAAAATATAATTATTGCACTTCATGCAGGAGAGGAAGTCCAATATAACAAAGCATTTTCAGCAGGAGAGACTTTGAGCATGTATGTAGCAAGATATAAGAGAATATCTGTTTCTTAATTATTACTTTATAACAAAAACGTAGGCATTTAGGACAAGTGATAGCATATTGAAGCCTAAATAAAGAAGATTTTTGTAACAATACAAATTATAAAGTACATTTCTAATGTCACGTATACGGAAGAGGATTAGGGCCACATGATTTTTTTTTTTGGTAGGATTTTTTTTTTTAAAGTCATAATTCTGACTTTAATCTCAGAATTCTCACTTTTAAATTTAAAAAAAATTGTTCTGAGAAAAAAGTCAGAATTCTGAGATTAAAGTCAGAATTATGACTTTTTTTCTCAGAACAAAAAAAAAACACGTACAATAGGAATCAGAGCCAGGAATGAATAACAACCAGATTCAGAAAAAGAGATTGGAATCCCTTAAAACTCGAAGAACAGCTCACAAAGAGTTTGGCCTCATTAAAGTTCAGCTCACCTAAATAACTAATTTTAAGGAAAAATTAGAGGTTCTTGCTCGTCACTGTTTTACTTTATTGATGGTCAGATTATCTGCTGCTTTATTTTAAACCCACGTAGTTAAGGTCACGTGTTGCATTCCCATACATCGAGCAGTCTTTGGAACTGAGACGTCCTGACCTCCTAACATGTCTGTGTGTGTAGGTTTCCGAGACTGGGTTCCTAAGGAGCTGCAGCGGGTCGGCTGTGTGGAGCTGCTCAACACGGTGCAGAAGAGGGTGCGGCCCAAACTTCATGCCTTCGGAGGCATACACGAAGGTACTGAGAATAAAGATAACCCTAAACGAGAAAATGTATTAAAAAAAAAAAAGCAGATGAACTTAATATTTCTTAAGAAAATATTGAATTTCAAGAGTACATTTAAGTAAAATAAATATATTTAGCACAAAAATGACAGATTTGGTGGAATGATTTTATCAGAATTGTCCTCACTGAGTGTATAGTGTTGCATGTTTCCTGTTGCTGACGTCTGTCTCCTCCCCCCCCCCCCCCTCAGGCTATGGGATCATGACAGACGGCTTCACGACGTTCGTCAACTCATCGACCTGCACCGTCAGCTTCCAGCCCACCAACCCCCCCATCGTGTTCGATCTGCCCAACCCCTCCAGCTCCTGAGACCAGAGGAGGGGGCGGGGAGGGGCCAGGGCACCATAAACTCCTTTTTTTTCTATAAATATGTCAAGTTAAAAAAAAAAAATTCTAAGTGTTTCTTTGCAAACTTTTTGGTCTTCTCCAAGCTGTTGTTGAGATTGAGAAGATGTGGAGATGTGGGGCGGGGGTTTGTCGGGGAGGGTCAAAGGAGAATCCCGGTGTTTTTGTTTCCAAATAACAATACTTGTTTCCTGCGTCAGCGTGGTGGCAGATATCAGGGTTTGTTCTTCTCCAGAGGAACAACAACGTTATTTAATCTCATTCATTCTGAGAATTGCATCATGCAAGTTAGCATTTTTGGTATCTCCGGGTTTCTTGTAATCACTTCACAAATACCAGTAAAAGTGACAACATCATCCAGGAAATTATCTGAGGAGAGCAATGATTTTAGGAAACATTTTTCTCTGATTAAGGTTTCATAAAGTTATTTTCTACAAAACAAGCTCATTTTTTCACACATTATTTCTTTAACAAATTAATATTTGTGTTGGGGGTTTTAACTCAAGTTTACGTTTCTGACATAAGCTGTTAGATTGTCACAAAAAAGTAAATGTTATAATGACAGGCGAATCATGAGGGATATCAACATGATTGTCCCCTCCATACCCTAGTACCATCATGTCTTTGTTAATTTGGAAAAATCATATTTATAAAAAAAAAAAAAAAAAGTAGTGACAAAGTCTACATGTATGCAATGTCAAATAAATTTGGTTGAATTTGAAACAGAGCTGCAAGCAACACCGGTATTCTCCTTTGCTGGGGGATTTTGTGGTTAAACAATCTTGCTCTTGATAAATATTGGTCAGATCTGTAAGATAAATGATGCTTTGTGAATTTGTACAATTTCTTTGTTTGGTTTGCATTGGCCGGACAATGGATGCCATTGTTTTATGTTGTATCATCTGATATTTTGTGTTTAGATCTATTTTTTTTCTCTCGTCAGTTCCTCTTTTCTTATTGGCTGACAGGGACGCTGCCTTAAACTAGCTTTAATGTTTCAGCTAGAGCCCCACTCTCTGCGAGCTCAGAGAAAAGTCCTTATTTATTACCCGCAAAACAACACCTGACCAACGCAGGGACAGAAAGCTATCAAATTACAGCCCTTAAAATTAACTTTGTAACATCCCATTATGGATTTCTGATCTAATTTGGAAAATGTATGTATAAAATATATATATAAATATATATTATATATTCATGTTGTAAAACATCTGTACTAAAAGTAGTGTTTGACAAAAAAAAATGAAAATCTGGTGCATTTTCTTCTGTATGCACCAGTATAATTGACTTGTTTCTTTAATGCTCCCATCAGACGCTCTTTCTTTAATGTTTTTTGTATGGACTCTGCCAGTAGGGTAGACTTTCATTTTGGATGAGAGAGGAACATTTGTCAGTCACAATCCAACAGGTGCTGGTTGCTCCCAACAACACGCCTGCCTAAACCTGGTAAAGCTGTCCTTTTAAAGTGTACATCTGATAGTATTTGTGTTTTATTGCTTTTCTTTTTTCTAATTTTGCACTGTGTGTAAATGCAATCTTGCTAGCACAAAAAAAATGTTGCCAATAGTTGTCTCAACTTTGCCGCTGTAAATGCTCTTCCCGTGCTCTGTTCCTCTCTCGCTCTTTCTCTGATTGTATCCCTCTTCATGGAAATGTTAGTTCTCTCTTTCAGTTCATTGTGATATATTTAGCTGCCTTTATATGCAAATAAAATTGCAAAGATTTTTACTTATCAACCTTTGTCTTCGTTTTGAATCCTAATCTTAAAGGTATGTTGTGTCTCTACTGTGACGTGTTTCCATGCTTTAAGGTTCAAAAAGCTCTTTATTTTTCCCACACTGCCTGTGCTGCAGCACCTCTTTTCACCCTCTGTCTGAAACCAGAGCCCAGTCTGTGATAAGCAGAGGTGGGGACTCGAGTCGCATATTTTTTGACTTGAGACTTGCTTGACTAACATTGATAAAAGACTTGACTTTGACTTGGTATTCATTACTTGGGACTTGACTTCAGCTTGAGATGGATGACTTGAAAGGACTTGACTGTTTAAAATTAAATATTTGCGTTTGTTTTTGTAGTGAGATATTACGTTTAGTTTTTTAGAAAAAGGTGATTATAGCACCATGCGCGCAAACCTGGCAACCCACTAGAAGGTAGGAGTCTCAGTTAACATGGCAGCGGCTAGCTTTACTCCAAAAATAGTGAAGTTTGGATTCAAGGATTATTTTGTCGATGACGGTAATAAGAAGAGAACAGCGATATTCTTTCACACACACATACGGGTTTTGGGCCGAGGGCGACACCGTACTTCCGGTATCCACCATTTCACGCGAGGTGCTAGCAGAATATCATAGTCTATTGCCTTAATCAATATCTAGTCAACTCTAAAATACCACATATATGCATTGGCATGATAATATTATTGTGACAAGTGGGGTATTCACCTGGTGTTTCTAGAAGATAGACGTAGATGCTGCCAAAATCGACCGAAGGCCACTTTCGAGAGTCGTTTTTCCATACATCTGCAGGCAGTCTTTAAGGGCAATCGGAAAACCCACACAGCTCTAGTTTACGCTGGTAACGACCTAGAGCACACCCCTCAAGTCCAGAGATGTAATCCGAAGACATGCAGCGATTTATTCGGTCGTTAATTCAGAAAAAAAACCTAGTGCGCTCTGCCTGGCTACATTACCTAGCTGTTTATATTAGCACCTCCAGGAAAATGGCGTATTTCTATATAGATATATGGCGCGCATTGCATTGTGGGTAGCTCGTGACGTCACTGTGTGTGAAAGAATGCAGGGTCTGCAGTATAAAGATCAGTGACACAACCACCACAACATCCAACTTCATTCGTCACTACAAAAAAACCACAGAGAAAGGTACGTGCATGTGTTGTGTTAGCTAGAAAGCTAAAGTTAAGTTTAAGCTACGTTAGACTTGGTTTCAAATCGATTAAGCATTGCAAAGAGAAGACAAAACGGTAAATTAACACTAGAACCGCCAAGGGATTCATTTTGACTAACCATGATACTGACGGGCTGTCAGGAGAGGGAGAGAGAGAGAGGAAAAGAGATGCCTCGTTTATTTCCCCTGTGTTATCAGAAGTTACTGTAAACCAGCGCCATATATAGATAGAAGAGTTACGGAAGTCCAAAAACGGTTATCGTCACGTGGTTCATGTAGACGAAGATCGTTCCCCGGAAGTTCATGGCGGGCAATGTGAATGCATTGATAACAGGAGATAGAACTACGATTTTTGGTAATTATTAGTGAATAAAGGTTTTGATTTGCAATATTTATACAACAAATCAATATGTGTATGTATTTACATCAATATGTTTTAAAAAATAAAATAGAATTTGCTAATATTAAGTGATAATATTAGGATTAGTGTGAACAACTAGTTTACATGGTAGGCTAACAGTGCCTTGGTTAAAGAGCCTGTTGCTGTTTATTTATAGCTTTGAATTCTTTAAAACCAATATTATCTTCTTAAACTTGTATGGTAGTCAGGAGCATCACTTTCTAATGTTTATTGATATATTTAGAGGGAGGGGATCTAAAGTAATGCTTTAAAATTCAGATTAGATTAATGTCTACCATTTTCTTAAATTCATGGTAGTTTCAGTAATCCCCTGGTAATTTAGGACACAAGTTATCTAAATGACTAATGTCATCTTTATGGCTTTCAGAAAGGACAGGAGACCGACAGGTGACTATCAAAGGACTAGCAGCAGCAGCAGCATGATGATGATGTTAAATGTGTTGTTTTAGGAACATCCATTGCAAATACATGGAATTCAATAAACATTGAATAGCATATCATGCAGTTTGTCTGTGCCTTTTCCTCCGTGTTGTCCTGGTTTGCTGTGCTGCCTCCTAGTCGCCACCATGGTTTGCTGTGCTGCCTGGGGATGCTCAAGTCGCTCCGAGAAAGGAGTACGAATGTACGGCTTCCCCACTGACACGGAGCGAAGGAAAAAATGGCTGGCTCAAGTCAGCAGGAGCAATTTCACGACCAACAGCAAAAAAAGATATGATGTAATTATATACAAACACTGCATTTGCACTTTTTCACAAAACGAAAACCACACCATTGGGAAAGCTTAATGTTTTGTTTAATACAAAAAAACAGGGAAAGGCTTGAAAAACACAGAGTTGAGACTCAGGGTGCAGGGTGAGGGTCTCAGTGCAGGTATTCAGGCTCCATTGAATCCCCCTCTGGTTCTTGTGCTGAAAGAGGGAGTAACAGACAGGAGAAAGGGTTATACACACCTATATAGCACACCTATTGGATGGGAAATTGCCTTGGGGAGATAAGGTGTTTACTTATATAAAACAGTAGTATTAAACTTACCTTGTGTTTTCACTCTCACTTAAGTCCCTCTCCCTTTGCCATCAATCCAAAATCAGCTGAGCTGCAACATTATACAGACAGGTAATAATCAACATAATCACAAGGACACAATATGGCTCTGCTAAAAACACTCACTCTTACACGCACCAAAGTTATATTTATCTAATATTTAACTCCCTCCACCCCCGCATACAATCCCGTTTAGAAGCCCCTCTTCTCTAATTCAACAACGTTGGACCAAATAGACATTAAGAGAACGGAATTTACAATGAAAAGGTTGTTCAACGTGTGTTGCTAACTTGATTCGGTATCCTAGCTTAATCTGTTATCTGTAAACGTTCCTTAAATCTACTAATTTAGGGATAATCCACCGACATCCTTTAATACACATGTTAATTTGAATCAGATGTACTGATAATATCCGCAATATAAATCTTTAAACTTCTTCTTACCTTTAAAAGTCCATCACGAACGGTCTATTATGCTGCAACTCTACAGCTCTGCTAGCCTTGGCGCTAACTTCCGGGGAACGATTGAGAGGCTCCACGATCCGCCATTGCTGTAAAAAAGTGGTCCATTGGAGTGAACGGAGATGACGTAACTCTCAGTCTATATGGCGCTGCTGTAAACTTTTGAATAATGTAGTTCTACTTTTAGTAGTTTGTTTAAATGTTTTAATTATGTTGTTTTTGTTTGTAGAAGTGCATCATTCCTTGATTTATTGTAAAAGGAATCTGAACTTTTTGATCTGTTATGATGATAAACTGAAGCAATTTCAAAATTAACCCAATTAAGTGAGTTTTAAATCATCCTACTTACAGTAGTTTATAAGGAAATTATGAAGAGGAACAAATTAAATGATTTGAAAATGATATCTATGTAGGTGCTGACGCTGTTGGCAGTTCTAGTGTTAACAGAAATTTAAATTAAATGTGTAATGGCAAATGCCATATATGATTTTCTTACCTGGAATTCTGACTTTTTGATTGAGTCCTAGCTATATTGTCTGCAGTTCTAGGGTTAATATTAATCTAATATGATTGTCATCGGTCTAAATTAGATTTCAAATGATTAACTGTGTATGTAATGAAGATCATAGTGTGGGTTAAATCCATTTTCATAACCACTGTCTTTTAACTGATGCGGGCTTATTCATCAGAATTTCGTATGACTTGACTTGACTTGCTTGACTCACCACAGTGACTTGGGACTTGCTTGATACTTGTAGGTCAAGACTTGAGACTTGCTCATGACTTGCACATGTAGGACTTACTCCCACCTCTGGTGATAAGCAGCGGGACGCCCCTTAGCCTATCATGTACAATTTGTTGGAGCGATAGCCAATAGCAGCGCGGGGGGTTACACCGTTATGTTATAATGTTATGAAAGGAGTCCAATGGAGTAATTTCTCGCTGCGTGGAGAAATGTGACGCTGACAATTGAGCGGCCCGACCAAGCAAGGAGGCAGAGGCAGAACGTCCAAAATACAACCCGGTGTGGGCATTTATTGCTCACAAACATATGACACGGCCTCAATCTGCTGTTCACGTGAGCACAGTCACCAGCCACCAGGATCTCACACACACTACCACCCACACAGACAGGGAAACAGAGCCTAAATACCCACACACTAATCAGCAATTAGACACAGGTGGGGGGGGAGCAATTAGACACAGGTGAGGGGGGAGGAGACAACACAGGGCACCAGGTGAACACAATCAGGAGCAACAGACAAAACGGGTTTGGGGAACACCCCCAAACCAAACTACATGTGCAATGTTACAAGGCCCGAAGCCGTCAGTCCACAGTGACGAAGTTACCGTCGTCACATTTCATCCTTCCTCTCCCGAAAGAGTACAGTACCTCATTCCTGCGACACTTATGGATCTTGGCCATTTTGCTCTCCTCCATGTGTCTCCACTCCGCCCGGTGTTTCTGCGCTCTAGTGGTAACATTACAAGGCTTGACTGGCTGTAGGACTGGTTTCACCTCACCTTGGCTAAGTGGCTCCCTGACCGTTGCCCCAAGGCTCTCAACCTCACATCTTTCCCTGTCAGACTTGCAACCTGGCTTGTGCACTAGGTCATAAAGTGTAGGAAGATCATTACCAAGAATGACTGGGTATGGCAATGTTGAGGCTAATGCTACAGGCAACAGAAAGGTTTGGCCTCCTACAGTTAGATAGACCTCTGCTGTGGGGTAAACATGTTCATCCCCATGAATGCAACTTATGGTTGAAGTATCCTGACTCCACTTTTCCCTAGGGACCAAACTGGACAAAACAACTGACTGAAAACATGCTGTATCCAGCAAAGCTTCTACCCGCTGCCCATTGATCAAAACTGGTACTTTCCTGCCTTTTCCACCTAATCTCTCGACCCTGTCTGACCTAGGAACTGCGCACAGGAGAGATGGCTTGGTGTGGGCTAAAACTGGGCAATATGGCTTGGTGTGACCTAGAGCATTGCAATGATGGCACCTAATTTCTTTTTTTAAATCGGCCTTTGAGCTTGGTTCGGCCCTCGGTTGTTCTCCCAACTGCGGGTGGCATCCCGGCTCTCTTTCCTGGCTGATGTGAAGACCTCTGCCAGGCGTGCTGCCTCCGCTGCTGTCTTGGGGTCATGCTCTCTTATCCAGATTTCTAGCTCAGGATGGAGCATCCTCAGGAACTGCTCCAGGACAATGGTCTCGGTTATTTCTTCCACTGTCGATTTTCCTGGCTTGACCCATTTGACGAAGAGATCCTTCAGACAAACATACAGCTCTTGTGGAGTCTCGCCAGACTCAATCTTCAGGGACCGGAATCGTCTTCTGTAAGTATCCGGTGTGATTTCAAACTTTGACAAAATTGCTGGTTTAACTTTTCCATAATTATTGTCAGAGTCTTTCATGTCCATCATCACATAGGCACTCCGAGCTTTACCGGTGAGCAAGGGTACAAGGCGCACTGCCCATCCATCGCTTGGCCAGGGTTAGGGTTATTTTGTTTAAAGTTTAACTTCTTCATATTTGTCTAATATCATAGTTCACTTTTCATTCAGGAAGTATGACGCTGCGCTGTCACTACGCTTCTCCATGTTTGTGATTGGTCAAATGTCTCAGCCGGACAGAGAAACCCTGGCTTGAGTTACTGAGTTGATAACCAGCGTCGTAGGACCGCTTAGCGAGAGCGCGTTTGTTTTGGATTAGGTAAACCGGGTAACTCAAACATATAAGTTGTCGAAGTCAGTATTTCACTTCCCTGACTCAATTCCAAACAGCGTGGTTGGAGTCCAAACCTGTGGGAAAGCCTGGTACTGTACTGTTATCGCATGACACATTTTATTTGAAACCTGACAACCTGGTAATAAAATTACAAATCATTAGCTTAAAGTAACCATTACAAATAACAATTGATGTTGTTCATGACTTGGACACAGCTGCAAACAAGCTTGGCCTACTTATGTGAGCAATTTGTACAGTAAGTGAGTAAACGTATATTCATCTACACAGCCCAATATCACAGCAGGTTTTGCCTCTACAGGCAGAACACCTGCTGGTTCTAAATGTGCTGATGCCGGAAAAGCAACATGCGTAAAAGTCTTAAATAAATAGAGGAGCAGCAGCTTTAACCCCACCGCAACAGTAGATGATGAAACGTTAAAAAAGCTGAACACATTTTGCACATTGTGGACCTCTCCAGCTGTAAGGCTTATATTATAACGATGTTAAAATAGCTCCTTAGTTGTGAAAGGCTAGAGTTTATTTGTATGAGCTACTAAAGATGCACCAAAAAGTGAGGTTAACATATGCAACTTTTGCTTCATTACTGTTGTCAATTACTACACACCACAACATTTCTTAAGAGCATGGATCGAGGACATTTTGAACCACAGTATTTGGCCAATCAAGTAATAATGACTATAGCTGGAGATGTAAAGAACCTCTAACAGACCACAAACAAAACTCTCATCAACAGAAGACTCAACAGGCTTCACTCAACGGTGTTGTGGAAATATTTTCCAAGGCCCATAACTTTGACCCAGTTTATCAGTTCAAACTGTCCTGACTGAGCACACGCACCTCGTAACCTTGGCTGCTGTGCTCTCAGTGTTCTGTCTCCCTGTTCCTGCCTGTTGGCGTCAGCTGATAGAGGTGTTATGATTCTATGTTCCTGCCTGTTGACGTCAGCTGATAGAGGTGTTGTGATTTTATCTTGTTATGCAGCAGTTTGATGATGCTCTCAGAACTAGTTAAATACATGGGTCTGAGGTAGAGTTCTTTAGAATTGACGTGGCAACTCTACCGTGAAGTCAGAACCTCTGGCTCTTGGACTTGTGATGTGAACTCTCCGGACGTAACTCCAAATAAACCATCAGTGTTTGACATCAAAGCTCCTGCTCTTGCCGTGTCTCCTTCCTGAGTCGGCGACTCCCACTGCATTGCTACACAGAAGTTTCCCTTACAAGCGGGAGAGAATACAAATGTGGCCTATGTTTCTCTCCATTATTGTTATCTGCGTATTCACAACGTGAATCTTCAGATCTGCATCATTCATTTCCCATTGGTTTCATCAGGTTTCTTTCCTTTTCAACAGAGGCCAGCAAAGATCCTTCATAGGCCAAAAATAAAATGGGCTTGAGTTGTTGGGCGCCTTTGCCAGCCTTTCCCACCGTCCCCCTTCTCTCATCACCACAACATCAAAGCAACCCAACCAATTAACTATTCGTCGAAACGAGAGCAGCAAGGCATCGCCCCGCACCCACCAGATCCCCCTGCACATTACCATAATCCAGTCTAATCATATTAACATAGTCAGCAGATGAGCAGGAGGAAACACGGCTGCTCAGGCTGCGCTCAGTTCCTTCAACCTCTTAGCGTGGGTGTGAATGTGTACAGGCACTTCAACGCTGCACATGTTGTGTCTCTGCAGTCCTCTTACAGGCACTAATATACTGTAGGCCTAAGTCCTTTAACATAGCCCTATACTCCCTAATATGCTACATGCTAAACATCTCCCGGTTAGCTTACTAACGGTACATATGTAAACCTGATAGAATGTCAACATTACATGCTAATCATTGTAATGCTAATTAGCAAATGGCACATGCTAGTTAGCATGGTAATGTAATGCAAGCTGTTAACAAGCTAATATTATAAATGCTACATCCTAAACTAAATGTCAGGATCTTGACATGGTCTAAATTGCTTGCTTAATGTTTGCATATCAGCATACTAATTGAACATCTTTACATTTAGCATGTCAGTTAGTTACAGGGATGGAACATATTACAGTACATTTACTTGAGTGTACTATGTACAGTTTTTAGGTTTTTGTAATTATTTCAGTATTCCATTTTATACTTTTTACTCCTAGAAATATTTGGTAAAACATTTCTGACTTAACCGATTCACAGTAGTAACACAACATTTAAATATACTAGTAAATAGCTTCAACCTGAATACACAGCACACATTTATATGTCAAAAATTGAAATCCAGGGATATACCATACCTTATTTGAAACTAGCTATTTTCCTTAATAAATCATTTTCCTTTTGGTACTTTTAGTTTATTATAATACTTTAACTTACCGTGTGTCTTTTTACTTACATAATATGTTATGTAAGTACAGCAGCTTAGTTATTAATAAAGTAGTACAATTACTTTTTCAATACGTTTAATGGATAATTGATTGGTTAGTTAGTTAGACCCTCCAGAAAAACGCGGGCAAAAATCCTTGATTATGCGATCAAACATGCGGGGTTTTATGTGATTTTATACGGGGAAATTGCGGGAAGTTGCGAAATATGCAGAAAAAATAAATATTGGGCTGTCTTATTTATTTATTCTCTCTCACACACAACCTGCCACTAACGTTAAACCCTTTTACTATTCAATTAAACACATTCAATGTTTATTTATTGTAAAAGCAATTGGGCTATTTTAATCTCACTAACACACACACACACACACACACACACACTTCTCCGCCTCATTCTGTTTTCATTTACTCGTTCGTTATCCGACCAGCTTCAATCTTGTAGGCTTCTCACCTCGTTTCTTGTAGCCCTCGAAATGGTTTTGAAGGTTGATGCCTCGGTGAACGTGAGTTGTTTGGCTTTCTTGTCCGCAGCAGCAGAAAGCATTTTCGAATGTTTGAATTAATCAAAGTGGGTCGTCACCGTCGATGTTCTCTTATGCTCCAACACACAGTTGCACGGGGTGCAGAATAGTTTCTCCCCACTTTCGTGCAAGACATCGGGGTACTGCTTTGCCCGGTCTTTAGCAGAAATGTTCGTCGGTAAATGAGATGGATTAGATTTTTTCATCTTGGTGTTTTCTCTCTCGTGTGAGTTCCACACGTTCACTCTACGGTGTTGTTTACCTTCTGTGATGCGCGAGCTGATGACGTCGCGTCATCATCATCACTTCACGTCAAGACGAGTTAACTTTTTTTTTTCTCAACTTTGTGTGGAAAAATGCGGGGATTATGCGGCCTTTTGATAAATATGCGGCCTTTTAAAAATCTGCGCCATTTTGCTGATTATGCGGTAAATTCTGCGATCGTAGAATCGCGTTTTTCTGGAGGGTCTAGTTCGTTACATAACCTAAAAACGTACCAAAATACTTGATTAATATGTTAAACATTGCACAGTAAACTTTAGAATTGTAATGTGCTTAACGTTGAATACTAAATGTATGCAACATTCCCGAAACACTCAACTGAAAGAATGTTAACCTACTAACAAACTAAATGTATGAATGTCAACACCTTGATTCAGGTGAGCATGGCTGTCACTTTGGTCAGTGGCTCCAAATACCATTAGCTTCTGTCCATGTTATCATAGAGATGAAGCCGGTCAGATAAACGTTTCTTAAAGGTCCCATGCCATGCTTTTCCGGTTATTACCCGTCCCCTTGTGTGTTATGAAGGTTTTTGCGGGTGCTAGTTAGGGATGGGTATCGTTTGAAATTTATCGATTCCGATTTCGATTCCGGTTCTGCTTATCGATTCCGGTTCTTATCGATTCCCCGTTTCGATTCCAAAATTGTAAAATAAAGAGGTCAAACGTTTAGATAACAAAAATATATTTATTCTTAAAAGCTTTAACTGAAATTGTTACTAAAAAATATACATGCAATACAAATGTATTGCACAATAGCTGTGCTTTATTTTAACTGAGCTATGCCTGTGGCAAGCTATTAACAGGCATTACACTTTGCCTTTTATTTTTCTTTTTTAGTGTAGTGGAGCCTCACTTCAGAGTGTTTACCGCGACCTATCTTTGGTGTTATGAAGTGACTGAGCTCGTGAAATGTCTACGGGAGGGCGGGGGAGCATCGCTGCGGGGCAACTGTGGACCTCTGTCGCCTGTCAGCGCAATTTATATGATGCCGTTTAAAAAAATGAAGGGCGGTGCCGGCCGTCAGCGTACCGAGCCGGCCGTCAACGGCCCGCTGACGACCGGCCGTTCTGTGATTCTCCAGGTCCGCCCTGTATTCCACCGGGTCACCGCAGCACCGCGGTGCAGACGGACCCGCTGGAATACAGGGTCTACCGCGTTTAGGAACCGTTAAGCAGAACCGAAATTGTGTATTTTGTATGGGTACCCGTTACCCGGCATTTTCTTATCGGTTCTCATCTGGAACCGAGTTTCGGTTCCCAACCCTAGTGCTAGTGGAGCCTCGCAGATGGGGGTGCTGCAGCCCCCTCAGCATCCCCCCCTTCCCGCATCCATTCGCGATGTCTCGCTGTCTCGCAGACCCCACGCAGCAAGCAGGAAATGAACCCAGCTCACACTGTCCGCTTCTGCGCAACGTCCCGCCAACACGGCACCCAGACCCCACGCAGCATTCTCATCTGTTTGTCATTACTGGTGGTGTCATTTTCTGGTTGCTAACGCCATTGTAACACGTAATTGCTGATGTTCCGCTGTAACGGTGATAGACCATAGTGGTAGACTTCTCAGAACAGAGTGGGCGAGCTGACCAATCAGAGCACAGTGGGCTCACAGGGAGGGAGGGGGCAAGAGCTCCAACAAGCCATTTTGGACAGAGAGTGAATACACACAGATGCTGTATGAGAAACCAATGTGAGTTTGGAAAATTGCACAATATAACAGGACAGACGGTAAAAGAACAGATTCAAAATTGTTCAAGTTGAATCGTTTGTTTTGTTTTAACAGTTTGCAAGAGCGCAGGTTGCTTTCAAGCAGAACAGGTCAAATAAACTGAGCGGGAGTGTTTACGTGTTCGGTGTAATGACGTACAACGGCCTCGACAACTTTTGTAGTCCTATTCAGCCACATGTTAACAACCATCGTTTTTCAGACACGTAAACACTTCAAAAATCACCAGTGGGGTCACTGCTGATGTATTTAATGTCGTAGAACAAAACGTGATCTGTCTCTTCAATTTGTGTCAAACACAGACCTTATTTCGAGCTATTTTCCAAAATCTATGGAGAAATTGCATTGCTTTTTGTCGAAGGAACCGAAAGTGGTCAAAATGCTAACTTACTTCCGGGTTTTAGGACGCGTCACTGTGGTTCTCTATGAGCAGCTCTCATAGGAATGAATGAGGCCCCGCCTCCCACGCTCTATCCAGTTCTTATTATCCATGGGATACCACGGCAAAACAGAGCCTGCCCAGGTATATCTAAACAAGTATCCGCCTGTACAGTGGGGTTAGGCGGTCATTTTGCAGCTCATGGTATAAAAATAAACAATGGCTAGAATATTCATGTAAAAATAGTGCCATATTCTGCCATGCCTGTAGAAATGTTGGGTCAAAAATAATGCATACAATAGCACAGATGCCTTCACCACGAATGGCTACAAAAATATTTAATATATCCCAAGCTTATCAACAAGCTAATGTTGCAGCTGAAATGTTCTCCAGGTCACAAAGCCAACCTCACATGATGATGTGATACCAGTTTTCAAGCACAGTAAATATTCTCTTCCCAGAGTAGGCTATATGATGGAACCAAGATGATGATGTACATGGTTTTAATAATACTTTTGCCTTTCAATGTTTGCCATTTCAAACCATGAGCTGGTTCAAATAATATTTGCCTTGATTTACAATATGTTCTCATTTGTTTTATCAGTACAGTTTTTAAGCTTTTGTGCTTTTATTTGCCATAGTTAGGCCTGTCACGATAATTAATTTAATACATTTTCCCGGAAATTATTGCGATAAACGATAACGAGACTGTTGTAAGACCACTGACATAATGATAATAATAATAATTCAAGTACATCCTTTCAAACTGAACTTTTTGTTGAACATCCAACATTGCAAATTAAATGTGAAATAATCTTCAAATATATAAATTATATATAATAAATAAAACAAATTAAATTATAAAAAATGTATTAAATCACACACAACCAAAACAATCAATTAAATAGAAAACAGAGCTCTCTCTCTCTCATATATAAATAAATATGACCACACATTGCAAAAAAAACTCCTTAAAATAGCAGTCGAGTGTACATACAAATACATCCATAAATAAATAATAATAATAAATAATATAATAATAATAGTAATAAATAATAATAATAATAAATCCATACAAAGACCCAGATGCCTCAACAGGCCATATCCAAATCTGTATTTCAAAGATTTCGAGCAAGGAACACCAACATGTTTTCATTGTCGGGCAAATGCATCTTTGATTGTAAACTGTAGGGAAGGTGGGGGCTCTCCATCTCCAGCTGCCGTGTTTTCTCCCAGCTGGAAAACGGAATGGGTAGGTTGTGTTTCAGGTGCAGTTTAAGGTTGGTCGTATTGCTAGCTTTTGTTGCTACCTTTTTTTAAAACAAATGCGACACACCGCCCGGCTCATTCAAGTCCGTAGGTTCGCCTCATTGATTTGGCTTAAATCCAAATGTGGTATTAGGTTTTGCAACCAATTCCATTTAACTTCAAATTCCCCTCGAGTAAGTCACACGTTGTCTCCTGCTTGTCTCTATATTATTAATTTGGCTGCTACACTGTTGCACACGGAGTTTCCTGACTTGGCTGTGTGTGAGCCCCGCCCCTCACAGCGCGCAGGGCTACAATTCTGGTCACATCCTTATGTAAACAAACACGCATGTAAACGGCAATTTATCGAGCTCAGAAAAGTTATCGAGTCCATTTTTATTTATCGTACGATAAGTCAATTTATTGATTATCGCGACAGGCCTAGCCATAGTCCGGTTTGGAATGGATGAAATATTTCAGGATTGCACTTTTAACTTGAAATGTTCTCACTTGCTTGGTTTCAAAGCATAACACATGCCATAATCTATTCATTGGGGACCATAAAATCAATGCTATTTTTCATTGCTCTTGCCGGCCACTATTGCTCACGTAAACCTATTGCACCCCCTGTAATCTCAGATGCACCCTGAGTCATTTGGTTCTGGAACCGGGCCTGGCCTTCAGGCTCATCAAGATCCCTCCGCTTCGCGTCGGCTTCCCTGATCAGCCTGTCGGGTGTTCTTTTCCCCATAATGACCGCCTCGCTGCACATTATCCCGTTTATTACACGGCCATATACTAAACAAACAACAGAGCCCATTCCGTGTTCCTGTTATTGTTTACTTCCCCTCTGCCTTCTTCTGGTGATTTATCTGACGTCCAGGCTCCGTCTTTTAACCTCTTTTCCTTTATCTTTCTTGATCCTCCTTAGCAATCTTCATTATAGTCCTTGACAGTGGTCTGTACTACTGGATTAATAACGTGTCACATGTTAAGAATTTACAATCAGAATCGAGTATTCAACTAAGCCGTGTAATAAAAGTTGTTAGTAGCCCACGACTAGTTAGTAGCAGAGGTGTGGACTCGAGTCACCAATTTGATGACTTGAGACTCGACTTGACAAAATCACAAAACACTTGCGACTCGACTTGGACTTGAACACCAATGACTTGGGACTTGACTTGGACTTGAGCCTTCTGACTTGAGGTGACTTGATAATTTAATTCAGAGGTCTCCAACACACCGATTTCGAGATGCCGCTAGAAGAGCAGACTCCCGTCGGAGAGAGCAGAATCTTCAGCCGCTCCTACTCTTGCTGAGAATCCTTGCAGGCAGGGGCGGGTCTTTATTTAGCTTGGGCCACCATGCGGCCAATCTTATGCGAGGACACACTAGGATCATACCATTATGTGAAAGAAGGGTGGGGGTCACAGCAGGTGTAGTGGTATAGGCCAGCTACACAGAGCGATGGGGAGACGGATTTAAATGCAAGCGCGTCAGAAAAATCAAGAAATGAGCGAAAACTGAAAAAAGAAGCAGCATTTGGCTGCATTTCAATGATATTGGAGAAAGCAAAGCTGAGTGCAGGATTTGTAAAATGAAAATAACCTTTTTTGGTTACCTTTTCTTTGGTAACCACTCAGGATTTATTGTCAGGTGGGAGAAGTTCAAATCTTGTATTGAGTAAAAGTACCAGAGTGTAGGAATACTCGGTTACAATAAAAAGTCCTGCATTCAAAATATTACAAGTAAAAGTAGAAAAGTATTAGCATCAAAATATACTTAAAGTACCACCTGCAGAGGGACCTAGATTCAGGTGTTCTTTTCCCCATAAAGACCGCCTCGCTGCACATTATCCCTTGCATAAAGATAGATTGTGGGTCCCTTATAACATGTTGTACACAGTGGAAATAAACATTCTGGTTACCTCAACATCAGGGATCTTAAACTTAAACTCCTTCTGAATCAAACCGTCACGGTAGCCTTACCTTAGTGATCCCTCTTAAAATAGAAAAAAACACGTTAATTTACCAGCAGAGAGAAAATTGATTATTAAATTATTAATGTGACTAATAAAGAGCGATTTGATTATTAAGTATTATTCTGTTGATCGATGTCATTACATTTGTTAAAAAGCACATAATGACTTGTTTAAGACTCGTTTTGTCAAAGTTTAGGACTTGGACTTGACTTGAACTTGCCCATCCTCACTTGAGACTTGACTTGGACTTGAGCGCAAAGACTTGAGACTTGACTCGGACTTGAGCGCAAAGACTTGAGACTTGAGTCGGACTTGCAAAACAATGACTTGGTCCCACCTCTGGTTAGTAGTGACACGACCTCGATACAAACTGATGAACCCAAATGCACGACCCAGAGACAAAGTCTTGAATGTAACAAAATGTGTTTTTAATTCCAAAGATTAGGTAATCCCTCTTAACAGAGTAGGTACTGGCATAAACAAAAGGCGCTCACAAGGAGGAAAAAACTAAGCATAACAAAAAGAGAACTTAAGAAAAACTTAAGCCTACAAAATTACACATTTGACCAGACACAACACTTAATGGCCTACACAGTTATTTTTCATTAGTTTTACCGAAAAAACGTGATTTAATTGTATTTAAAATAACATTTCCAATTCCATTTCGAATCTGCCTGTTCAGTTTCTGTTTGAATGTGAAGGGTTACATAAAAGAAGCTCGTCTGGCCCTCTCTGCGATTCACAGAGGGCCCGCTATAGTAACTCAACGAGAGAGTAATGCCAAGGGACAGTACAATTGACCAATCATATCTTCCCTCTAAATGGGAGGGCTTTATTATCGCGGACTTTATGACAAGTTCTGCCCGCTGCGCTGCCAAGTTTATGCATGTGATATATCAACGGGTCAAGCTAGGCGGAAGTAGCTAATTAGTATACGTTCATTCACGATGGCTCACGTTAGTGATAGTGATGACATCGTTGCGAAACTACTAACCAAGTATTTTTCAAGAATGAGTTACACTGATAAATTGGAGTTAATTACCAAAGGGCGACCAACACCACAGCTTAATTTAGTTCAAAAAACCAAACGGTTCGAGAGGCATTTTAATATCGGCAATTACGCCAGATACAACTGGATGACCGGATCAACCAGGGAACAAAAGCTGTACTGCTGGGATTGCTTGCTTGTTGGCGCGGACAGTGGGTCATGGGCCAAAGATGGATATTCTGATTTAGGAAGTTTATCCAAATCAGCACATCGCCATCAGAATGCTTCAGGTCACCTCAGAGCTACTATTCGGCTTAATACATTTGGGGACACCAGGATAAAGCTCCAGCTGGATGAGCAACAACGCCGGGGTGTCATCATTCATAATGAAAAGGTGAAGAGGAACCGAGGAATTTTGAAACGCCTCATAAATTGTGTGGTGTACTTGGTGCAAGCAGGAGTTGCCGTTCCGAGGTCACGATGAGAGTGTAACTTCATCAAACAAGGGGAATTACATAGAGTTGCTGGATTTAGTGGCAGAATATGACAGCGACCTGCACACACACCTCGCCACATCAACAGTCTTTACCGGCACGTCTTCAAGGATTCAGAATGACCTGATCAGCGCTGTCGCTAGTGTAATGACGGGTAGCATGAAAGAGGAGCTGAGGAAGGCACCTTTTGTCGCGGTCATGTTGGATGAAACAACAGACATTAGCAACGTGGCACAGATGTCATGTGTTACTGACGATGGGATAAAAGAGTGTTTCTTCAAGTACGAAGATGTGACAGAGGACAAACGAGCAGAGGCCATAGCTACACGGCTGCTGGAGTTCCTGAGGGAGAGTGGCTGTATTGACAAAGTGGTCGCGCAGTGCTACGATGGAGCAGCTGTTATGGCCTCTGGATTGAATGGGGTGCAAGCGAAAGTTAAGGAAACAATTCCACAGGCCCTTTTCATTCACTGCTATGCTCACATCTTAAATCTCGTCTTGTCAAAGGGAGCTTCCAAGATAAGAGAGTATAAGGTCTTCTTCGCCCACCTCTCTGGCTTGGCCACCTTTTTCAGCCGCTCAGCAAAGCGCACCAAGCTACTGGATGATATTTCCCAGCATAGGCTTCCACAGGCAGCTCCTACTCGCTGGTGCTTTAATTCTCGCTTGGTGTGCACAGTGGCAGAGAAGACCAGGGAATTGAGAGAGGTAAGATAATAATAACAATGAACGTAATGAAAATATTAACAATAATAAAGAAATGATATAGTGTTGGAAACTACCCACTCATAAAAACATGAAGGTAAAGAACTATGCTAGTATTACATTAAATGAAAAGCTAATCTTAGTGTTTACTGGAGGTTTACAAGTTGTTTTTTCTAAACTAAGCATTACTCTCGTAGGTGTTCGAGCACATCGTAGAGTCTACCATCACACAGAGTTTGATGACGAAACTGTTCATTGCTCTGATGGATACATCACCCTCCTTACCAGCTTCGATATCAGCTTTGGGTTGAAAACCTTCCACGCTATCTTCTCCTACTCGGATGTTGTTTTTCAAATACTTCAGAACAAAGGTTTTGATATGCAGTTCTGCCTGGCCAGAGTGGATCAGCTACAGCGACAAATTGAACAGGAGAAGGGGAACTTTGACAGCGTCTACGATGAAACCCAGGCTTTTTGTTGGCCCTCCGCACGGCCATGGAGCTCAAGGAGACGTTCACGCACGGTACAGGGAGCTCCACTGCAGCGTAATTGACAGCCTGCTAACCCAGATTGCCAACCGCTTCAGTGACCACAAAAATCTGGAATTCCTGGCCCTTCTGGACCCGCAACAGTTCGGGCATTACTGTAACTATTTCCCAACTGCTGCCTTGAACAGTTTGATGGAGAGCTATGGCGGATATTTCGACCAGCCTCGACTGCACATCGAACTCGCCATGATGTACGGCATGTCTGACATTTTGGGGAAAAGCCCAGCCGACATTCATCAGTTTCTCCTCAAAAAAGGACTGAGTGAAAGCATGAAACAGGTGTACACCCTCTCATGCATCATCCTGACAATACCTGTGTCCAGGTCCTTCTCTGCGCTGAAGCGCATAAAAAGCTACTCGAGGTCCACGACTGGGCAAGTCCGACTGTCAGACTTGGCCTTAATTTCGATCAAGAAGGAATTGTGGAGTCTGTGGAGCTCCTCACACACACACACACACACACACACACACACACACACACACACACACACACACACACACACACACACACACACACACACACACACACACACACACACACACACACACACACACACACACACACACACACACACACACACACACACACACACACACACACACACACACACACACACACACACACACACACACACACACACACACACACACACACACACACTCTCTCTCAGCAGCGATACTGTGACGTGCTGGGGGGGGTGCTAGTGGAGCCTCGCAGCGGCAAAGCTGTGGCGTGCTTACACTGTAGGTGCACCGCGGGGGGGGGGCGTCCATTCGCGATTTCTCGCTGTCTCGCAGACCCCACGCAACCAGGAAATGACACCAGTAACCCAGCTCACACTGTCCGCTCCTCACAGCAGCGAGCTGCGCAACGTCCCGCCAACACGGCACCCAGACCCCACGCAGCATTCTCATCTGTTTGTCATTACTGGTGTCATTTTCTGGTTGCTAACGCCATTGTAACACATAATCGCTGATGTTCCGCTGTAACAGTTGAAGTTTTTCCTGGGTCGCCGAGGGTGCTGGCGTTGTTTGTTGGGCTCATCAGAACAGAGTGGGCGAGCTGACCAATCAGAGCACAGTGGGCTCATAAGGAGGGGGGGGGGCAGGAGCTCCATCAAGCCATTTAGGACAGAGGGTGAATACACATACTTTACAGAGATGCTGTATGAGAAACCAATGTGAGTTTGGAAAATTGCACAATGTAAATCTATTCTTGTAGACCTCAACAATGGAATTATGATCAGTAGAAATGGCCATGACATGGGACCTTTAACATTGCTGTCTATGTCTCGTACCGATGATTGAACCAGGAGTCCATAGACCAGCTTTGGAAATCTGTGCAGAAAATCAACAGAACATCTTTGAGTAGATTGTTCCATTAACAGAACAATTAAGTTGTTTGTATTTGCGTCTGTGTATCGGTGCTTCTCTCTCCTGCCCTCTCTGTTCGTGAAAACCTCTCGACCAGTCACCCTTTCATGTCTCAGCGGAAAGACGTTTATAGCTCTGCCAAATTGCTGGCTGTATTAATTATCCATCCAGCTGCTAGTGGTGTTTGTCAGGTTAGCCTTCGTCTGCTGCTGATGGATACGGAGCAAGACACAGTGAAGGCTGATGGAGCCCCAGCACCACATCAACCTGTGTGTGTTCAAGTGTGTGTGTTTGTGTCTGTGTGTGTGGCTTACTCCGGTGCCAGCACTCTGCATGCAGTGTTTATATGGACTTAATTGCCCACCAGTGGTATTATTGTAATCTGGAGCTCATTTGGCACGAGTGGAGTTGGTATGAAATAATTCTCTAAATCGGAGTCATGCTTTCCATGCGCTCATCGTTCCCATTTGGCCTTACTTAACATCTCTTTAGAGTAAGTATTTTATTATTACGGTGAACACTGTTTGGGGTTTATTTGAGGACAACATTTGGAAATGGAGTCAATAAGCTCCTGAGAACTTTGTTTAACATCAAAAATTGAACACAATGGAATCAGAAATGTGAATATACTGCGAATATACAGTATGCAAATCATGCAGGCATTGTTCCAGTTTAAATTCAGTAATTTCCAAATGTAAAACTTGATCAAATTAAATTGAAAGTTCAACGGCTAATTGTAGAACTTTCCTAATTATTTTTCAAGTTAATTATTTCCCCCGCAGAGTGGATTGATGCTGTCATGTCTCTTTACGTTCGGAGTTTGAAAGGAATCTCTAAAGAGCTGATTAAACTGGAAGAGAAGTGACCCACCGACCCCGGTAACAATACATGATTATCACAAGTGGATCGGCTGAATGACGGGAGATGATTACTACCTCCGCTGTTTCGTTACATCTCCGCAGAGACAAAAGCTACATTTGTCTAATGGTATATAATTTACCTCCTTCCTGATTTTCGCACTCCTGTCCCTCTCTATCCTAGCCGTCGCTTTGGAAGTGCCTTATTGATTAGTTTGTGTAGAGTTTACAAAATTACAGGTAATTACAGTTGTTGGGCACCATTCTTCCATTATTCACTAATTAAGAACATTGCTCAACGGACAATCAGAATCCTTCATAATCAAATACGTCAGTGTAGCTTTTCCTCTGATTGGAAAATCTCCACATTAACAAATAAAAATATACCATGCACCATTAATATGGTAATCCGTTTTGACACTGCTGGAAGGTAATTGATGTGAACACAGGTTTTTTATTGTTGCCTCCAACACGAAGATTTTGTTTTTGGTACGCCTTGTCCGTCTGTCAGCAGGAATACTGAAAAATGGGGGGTTACGTATTGTGACCCTAGTTATATAAGCACAGGCGGAGCCCACTGGACTCTATGCGTACTACTCTCAACCATGATTCACCTACTGAGATACATAAAGGTAGCCGGCCAATCGGGGCGAGCCTACCTGAATGCACACGCAGGCACAGTATATAGAGAGGCGAAGTGGAATGAGCAAGCCCCCTGTCCACCAGTATCTGTAAATAGGACAGAATAGAGCCCAATGTACATGATAGAGGCTCTAGACTCCTTTGTTCATACCACCGCTGGAATCCCAACCACTTCGTCCTGTAACAGGCTGTGGTGGATCCTGCTCTTGCTGCCTGGATAGTCTGAATAACTTTGTCAGACAGTCCCTCCCGTCTCAGCCTGTCCATCTCAGGAGCTAAGCCTGGAGAGGTTGGCCCAGAGTGGGTAACGCCCCTATTGCACCTGCGGTGGAAAGGCATAGAGCAGCTATCTTGGCCATGGCTCGTGTGCAAACGTGTCCACCCACCAGGGTGGATTGTCCTGCCGAGCCAGGGAGAACCAGCCAGATGTCAGATGTCTGGCAGGGGCCCGCCTCTTGACATGAGGCCGGCCGCCCTGTTCTCCAGTCCCGGAATGTGGGGGGCCTTCAGAGATAAAAACATTCTCTGAGGCCCACAACCACAGGTTCTCCGCTGTGCTAAACAAGGCGGCGGAGGTGACTCCGTCCTGCCTGTTGATGTAAGCCACTGTGGTGCGGTTGCTGCTCCTCACCAGCACATGTTTGCCCTGTAGTAAGGGTTTGCAGTGCTGTAGGAGCAGTACTACTGCCCGTAGCTCTAGAAGGTTGATGTGCCGAGTTTCTGTCAGAGGCCAGCCACCACCTATAGCTCTCTCTAGGCAGGTCCCCCACCCATCCGTCACGGATGTATCTTGAACACTGTGACGTAGGAGGCAGTGACGTGCGGTGAGGTTCATGGCTGGTGAGGCACTGACTCTTTCAGAGTCAGATTTACAAATATTATATTTTGACCTTAATCGAAATGTTAGGTTATTTTCAAAAGCTTTTTTAGTCTGATGCTTCGATTCATTTTAAACAGACTGTTCAACAAAAGGATACCCAACATCTAAATATTGGATTGTTCTTTCTTAGTAAGATTCCATTTTCATTACAATTGTGGTCTTACCTTGACTTGAAGATGAAGTCCATGCTATCCTTCTGGACAACAATCTCTATTACTTTTTTGTAAAAGTCCTCCTTATCTTCCTCTAGTTTCAAAAGTCTAGCTTGTTGTTCGTGTCTGCGTAGAATAACAGTAGCAACAAGAACCTGTGGGCTCACGTGCGCCCCCTTCAGTGCGGCAGAGGTTATGGCTGCCTCCCCTGGTGCTTTTTTCATTGCCGTTGTATGATGAGACCAGCGGGCCTAAATATCATATATACGTGAAATAAGTTATTTAGAGACTATGGATGGCGAGGATAAATGTAATAAAGGGATCTACAAACATTACATTGGTGACCTACAGTGAGATGGTGCAGGCATGCGCTTAGGGCCTGCTTTCCAGCCAGTTTCTGTGGGGTGACGCATTCTGAGGTGAGGCAGAGCTCATCTGTGCCTCACCTCACCCCAGAGTAACTGGCTGGAGCGCGCTCACAAAATAAGTGCCCGCGCTACATTAGTGCCCGTGCTCCAGCCAGTTACTGTGGGCTTACGAGAGGCAGAGCTCGTCCCTGCCTCACTCCTCATCGCTCCCATGTAGTTGTAGCGGAGCTCGGCCAATTTGCTGATTTTGACTATAAAAAGCGATTGGAATCATACAGAAATCACACTTACAACACAGATCAGTGGAGACATTTTATTATTATTACTATTTAGTTTTTCTTTAGTTGTTTTTCCGTTACATTGGAGTATGACAGGTGAGGCTCTGCCTCCCCTGCCTGCACGTCGCTGGTAGGAGGTCACCCGCCCCAGCGGAGTTCCCCTCTGCAGATGCTTTGGGGACCCCCAGTATCGGAGGTTGCCCTCCATTGAGGGGGGGGGATGGTCACCAGACGTCGTTTGTGCCTCTTGGCAATCCACCTCTGCAGGCGAGTAAGTAACCCAAGCGGTACCATGAGGTGAGCAGCCGCCATGAGACCCAGAGTCTGCATGATGGTCAAAGCTGTCACGTAGTCTGCCTGCATCAAGCTAAATCCCCAGATACCCCACCAATTCTTCCAATCCAATTCAATTGGGCTGTGTTCACCTCTTCCCTGGACCTGGCCATGACTATGAGGTCGTATTACAAAACCCTCATGCCATGGTCGCGAAGCGGCTGAAGCGCTGTGGCCACACATTTGCTGAACGTTGTGGGGATAGGGAGTAGCCAAACGGTAGTCTGTTGTACTCGTAGGGTACCCCCTGGAAGGCAAAAGGCAAATACTTTCTGTGCTTTGGAGCAATTTTCGACATGAAAGTAAGCGTCTTATTAATCCCCGTACCAGATACTACAATGCTAACGGAGGCGAGACGTACGTTATTCACACGCTTATCCACACGTATGTTATTCACACGCTTATCCACACGTACGTTATTCACGCGCATATCCACACGTACGTTGGATAAACAGGCGAAAACCTACCAGTTTCACCCACTGTCTCTGCCACCTCCCTCCATGCCTGTCTCCTCCGGTTTGTATCCCGGTAGGTGAACAGGGACTGATCATAAAGCACCGGGTGATTCCCTACCGCTACGATTATTTTCTCCTCCATTTTTTGGCATATGAGGAAATGAACTGCGGTCTGGCTCTCCCAGCATACACGCGGTTTGATTGGCTAGCGCTTGTACTGGCAGATTTGCAAAAGCGGGATTTGATTGGCTGACGCCTCCGTCGAAGCGTCAAAAGTAGAACATTGCTTTACTTTTGCAGCGAGCACCGCGAGAGAAGCTACGCTTTGCTCCCACAATGCAGTTCGGCGAAATGTGACGTCACCCCATTCAAAGTGAATGGACAGAAGCGTTGAAGAGTCAACGCACGCCGCCGTGTGTAGGGGCTGTTACGGCTGCGTTACGGCTGTGTTACGGCTGCGTTACGGCTGCATTACGGTTGCGTTACGGTCGCGTTACGACCGCGACGGCTGCGCTGCGGAGTTCGAAAAGATCGCGGCCACTCTAGTCAATGGGTGCTATTCCACCAGACGCGCCGCGTTACAGCTCAGAAGCGTCCCAGAAGCGTCTCGCCGCTGGGCTCCGCTCTAAATAGGATTCAAGTCTATTTTTCGACGCGACGCGAGGCGTTGCGGACCGGTGACAGCATCCGGCCAATCCCCCAAATAAACTTAGGCCCAATCCCAAACCACTCCCTCGACCCTATCCCTCCATGACGGAGTGAACTCCGTCTGTAGCCACACTCGCAGCTCAACGAGGCTCCCTCCTGTCCGATGGAGGGAGTAAATACAGCGGCAAGCTTTGGGACAAACTCCCCTTTCTCCGGCAGAAACAGGAAATGTCGTAACTGTATGTAACAACGGTTTCAAATCAGCATCTCTTAGACAAAAAATGTAAATTAATAACTCAAATAAAACTCCAAAAATCTTTAATTGTGCTCTTTTAGTTTTAAACCTGATGTTTATAAGCAGGGCTGCACATAACTGGTGCGCAGGTGCGCATGCGCACCTCTGCCAAAAAAAGAGGACCGGGTCATTTGAAAAAAGGCGCATTTGCATAGAGAGAGAGGGAGAGAGAGAAGAGAGAGGAGAGAGGAGAGAGAGAGAAAGATATTTGCGAGTTGCATATGAACTCAGGGTCGGCCCGTAGCACTGGCGTTATAGATGTTCGCCTAGGGCGCCAGATCTGGGGAGGCGCTGCGCTGGCAGCTCTGTGAGGGAAAAAAACATTTTTGACTGTTGGGGCTCATCCTAATTTTCGGCCTTAATGTAACAATATTCATAATTAAGTAAATGTAACACCCTCTTTACCCTGTACGATGGGCGCTGTAAGTGATGAAAATGGGGGATGTTGGCTTATCTAGCGCCCGCAGCTCACAGCCAAAATGCGAGTGAGCGAGGGAGAGAGAGAAGGGCGCACCGCCCGGTACCGGCGCTGTTGTTATTAGAATCTGGTGCTAGCTGCTCTAACGGATATAAGAAGAAGATGTTTCTACAATAATGTGGAGGGAGAGTCCTCTCCAGTCAGACTGAGAGGTCAGGTAAAGACCGGTCTCAAGTCAGCACCGATGCAGACTCGCTGTTTGAGGGCTTGATAGCCCACTCCCCCTCCACACCGCTCCACACTCGTTGGTTTGGAACAGCACTTAATGTGGCGGACCCTCCGCGCAAACGGAGGGGTAGGGTGTGGTTTGGGATTGGGCCTACTTTGCAGACCATATCCCTCCATAGTCTTTCAAATAAGAGGAGAAATGCCAGCGTTCTCCTCCGGTTTACAGGCACTGTGTAAATTATATATATAGAATAATTATGATGATGAATGTATTTTTTTACCACTAAAAAATACAGCAACACATCTTTGATTCATGTCGTTTATAACTGGAATATTACAAGTATTATTAACTTTGTCTGTCCAAAGAAGCCTGTCCAGGAAATATGCCCAAATCAACAAAAACTGCGAGCCGGCAGGCAAGACGCTCCACTTCTGAAATGCTTCTGAAACGCGCCCGGTAGGGTATGACGCCGGAGGAGGCCGGACCAAAACCGCGGCACAGCCGTGACGCGACGCAGACGGACCCGGTGGAATCGAGGAGTGAGGATGAGCAAGAAGCAGCATACGCCAAGCTGCGACTACTCCTCATCCACGTGACCAAGGAAATCGATCCAAAGAGCCCTTCCTTAGACACGGGGGCTCCCAGGAGATCATCACGGTCTTTTTGGCGTGATCCCCGAGGGACATCACACGGCAAGCAGCGGCGGCCACACCGTAGACCAAGCTATTCGGCCGATGCTGCGGCCAAATAATCGCTCTGATCCGGTGAGGTGGGGGCATATTGCGGAAGAGCAATGAGCGAGACGCCCAACACACCCGTGTTTATTTGCAGCTGCCCTGTCACGCGGCAGCGGGGCAGAGGCTCTCTGCCCAGCCTGCTGCCTGCTGGGAGCAGATGGGCTGCCACGCTCCGCTGCCCTGGTCATCACCAGGGGGAAATACAGACCTGGGCGGTGGACTTCATGGACACCGGACCCGGGAGTGCCCGACAACGAGAGTTCCTCGTCATCCTCCTCCCCGGCAAACGGAGTCATCTGCCCCGCTGGAATGGCAAACGTGAATGGCACCGCCTCGGCCATATCCTGGTCCCCCAAACACTCGAAGCAGAGGTGGTGGGGATTGGCGCCCGCTATTAAGCCAGGGCACGAAGGACAGGCCTGGGTCTCTAGAAGTGGCGACTCCATGAAGGTATGATAACCTTTTTCTTCTTCTTTCAAACGTTCTACTTTCTCTGTCAGGTGTTGTCCTACTCGCTGAAGAGAAAAGGATGACAGTCAGGAGGCGTGGCCGCCTTATATACTGTGGGCCTGCGCGCGCATTCAGGTAGGCTCGCCCCGATTGGCCGGCTATATTTATGTATCTCAGTAGGTGAATGCTCGCATAGCATGGTTGAGAGTAGTACCCATAGAGTCCAGTAGAGGGTGGAGCCTGTGTAAGATATAACTACTGGCCTGACTTTCATGAAATCTGAAATCCAACGGGATGAAAACACAAAATATGCTTCACTTTCATTAACATGCGAGATTCATTTGAAGACGGAATTACTCAGAAACAGCTGTCAAACTTTTTTTGTAAATGCTTTGATCAAGGAAATACAACACATCTTCTTTCTAGCGTCCATGTTGGTTTAACATTACGAATCAAAGCTCATGAACACCACAAAGTCAGAATAACTAGTTCCCTACTCTGTTCAGGGACCATTCGCGGAGTCGGTGAATGCACCATTGGTCTTGGCAGAGGTCTGAGTGCCATTCTACAGTAGTTTTACATAAGTTTAGTAATAAAACAGTAGGAGAACTAAGAAGCTTTCTCTGAGCCGTCAACACATTGCAGTGTTTCCCATTATGTATGAAGTGATATAAATACATAAGAGAAGAAAGATCATACAGTTTAATTTTTATGAAATCTAATCACTGCTTAATCACTCTGTTGAAAGTTAAACACCACTGAATCAACAACAACATTCTACATCTTGCTCCCTCCCTCCTCTACCTATGCCCCGTTCATTGCAATTTCCTTACCTGCCCATCATAATGCCCTCCAAGTCACATGACTGCCACATGCAGCCCCTCCCTCCTGCCCTTGTAACCCTGTCTCCTGTCATTCCCATCACCTGATCCTCCCTGCCCACCTGTTCTCCATGTTCCCTCATTAGCCCTGTCAGTACAGATATCCGCTCTTTTTCCTCAGTTAGTTGCCAGGTTGTCTTTGTTGTGTCGAGCCTCTGATACGGTGGTAGCCTGTAACCTGCATCTGCCTTCATGCACACCTCTGCGACTTCAGTTCCCACTTGCTACCCGTGCCGTTAATCTTATTTTTCAACTTTGTCTGAATTTAGACCCTCCATGGGTTATCTGCATTTCGGTGTTTCCCTGATGTCTCTTTGAAAACATTAAAATATTTTACCTTAATAAGGACTAACTACCAGAGGTGGGACCAAGTCATTGTTTTGCAAGTCCGAGTCAAGTCTCAAGTCTTTGCGCTCAAGTCCGAGTCAAGTCTCAAGTCAGGATGGGCAAGTCAAGTCCAAGTCCTAAACTTTGACAAAACGAGTCTTAAACAAGTCATTAAGTGCTTTTCACCAAATGTAATGTAACCACCCCGCTCCTCCGCTCCCTTCACTGGCTTCCGGTAACTGCTAGAATCCACTTCAAGACACTGGTACTTGCGTACCATGCTGCGAATGGATCTGGCCCTTCCTACATCCAGGACATGGTTAAACTGTACACCCCAGCACGTGCACTCCGCTCTGCAACAGCTCGCTGCACCCTCGCTGCGAGGGAGACCCAAGTTCCCATCAGCAAAAACACGTGGGTTTGCTATCCTGGCTCCAAAATGGTGGAATGAGCTCCCCATTGACATCAGGACAGCAGATAGCTTGCACATCTTCCGGCGCAGACTGAAAACTCATCTCTTTCGACTCTACTTCGAGCGATATAATTACTAACAAAGAACTGCTAACAAAGCACTTATATACTAATAAAGGGCTGGCTTATCTACAGCCAGTTGAGTAGCACTTGAAATGTTTGGCTCTATGAAACCTGATGTACTTATATAATTCTGTTTTCTTCAAGGTTATATCTTCCTGGTCGAATGTACTTACCGTAAGTCGCTTTGGATAAAAGCGTCAGCTAAATACAATATAATGTAATGTAATGACATCGATCAACAGAATAATACTTAATAATCAAACTGCTCTTTATTAGTCACATTCATAATTTAATAATCAATTTTCTCTCTGCTGGTAAAGTAACGTGTTTTTTTCAAATTTAAGAGGGATCAGTAAGGTAAGGTAAGGTTATCCGTGACGGTTTGATTCAGAAGGAGTTTAATGTATAAGATCCCTGATGTTAAGGTGACCAGAATGTTTATTTCCACTGTGTACAACATGTTATAAGGGACCCACAATCTATCTTTATGCAAGGGATAATGTGCAGCGAGGCAGGCTCTGGGGAAAAGAACACCTGAATCTAGATCCCTCTGCAGGTGGTAGGCTACTTTAAGTATATTTTGATGCTAATACTTTTGTACTTTTACTTGTAACATTTTGAATGCAGGACTTTTTATCATAACCGAGTATTTCTAAACTCTGGTACTTTTACTCAAGTACAAGATCTGAACTTCTCCCACCTCTGACAATAAATCCTGGTTACCAAAAAAAAAAAACTCTGCTCTGAAGGTTATTTTCATTTTACAAATCCTGCACTCAGCTTTGCTTTCTCCAATATCATTGAAATGCAGCCAGATGCTGCTTATTTTTTCGGTTTTCGCTCATTTCTTGACTTTTTCCGATGCTCTAGCATTTAAATCCGGCTCCCCGTTGCTCTGTGCAGCTGGCCTGTACCACTACACCTGCTGTGCCCCCCACCCTTCTTTCACATAATGGTATGATCCTAGTGTGTCCTCGCATATGATTGGCCGCATGGTGGCCCAGCTAAATAAAGACCCGCCCCTGCCTGCGAGGAATCTCAGCAAGATAGGAGCGGCTGGAGATTCTGCTCCCCCCGACGGGAAGGCTGCTCTTCTAGCGGCATCTCGCGTGTTGGAGACCTCTGAATTAAAGTATCAAGTCACCTCAAGTCAGAAGGCTCAAGTCCAAGTCAAGTCCCAAGTCATTGGTGTTCAAGTCCAAGTCGAGTCGCAAGTGTTTTGTGATTTTGTCAAGTCGAGTCTCAAGTCATCAAATTGGTGACTCGAGTCTGACTCGAGTCCAAGTCATGTGACTCGAGTCCACACCTCTGCTAACTACTAATTCGACATATGTATTTAACAAATTCAGAAAGACAAAGGTCAAAGTCTTTTGAATTGCATCATCTGAACAGCTTACTGATGTTCAACTGATCATTTTTAATCTTGAACTTTGTTTTTGATCTCATGCTCTTCGACACATTTTTATATATATTTTTTCCTTTCCACCTGAAAATATGTATGAATAATCTTAGTTATACAAAAGCATATAATAACAAAATGTTGACTGTTGGAGTCTGCACAGAATAGTACTCTGCAGCAGCTTCAGCTTTCATGTCAGTTTAGTAAAAATCAGGAAATAATCAACGAAATACCTTCCAAGAAACGGAGCAGCAGTTCTATTCGGCTCTAGACTTAAACAGGCAGGCAGACACCGTGAACAGCAGTGCGGTGCAGAGGTCAATACTTCATTAATGTCTGATTAATGTCTTCAAGCTGATTAATTCAATTGAGCCCTTTATTACACTGTGTGTATTAACAGGAGTGAAGGAGTCCCTCAGCAGGAGATGCTGTCTGCCATATGGGGGAGCATTATGGCAGCCAGAGCCGAGGATGCCAACAACAGCACGGGCTGGGTCAAGAGGACACAGAGAGGTTTGCCCAAAACTTGATATAAAAACAACAAACAAGTGTTCCCAGCATGCACCAGGACCTGGCTCAACAGCTGAGGCAGCTCACCCCAAGTATAAACCATGGAGGACTGAGGTACATTTAGTCTTTTTTGTGTGGTCTAGAACAAGTAAATGCAATCATCTCTGGCTTTGCTATGCTGAAAATGTGTTAATGGACAATGTTAGGTAATAAAAGATAGTCACTAAAAGACCGATGCTTCTTTCTGTACTAGAATAACTATCGGATAATGTAACTACACCAAAACAAACAACTCATCCTTGTTGTTGAGTTAGTTATTTGTGAGCCATGTTGAAAAACGTAATCTTGGAGCAATCAAAAAAGAAAATCCAGTATTAAATCTAGAGTAATACTGCAGCAATTCAATCAGACACAAACAAGGTAAACACAACCTCATTTCTGGCTCGCACAGCATTTCTCTGCTGCAAACACAATCAAACATTAATGAGATCTAACAGTGTAAGAGTATCTGAGGAGGATTTCTCCTTTAATCCTGAGGAATTTCTCCTTCTGTCTCTGTGGAACAGTCCGTTGGCGCCAGTGTTGCTTCTTTCCGCGATGACGCAAACCCCTAGCCCTAACACACACACACACACACCACACACACACACACACACACACACACACACACTCAGGCTCTCTCAGACGCACTACGGCTGTTATACTTGGCACACAGTGTCAATTGTGTTTGCCCTGGGAGTTAACAGCAGCCACTCGACATGAGGAGCCACCTCGCCCTCGGCCCCTCTGCCTTCACATGACAAAAGATCTGTTTCTATCCGGGCGATGGCGGCTTAATTGAGTATGATAACCTCTGTGTCACAGTTGTTTACCGAGCCGCGCTCCTTTCTCCACCACTCAGTACATTTCAAGACATTTGACCAGAGAATGTGAAATGTTGGAATTCTCTGTTAAACGGATTAAGTCGTTTTTCTTCAGTAGCTCTTTCCTTTAAAGTGTAAATGCTGCAAACCATGACTTGGAGGATGAATACAACAGGATCTGAAAAAACATAAGCTGAGTCCAAAACCTTGTTACCTGCAGAAAATGTTATGTTTAATTGTATGGCAAAGCAGATGCTTTAACACAGGTTAGGCTGATTTGCTGCTGCAGCTAGCTGAAGGTGTCTTTGCGGAGCAGAGGAGATTGTATCTTGCAAGACATTTTTCTTATTTCTGTCACTTAAGATTTTATCAAAAACACTTTCAAAGGGTAGCATTCAGCCCACCATTAGACAGAAACGCAGACATGGCTAAAGTAGACTAAAGGCTGCCACCACACATAACAAATGATAAGATAGCACTGTTTTTTTTAATGACCAGCTGTCAGACTTTCAGCAGTTTGGCTTGCTGTTTGTTTAGCTGCATGGCTCTGTTATGATTGGTCAACTGCTTAGAGATGTCCCGCCCCTTAACCTATCACGGACAATGTGTTTGAGATATAGCCAATAGAAGTGTGAGTGTTACGTAGTGATGTCACTATGTCGCAAATAAACCTTGATAACACACTACAGGAAAGGGAAAATCCTAAAATGCTCAATAGGGCCCCTTTAAACAGGTTTATTTCTTATTCCAGTAGTATCAACCCAGACTAGACGTCTATTTCTAACCTGCTATACGTTTTCTAAAGCGGCACGTTGCCTGTTCCAGCTTTCTTCACTTTTAATTGAACTCAGAGGTATATTTCACTCTTTTTGACTGCTTGAACTTTTCCCAGCATTTTGAAATGTTCAACTGAGACCATGTTCAAATCAACCTCTCTGAAGAACCAGCACCTTACCGTGGTAGAGAGGTTTGTGTGCCCTGATGAACCTGGGGGCTGTGTTGTCTGGAACCTTGTGTTCCTGGTAGGGTTTCCCATGGCAAATTGGTCTCAGGCAAGGGGCCAGACTAAGATTGGTTCAAAAGACCTCATGAAAGACGATACAAGAAGTGAGGATACCCGGCCCGGAGGAAGCCCGGGGTCCCCTTCTGGAGCCAGGCCCAGAAGGAGGACTCGTCGGCGAGCGTCTGGTGGCCGGGCTTGCCACGGAGCCCGGCCGGGCCCAGCCCGAAAAGGCAACGTGGGCAACACCTCCGCTTCTCCGTCCCGCGGGCCCACCACCTACGGGAAACATCAATGGGGTCGGGTGCGCTGCCAGAAGGGTGGCAGTGAAAGCGGAGGGTCTCGACGGACCAGACCCGGGCGACAGAAGCTGGCTTTGGGGACGTGGAACGTCACCTCTCTGGGGGGGAAGGAGCCGGAGCTTGTGCGGGAGGTGGAGCGTTACCAGTTGGATCTGGTTGGGCTCACCTCTACGCACAGCGTCGGCTCTGGAACCTTACTTCTGGATAGGGGTTGGACTCTATTCTTCTCCGGAGTTGCTCAAGGTGTGAGGCGCCGGGCGGGTGTGGGGATACTCACAAGTCCCCGGTTAGGTGCTTCGTTGTTGGAGTTTACCCCAGTGGACGAGAGGGTCGCCTCCCTACGCCTGCGGGGTTATGGGGGGGAAAACTCTGACTGTTGTGTGTGCTTATGCACCCAACAGCAGTTCAGAGTATACGGCCTTCTTGGAGACCCTGGAAAGAGTCCTGTATGGGGTTCCTGAAGGGGACTCTTTAATCTTGCTGGGAGACTTCAACGCACATGTGGGCAATGATGGAGACACTTGGAGGGGCGTGATTGGGAGGAACGGCCCCCCTGATCTGAACCGGAGTGGTGGTTTGTTACTGGACTTCTGTGCTAGTCATGGATTGGCCATAACAAACACCATGTTCGAACATAAGGATGCTCATAAGTGTACGTGGTACCAGAGCACCCTAGGCAGAAGGTCCATGATCGATTTCGTTATCGTATCATCGGACCTGAGGCCGTATGTTTTGGACACTCGGGTAAAGAGAGGGGCGGAGTTGTCAACTGATCACCATCTGGTGGTGAGTTGGGTCGAGTGGCGGGGGAAGCCTCTGGATAGACCTGGTAAGCCCAAACGTGTAGTTCGGGTGAACTGGGAACGTCTGGAGGAGGCCCAAGTTCAGGAGGCCTTCAACTCACACCTCCGGCGGAGCTTTTCGGGCATTCCTGTGGAGGTTGGGGACATTGAACCAGAGTGGTCGGTGTTCAAAGCCTCTATTGCCGAAGCCGCGGCGGGGAGCTGTGGTCTCAAGGTCCTAGGTGCCTCAAGGGGCGGTAACCCTCGAACCTCCTGGTGGACACCGGTGGTCAGGGAAGCCGTCCGACTGAAGAAGGAGGCCTTCAGGGATTTGTTATCCCGGGGGACTCCCGAGGCAGTTGCAAGGTACCGACAGGCCCGAAGGGCAGCAGCCTCATCCGTGGCCGAGGCAAAGCAGCGGGTGTGGGAGAAGTTCGGAGAAGACATGGAGAAGGACTTTCGGGCGGCACCAAAGTTGTTCTGGAAAACTGTCCGACACCTCAGGAGGGGGAAGCAGGGAACCATCCAAGCTGTGTACAGTAAGGATGGGACGTTGTTGACCTCAACTGATGGAGTGTTAGGGCGTTGGAAGGAACACTTTGAGGAACTCCTGAACCCGACAACTCCGCCCTCTATGTTAGAGGCAGAGCTGGAGTATGACGGGGGATCAACACCAATCTCCCGGGGGGAGGTCACTGAGGTCGTCAAACAACTCCACAGTGGCAAAGCCCCGGGGGTGGATGAGATCCGCCCGGAAATGCTGAAGGCTCTGGGTGTTGAGGGACTGTCATGGTTGACACGTCTCATCAACGTTGCGTGGAAGTCGGAAACAGTACCGAAGGAGTGGCAGACCGGGGTGGTGGTTCCCCTATTTAAAAAGGGGGATCAGAGGGTGTGTGCCAATTACAGAGGCATCACACTACTCAGCCTCCCCGGGAAAGTTTACTCTAAGGTACTCGAAAGGAGGGTCAGGCCGATTGTCGAACCTCAGATTGAGGAGGAACAATGCGGATTCCGTCCTGGTCGTGGAACGACGGATCAGCTTTTTACTCTCGCAAGGATCCTGGAGGGGGCCTGGGAGTACGCTTATCCGGTCTACATGTGTTTTGTAGACTTGGAGAAGGCGTATGACCGAGTTCCCAGGGAGTTACTGTGGGAGGTGCTGCGGGAGTATGGGGTGAGGGGGTCTCTACTCAGGGCCATCCAATCTCTGTACTCCCAAAGCGAGAGCTGTGTCCGGGTCCTCGGCAGTAAGTCGGACCCATTTCCGGTGAGGGTTGGCCTCCGCCAGGGCTGCGCTTTGTCACCAATCCTGTTTGTAATATACATGGATCGGATTTCGAGGCGTAGTCATGGGGGAGGGGGTCTGCAGTTCGGTGGACTAAGGATTGCACCACTGCTTTTTGCAGATGATGTGGTTCTAATGGCTTCATCGGTCTGCGACCTTCAGCACTCACTGGATCGGTTCGCAACCGAGTGTGAAGCGGCTGGGATGAGGATCAGCACCTCCAAATCTGAGGCCATGGTTCTCAGCAGGAAACCGATGGACTGTCCACTCCAGGTAGGGAATGAGTCCTTACCCCAAGTGAAGGAGTTCAAGTATCTCGGGGTCTTGTTCTCGAGTGAGGGAACAATGGAGCGTGAGATGGGCCGGAGAATCGGAGCAGCGGGAGCGGTACTGCAGTCGCTTTACCGCACCGTTGTGACGAAAAGGGAGCTGAGCCAGAAGGCAAAGCTCTCGGTCTTCCGGGCCATTTTCGTTCCTACCCTCACCTATGGTCATGAAGGATGGGTCATGACCGAAAGAACGAGATCGCGGATACAAGCGGCCGAGATGGGTTTTCTTCTCCGCAGGGTGGCTGGTGTCTCCCTTAGGGATAAGGTGAGAAGTTCGGTCATCAGGGAGGGACTCGGAGTTGAGCCGCTCCTCCTTCGCGTCGAAAGGAGCCAGTTGAGGTGGTTCGGGCACCTAGTTAGGATGCCACCTGGGCGCCTCCCTAGGGAGGTGTTCCAGGCACGTCCAGCTGGGAAGAGACCAAGGGGTAGACCTAGGACCAGGTGGAGGGATTATATCTCTTCGCTGGCCTGGGAGCGCCTTGGGATCCCCCAGTCAGAGCTGGTTGATGTCGCCAGGGAAAAGAAAGTTTGGGGCTCTCTGCTGGAACTGCTACCCCCGCGACCCGACCACGGATAAGCGGGAGAAGATGGATGGATGGAACATGTATTTGTAAAGAAGACCATCTACAACCTTTGAGCATAAAGTCCATTCAGAGTATTACTCTCAAACATCTGACTTACACAGCCCTAGCTTTTGTTGCCGGTGCATACACACTTTTCACTGGTAGTGTAAAGTATATGATCCTATTATCTCGATGGTATTCATCCACCAGCAGCTTTAACCCTTTTGATTATGCCTTATGATGTTGGTGGCCTCAAACTTATGGCACTTTTTTCGAATAACAACTAGTCTGAATTGCTGTTTATGTGCGTTTTGTCTCACGGGTGCATTAAGCTGAAGGTTCAACCCAGTCTCACGGCATTTCGTGTTCACCAACACGATTTTTAATCTATTGATTCGTGTTCCCCAACACGATTTGCCCCTTTTTTTCGTGTTGCACAGCACAATTTTAAAAGCAATGTATTTCTACTGCCTGCAGCACGTCTTTTTCTCCGGTCGGGTCGAGGAAGACCGGAAGCTGTGTGGTTCATAAAAACATGTTCTTACTCAATATCAAGCCACAGTTATTGCTTTTATTTGAAATTGTATAATTTCGGACTTTTATTGCCGTCTGTGAGGAAAATAAATGGGGCTCAGAGCCTCAGGATACTGAAATCTGTATTTTTTAAATCTTTTTTTCCTTCTAATTTGTTATTCTTTTCAAAATAACACACTGTTATTTACTCACCAATAACACACAATTATCCTTGCTTTTATTTATTGGTTTAATTCCATAATCTCGGGCTTTTTTGGCGTCCGTCAGGAACTGAATTTCAAAATAAAAATAACCGGAAACAGACGTAGGCATTTCGAGCGATTACCCAAGATCCTCAGCTATGGTTTTAAGCTCGCTTATTGGATGGTTTAGCCGCAATGCATGCTGGGATTTGGTGTTTATATGATATGAAATCCGGAAAACATTTAAAAAGAATAAAATAATACTTAATTCCGAGCGCTCTTGCTTTTCTCTTTGAAAGTCATCACATAACGGCATTGTAATACACGGTTCGGCTGCATTGTATATTACAGATCTGCCGTAGTTCTTTATTTATAGAGCCCTGATGAGAAGACCTTTGGAGAAACTGGAAGAAATGGCGCCGAAACTGAATACTTGATGCGGATCATAAATATATCAACAATTAAACAACATCTTCAATTTCTCTTCACAATACGTCTCCTTGCAGTATCAACACTAATTCGGTTGACTTTTACATTTGATCTAATTCACAGATAGGTTATATTTACACCATAACGGTGCACAGCTGATATAAAAGGACTGTAGTTTTTAAAGATATTACTGATTTTCTTTGAATGTAAGAATGTAAATACTGAGTCTGAAATAGTATAGCAATATGCTGTAAAATTATGTGAAAGCATGCATAAAACTACACATTTTCAGATGTTGTACGAAAACAAAAGTGTCCTACACTAATAATACAAAGTTATTATGGCTTGTGTGCACCGCCTAGTGGTTAAAGCACGTTATTGAATTATTGTGTTTTATTTTATTAAAAAAATATTAAGAGTACATACTTTCATAGGGGGAAAGTATAAATATAGAATATAAAAAATCAAGAAGATACTATAAGTGATCTCTACAATAAAACAGTTTAGTGCAGAATGTACAAAGATATTAATAGGAGGAGGTGCAAAACAGAAAAACGAATTAACCTTTATTTAAACATTAAATAACAGATTAAGGTCTTCTTTTAAATAAGGAAAAAAACTTTGGGGGTATCTATCTACAGATAAATATAAAGTACTTAACGTCTAATATATTGCTTTCCTGCAATGTTAACTATGTTGAAGCACTTATTTTAACTGATATTATACATATGAATTATACTCTTATGTATGTAGATAGAATAAGAAATGTGCAGAATATGACAGTTTAATGGTGGAGGTACACACATATTGATAGATGTCTTGTAATGCACTGTTGAGGAACCTGTGACCCAAGTGTTTCATTCATTGCATAACTACACCGTAGTTGTATATGATATGTCAATACACCTTTGAAAATCTTGAAAGGGATGTGCAAAATAGCCATAATATACAGTCTTTAATGAACTATTAGTAGAGAATAACGAGTAATGAATATACTTTATTACTCGTTTCCATTCATGTCAATTGCAGATACATGTTTAGTCTTCTCAAGCACCAACTATCAAATATCTCTCCTGATTGTTGGCACTTGACAATCACCTTACCTGAATTTTACTCAGGTGTAACTAAAGTCTGATTTAAGGGTTGTTTATATTTCACATAATTAATCAGAATCTGCAAAGTAACTCAAATAAATGCAGTGGAGTAAAAATACCAGGTTAACCTCTGAATTGTAGTGGTGTAGAATTACAAAGTAACAATGAGCTGTCATGTGGGTATTAATGCTGCGCATTATGGACACAAGCGATTTTCACCCATTTATTAATTATATGTTTTACATTTGATAACACCAATGTGTTTAATACTGGCAACTTCTAATTGTGGGAAAAACAAAAACGTTCAGTAGAGACGTCCCATAGAACATTTTGCGAAACACAATAGCCAGCATGTGTAGTTCTGGGGGGGCGTTCGATTCCAGTTTTGGATAGTCTGGCGTGGTTTCGTTCCATTTCACACAGCTGTTTGACGCTCTGCGTAACCTTACGGGGACTGTAGTCCTAAACGATAGCTGGGGATTATGGGTAGTGTAGTGTCTTCGGCCATCCTAAACTCAGAAATGTTGACAATCGCAATGATGCTCGAAATGTCCCTTATAGGCCTACGTCTGTTTCCGGTTATTTTTATTTTGAAATTCAGTTCCTGACGGACGCCAAAAAAGCCCGAGATTATGGAATTAAACCAATAAATAAAAGCAAGGATAATTGTGTGTTATTGGTGAATAAATAACAGTGTGTTATTTTGAGAAGAATATTGAATTAGAAGGAAAAAAAGATTTAAAAATACAGATTTCCGTATTCTGAGGCTCTGAGCCCCATTTATTTTCCTCACAGACGGCAACAAAAGTCCGAAATTATACGATTTCAAATAAAAGCAATAACTGTGGCTTGATATTGAGTAAGAACATGTTTTTATGAACCACACAGCTTCCGGTCTTCCTCGACCCGACCGGAGAAAAAGACGTGCTGCAGGCAGTAGAAATACATTGCTTTTAAAATCGTGCTGTGCAACACGAAAAAAAGGGGCAAATCGTGTTGGGGAACACGAATCAATAGATTAAAAATCGTGTTGGTGAACACGAAATGCCCTGAGACTGGGTTGGAAGGTTGGCTCTCACCCGGAGAGTCACCCTTCCTTTAAGTCTTGGTAATGTGGCCTCGAGTCCAGGTTTGAATCAATTAATTATCCATGATTTATTTCTTTACTTTTATTATTTTTTGCGGTGGCAATGTAGGTGCATTGAATTAATGAATGTATTTATTAATTGTTTGATTAAATGGTCTTCTGTGTAATTACTGTCTTTGTTTGCACAAGGCAGATAGCAACAACACCCCCGTCTGCTCTGGCTTGAACATAGTAAACTTAAGAGTCAGTTTGTATCAAGGTATCTGACATCTGGGTTTATGCATTCTTTTTAATTTAAATGTTTTATTGTATATGCACGTGTGTATAGCTAAAGCCATACACAACAGCATTTGTAGCCTAAGCTAATTTGCAATGCCACATAGATGGGTCTTAAAAATACAAAAACCTCATCAACAAATACACAAGAGACAGAACAAAACACCGTCTCCACGAGAAGTGTGTACTTTATACTAATTGTAAAATATGTGAATTCGTTTTGACACTGCTGTTGTTGTGACACATGCAGGTTTTTAAATCCAATCTCCAACACAGATGTAGGTTTTTGGCTCTCTTTGTTTGTCTGTCAGCAGAATTACGGAACAACTACTGGCTGGATTTATGAAACTTGAAAACACATTACATTTTGGAGAGGATCTATGTTTCACTCAAGAAAATACAACACATATTCTTTGTAGCATCCATGTTGTTCAAACATAATGGCTTAAAGCTCATAAACAAAAACAAGTCAGAAGTCGACTTAAAACAAAAAACTCAATAAAACCAGAAGCAGTGCATCATGACTACATGACTTATCCCTCTTTAAAAACTGTTTCAGTTTGAGTCCTGTAGTTAGGGAATTTTTCGTCTGTTTGTCAAAAAGAAGGTTTACATAACTGCACCTTACTACAAGGAAGGAACCACAAGGCCGCCGAGCACCTGGGGAGCCTGGTTATGTTCGCATTTATAGATAAGTTTAACATTAGAAAATTCAATTCAATTGAACTAGATGGGAACATGGCAATGATGTGAACTTGCATTGTGTGTTATCATAAGAGGCTTGGTTATTGTAGAGATGCTGCTTGTGACCGACAGGTTACACAATCATTTAATATATAATTGAATCATAATGCATGAAATGTAATAATAGGCAGTCACTAATAAGTCTATATGTTTGTGAATGGCATTACAAATCTAGTTTTATCTGAGGGAAAACACACGCTGGTGGGAAATGTTAAGCTTCTGCTTCCTGTCTGTATGATACACAACTATCCTGAACCTGCAGAGAAGGTCAAGTTGCCTTTGTTCCCAGACTAATTAAATCTCCAGTAATTATGGCGCTGCAGAGGAAGTCCAGAATAAAATAGATGGAGTGAGAATCAGGAGCAGGGTGGATCTGTATGAATCCAGACAGCATTCATCACATATTTCATAGAGCTACAGGGTTACGGGGAGACAGACGGAGTAATGACCGTCATGGGGGCTGTGATTTCATCCGAGGGGTTTTTATCCTGAGGTTCACCAGCAACCGAAAGAGCATGAGCTCCAAGGGCTGTTCTGGTTGCTATGCAACTCACTAATTAGCCTTAGCTGGCTAACCTGATCACACAAAGGGGATCAGGTTATTAAAAGTAAAAATAGATAAGAGAAGTGAAGTATTTGCTCATGTTGCTCCTGGAGAAGAGCTCTATCTGACCCCAAAGGACAAGTCTCAAGTTATGGTTGGTCCTCCAGAAAATGTGATTTTGCCACCAATGCACAAGATGTGTTTCCTGTTTATTTTCCATTACAGTCTAAGACATAAGCTTGGCAGGGGACACGTCAATCTCAATATTTAGAACATGGGATGTGCAGACATTTTGCTGAAGTCCAGTGGTTTACATGTGTATTAATATGAGTGCAACGCAAACAATTAAAACAGTTACTTCTCCAATACAGAAGAGAAAGGCAGAGTAAATCATGTGAGATGATTCAGAAGGGATAACAACATGAGATAAGTTGATCTGCAGTAGAATACATATTACTAAGCAATACAGAATTCCTAATATCCCCATGTCCATTATGCTAACATTTTTAATTGTCACCTGGTAGATAGGTAATAGAGATTGTTCCACCACAATTGGCCAGAATGCAGGAAATGAATCTTTTGCTGCTCAACATCTAGGAGAGAGCCCTATCCCCATGTCCTCCCTGAGATAACAGCTCTCCTTTTTGCTTAATCTTTCGACTTTTTTATTTTCCTTTCTGCTATCCCTCATGTTAGAGGTTTTTTTTGTCCCAGTATTCAGACTTTAAAGCTCACCTATTATGCTATATTTGAACAATATATTATAGGGCCATATCTATACAAAACGTGTCTCGGAAGTGTTTTGCTCAAAACAGATCACCCATTGTAGCCATTCCTCATATCCCTCTATTTCAGCCCTGTTACTAAAAGGCTGATTCTGGGTCCGTAGCTTGAAATGTTAGCTGCTGCTGGCCACGCCCCTTTGGAGAACATGCTAGCAGTGAGCTTTGTGAAGAGAAGAGTGTCTGCTCTACGGCAGAAACTCAAGGCAAGGCAAGTTTATTTATATACTCAGCACCTTTTAACACAAGGCAATTCAAAGTGCTTTACAAAAAATGAAAGACATTAAGAAAATGGCATTTAAAATCAGTCATTAAAAAGAATAGTAAAACATGGAGAACAGGTGGGCAGAGAGGATAATAAAAAAAACATTAAAAGAAAAAATACATGGATAAAAGTTACAGTACAGTCTAAGATATGAATAGTCTTCAGCCTGGATTTAAAAGTAGTAAGAGTTGCAGCAGACCTGCAGGTTTCTGGGAGTTTGTTCCAGATATTTGGAGCATAATAACTGAACGCTGCTTTTCCATGTTTAGTTCTGACTCTGGGGACAGAAAGCTGACCAGTCCCTGAAGACCTGAGAGATCTGGATGATTAATAATTTAGCAGGAGGTCAGAAATGTATTTTGGGCCTAAACCATTCAGTGCTTTATAAACCAGCAGCAGTATTTTGAAATCTATTCTTTGACACACAGGAAGCCAGTGTAAAGACTTCAGAACAGGAGTGATGTGATCCACTTTCTTAGTGTTAGTGAGGACTCGAGCAGAAGCGTTCTGAATCAGGTGAAGCTTTCTAATAGATTTTTTAGTGAGACCTGTGAAGACACCATTGCAGTAGTCAAGTCTACTGAAGATAAAAGCATGGACAAGTTTTTCCAAATCCTGCTGTGACATTAGTCTTTTAATCCTAGATATATTCTTTAGGTGATAGTAGGCTGATTTAGTAACTGTTTTAATGTGACTGTTGAAACTCAGGTCAGAGTCCATAACTACACCTAGATTTCTGGCTTTATCTGTTGTTTTGAACATTGCAGGCTGAAGCTCAGCGCTAACTTGTATACGTTCTGCCTTGGCTCCAAAAACCATTACCTCAGTTTTATCTTTGTTTAATTGGAGAAAGTTCTGACACATCCAGTCATTGATTTGTTCAATGCACTTACTCAGTGTTTGAATTGGAGCATAGTCTTCTGGTGAAATTGTTAGGTAAATGTGTGTGTCATCTGCATAGCTATGGTAACTTATTTTGTTGTTCTTCATTATCTGAGCCAGTGGTAGCATATAGACGTTAAAGAGAAGAGGCCCCAAGATGGAGCCTTGAGGTACCTCACATGCAGGGCTCGCAATTAACGATGTCCCGATGTCCCGATGTCCCATAACAATTCCTACTGGGATACAAATCTATTTTGTCTGGGACTATTTCGGGACAGTGAAAAAAAAATGAAAAGTAAACTTCAAAATGGGTGTTATTTGCAAAGTAATTGGGCTGTCAAATCATAGAATGCATTCTACGTCATCCACTCTGCTGCTGACTGCTGCTAGACTCGCGCTAATGCAACGGTCACGACAGTTAAAAGAAGAAATAAATGCTGAGGTGGTTGAATAAACAGCCCCCTGATGCAAGCCCCATTTCTGCCGACTCCCGAAACGAAAACATCCCAAGTCCTGGTCATGATGCATCGTCTTCCACTGTGGTAAGTTAGTTGTCTTAAGTGTCAATGTTAGCTAGTGCTAGCGTTAGCTAGCGCTAACTAACGCTAGCAACGGAAGTGTCAAGTGTGCCTTACAATGCATATAAACGTCCTAAAATGCATGTCATGTTCTTTTGAAGTTTGTGAAAATGATGTGAAATACAGTTGATCAGAATAAGAGGTGTAGCCGATCATTTTTGTATTTTCTTTGTCAGCCAGGCTAGAATCTTTAGCTGCAAAAACGTAAGGCATTTAGCTAATCATTTAGCTTTTCATCTTTTTTTAGTGTTTTAGTTTGTTTGGATCAAGAACGTCAGTCAGATTGGGTGACGATTAGAAAGGGGGTCGCAAGGTAATTTTAGTTTGTCAATCAACTCTGGTATGAGAATAATGTGTCATGTTATGAGAGAGAGTAATGTTCCAGTTGTTTTTGTGCCTGGGGGGGAGGGGTGGGTGAATGAGTGAGAGCAAGATGATTGACATTCATGAATGAAGATAGAAGATCAATTTATACTATAGTACTACTGACTTGTGAGGATAACTTGTAATTAGAACTGAAAACAGATACATTTATTAAACTGTATTATGGAACTTCTGTTTTTTTATTATCATTCATACCACTTTTATTGCCAGATAGAGGGTTCAGATCATAAAACACAGAGACCATACAGCCATACCATATTGAATTGAAAAATATAAATCAGAATTCTTCAATGTTGACATGACAATGATAAATTCGTCTGGATATTGAGAAACAATAGAAAAACATGTCTTAAAACTACTCTCTTCCCTTCTACTCTAGGAGAGGCAACAGATCAGACTAATATTCATATGTTTAAAAGAATACATATTTTAAACTTACATGGTGGACCAGAGTCTATGGTGTGATGATTAAGTGACAAAAAAGTATCAAATTATATGTATTCTGCATAATTGGGGGGGCGACGATACAAATTTAAATTTGGGACACTGCTGGTTATATCCGGGACAATACAAAGTAGAATTCGGGACAGTTGTGGGACACTGAGGAAAAAAGTTAATTTCGAGCCCTGCTCACATGTCATATTTGTCAACTCAGATGTGTATTTACCTATAGAAACAAAGTTGTTTCTGTCCTTTAAGTAGGATTCAAACCAATTTAGTTTAACTCAGCTAAACTGCCGTGATTAAACGCCATGTTATGACATTAGGGTCATGAAGAGTGAGATCGCTACCCCTTTAAGAGAGGGGTGTGGCGCGTGCATGTGAGAGTGGGTATGGTAGAGCGAGAGTGAGCGAGCGGTAGATATGTTAGGCTTGTTTGAGACAAGCGAGACCTGCGCAGTTGCGATCAACGTCTTGCTAGTGCGTTGCATGATGGTTAGTCATTTTGTCCGACTTGCTCTGGAGGCTCGCCTACTGTACATGAGACGTTGAAATCTCGCGGGATAAAGACGCCCGCAGCCTTTAGAGCGAGGTGTGGCGAGGCGGCGCAGTTCCTCTCCACGGGCTGCGGAAGCAAAATGCTTGATGGGAAATGACTCGCTGGTATCTCGAGCTGAGCGCTCATTGGTGGTTTTTACCCCGTGCTGCTGATGAAACTCTACAATTGGCTCAGCAAAAGTTTGTTGTTGTTTTGTGTCAGTTTTACGTCGCCACATCCATTCCCATTTTTCATCATTGTTCCACAATGTTTATCATCATGACATTAATATCTATATATTTTATACTATACTTGCACTGCTTACCGTTTTCATACTTTATATATCTTAGCACATTCATACACACTGTTAATACTGCTCCTGCTCACAGGCTGATATCTAGTGTATTCATACCCCTCACTGTTTATTCATCATTCAATTCATTCTATATTTTATTCTGTCTATTGTGTACATTACTTTTCACTTCACTGCTTGTTGCACCTGGTTAGAAGCTAAACTGCATTTCGTTGTCTCAGTACCTGTAATATGTGCAATAACAATAAAGTTGAATCTAATCTTGAGCAGGAACAAATGTATTTACTTAGTACATATCTGACATTAACGATTAAACACATGTGTGCATTCTTTATAAATGCAAACCGAGTCAAACCGACTCCGGAGGTGGCGGTATGCACCTTAAAGTTGTTTGCAATCCGCCAAAAAACCGAGAGAAGACGAAGCCGACTCCGAGCTGTCCGACTTCAGGCGAGCTTTTTGAGACCTCCCCCGGCTGCGATCGGCAATTCTCGTCTACTTTCGAGGCGAGCCGCAACGCGTCTCAAACAAGCCTACTTTCTGGAAATGAAACGAGGCAGCAGGAAAAAGCATAAGTCTGTGATGTATCTTGTGAAACGGAAGAACTAAATAAATACAACGACCTCCCAAGACGGGCTCGCCTCTCTCCAGTGATTTCATAAAGTGGGTTATTGAATCCGAAGCGTGTTGCTTCTGCCCTGGGAGACGACAGAGAGTCATCCCCCCCTGTTTCCTCGACCACCGTCTGGGAGCCGACAGGAAAGTTCAACAGCCATATTAAGTTCCAAACCATATCAAGGATTATTTCTGAAACTGTATGTGAAGAAACACACTCCTCAATGTCAGTTTCGGTACTTTAATGACAAGGATGACGACACCCTGAAACAGAGCAATGCCGCAGGATAAGCTGACAAAGTACTACATACATGCATGTCATGACCAATACACATATATTCAATTACATAGAGTAAAGACACACCAAACAATAGTGGAAACAGTCTTACATGAGTGAGTGGATGAACGTCTCAACTCGAGGCGGAGTGAATGAACAACATGTGAACTAAAATGGCCGCTCGGCACTTCCGGGTCAAAGCACGGCATACCCGGACAGCGACAGCAGTGACCCTGCCCTCTAGTGGCCGGCGATAAACTCTTCAGTATGGAACTCAAACGCTTTCTCTCTCGCGGGTTCACCACAAGGTGAGTACCTTTATATCCTGCTTCTTTACACATATTCTCTCCAGTACAGCTTAGCTCTGAGTAGTGCTTCGTACCGGTACGCCGAACAGGTAGGCCTACTGGACTTGTAAAAAGTTTCGGTTCAAGTCCGGTTAAAACCGGAACGTCGGGAACCGGTACTTGGACTCGCAAAAAAACTAGCACTTACGTATATTCTGGTGTCTGTGGTTATTTAAACATTCCCTGATAAACGTTATTCAGCGTCAATAAATGAGTGCTAATCCCAGTGTGCTCAGTGTACAACATCACATGTCATTTCACCTTCGATTCACGGTTTGAAAACGTAGCATTTCGCCACATGCTAATGCTAACCGGAAGTGAATAATTTTCAGAATAAAAGTATTAAGTTAATAGTGTGAACCAGCGCCATATAGATAGAAGAGTTACGACAACGGAAGTCCAAAAACGGTTATCGTCACGTGGTTCATGTAGACGAGGATCGTTCCCCGGAAATTCATGGCGGGCAATGTGAATGCATTGATAACAGGAGATAGAACTACGATTTTTGGTAATTATTAGTGAATAAAGGTTTTGATTTGCAATATGTATACAACAAATCAATATGTCTATGTATTTACATCAATATGTTTTAAAAAATAAAATATAATTTGCTAATATTAAGTGATAATATTAGGATTAGTGTGAACAACTAGTTTACATGGTAGGCTAACAGTGCCTTGGTTAAAGAGCCTGTTGCTGTTTATTTATAGCTTTGAATTCTTTAAAACCAATATTATCTTCTTAAACTTGTATGGTAGTCAGGAGCATCACTTTCTAATGTTTATTGATATATTTAGAGGGAGGGGATCTAAAGTAATGCTTTAAAATTCAGATTAGATTAATGTCTACCATTTTCTTAAATTCATGGTAGTTTCAGTAATCCCCTGGTAATTGAGGACACAAGTTATCTAAATGACTAATGTCATCTTTATGGCTTTCAGAAAGGACAGGAGACCGACAGGTGACTATCAAAGGACTAGCAGCAGCAGCAGCATGATGATGATGTTAAATGTGTTGTTTTAGGAACATCCATTGCAAATACATGGAATTCAATAAACATTGAATAGCATATCATGCAGTTTGTCTGTGCCTTTTCCTCCGTGTTGTCCTGGTTTGCTGTGCTGCCTCCTAGTCGCCACCATGGTTTGCTGTGCTGCCTGGGGATGCTCAAATCGCTCCGAGAAAGGAGTACGAATGTACGGCTTCCCCACTGACACAGAGCGGAGGAAAAAATGGCTGGCTCAAGTCAGCAGGAGCAATTTCACGACCAACAGCAAAAAAATATGTGATTTAATTATATACAAACACTGCATTTGCACTTTTTCACAAAACGAAAACCACACCATTGGGAAAGCTTAATGTTTTGTTTAATACAAAAAAACAGGGAAAGGCTTGAAAAACACTGAGAGTTGAGACTCAGGGTGAGGGTCTCAGTGCAGGTATTCAGGCTCCATTGAATCCTCCTCTGGTTCTTGTGCTGAAAGAGGGAGTAACAGACAGGAGAAAGGGTTATACACAGGGCTGCACATAACTGGTGCGCATGCGCACCTCCGCCAAAAAAAGAGCACCGGGTCATTTGAAAAAAGGCGCATTTGCGTACCAAAATTGAGAGAGGGAGGGAGAGAGAGAAGAGAGGAGAGAGGAGAGAAAGATATTTGCGAGTTGCATATGAACTCAGGGTCGGCCCGTAGCACTGGCGTTATAGATGTTCGCCTAGGGCGCCAGATCTGGGGAGTCGCTGCGCTGGCAGTTCTGGGAGGGAAAAAAACATTTTTGACCGTTGGGGCTCATCCTAATTTTCGGCCTTGATGTAACAATATTCATAATTAAGTAAATGTAACACCCTTTTCACCCCGGTTACACGTTTCATTTGCCCTGTACGATGGGCGCTGTAAGTGATGAAAATGGGGGATGTTGGCTTATCTGGCGCCCGCAGCTCACAGCCAAAATGCGAATGAGCGAGGGAGAGAGAGAAGGGCGCACCACCCGCTGTTGTTATTAGAATCTGGTGCTAGCTGCTCTAACGGATATAAGAAGAAGATGTTTCTACAATAATGTGGAGGGAGAGTCCTCTCCAGTCAGACTGAGAGGCTGATACTACAGCCCAGTGAGGTAAAGGACTCCGAGTGTTTAGATAGTTCACTTTAGTCTAAGTTCAAACAGTTTGGTCACAATTTATGTAAACACATATTTCCAAGGCACTCCTTTATAATTATTGGGATAAACAGGTTTGAAATCATTCCAATGTATACTATAGGACAGTAACCAAAAATATCCTTTAAAACTGGAGAGGTAAAAAAAAAAAAATGCATAAATAAATGTTAAGGTAAAATAAGATATGAATGAACAACACAAATAAAATAAGTTACATTCATTTGTTATTGGCTATGGTAAGTTATTGGTTATGTTCACATACTTATTTGATTACATCCACTTGTCTAAGATGACAACAGAGACTTTCGACCCAAACCCAGCTGTTGACTTGTGGATGCAAGCAGCTAATCGCAGACTCAAACAGAGAGGAAGTAGTAGGCCTACATCATCAGCTACCATGTCTGACAGAGAGGAAGACAGTGAAGAGAACAGTCAGGAGGGTAGTGATGACAGCTTGTAGGATTACTGGTCGTGCTAATGTTGTCTTGTGTTCACCTCTGCATGTATGTTCTGTGTTCACCTCTGCATGTGTGTTCAGTGCCGTGTGTCTGGCAAATAAAGTCAAGACCCCCTCAAAAGTTACAGTTTATTTCATTTTAAGGATGAGCACCAAGCAACATCTCCAGGTGCTCCTTTGAGAACCAGGGCAAACAAATTATGTGCACCCCTGGTTATACACACCTATATAGCACACCTATTGGATGGGAAATTGCCTTGGGGAGATAAGGTGTTTACTTATATAAAACAGTAGTATTAAACTTACCTTGTGTTTTCACTCTCACTTAAGTCCCTCTCCCTTTGCCATCAATCCAAAATCAGCTGAGCTGCAACATTATACAGACAGGTAATAATCAACATAATCACAAGGACACAATATTGCTCTGCTAAAAACACTCACTCTTACGCGCACCAAAGTCATATTTATCTAATATTTAACTCCCTCCACCCCCGCATACAATCCCGTTTAGAAGCCCCTCTTCTCTAATTCAACAACGTTGGACCAAATAGACATTAAGAGAACGGAATTTACAATTAAAAGGCTGTTCAACGTGTGTTGCTAACTTGCTTCGGTATCCTAGCTTAATCTGTTATCTGTAAACGTTCCCTAAATCTACTAATTTAGGGATAATCCACTGACATCCTTTAATACACATGTTAATTTGAATCAGATGTACTGATAATATCCGCAATATAAATCTTTAAACTTCTTCTTACCTTTAAAAGTCCGTCACGAACGGTCTATTATGCTGCAACTCTATAGCTCTGCTAGCCTTGGCGCTAACTTCCGGGGAACGATTGAGAGGCTCCACGATCCGCCATTGCTGTAAAAAAGTGGTCCATTGGAGATCCGGACTTATAAGTCCGGACCTGAACCTGAACCTCTGGACTTGAGTCCGGACCTGAACCTGAATGTGAGTCCAGGTACGCAGCACTAGCTCTGAGTGTACTTAGCGATGCTTGCTAATGTAAACACAGACCATATTACTTCCAAAACATGCCGCGCATTGTTTCTGATACAGCACATAGCTTGAAATGTTCTTTATTCAGTGTTTACTCAAAATCCTGTAGACATGCTGCTGAATACACAGACACACAGCTGCGGGAGGGGATTCAGCTAGCCGAGTGTATATGGGGACGATAGGTTGGGCCAATATATTACAGATCACCCATTGTAGCCATGCCTCATATCCCTCTATTTCAGCAAATAGAGGGATATGAGGCCTGAGTGCATTTTGCATAATAGGTGACCTTTAAAGAGTTAAAGTTCCCTCTCGTGGTGAGGAAACGACAAACTCCAAAAGCTTCAAACTTTACAGCGTTACACTGCTGACAGATTATATTGATTAATCACATTGACTTCATAATGACTCCATTTATCTTCATCTAACCTAATCTGCTGTTTAAACCACTTACCGTGCTGGGCAGCACGCTTAAACCTCGGCCCCTACACACGGCGGCGTGCGTTAACGCTTCTGCCCATTCACTTTGAATGGGGTGACGTCACGCTTCGCCGAACTGCATTGTGGGAGCAATGCTTTTCTCGCGGTGCTCGCTGCAAAAGTAGAGCAATGTTCTACTTATGAAGCTTCGACGGAGGCGTCAGCCAATCGAATCATATGCCAGTACAAGCTCTAGCCAATCAAACCGCGTGCTTGTGTGTCTGGGGCGGGAGATTCATGTGATTGGTTGTTGGTCGAGTTTCAGCACCCCCCTCGCCGGCAAGCGACAACGCACGCCGCTGTGTGGACGGGCCGTTAGGGCTACAGCACCATTATGCCGCTGATAAATGAACATTATGATAGAGAACTTGGGACAGGCAGCTCTTCACTTCATGTCTTCATATACACACGGATACCTAAGTTAACTCCTGCTACTCTGCGTTTACTGCACCTACACTCTCTGCACACTCCACGGTCGATTTGTATATGTATAATGTATAAAACACTCAAATGATCTCCCTCTCGTCAGCAGTGGTCTTCTCTCTCTGTTCCACTGGATCAGTGTAATCGTAAAGGCACTCTCACAGACAGCCAAATATATTTCACTGCAGGATCTCCTAAATATATACGCACATAAAATGTCAAATTCCTTGGCTTAATATGACAACCCATAAACCCAGAGAGAAGATATCAAGTTCATAATCCTTTTACTGTAGAAGAGCAGTTCCCGATCATCAGACAATTTTCTACCTCATTTTCCTTTATTTTTTCTAAGTATACATGCCTAAAGAAGAAGTGCATTAAAACACTGCTTAGGTTGCCCATAAACAACCAAATCTAAGCTTCCACTAATATGCACGTTGCAAATACAAACTGGCAAATATGGCAAGCTTTGATGCTTCAAATGTCAGTCCATAAACGAATGAGTGATGTTGCAGTCACTACGTCCATTTCATATAAATATTGTATCTTTGAAACACTGATAATTTCCAACAGAATATAGGAATTTATCTCAGTTGTTTCTACTGTTGTTTATTTTACTTCAGCCTTTTCTCACATCCACAAGCTCCTGCCTTGCCATTCTCCATCCATCCACCAGATGTCCTCTGACTTTCCCACCTGTCCTAGTCACCTGAGTCTCATTTACTCACCTGTTTCCACTTTCCTTCATCAGCCCTGCAGTATAAAACCATCCCATTTCCAATCGTTCCCCACTAGATTTTCAATGTCGGCTGTTCCCTGCTTCCAGGCGGTCTGCTACCTTAAAGGGATAGTGGAAATCCGCGAATTTTGGGTTTAACTTTTGTATTTTTATTAAAAATAAGCATAATAAACAATTTTTTTTAATTTCATGCGCCTAGTTTCATTTTATTTTCAATTTTACTGCGCCCTCTCAATGAAACGAAATACTTCGGGAATCGTCGGGAATCTTCGGGTGATGACGAGAGCATAGGAAGACGGGCACAAACAATGGCGGACATTCAATAGCATTTGCATGTGAATAGCCGAGTATATTGCCATAAATATGATGATTGATTATCAGTAAAAAATTATACGTGACACAAAGACATTGGATTAACCTTGAGATGCGTTTTTATTCCGTTGAACACAACTTTTGATCACAAATCAAAAAAGGTAAGACGTAATTATTGTAATATTTTTGGAACCGGATGTTGTCTACTTTCTCTTTTCTGGCTGATAGCTATAGGAATTCGAGGTCTTACAGTGATGACATTACATGTGTGGAATCTGTGGAGTCTCAGCTTTAAATCGTATATCTTGTTTGTGCAGTTAAGATAGTAATAAGGGCATTTCTACCGTGTGTTGTGTGTAAAAAAGCGTTAGCATTAGTTAGCATTGTTTCGCTCAATGCTAATTCAAAGGCTTGGTATTACGCTTGTGTTTTTTCTAGCTAACAATTGTTCTTATTGTCAGTTAGCGGAGTTTCTTACCTTTAAAAGGGTATGAAACATTAATAGTTTCATAAATGTTAAGGAGCCCTGAGACATGTGAGAGAAAAAAAACTGTGGGAGGGGTCCACTGGGGGGACCTTCGGGATTAACTGGTTAACAATGATTAATATTTGTAAAGGCTACAGGTGATCTTAAGATGCGTGAGCTATGCTTAGGGACCTACCAGTCAAGATTATTTGTGCATAGGGGTGCATCATCTGGCGCCTGGTCCTGGTCATCCTCGCCATTGCCCATGCCGTGAACCATCACCTCGGGCTCGGGCTCGAACAAATAAGGACGTAATGGTCCATCGTCTGGCTCAATATTCTCACCATCGTCGCTTACTGAACCGGATTCAGATTCAGTTCCTAAAACGACATTTTCGTAGGAAAGCCGAGAGGATGTTTCTGACTCGCTATCATCACTGGATACCTCGTACAATCCTTCTTCTTTGTCTGGTATATTTGCCCTTCCACGTTCATTCTGCATAGACGCCATGGTTTGTTATCGTATCGTCTTCCTAAGTTTTCGTCACTTCCGGTTTGGCTGAGTCGAACATTTCGTTTCTAAAAAACTTCGGGGAAGCTGCAATAAAGTGCTTCTAACATGCGTAAGGCATTTATTATATTTTTTTAATCAGGTGTGATTGTTTTGGTACGTAATTATGCTTGTATATAAGTTAAAACGAAACTATTTGAGGTTCCATTTACACTATCCCTTTAAACTAAACCCTTGTAACTTTATATTATCAATGAATCTCCAACATGTTTCAGTCTCGCTTGACTATCTGCGGTTGGGTCTGCCTCACACCCATACCTTTTATTCACTTTCTGCCAGGAGTTCAATGAGAAGATCGAGTAAATATGAAGTAACCTCAAGTTGGTTAGCTTAGCTTAGCAGAAAGAGTAGAAACAAGGAAGCAGCTGGACGCGATGCGAATATTTGCATTGCTCTAACCGCTGGAGTTTCACCGCGGCTGTCAGCTGTGTTTACTCCTGTCATTCAAACAGGACGCGCTGGAGAGGGGACGGGGCTTATATCCATGTAAATACTGTGGTGGAAACCAACTACGACCAAATTAACCTATGTTACCGTGATTTAATTGTAATACACGTTTCAAAATGATGCTGAATTAACTAAATACTGATAACGGTTAGTAAAAACCATGCTTTAATGCTTTGACAAATGTGCAGACAAGACGGCATGCAAAACCTTTTAAAATGCGCGTTTTGTGAATGGAGATTGGATCGATCAGGCTAAACTAACGTTGTAGCTGCTCCGTCCACACTCACAACAACGTCCTAAAGACAGAATTAAAGCAGCGACTGTATTCGTCATGACAGAGACAGTCTGTGGTTTGTACTTGTTTAACTTTTGTCGAGTTTCTGAAGAGATATGAGGAGCTGTGAGGAGTTGATTAAAGAGACACACACACACACACACACACACACACACACACACACACACACACACACTTATGCATTTCAAAGTATTGCTTGTTCATACAGTTGAATGTTGGAGCTTCACTGTGCACTGCTGAATGATGTATGTGCAGAGTTTGACCCTTGAAGGCTGTTTCTTCTGCTCTGAAATGGAATATATTTGTTACATATTAATAGAATTTTTGATTTTTAGATTTCATTTCGGATTTGTGAATGGGAGAAGTAGTAGATGGAAAACATACACAAAAGTAAAGTATTTCATTTATATACGGTAATACTAAGGAGGCATAGGCCTATATGATGATACGATTATTGATATTAAAAAAGTGATTTGTTTTTCGTCATTAGAAAGTGAAGTTATTTATTTGTAAGCTCCAAATCCTAATTTTTTCCTCAATGGCCTTTGTGCCCTGGCATGTGGCCTTTGCGCGCTGAAAAAACGTGTGACACCAAAGGCCAAATGGCCTTGCCCCTAAAATGACGAAAATCCAAGCCTGGTGTTGGGACTAACTCGTTACAAACTAACTAACTACCTTTTGCGGTAACTAATAACGTTACTAGTTACCTATTCCCATTCAGTAACGCCGTTATAGTTACTGTGATTTAAATGGGTGCGTTACTGCGTTACATTATGTGATCCAACTGAACCGAATTACAGGCGAATACAGTGATGTCCTCTCACAGTACCATGGAAAAGTGAAGGTGACCAGAGAGGAGTGATGATTGGTTAACGCTAGGGCTGAACGATTAATCGATTTTAAATCGAAATCGCGATTTTAAATGATGCGATTATCAAATCAATTACACATTTTTTTTTTTTCTTCTTGTGTGTCAGTCATCCACACCAATCAGAAGTGCTGTGCTCCACATGTACCAGCCATTGTTAATCAATCAGAAGTGGCCCATGATAGAAGGTGATAAACAGATTGATCCAATCACCTGCCAAGTCTTTTTGAAAGTGCATACCCTTTCCAAATGGCTTTCCTAGATGGTTTGGTGAACCATCTGAGTCAGGTTAGTAATGCTCCATCACATGTTTCTATTACAGGGTGAATCTTAAACTGAAGCTTGACTTTAAAGCAACCCAACGGAAGTTTCATGTAAGTTTAGTTCTTTCACTCGTAGCTCAGGCTGTGGGGGTGCTAGAGACGGGAGTACGTTGATACGACCTTCCTAGCCGGAGTTATGGCCGCATTTTACAATAAACTTCCGTTGGGTCGCTTAAAAATAAATATCGCAATCGCAATATTTGTCAGAAAAATCGCAATTCGATTTTTTTCCCAAAATCGTGCAGCCCTATTTAACGCGGGGTAACATTTCAGGGTAAGCCAATCAGAGATAGAGTTGGGCGGGTCTTGCCTTATGGGGAAAATACACAGACACACAAACACTTGCTAACACACACACATACACGGCAACGCCCACCACCAGCACACACACACACAATGGCAGATGCAAGTATCAGCGAGAGCAGCAGCGCATTTACAACTTGGAGATATAACCACTATTTTCAATTTGTGGGGATAAAGGAGGCAAAAAATATTACGGTCAAATGTAAACAGTGTGCAGGACAGAAAGCATTGTCCACATCGAATAACAGCAATGCCAATCTCCTGAGGCACCTAACTAATGTACATGTGGGGAGTTGTCTTTTCTCTTACTGTGCCACAGAACAACACAAAAACTTGTATTTTTGTTGTTATTATTTTTAAAGTGAAGTAACTTGTTACTAGTTACTTTTATAATTTAGTAACTAATAAAGTAACTAGTTACTTTTTTGAGAGCAGTAACTATAGCTATTACTAGTTACTTTTTAAAAGAACTAGTTGATAAAAAGTTGATGGCTACCAGATTACCAAACCTGTGAAGTTTTGGGCCATTTGGAGCATTTTCACTGAAGTTATGAGAAAACCGTGTTTTCAACGGCATGTCCCGTAGATGTCTTCACGACTGGACTGTTAGCACACATGTGAAGTTTGAGCACTTTTTGAACATTTTCATAGGAGTTATAGCGGCATTGTGTTTTATGGCGAGGGATGCGTTTCCATGGAAATGGTGAGATCTCAGCTGTTGAGGCATGGACCGGTGATATACAAGTGAAGATTGGGGGACGATTGGACCGTGTCCATTGGACTTACAGCGACATCATGTTTCATGGCGAGTGGTCTGTCGCCATGGCAACGGCATTTGATGACACCCCATAATACGCTTAGATGCATTGATGGCTGCATTGTTACCAAACCTGTGAAGTTTTGGGCCGTTTGGAGCATTTTCACTGAAGTCATGAGAAAACCGTGTTTCATGGCGAGCATTGTGTTGCCATGGCAACGACATTTGAAGAAATCTCAAAACTGTCCCGTAGATGTCTTCACGGCTGGACTGTTAGCACCAGTGGTTGCGTTAGACTTTTTTGTTGTCCGTCATTTTGACGGACAGGATCGTAAAATTTCCGTCATAATCCATTTTACCCGTCATTTTATTTTTCATGTTTTAATGATGAGATGAGACATATTTAATAGGTATGTTTGGGTACTGAGCAGCAAATGTTCATTCATTCATTTTTTTTTAATGATTCATACAGAACTTTTAAGGGCATGGAGAAAAAAAAAGATGAACAGAGACACCGACCGTGTGGTCACTTTTCATGTCAACACGAACATGAATGATTTATTTTTTCCTGCACTGACAGCACAGCAGAGGGGGGCAGAGGCCGCTAAAAACACCGCGACCATTGTGCCTAAACAGGCAAATATCAACAATGCCATCGTTTTAAATGAGACAATTACAATCAAAATATGAACAAAACATTTACAAGAACAACTCAATTGATCTGCTGTAGCCTGAACGCTGATTTCTGCATCGTCGTGCACCCTCGGACAAATCCGTTACTCATCTTAGCTTCTCTACAGATGTTGCAGAACATTTTGCCATCTTCCCTCCTCAGCCACTTAAACTCTTGCTCCCACTGAACCCGATACTCCCGCTTGAACTCCTTTCCACTTGATTGCCCCTCTGCCGCTGGCTGAACGTTGTCAGTTTTAGTCTTACAGGCTTGTCCTTCATCCTCCACCGCATCAATCCCTCTTTTTTCACCTCGTTTATCCACACCATCGCAATTACTGGGCTTATCAAAAATACTTCGGACGATCAGCTGCCGTGACATTTTGCGATTGCTAAAGCCGGTTAAACAACGAGGTAATCAACGAGGTCAAAAACAAGACTATATAATAGCTACTTAATATACACAACCTTGCCACCAACTGGACATGGGTGTGAATGACTAAATAATAGTTACAGACTACAGTAGAGTACAGTAGATCGCCCTCAGTCTACCTGGCCACTAAGGATGTAATATAATGTGGGCCGCTGGTAGACATTTTGGCGCTGTTCCGAGTTGTGTTCTAATCTGTGAAAATTACGGAGTGCTTTCAGATTTTTCCGTCATTGTTAGAAAAAATCCGTCATTGACGGAAAATATTCGGTTAACGCGACCTCTGGTTAGCACACATCTTCTTCTTTTGTGTAACGTCAGAGGTCCAACTCGGTGTCGTGTAGCCATGCCCGCATCTCTGGTCCTAAGTCGAAGAGGCTGGCTTCTGAGGGTGGTCTATATAAAGGGCAGGTGGTTATTATATGTTCGGCAGTCTGTTCAGGGTCAACGCACTCGCATGCAGAACTGTCTGCCAGGCCCCACTTCTTCATTGATGTTTTGAAGCGACCGACCCCAGTTCGTAGGCGGTTTAGTGTGGTCCATTGCCGGCGTGGTAGGTCGTCTCCTCCTATGGCGCCATCTCCTGGGTCCCAGATGTAGCGATGGATGCGGGAGGGCCCGGCTAGCTCCCACTCCTGCTTCCAAGCAGCCGCCAACCATGCATCTCTGGAGAGGTCCTCAGAGGTGGAATTGAGAATCTCTTGTGCTGCCTTGTTGAAGGGGAGTCGGGACTTGAGCCTACTTAGGGGTGCTGCTCTCGTTGTCGTGTTATGCAGGATGTGTCAGTCATGCTTTTGGGCTTTCCTGGCCAGGGCGAGGGTGGCAGCCTCCCGTCGGAGGCCGGCCGGAGCTATTCCCGCGAGGACTGGCAAGAGGGACACAGGGGTAGGCTTCAAGCATCCAGTTATAATCCTGAGGGCGTTGTTGATGACCACGTCAACCTTACTTGCGTGAGGGCTTCTGCTCCAGGCTGGGGCGCTGTATTCCGCTGCAGAGAAGACCAGGGCTTGGGTCGATATTCACAGCGTCTTAGCGCAGGCTCCTCAGGTTGTTCCAGCGAGGCGGCGGATCAACCCTTGACTTCTTCAAGGTGTTGTTTGAAGGACAGTGTCCGATCCAGACGCACACCGATGTACTTCGGGGCTTGCTGGACCTCCAGACGTTTATTGTTGACACGCACCTCAAGTTCCCTCCTAGCTTCTCTGGTGATAAGATGGTATGCCGCTACAACTGTCTTTCCGATGTTGAGCTGTAGACGCCACCTTTGAAAGTATGCTACCAGGGTGAGCATGTGAAGTTTGAGCACTTTTTGAACATGAATTAATTAAAGAGTTCATGTATAGCGACATGGTATTTTATGGAAACGGCATATGATGACACCCCATAATTGACGTAGAGCTGTTGAGGGCAGGACCGTTAACCATTATCTGAAGTCTGCTGCTCTGAGCATTTCAGTTGGAGTTATGACATCATCGTGTTCCATGACACAGGTGTTTATATTTGAGCTAACGAGGTGTCCAGAGATCAAAGGTTTCCATTGTTCTGAATGAGAGATAAACCTCTTACATGTGAACGTTTTGTTGAAGAACCGTAACAGATATCAATGACATTTCAAAGCGTGAAGCATCTCAAGGACCTTGAGTATCTGAAGTGTGCTTTTTGTGTACTTTCGGGTCAATAATGTGGCCTTTTTGGCAGTCTAACTAAAGGTGTGTGGCTGCTGCTGTGAGGAAATATCAGCCTGAAATTACAATGGGCTTTAATGGAGACATGTTGAAAGTTGTTGTCACTTCATGCCCTCAAGAGGCATTTTGTTTAATTATTTTTTGCCTAATTATTTGTCATTTTTCAAGCTACGAGATGTTTTTCTACGTTTGTCATGAAACATTATGTGTCAGAAGTGTAGGGTTTGGGAATTATGGCAGGTTTAAAAAATATATGAAGGCAAATTTCAAACTGTCCTCCACTCTAACTCTGACATCACGCACTCTGCCTTAACGAGCTGCGCAATGTTAAAGTTAAAATGTTAAAAATGTGATGAATGATGAGCTATATCTCTGGAATTATGAAAGTTATGAATGAGAAAAGTAATAGCAATCGATTCCCGACCGAGCTGAACGTTTTGATGTTTGAACGGAGTTTATGCGATGTGGAATGTGGAATAATAAAGAATTTTGTGCGTAGAAGAACAGATAGTGGGAATGCTGTTAACAGCAAAAGTTAACTAGCTGCTAACCAGAACAAACAGACAGCTAGTCCAAAACAAATCTAGAAGATGACGTAGTAGATCACTTCAAAGTGAGTTACACATGATTTTTGCATGTGAAGAGTTATCACCAGCTAACCAAAAATCAATTTCAGGCTTTCTTGTGCCTTTTAGAATGAGGCTCACATACCCAAGGCCACTCAGCCCGAGCTCTGATTGGTTGCTGGTCTTTGTTACCCGCAGCGGTCCTTTCCAAGGGCACAAAGGTCATGCTTGAAAGCTCTCATCGGAAGACAAAAAAGAACTGAAAGGATGAAAGAAAGGCAACAGGGAGAGGCTTCAGATTGATGGTCTCCAGTAAGCAGGCAGAAAAGAGGAATCGTGTCCTTGGGGAGAAAGAGACAAATGTTGAAAGAGTTGATTTTTGCACTGATTGAAAGGATTGTGGAGTTGACAGAACATTCGGTGCACATGGTCTGCTTGCTGCTTCTGCTGCCTGCAACTGGTTAGCCGCTTTAATGCGTCCTTCCTGTGTGTATTGATTTAAATTATGTGCAAACACACAAATATGCAAGCACGTTGGCAAACACAGACACACAAAGATACACGCTGCAGCTCTTCTCCATGAATTTGACATGTGTTTTTATTAAAGTAAGCAGCTGCTCGATAGTGCTAAGGAGTAATGGGGATTGACTCTGGCATAATTATACATCCCCTGCATGAATTTGGTCGAAATGGAAGCTGAACACTTAACCCAGACTAAATGCAGAAGGGCAGATCAATGCTGAGGTCCTTTTTTCCCCACACTTGAGCAGCAGCCAGCTCTCTCCAAAACAGGACATTTACATATGCAATGCATCTCCTTTAAGGTAATCACGGGAGGCAAGAGCTGTGCGCCTCGGGACCAGTCAGGTTGGTAATACCTTACAGGGCTTTAAAAAATGAAGATGCATGTCTGAAAAAAACCCTTGTGAGGGAAATATACTCAGGCGTGCATTCATTCTCAGAAACATGCAAACACACACTCTTGAATGCATTAGCAGAGCCCATTTTTATTTCTATGGTGAAGATACTGTGAACCAATTGAAGTCACACATCAAGAGGCCAGAAGCACAACATCCCATCATGTTTAAGGTGCAGGGACGCAGCTCACTACCCCAACCTCAATCTACAACCAGCAATCAATATCTTTAATCCTTGATCCACAGTACCCATATGGTGCTCCAGTTAAAATGGATTGGACATTATTTTTTCGGCTTTATGTTTTTTTGTATTGTGCATGCTGCAAATGTAGCGCTTTTTTGCTCTTATTTCTTAAACCTTCTAACAATGTCCTTGGAGTCTCTGGTTTTACGCTGTGGCTGTAGTTTTGACATGTGGAGGGCTGAACACAAACATAATCACATGCCGTCTCCTTTGGTGAGTTATACTAGAAGGGAGATGGTACCCCAAATGTCCCAAAATATAATACAAAAATGACCACTCAATGAAAACAATGAAAATGATTACCGACTGGCTTCCCACTTAAAACACTTATTCACATCCACGCAGCCTGCAGCAGTCTTGGAACCTCGGTCTAAGTTAAACATTTCTGGTTAACATTACGTTGTAGCAAACATCAGATATCCCAGCCTAGCCTCAGTTTCTGTGTGAGGCTCATTGTTTACAGACCAATAAGCAACTTGAGACCTGAGATACAAAGTCTTCAATCAGATTGTTTCACAGGTAGCTAGTTTACAAGCTAATAAATAACCAATTAAATACTGTATCAGTATCAATAGATAGCTAATTGGTGCTTGCTCTCCACACAGACGTTTGTAGGGAAGGAATTGTTTTACAGGGTGTTACGTCCCCTTCTAGGGTAGAGGAACACAACACACACCAGAATGGATTTGGTTATAATTATAATAGGGTTTAATAAATAACAATGAAGGTATACAACAAGATGAAACAAATAATAGCCTAAGCCAAACAAAGAAGCCAAAAGGGCGCAGGTATCCCGCTAAATAACAGAAAGAGGACTCCAAAGGTGAGCCTAATCACACACCTGAAATCACTAATCAATCACCACTAATCGGAGGAGGCTGCGGGGAAATGCAGCTAACCAAGGGGTAACAAAACACACCACTCTAAACACATAACAGTACACGCTACGCTAAACACATATCACCACATACTAGGGCTGTACGATATTGAGAAAAACTGACATTGCGGTTTTATGTTCCCCTACGATATATATTGCGTTTTTTTTAACCTGTTAAGCCCCAAGGTCCCGGCGGGTACTTTACTTTTTTTTCTCACAACACTGTCTCAGGGGATCTTAATATTTAAGAACCTATTCATATGTTATACCAGATTAACGGGAATAATCTCAGCTAACTGACGATATAAACCATTTTTACCAAAACAAAACACAAGTCTCATAAGAAGCATCTAAATGACCCCTGAGTGAAAAATGCTAACGGACTTTGGCACAGAACTCAAGATAAAAGTACCCTTATTACTTATCGTAACTGCACATACAAGATATCCGATTAAAGCTGAGGTTCCACAGATTATTTAGGTATATAGTATCATCACTGAGTCATCCGAACTCGCGACAGAGGAAGCAAATACAGACATCACAACCGATCACAACACGTACCTTTACGGAGCTTCTAGGTGAGATTGTCTCACCGTAGCTGTCAATCTGATCAAAAGACGTGTTCAATGGCATTAAAACGAGAAAAAACGCAGCTGAATCGGTTAATCCATAGGTTTTTAACGTCTCTGTATAAAAAAAGTATTTAATTTATAATCCATAATTCCATTTTTATGTAAAAATCGCAGAGCAAAAGTTAGCTGCTAATGGTAGCCACCAGAGTGGCTGCTGCTTCCGGTCTTGGCTATGCGGCAGTCTAATACACACATTACCAAATAAGGAGTGAGAGTGACGCGTAGCCAAAACCGGAAGCTGCATACAGTCTGGTGGCTACCATTAGCAGCTAACTTTTGTGCTCCGATTTTTACATAAAAATGGAATTATGGATTATAAACAATTGCTTCAAAGCCACAGATACATTATTAACCTATGGATCAACCGATTCAGCCGCGTTTTTTCTCGTTTTAATGCCATTGAACACGTCTTTTGATAAGATTGACAGCTACGGTGAGACAATCTCCCGTAAAAGCTCCGTAAAAGGTACGTGTTGTGATGTCTGTGTTTGCTTCCCCTGTCGCAAGATCGGATCGCTCAGTGATGATACTATACTTAAATAATCTGTGGAGTCTCAGATTTAATCGGATATATTGCATGTGCAGTTTCGATAAGTAATAAGGGTATCTTTATTTTGAATTCTGTGCTAAAGTGCGTTAGCATTTTTTTGTTTTTAAATGAATAAAACCGCACGTCCCTGCGGTGTGAATATCGCGGATGCGCATATCGCGGTTATCGCCATGACACGGTATATCGTTCAGCCCTACCACATACTACTCTATACACATAACTAAACGCCTCTAACACACAACACTAAACACGGGTCAGAAGTAGTCAAATACACTCTACTAGCTTAATGTGTCCATACAGGAACAAGATGTGTGAGGCGTCTGATTGCAACAGAGCCTCCCGAGTGATAGCTGTCCCCAGGCTTTGTAGTTATCTCCAGCAGGTGTGCACCGGCTGTGCGCTGCGATTGGGGTATGTCGGGCCGGCGTGCTCCAATCACAATCTTCAGGAGGCGGACCAGGAGATGGCAGCCAATCACGTCAGGGCACCCGCACAGCTCATTTACATACAACCCAGAGTAACACAGTTAAGATGACCAGGAAGACAGCAGCCGTGACACTCCCCCCCTTAAGACACAAACCCACAGGTTTTGTGAAATTACACACACTAACGATCCCATCTAGTAACACACACACGAATAACACCAACCAGCCAGTCATCGGCCAACACACTCTCTGAGCCCTTTTATATTGCGGATACCTAACCTGGTAGTCCCGCTCGATCAGAGCCCACTGCGTGAGCCGCTGGTGGTGCCGGTACAGGCGAGTCCATAACATGAAGGGATCGTAGCAGATACACATCACAATTAACCAAAAGCTAGATCCCACACAAATCTCAAGGTACCGTAAGGATAACAATAGACCGAAGATGACTAACTGATAGCCTAGCAGACACTCTCGGATTACCGGGAGAGTCGGTCTGGCGGGAGGCGTGTCTGAGCCGGCAGGTTGCGCTGGTCTCGCAACATCCTCGTGAGAAGGGGAAACCACAACTTCTGGCTTTTCCTCGGATACAGCTTCATCTGGAAGCATCGGCACAAACATAGTATTAGGCAACGTCACATCTGAGTCAGTCTTACGCCCTTGTGCATATGTAACTGCACAACTAGGGACAATGGGAGTATTTATTACCTCAGGTGACCCTGCGTCCATTACTTCCAGTGCAGGAGTCACCTAACCACCCGCAATATCGTTTCCCATCAAGAATACTATACCTCGTATAGGTAACGCGGGACACAAAGCAACAGGGAAAAAACCGGTGACTAATCTTGACTGCACATGTACGGTGTGTACGGGCCGTGGAACATAATCCATCTCAATGCCATATAGTATGGAGCCATAACCACAGGCTGACTGGTCAGAAAGTGGCAGTGCAGAGGCAACTATCACAGACTGTGCACCTCCAGTGTCTCGCAGTATACGTACAGGTCTCTGATCGGCAAACTTACCAGTTAAAGATATCAACCCATCAAATACGAAGGGCTTAAAACAGTCATCTATCTCGTCAGATGTAGGGTTAGTAACTGACTCTGCTGTAATTAAACCGATGCCTTTCGGCTGGGACATATTTTGTGGCTGCTCCCTACGCTTCAGAGTCTCACAGTTTGCAATGACGTGTCCAGGCTGGTGACAGTAATAGCACTCTCTCTCCTCTTTTCCCACATTGTACACATTCGATGGCTGAGTAAAGGGTGCAGCTGACACATGGCGGGGTTGATTAGTAGAAGAAAACACAGATTTGTGTGTAAGCAGATACTCGTCAGCCTACACAGCTGCAGCTGAGAGAGTATTTACTTTCTGCTCATTTAGGTACACCACAATGCGCTCCGACAAACATTTCTTAAATTCTTCCATCAAGATTAATTCTCTCAGGGCAGTATAATCCGCAGCTTTACAGGAAGCAATCCATTTTGCAAACATCATTCCTTTTTCTCTGGCAAACTCCACGTGTGTTTGATTAGGACCCTTCCTATGGTATCTAAATTTCTGCCGATAAGCTTCGGGTACGAGTTCATACACTCTGAGGATGGCAGTTTTCACCGTGTCATAATTAAGACCTTCCTCCAAAGTAAGAGCAGCCACTGCTTCCTGAGCTCTCCCGTGAATTTTACATTGCACCAGGAGAGCCCACGATTCAGCCGGCCACCGCAGCGCTGCAGCAATGCGCTCAAATGCGCCAAAATACGCGTCCACTTCAGTCTCCATAAATGTTGGCACTAATGGGAGATGTTTACTCACATCGAAGGCAGGTGGATGAGAAGGAAGTGGGAAGCTTCCTCCGGCATGATCAAAGGCACCGGATGCGCGCAGTTGGGAGTCTAGCTCCAGCTGCCTTATCCGGACTTCCTTGTCGATTTCAAGCTTCCTGATTTCCAACTGAAACTGCATCTGCCTGCTCTGCTCTTTGTCTGTTGCCTCCAACTGAAGACGAGCAAGACAGACCTTCAGTTTAGCCCCCTCTCGGGACTCCACTGAGCCACCAGGGGATAGTGCTTCATGGCGAAGCAACGCGAGCGGTGGTGTAAACCGCCTGTCGTCCTCACTGTCCCCACCCTCTCCCTGAGCAGCTGAAGGCTCCGCCTCAAGCTTCTGTGTCTCCCAATCTTCCGGTACCGCATCAGACAGTGCAGGCAACACAAGTTTACCCCGTTCCACCAACTCATCCACAATGACAGCCTTTAGATCTGCTTTTAATAACTGCTTTGCCCCCGTGAGACTGAAGTGTTGCGCAATCTCTAACAGGTCTTCCTTACGACACTGATCTAGCTGCTTGACGGAGGGACTGATTAAAAAGGACTTCAAATTGAATGATGCCATCTCCGGTGAACTGCACTCAAGATTTTACCCAATTGCTACCACCAAACCCACTTATAACCCCAGGATTCAGATGAATTTATCCCGGACGAGCCCCCAAGTAAGTTACGTCCCCTTCTAGGGTAGAGGAACACAACACACACCAGAATGGATTTGGTTATAATTATAATAGGGTTTAATAAATAACAATGAAGGTGTACAACAGATGAAACAAAAAATAGCCTAAGCCAAACAAAGGAGCCAAAAGGGTGCAGGTATCCCGCTAAATAACAGAAAGAGGAGTCCAAAGGTGAGCCTAATCACACACCTGAAATCACTAATCAATCACCACTAATCGGAGGAGGCTGCGGGGAAATGCAGCTAACCAAGGGGTAACAAAACACACTGCTCTAAACACATAACAGTACATGCTACGCTAAACACATATCACCACATACTACTCTATACACATAACTAAACACCTCTAACACACAACACTAAACACGGGTCAGAAGTAGTCAAATACACTCTACTAGCTTAATGTGTCCACACAGGAACAAGATGTGTGAGGCGTCTGATTGCAACAGAGCCTCCCGAGTGATAGCTGTCCCCAGGCTTTGTAGTTATCTCCAGCAGGTGTGCACCGGCTGTGCGCTGCGATTGGGGTGCGTCGGGCCGGCGTGCTCCAATCGCAATCTTCAGGAGGCGGACCAGGAGATGGCAGCCAATCACGTCAGGGCACCCGCACAGCTCATTTACATACAACCCAGAGTAACACAGTTAAGATGACCAAGAAGACAGCAGCCGTGACACAGGGTATTAAACTTGTGACAATACCATTTTACAAGAACAAATATTAGTGGATGATGCTCAGAGCGTTAATGTTGGGTGTCTTTCCACACGTAGCTCTATCCTCCTCATAGCTTCATCGTGTTGTCAGTATATGTCTGACACTTTTGTCTGTCTTTTGACTAGAATTGCAAACACTTCTTACTAATGTTTTGTATTTGTTGAACGTGGGCATGAATATGAAAAGGAACTAAATCGGTTTTACTTAATCATTTACGAAAAAGGGGGGCTAGACTGGCTTCAAACCTAGCTTACTTTCTTACCTACACTGCATAAAAGGGTTGTTAATGTTAAACTTAATGATTCACAAAGTGACATAAATGATGTACCACATAATTGATGTTTGACATTATTATACATTTTGCAACTACACAAATTGTAAAGTGCATATTCATCCGGAAAATGAGGATGATACTTTACTTTAGGCAAAGTGGGGCCAGTTTGTGAAATAATAATCCATTTAATAAGGAAGATATGCAGCACACAAAGCCTCTCCGTTACTGCAGAAGCCACAAATTCAGTGTTACAGCCACTGTGTTAAGGACACAGGAGCGGGCACACTCTGCCTTTCTTTTGTCTGGCCCATTGACATGTAAATGTCCTCCTGCTATAAGGCATCAGCAGAGAGCAGTGAGAGGGGGAAAAAAACAGACTGAATTGAAATGTCAATAGTAATTTTTGGCATGCGAGGGACATCTGAGAGTCAAGGGCGGCCTCCCGAGATAAATGTAAAAAGGAAGAGTGAGGGAAGTACTGAGAATGTGGAGGGAGGTGTGTGTGTGTGTGTGTGTGTGTGTGTGTGTGTGTGTGTGTGTGTGTGTGTGTGTGTGTGTGTGTGTGTGTGTGTGTGTGTGTGTGTGTGTGTGTGTGTGTGTGGTGTGTGTGTGTGTGTGTGTGTGTGTGTGTGTGTGTGTGTGTGTGTGTGTGTGTGTGTGTGTGTGTGTGTGTGTGTGTGTGTGTGTGTGTGTGTGTGTGTGTGTGTGTGTGTGTGTGTGTGTGTGTGTGTGTGTGTGTGTGAGAGAGAGAGAGATGGAAGATGTAATAGAGGGGGCAGATAAAGTGGTAGACGGTGTGATGGAGGAGAGGAAGAAGGGGGAGTAATAGCAGTCAGAAGGTGAGCTGTCAGAGGAGAAGCAGGGCAGGGACGTCCGAGGGGGAGGAAAAAGAAGGAGGAAGGACGGCCGGGCCCTGGTCCTCCTCTGGGAATCTCTCCCCATCCTCCTCCACTGATGGACAGGCTGAAATACCACAGGAGCCACCTCCTGTAATGACTTGATGAATGAGCTTCTCCTACCGGCCCCCTTACCCCCACCCCCTCATCCACAATACCACTTTCACACACCCCCCCTTTCACACTTTGCACTCTCTCCATTCCCCATCACAACATCACACAGCACCATCTGCATTTACACTACAACAAATTGACATACAGTGCTCAGCATGAAGAGTTGCACCTGTGATTCTGGACCTGGTTTATTCACACACATGTAATGATGCCCTGCCCAAACTGATACCTTATACGAAACGTCATTTCTCGACTGGCAGCAAAAACAACCAATCACAGCAGTGCTTCTCTGGCTGGCTCTGTCCAATCACAAACAAGAAGTGTTCTCCCTAAAGGAATACCCTTTCCGTCCAATGTGAAATGCTGTTGCGTTTCCTGAAATGCTGTAGTGTTTTGTGAAATGCTTTAGTGTTTTGTGAAATGCTTTAGTGTTTTGTGAAATGCTGTAGCGTTTTGTGAAATGCTGTGGTGTCTTGCACTTCAGGGCCACCGTACTTATATATGTTTTAATTTTCTTTATTTTAAATGCATGTATTGATATTGAAAGTCACTCAAAGCAAAGTCTGTTAGCTTTTGTCTGATTTGAGTCCCCTTGTAATTCTGCAGCAATAACACCGTGTACTGTGGTGGGCAAAGTCATTAATAGTGGATTTTCTAATCAATGCCTCTGGCTCTGTCTTCTTGTTTGTCAAATCAATGTCGTGCTCTGATGCTGCTTTTATTTGATCTAACATGTCCCTCTCTGTCCCCTGCTCTACTTTTCTCCTCAGACCAAGATTTTTCTGATTTTCACCGCAAATACTGACATTATGTCATTGGCAGAAAACGACGACGTGTGTTCCAACACTTTTAAATCCAACCATAAAATCTGGCTGTATAATTAAAGCTTACATGTGTTGTTGCCCTATCATCTGAATTAAGGAAAGAACAATCTGTGAATCCTTATGGCTGTTGTTTGTGTCAAGATGACTTAAAATATAGATTTTTTCTGATTCTAAGGTGTTATCAAGCAGAAAAACTGAATATCTTGAAACTCTAATCTCCCAAATGATATTGTCCCTAATATCTGAGCTAAACATATTGGCAAAACGGGGAATTTTCTAAAGTCCAAGCTCTTAGAGATATTGAAATGCTGCCAATCTGCTCTTTAAAAGACGAGACAGTGCAACATGAGGTGAATCCAGGTAAAAGCATATTGATTTATCTTCTTTAATCTACACTGAACACAAAGAAGGAGAAAAAGCAGTGAAAGAAAAATATTTAATTCAGTTTTGAGAAAAGCATTTGTGGGTAACTGTGCCAAAACTGCTGCCTTACATCAGGAGGAAGTCGTGACACTTCGGGATATTTCTTGGAAAATGCACTTGATGGTAAATGTGGCTGCAGCTCAGGAGGATTTATTATGGCTGCCATGTTTGGCTTGTTGTTGCTGCCTCTCTTGAATAAGAAGGAGACCAGAGAACGGCGTTGTTTACCTGATTACTACATGATCAAATTCAACCTATGCTGCAGGACGGCTCTGTGACAATTTATGTGGATATTCTCAGTGAGTGAGATTTGTTTTCTTGTTTGTTCTGTTATTTATTGTTGCACTGCAGTATTGTTTTAAAAATGAATGACAGAAGGAGGCATGGATAAAGCAAAGGATCTTAGTTATTAAGTAATCAAAATCAATACACTGCAAGCATGTCGTGTTGCAGTAATGTCCAAGGACACAAACTTGTTGATGCTTTGTTTACAAATTCTATATAACACATTCCTGAATATAAGGTCATTATCTTTGTGTTTTATGTTTCCTGATTGATTGTTTAAATGTATTTTCTCTTTATGTCTATTCTGGTTTGACTTTCTCTCTTTTGGTTTTTTCCGTCTGTGTGAATGTATGATTGTGTTTCTGCCTGCCCTCTCCACCTGTGTCTTGTGTTTGTGATTCGTCTTGTGTGTATTTAGGCCTCTCTTCCCTTGTGTTCTTTGTCGTTACGACGTCTACATCCCTGTGTTTCCTCGAGGTCCTGCCTGTGTTCCCGCTCTTGTTCCTCGTCCCATTCGGTCTGTACTACTCAGTTTTTCTTGATATTTTGTGCTTTTGGTTTGCTTTCCCGTTTTTGTATCAGCTTTATATTATTAAAATATTTTTTGTTTTGTTTTTACTTTACTTGCCTTCTCTTCATTCTGAGTCTGGGCCCTGGTTTTCTTACCTCGTGACATATAAGTAGCATTAGCTTAGCTTGCTAGCCAACATGATACAGCTGCTTTTACAAGAGTAACAGTATAAAGATTTTAGTTTTAGGATGAAAACATTTCTTAATCATTAAGAAATGATTGCCGTTAGTGTTTAACCATTGTTTCTAGTTGTGCTAGCCTGCCGCACACTCGTCTTCCAGTGATGTTTAACACACATACACACACTCACCCTTGACAAGTCACTGCTCTCGACACACACCGGCACACCAATCTCATTATCATAAAAGCATTAGGGAAATTGGATATGTTGCTTGGGAGAAATAGGGAACATATAAAGATTAAATGTGCTCAAAGACCAAGAATGAAAAAAAGGAGATGAAAATAAACTAGTGAATATAAATATAGTGTTAATGTATTGAATGAATGAAGATAAATGAAAAGTATATTCAAATGTTTTTTTTCTTATTAAATGGGTTTTTGATTGTGAAAATAAACAGGTTACACAAAGAAAAAATGAAAAAAACCCTTAGACTGTTTTTATTTGTCTAGAAATAATCATGTTTCACTCAGTGAGTTGAACAACAGCAGGTAGCTTCCTCTGAGGCATTTATCTGGATGACCTCAGGGCAAACACACACACACACACAAACAAACACACGACCCATGGGGTAAGCAGTCTAATTCCAGAGGCTGCACGCTGATAGAGGGCAGGGTAATCTCCAGGACAGGAGCACACACATTAACCAAGCAGACGACGTCAGTGAGGAGCAGCTGGAGCTCAGCCAGGTTGAGAAAACGCTGCTGAATTAAGAGAAAGAGTAGAGAGAAACGCATACGAGAGTATGCAGTTGGGATGGAGTGGAAGCGCGCATGAGGGAATTACAGAAATAGATATGAATGAAGAAGAGCGACGGGGAGGCAGGGAAAGGTAAAGAAAAGGGGAATGTGAGAGAGAGAGGCTGTGTGAGCGTATGCACGGTGTTATCTCCTGGTAGAACAGATGTGCTTTATCTGCCAGGAAACAGGAGCTGCTTCTACAAAAGCCTCTTTTCACAGGTGAAGACCGAGTCTTTACTTACAAGACTCTTACTGCCAGTTTGGCCTTTTTGAGATTGAACCTGAAACGGAGATTTCACACACACATACGCACATACAAGTCCTCTGTAACTTAAGGCATGCCAGGGAAATCGGGCCTCTTTCCACAACCAGACACCGTGTCCACTCTGGTTATTTTTGCACACCGTCCCTGCAGGCTGTTGTTGGCAAGAGACACTCTCAGTGATGCAGGGCTGGAAATTTGTCATTTTAAAACCTGGGTCAAATGGCCTCTCCAGCTATTGATTGGCTTGTCCTCCTCTATTACTCCTGTGTTATGTATTGCACCCTTTATCAGAGCTGTGACAGCCACAAACACATTAAACTTGAGCAGCTTCGATCCGCCATAAAGTGCCACAGCGTGCCACTCGGTGTGCCTCGCTGGGAGGAGATGAGCTACCGATCAAGGACACGGGTGCAATGTTCTCGCCGCTCTGTTTTCTGGAGTTACGACCCAAAGTCACAGAGTCGTGGCCAGAGTGAGAATCTACAGCTCCCCTGACTCCGCACTGCCTCACCTTATCAGAAAAGGTCAGCCACTTCTCCTGGAGGAGAGAAAAACGGCCGGGAGGTTCTGCGGTCGATACTTTTACAGAGTTTCTGCAGGAATACATGAAACTAGAATGAGTCAACAAGTAAACAGGACACAGCTGCTTTTTTTTTTTTAGCATTAGGCTAATGTGAATAAAACAACAACAGCCATACTGGTGGAGAGACGTTCTCATTAGCAAGAGTTGGCTAATGGAAGAAAGTAGTCAGTTTTGCCTACATTTCTGTCAGTAACATCCTACTAGTAACATGTAACATCATTTAAGGGTGAAGGAATACATTATTTTTAGAATGAGCTCAAATGTTAAAGGTGGGGTATAGGTAATTCACTTCAGATACACTTTTTGTTATATTGCATGGAATGCTCTTAACATCCCGATAGCAATGAATATATGAAATGTTTTGACAATAAATACATAAAGTCTGTGGAAGCCGTAGTACTGTAAAAAGCACGACCAATCATTTTAGGCCCGGCTAAAGTAACTGGATGGCCTACCTGCCTGTCAGCCTTCCATCGGTGCACAAACTTATCTTGTGCCCTCATTGGTCATGTGCGCGTTCCTGTGTGTTGGAGGAGGGGCTCTGTAAGGAAGTCTGAAGGAAGGGGCACATTTATTTCGGCTGCATACTTTCAAATTCTAGCGCACTCTAGCTGATTTCTCCATTCTTACCTACCCTACCTTTAAGTAATAATATATACATTTTAAGAAACACTAACTACAACTTATATAACTAACGAATATTACAAGTAAACTTAGTCTTATAAAATAATAAGACTAAGTATACCGTATCATATATTCTGCATCTTTATCCCACGTGGCCTTGCTTTTTGATTATGATATTGAATTGGACAATTTAAGGCTCATATGATCTATTCAATTTAATGGATATACTGTACAAACATTCAAAGAAACACCCTTAATTAGTTATTAAGGTAATTCAAGTATTGCAAGTATTGTGGACACTTGTAGTGGATGATTTTCCTCTTCCTCAATGACTTTTCTTTTGATAAAGATAGCCTATGGGATCGTACTATCAAAGGCTCATGTGATCTATTAATTTCCAGATATACCATATACATTTATTTAAGTAAATAGAAGGAAAGCAAGTACACTTTAACCTTAAAGATCACCTATTATGCTAAATCCACTTTTTCATGTCTTTTATGAAAAAGGTGTTACGAGATTCTAAAAGTTTCAGGAAAAAATATTCTTTCTCTTTTTCTCCTGATCCATCTATATAAAATCCTGTCTGAAAAATGAACTAATCAGATTGTGGCCACTTTGTGATGTCACAATGTTTTTTGGGGCTGTGCAACCATTAGCCAATAACCAACCAAGGTAACACCCGCCCACCTTATCACCTGAATCTCCTTCTAGAGCACCATTGTGTTTTTTTAAACCAATCATCTCTCAGAGGGGCGTGGCCTGCAGCAGCTCATTAGTATTTAAAGCTACAGACACAGAATCAGCACTTTTGAAACTGGGCTGAAACAGTCACAGAGGGGTTTATGGGATGCTTGAATGCATGATCTGTTTTGTATTTAGAGCCAAACACTTAAGAGACATGTTTTGTATATATCACAGACCTATAATATATTGTTGAAAAATAGTATAATAGGGGACCTTTAAAAGCACTTCAAAGCTCCATCTTAACCTGACTGGGTCTACAGTGTCACATTTTATACACATTTACCATTTCATGTGTTTCCTCGTAATCGTCAGAAGAAAGGATCTTATTCACAAAAGCTTGTGCTTTCTCTGCATAGCAATCTCAATGCTATGTTCAAATAGAAAGTGTTGGCCCAGTTCTCCTTTAGTCGCCAAAATAAAAGCTTCCATGTTTGTGTGGGCGAGGCAATCTCACAAATACAGAGAGCATCCACTTGTTTTCCATGAAATAACTGGTTTTGATGTGAGACATTTAAATAATTCACAGAACTGCAATGGTGCACAGCCTTTGTGGCTGCGAGCAGATGGCCGCGGCGACGGAGTTCACACGAGCAGATTAACCACGAATTGAATGGCGTCCAGTGAAGACAGTTGCCAACCCTTCACTCAGATCCCTCAGCTAAAAATTCCTTTATCTCACAGAAGGCGCCCAAAGCCCTCCTCGAGTTAAGCAGACCTCGTACTGCTCACAGTCAGCAGTGCAGAAGATAAATGTGTTTTTATTAGAGCAGTCGTGCAGATAAGCAAACAGTAGAAAGTTCATCTGGGTGCTTCACCAGTTAATGGGACTCATTACTTCGCTGAGTGTGGTCATGTCCTTTGGGCTTTATACTAGCTATTTATCAACACTGTAATGGGACATTTGTCCTGTTGGTCTAGAAGTTGAGTTTACTGTTAGATATTCTAAAGAATTTCAAGACTAATATAAAAGCATTTTAATATATTAATATTAGGGCTGTCAGTCAATCAAAATATTTAATCGCGATTAATCGCATGATGTCCATAGTTAATTAATTAATCGCAAATTAATCGCACATTTTTTATCTGTTCTAAATGTACCTTAGAGAAATATTTTCCAAGTTTTTAATACTCTTATCAACATATGAGTGGACAAATATGCTTTATGCAAATGTTTGTTTATTATCATTGGAACAATGACAAATATTCTCCTGAATATTCTCAACACAACAACCTGGAACCTCTCTCTCTCTCTCTCTTACACTCTCTCCCAACCCTGTGTACTTATTTGCACTGAGCCAGTTGATCAAACAGACAAGCCTGTTTACAGTTGTCGGCGAAATTCCACTCCTCTGTCTTCATAACAGTCAAAGCATTAGTTAACGCGTTGACAGCCTAATTAAAGGTCCCATGTCATGGCTATTTCTACTGATCATATTTCCATTGTTGAGGTATACTAGAATAGATTTAAATTGTGCAATTTTCCAAAATCACATTGGTTTCTCATACAGCATCTCAGTATAGTATGTGTATTCACCGGTATTCACTCTCTGTCCTAAACAGCTTGTTGGAGCTCCTGCCCCCCCTCCCTGTGAGCCCAGTGTGCTCTGATTGGTCGGGACGTTGCAAGGCTCGTTGCTGCTCGCAGCTGCTGCGAGGAGCGGACAGGTTTCCGGGTCGGCGATACAGCGAGAACAAGCAAAACTCACACACAAACACTCACAGCTGAAGTAAAAACAATAAGTGTGGCATGATATTGAGTAAGAAAAAGGTTTATAAGGCTGTGAGAATGGGTCTGCGGAGAGCATTTCTCCGCGATCCCAACTCGTCTATTACCAGCGTTCAGGGAGCTCTGTGCAAGTCAATGGGGACTCCCTGTTAGTTAGCCAAGGGATCCTGGTGTGTGAGGTGCTCCGCGGATTGGTCCATTTGGGCCAATCCGGTCATTTGTTGTTGATTTGAGTGTTCACACGTCACAGAACCCAGGAAGCAAACAATGGGAAATGAGAAATCTCCAACGAGGCGTTCTGGGGCAGCAGAGACAGGTATTTTCTGTGTTAGAGTTTTACTCCCTACAGGGTGTACTTTGAGGGTTTGTGACTCTGCAGACCGTTTACATGCAGAAAAACCTTCATAACACACAAGGGGACGGGTAATAACCAGAAAAGCATGACATGGGACCTTTACAGTTTTTCTTGATTGCTAACACACTAAAATTCTACATAAAGCACAATTATTTTAACTGACACTCAAAGAGCAAAACATCGGCTCAAATCTCCAAAACTCTAAACACGTTTTCACACAATTTGCAAATCAACATGGCACTTTGTGCAAACCACTGCACACGTTTCTCCACGTAAGACACAGGAATCTGACATAAAGTCACGTGTTAGCTGGTTTAAAACACTGATATTCAAAATGCCTCACACATGGACCAATGATCAAGAAACATGTTCCACCTGACCAAACACCTGATAGCATAATTGTTGGCTCATCAATCAGGATGTTAGCACTATAAAAAGACCTCAGGTGAGAACTTTCTTACAGCAACAATGGAAGCCAACATAGAAGCAAGAAGAAGAGGAAGAGCTGGGCTGAGAGTGAGAGGAGGAGGAATGAGAGGTAGAGCTGGAGGGAGAGGACGTGGACAAAGAAGAATACTCTCATGATATATCAGTGCTTATATCTGTTGTGTGAAACGTATTTACTTCATTACTGTAATTGAATTGTTGGCATGTAGCGTACTATAACTGTACAAACATCCTGCACAATGTACTGTGGTAAACTTACTTTTATGCAACACAGACACTGACCGACCACTATATCTTTGTTGTTTATCTGAAGGACTGAGAAACAAAGAGGTGGAAGGCTAAGGATGTTCAATGAGGCAGGAAGCAGCAGCTACAAACTGGGTTTTGGCAAACAATGCCATCACACTTAGAGAGATCCGAAGCATAGTAGCTATGTGCTGAGATGCATGTTGCACAATGTTATCTTTGAATTAAATGTGATTTTTTTCAACAACTCATTTGTATTTCTTCATTTACTGTATTTCTGTAAACTCAAGCAATCTTTCTCTGCAGAACCCTCTATGTACAGAGCACAGCCCATAACAGATGGAAGTGCTTTAGAGTATGCTCAGCAGTGTGTAGCTGGGTGGTCAAACCATCTTTATGAATGAAGTGTGTTATATTTGGTGCTAAAGTTTGCATTTGGAAAGTGTTTATGTAGTTTTGATTTAGCAGGAGAAATGAGGTGTTTTGCACTTTGGGTGTGTGGTTTTGTGAATTGTGTTTAGTGTTCTGAGAAACTGAGCAATTTAAAAAAAAATGTGTGTTAGCAATCGAGAAAAACTGTAATATATAATATTGTAGGTTAAGGTGATTATCTAGTCAGCAAGTGGTTGTAGTCAAGTACATTATTCTAAATATTTATTATAGATTGTGGAATCATAATGTAGGCTACATAAGGAAAGGATTTGGTCCACCTCGACTTAAAGATCGAAAATAAAGATCAAATCAAATAAAGACATTTATACGGTCACAAGTACAAAAATCCATTCCACAAAATAAAAAAAAATCTGTATAACAAAATAAAATATTGATATAAAAATAAGAAGTTAAGAATATCTAAAAGTAAACTCAGCTTGCAGACTGCTCCCTCCTTCACTTCGTTCTTTCTGTTTTTGACCAATGGGCGCACACTTTGATAGATAACAACCCTCCCATTCTACTCATTAGATTAGTGTGAAATGGTACAGGTGTGCAAAACTACTGCTGAAAAGGATGTTGTTGAAGATTCAAGTTGCTTGCAGCAGGTTGGTCCTTTAAATACATATTGGCAAGTAAAGGGATTTACATTTGTGAACAAACCCTACAGGTTGTCTTGGATTTTTTTCAAGTTGACTAGCAGTTGCTTGGAGCTGGCACATTTAGATCCCTAACAGTATGTCATCAAATGTAGTCCCTTATGTACGGTGTCAAAAACAAACCAACATTTCACAAAACACTACAGCATTTCAAAAAACACTACAGCATTTCACACATTTCAGCGTTTTGTGAAATGCTGTAGTGTTTTGTGAAATGCTGTAGTGTTTTGTGAAATGCTGTAGTGTTTTGTGAAATGCTGTAGTGTTTTGTGAAATGTTGAAGTGTTTTGTGAAATGCTGTAGTGTTTTGTGAAAGCAACTCATATCTGAAAGCTGGATCTGAACCTGAAACTGTCTCATCCTGCTTGCACCATTCTCCTGTTGGTGATCCTATTAAGCTGGTTTACTTCTGTTTGGACTTTTTCTGCAATACCAATATCCTCATGAACCTCTGTCTTTGTAATTCCATCCATATAATTTTCCTATATATATTTGAATCCTCATTTTTGGGGTGCTGGTTGTCCCCAGAACCCTAAAAACAACATCATGGAGTCAGCGTTTAGGGGTAATGGTTCCCAGAGACGCCGCTTGCCAACAGGCAAGGCAGGCAACTGCTTGGGGCCCCCGGACCAATAGGGGCCCCCAAAGAAGGTTGATTACATTGGTCCAGAGTCATGTAGAAGACACTGCAATGACATGGGGGTGCAGGTCTCTTCTACGTGGGGCCCCCGGAGTGTCTTGAGATGCCCCTGATGGTTCCTGCCTTTCCATAAGAGCAGGATGTCTGCAGGTAAAGCTAGACGGGCCAGGGCCCAGAGCAGCCTGTACTGCCCCCCCCCCTCTCCTCTGAAAAGAGCACTTGATCACCAAAGTAACCTTTTGCATGAGTGCACTCAATCTGCCACTCACCAGAGAGCCATTGCAGACATGGGGTAGACAGGGGGCATTAGGTGGGATTATCACCCCCGCTGCCCTTTGTTGTTTTGATGTCCGTCCCTCGCCAACTCCCCCCTCCTCCCTTCTCTCCGGCAACCCCTCCCTCCCCTCTGTCCGGCCCTGGCACTGCTACAGAGGGGCTGTCCACTGGCAGGCTGGAAGCAGAAAGCCGCCCCTCAGTAGCCCACTTTCACAGCCGCAGACACAAGCAGACACACTGTCACGCAAATCAAACCAAACACACAGACACACAGACACACAGTGACTGTACAGAAGGGCATGATGAGGGGAGAGCCATTATCGCCCATTGATTTTCATTACTAAATCGGAAATGGAACCACAGAAGTGAGATGTTCATAAAGGGAGGCACAGAAGAGTGTTTTAAGATCTTGGGTGAGTGTAGGAAAACACATTGTAGATAGGATGACTCACAGATCGGCTTGGTTCCTAAAAAATCGGGAGATTGAATGCTTCCGTCAACAAGCATTATATTTATTAACAATATTTTACTAATTGAAAGTATTTGCATTTGACAATCAGTCCAATCACTTACATTTTTGGAATAAATTGCACGTTAAGATATGCAGGAGTCCTCTCAGGACTTGCAATCAACTCTCTAAGTTACTTTCATAATCACAGCAGAAATTACCGGTCGGAAATTCAAATCTATTGTTATTTGGCAGGGAAGCTAAAAGGCCGGCAAAATATCCTGAAAATGTCAGATTTTTGTAACGGTTCAAAGCCGTCTCATTAGTGGGGCAGAAAGTTAGTAAGTTCTAGACAAGTTCACAAATATTTTGTGTTTTCTTTTGTTTGTTTTATCTCCAGATTTTTCACAGATGGCTTAAATATCAGCAAATATCTTTTTGGAATGCACATTTGTTTTGGGAAAGCTGCAAAAGTCGTTCGTGAAGAAAACAGTCTCTCCACCGGGTCTTTTTAGCAGCTGTTGTGATTATATCACATGATCTTCCTCAGCAGATGGGAGTTTGCTCCTTCCAATATGAAAAAGATATAGAAATATCTACAATTCCCATGCCAATACCAAATGACGAAAATGTAACTTGGTGATTTGGCTTGTTTAATTTCTTTCAGAAGTCAATCATTACTTTTTAGTCTTAGTTAAAACGATCTTTAGTATTTTACATCAGTCAGTTTTCAAATTGAGGATCAACAGCCTGTTAAACTGGATATCTTCATGCACTTTTCTTTTCATTTGTTCAATCATATTAACCTCTGCCTATATCCTGGTTATGTATTGGAGTTAAGTGCCCAATCCTTTGTCTAAATGCGGCCTATTGAACGCCACTCCCTGACCCATCCTATCTCATCGCACCGTGGTATAATGTAGCAGCTTGACTCTGTCCCTGAACTCAGAGAGCGAAGCAGCAAAACAAAGCTCTCGCATACCCTGAACTTTGACCGACACCCTGAATGTCTTTCACCCGGTGTCAGGCTTTAGTGTCTACATTTTCTGCCTTCATTCATCGACTGTAGCCTTGTAAATATCCCAGTGCGCGCAGACATAACTGCCCATATTCACACTGATTTACTTCTGCGTGTGTCTGTAACTGTCTTTTGAAACAGACTCATCTCAAACGCTCCCTCCAGCTCTCTATCAGAAGGACCGTTCATGGTGCTGTCGAGGTCAAGCATGCTTTAAGATTGTGACCCTCGCTCTTATAGTCGGCGGTGTTCAGGGCCGACCTTTGACCCTGAATTCCAGTGGTCCCTCTCGGGTTCAAATGCAGACCGTGACCCAGACATTGACCTCCTGGAGGGGGGAGTGATAGCGGGAGAGAGGAACACACTACAGTAACTACTGCTTCTGGGTATGACATATTACTCTGATTACTAACGCATGTGAAGATTGCGTCCTAATTCTGTGTTTGAGATGTGAAAAATATTTTGTGTGTCAGCGATTTTTAGCCAGAAAATAGAGATTTGTGCAGTATGAACTTACTTCCTCAGTAAAACCAGTGTTTCTCTCAGTGGCTGACATTTAAAGTACCCACCCCCCTGTAGAGGAAACTTCTGTGTAGCAATGCTGTGGAGTCACCGACTCAGGGAGGAGACACGGGAAGAGTCGGAGCTTTGATGTCAAACCACTGTGATTTATTTGGAGTTTCGGCCGGAGCATTCACATCACAAGTCACAGCAGTCACGGTGAGACTGCACGGGTGGGTTGCCACGTCAATTCTGAAGAACTCTACCTCAGACCCCTGTATTTAGCTAGTTCTGAGAGCATCATCAACATGCTGCATAACAAGATAAAATCATAACACCTCTATCAGCTGACGTCAACAGGCAGGAACATAGAATCATAACACTGAGAGCACAGCAGCCAAGGCTACGAGGTGCGTGTGCTCAGTCAGGACAGTTTGAACTGATAAACTGGGTCAAAGTTATGGGCCTTGGAAAATATTTCCACAACACCCCCCATCCTTTAAAATGGCAAGACACTAATCATCAGTATATTCTGTTCAATCCAAGGAGTTAGTCAGTCATGAAATTATGTGATCTATTTTTATTTGATTAACTAATTTATTTCCGTCGTACCTTTCTTCATTTCTCTTCCTTATGTTGACAACCAAAATAGTTCTTTTAGCACCAATTGTGAAGTGGATTATCCTTTTGAGGGTCAAGGTTTTAAGCTTTTTAAATCTTTCACCATCTCATGCTTTTAAACAACAGAATAACTCGCCCACATTAAGATTTGTTCTTCCTTTGTTCCACGAAGCAAACAGCATTCCAACAGACAGAGATGCAATGCTCAGTCCCGCTGGCCACCACACACTTTATTACAATAATTAACTTCCATCGTTCGGGGTCTTCTCACTTTCATATCTGTGAGGATCTCTGGAGAGTCTGAGCAAAGCTCTGCGTGAACACCCAGCAGGTTGCTCAGCATATTAATGGTTTATTTATTCTCATTACGATAAAACTGTTGTGTTTGGGATGAGATATGTTCTTATGTAAAGCTGATCCTTCCTCCAAAGGGAAACAACACCGAGGTTTGTCTTCTTAAACCGGCATTAATCAGTATTTTTATATTAAGAGTGAATCTAATCACTGTGTGTTATATGGAAGGCGTCACTCGGGACAAACTCATAGAGAATTATCTCTCCACCCACTCACATGTCATTTTATTACACTTTCATTTCCAGCAGCAAGCAGCTGTTTTCAAATTAAAATGTGAAACTCTGATTAACGCACTGTTCATCATCTGCCCATCGTTTAATAAAATGTTAGCCATAACAGCTTAGACATTCTGTTTTCTAACTCAAGTGTGAAAAAGTGTTCCAATCCTTGACTCAAAGCTTGATTTTAACTTGTGTATAGTTTTGTGAATCTATCTATTTTAAATATAGAATTTAGTATTTAATATTTGTAAGGTTACCAGTGTGAGTTGGTAGTGGTCCGGCTATTGGGACCCCTATATATGCACCTGTTAGTAATCTGATAATTGATGCAGACTCAACTATGAAACTGAAGAATGCTGACATCTTGATTTTCTCCCTTGTCCAGAATTGTTTAATTTAAAATTTAATTATTATTGTTTTGAATAGCAAACCCTTTTTTGGACTTGCTGCACAGACAAAGGCCCCATTATAAATATCTGCAGCTTTAAGACAATTACATGTCAAAAATGTAAGTTTAGTCATATATGTGTTGATCTTTCCCTAACTCCAGGAAGCCTGTTAATGTGAACATATATCCTAAACTGCAACTCTAAAATGTGAGTGGTAGAAAAGCTTAGTTGTGTTCATTAATTGTCTTAAACGGTTTCAAAAGGCTTAATCAAAGCTTGCCAAAAACAGTACAAATACCCCAAATTGGAGGAATAAAAGCATTATTGCATTCCAAAAAGGCTTTAATGGGAGCAAAGTCCGCTCATACAGCTCCGCTCTGCTCTATCAGCTGTGAAACACACATCCTCTACATGTTTTCGTTGGACGGCCCTGCTTCCTGAATCACTCTGTTTTCAATGACCCCAGTGTCGGCTCGCTTAAGAGTCGGCCCTCGATAAGGGTTGTCTATTCAGTGTTTCTCAAACTTTTTCATACCAAGGACCACTTAACCAATAAAAAAACACTCTCGGACCACCTAACTCCACAAATATCCAAAATCACATCGTTTTTCTTGAACAGATTACAAATCGCCTGAAAATGGTACAAACAAGTGGCAACATGTGTGATGAAGGTGTTGCGCTGGACTATGTCATACCATCGAAACTTAAGCTCGCTCCATTGCGGAGATATTCCCGCGAGAGTGCGTAAAACTTTAATTTATTAATTTATTTAAAATGTGAAATTGTACCAATATACTCACGGACCACTAGGGGGCGCTCACGGACCACCAGTGGTCCGCGGACCACACTTTGAGAAGCACTGCGAGTTGTGTTGAGGTGAAAATATGCTATCCTTTTTCTTTTCATAAAAATACTGTTATTCATTTTCATTTTGCTTCTACTCTTACATCTCGCATGCAAACGGTAGTAATCTTGACCCTTAGTCTTCTTCGCTGTTATGACTTCCTCCTGACAGCTCAATTACTTCTGCTTGGCACATGCACTCAATATACTCTCTGGTCCCTTTTTCATGTGTTTTAGTTTAAATTAAATAAAAACAAATTGCCTTTCTTGACCTTCAAAAACCTTCAAAAGGAATTACGTTTGGAAAAAAAACTTTGAATAATCATAGTGGAACCATCAAAAGGTAATGTTTTGTAAGTGTCAAAATCTGACTCATTCCTTCAAAAGGAAACAGTTCAATTTACACTTGGCATATGATCTATTACATTTTTGGAATCGGAGTGTACTGTAATTAAAAATGGAGTTCTTATGTTATCAGGGAAAGTCTCCGAAGACTTTAGGGAAAAGGTGAAAAGATACGTTTTAATTAAGTAAGAAATGTTGCACAAACAAACAGCACATAACAAGGTGTGTGTGTGTGTGTGTGTGTGTGTGTGTGTGTGTGTGTGTGTATGTGTGTGTGTGTGTGTGTGTGTGTATGTGTGTGTGTGTGTGTGTGTGTGTGTGTGTGTGTGTGTGTGTGTGTGTGTGTGTGTGTGTGTGTGTGTGTGTGTGTGTGTGTGTGTGTGTGTGGGGACCTAAATCTGTTTACACAGTCACGTGTGGGGACTCGCCTCCCTTATGGGGACATATTGGAGGTCCTCATGAGGGGAATCATTCATTTTAGGGTGAAGACTTGGTTAGGTTTAGGATTAGGGTAAGGTTAAGGGTTAGGGTTAGGCATGTGTTGGTTATGGTTAAGGTTAGGATAAGTCTCCAGGAAATGCATGTAAGTCAATGTAATGTCCCCTGAAGTGATGCATACGTGTGTGTGTGTGTGTGTGTGTGTGTGTGTGTGTGTGTGTGTGTGTGTGTGTGTGTGTGTGTGTGTGTGTGTGTGTGTGTGTGTGTGTGTGTGGTGTGCATGCGTGTGTGTGTGTGTGTGTGTGTGTGTGTGTGTGTGTGTGTGTGTGTGTGTGGGGGAGGGTTATCAAAAGGCCCTCTGATAAGGAAGATTATTTATTTATTATATAGATTTGTGTACAAGTATCTGATCTACACCAATAACAATACTAAGGATTATTTACTTTTTCAAATGTAGTTCAATTTGTTGAGTGGATTGTGGAAAGATATGTGAGTGTTGCATATTAATTTCATAAATAAATTCATTTAATTTTGTTCATTTGGTGTTCATTTAACCAGGGTAGAATAAATCTCTCGTGGATATGTTTTTACTGTGTTTTTCCATGTTTTACTTCAAAGCTTACCACTGTTTTAGTCGGTTTATGTTTAACCCTCAGGTAGATGTTAGTTTTATCAACAATAACATATTTTTGAGGGCACTCTGAATCAGATTTGATGTTCACTGAGATATATTATCCATGTCAAGCTTTTCTGAAGATTTTGTTTGTTACTATAATAACTTAATAAAGTTGTATATGATCCCTCTGTGAGGAGATAGTCCAAAATGTTTGTGCATTGACAAAACGACAGATGGTTCTTCTGATCACAGATTGAACAATGGCGCCATCTCCAGCTTTTCACCAGGAAGTGCAACACCTCACTTAACTTCTATTCCATTTTCGTTTATTTGGGAAGTAAGCTGTATGATACCCACTTTGTTTCGTTTTTTCAATTGCATATTGTCAATATAAATAATATAACACATTTTTCAAACATGGTGTTTCAATTATTGTAAAATAACACAATATTGGGTTTAGGTTTACCTGTCAGTTCAGTTGAAGCCCCACATATTTCCGATTGATAAAGGGAAATCAAGTTTTAAAAGGATTGTGCTGTTGAAATTGAGCATATTTTTTTTGTTTGGTCTCATCACTTACCATTTGAAGTCAGATACTATGGATCAAACAATTGTCACGAAGAGTACATTTCCTTTTTTGTGACCGACTTTTTATTGTTTTCTTTCTCTTTTGTTTGCCCTCACAGAGGGACTTATATATACAGATACAAATTATATAGACAATAATAATTAAAAAAAGAAAAGACAAAGAAAAAATATAGGGAATCCCTTTCCCATGCCACCCCGTCCCTCCCCCTTCCCACCCATCTTGTCATTTCACAGAAAATCCTACCTGATGTTTGTTAGCAATTGTCTGAGTTCATCTATCTATTATATTATATATATTATTTCTATTATTGCAAAAACAATTTATCCACATCAAATACATTCATACCTTTTTTTCCCACATAACATGTCATCTTTCTAAACTGAATTGAGATTGACTCCTAATAATCTACAAATGCACCAAGGTGTGCATATTATGTACAATAATTTACATGAATGATATTACCGGATCAGCAGCTCTTTGAATAGCCTCTAATGTTTCCCCCTTAGCCTTATTAGCAGAAGCGATTGACAGCTCTGAGATTAGTAGGTCATGGAAGGATGATATCCATTGCTTAATAAATAAAGTATGTGGGGGTTTCCATCGTATTACAATTCTTTTTTTGGCTGCTGTTAGACCGGCAAAAAGCACCCTTTTCTGATGGTTCTGTAGGTCAAGAGAAGAATCATCATTCAACAATACAATATTTGGGAGACAGGGTAGGTGAACTCCAATAATCTCAGAAACAATGTCAATAACTTGTTTCCAGAACGTTCTTACTGTAGTACATTCATAACCCATGTGAACATATGCCAATAGTCTTTTGGTTACAGAGAAGGCAGGGGCTTGGAATCATCCTTAATTGACAGCATTTTCTGGTTGACAGGTAATATCTGTGTATCATTTTATACTGTATCAATTGGTGATTGTGGTTACACGATGTTAAGGAGATATTATTCCATATTCTCTTCCAATCAATAGTCTGCGTGTAATTTTTTAGATCTGCGTTCCATACTGCAGAGATGCCAATATATCCGGTTAATTTATCTTGCAGCTTTTTATATATATATGAAGTAGTGCCGCTCACACTGTTTGAACTTAATATGACCTTAACTAATTGATGTGTTGGCAGAGGTTGATTCCAAGGAACTCCATATGTGCGCATGGCAGTACGTAGTTGCAAATAGAAAAAGAAAGAAGAGCCAGGCACATTATACGTGTCTTTCAATTCTTGGAAGTACATCAAGCCGTTGTCGTTGGTTATGTCAGAAAGATAATATTCCTCGGGTTTGCCATTGTGGGAATTGGATTGCTTTTTTTCCAATACGTTGTAACAGGTTATGAAAAATTGGTATGTTACTATGCCAATCTACAGACCAATTGCACAAGTTCTCTACATGTTTCCACACTTTCACAGCAAATGTTTGCATACAGTCATATGGCGACATGGCAGAAAATAAGACATCACCAAGTTTAAGGGGATAGACTATACTTCTTTCAATTTTAATCCAAGGTACATTGGTGCTTTCATCAATCCAGTTTTTTAAGGCTTGAAGCGTGAAGGAATAATAATAAAGCTCGAGATTGGGAACATTAAGGCCTCCACTGTTTTTGTCATATTGTAGAACTTTGTATCTGATTCTTGGGCATTGGTTTTTCCAAATATATTTTGAAATCCTATTCTGAAGTTTGTCCCAAAAACCGTCTGGTGGAGATAAAGGTATCATACTAGCTAAGAAATTGACTCTTGGTAGAACATTCATCTTTATGATTGAAATTCGTCCTGCTAAAAAAATTGTTATATTAATCCACTTTTTTAGGTCATCTTTAATTGTTGTGTACATTCTTTTGTAGTTCTTTGCTACTATTGTGTCTAATGAGGCATATATATCGATTCCCAAATACTTAAAGTGTTGGACAATCTGCAATTCTGTATTTAGGTTTAGTTCAACCATAGCACTATTGAAGGGTAAAATACATGATTTATTCAAATTGATCTTGTAACCAGGTATTGAACTAAATTGGGTAAAGATATTTAACAGCTTAGGAAGCATAGTTGGTACCTCGTCCAAGTACAGTAGTAGATCATCCGCTTATAACGAAATGTTGTGGTCTGTCTCTTTTACAACTATCTGTTTTACTTCTTTGGATAGTCTTATTTTCTGTGAAACAGAAGCGCAGAGACTTTGCCGTGTGCCACGTAGAATTGGAAATCTAGGTGACCACTGATTGCCTGTCAGAACCATAGCACTTGGGTTATTATATAGGATCTTTAACATAATCATAAATGTTGCCCCAAAACCCATTATTTGCATTGTAGGCCTATGCCACAAAAATTGCCATTCTAGCCTGTCAAAAGCTTTTTCAGCATCAACTGATAATACGGCGCAAGGCGATGTTATGTCTGCTGCAAAAATGAATAACATGCAGACATCTCCTGATATTATCTGATGAGAATCGGTTTTTCATAAAGCCTGTACGAAGAGTAGGCTAAATTTTATAAATAAACACACAGCAATTGTCCGCTTGTCCCCATAAGATGAATCTGTATTAAGTACACTGGAAGAGACAGACATCAAGTCTTTTTTTACACAAGGACTCTGATTTTGAATCAAAGAACAACCGTTTTGTATTTGGCCAGTGATTACATTTCAGCATAAGTATATTAGCCTACTAATGTGTGTGTTTATTTTACATTACTAGTCTAGACTGGTTTACTTTATTTTTTCCATTTTTGATACTGAAAACAAATATTGTTTTCAAATATTGCATCCATCTTTGTTTTCCTGCTCAGGTTAGCATGCCTCAGAGTCAAAGTAAAGACCTCAGCCTAATGGTGAATCTGCTCCATACAATCAAAAACACTGAACAGCAGAATGTGTGAAATATGAGCGTTTAGTTATAATGTCTAAACAGAAACTACGAAGGATTTTGACTTGTGATACAACAGCATAAGACATGTATTTAAAGAAAGCCATTTAGCAAACAGGTTTGTTTTTAGAACCAACTTGCCTCTGATTAATTTAATAACCATATAATGCCTATTTTAATATGCATGTGTTTTTTTTTTTCGAACTAAAGCGAACCTTTATTTTCTGTGCTGTCCCATTGGGATACTGAAGCATTCAATAATAATTTCACTGTTTAATAATGCAGACAGCAGCAGGAAAGGCATGTAGGCAGCAGTTAAACAATATACCAATGAAAGTGCTTGTGGCATTTCCAGGAAGAAGGACAGGGTGAAGAAAAATGCATCAAGGCTATGCAACTGATAAGAAATGTTTCCGGTTTAACGTCCTCGCCTTCAAAATAAGATGCAAACGTTTAGAAATCAGAACTTAATCATTTAACTGAATTAAGATAATTTAGTAGTTAAAGTTATGCACTGTCAAAGAAAACTGTCCGTTGACAGGATGCCAGAATTGAAGTATGTCATATTTAAAATATATATATTTCCACGTCTACAATGAGACAATTGTTGTGTCAGTTTTGATTGTTAAATCTTCCTGAATTATTTTTGTTTTATCAAATGAGGACATGAAGAAATAATGAAGGGGTTTCATCAGGACATTTTTGCCCTGAGGCATGTTCATGTCTGCACAAGATAGAATAAGCCTGTATCGATCCAGGAGGGAATTATGTTAATAAATGATAGAAATATGAACAGAAAGAAAGTAAAACATGTTTTAAATAAGATTGGAAGTAAGTAAACTATTCAGAAGAAATTAAATACAAAAATAATGCTGTTGCAGCATTCCCAGGTCAACACTTCTTCTGTCAATAGAGAAAGCCGCTCAATTGCCAACATCACATCTGCAAGCAGCATTGAGAGCGTTTCAGTCTTTAGAAACTCTATTTTTGTTTTGATAATGTACAAACGCAGCAAGAAGACCAACCAACAAACAACTATCTTCCACGTTAGGCTACATACTTATTTAATAATATGTATAAAACACATATTGGATCAGTCAGTGCATTAGGCAGGCATCTCCATGTCTTCTTTAACTGTGTCATTGCGACTCTTGTTTTGAAAATCAAAGAGCGGAAGTCCAGCATCAGGAACTTTCTCTAGGTTCCTTCAAAACAACATGGACTGGAATGAGGGCGATAATGTGAGTCGGTTTATGTTTCTTTCGCTGTTTCTGATGCTTGTATTGTTTCTGTTTTACCTGGTGGAGAACAACCTAACGTAGTGTACCCTAAACACATCACTGGTATCAGGTTGTTAGCATTTCCTAGCTAGCTTTTTGTAATTCTTCCTGGTCGGTAAGTTGCTGTGAGGCGGACTAACCTGTCCTCAGTGATACTCATCGGTTTCGAGGAAGCTGCTGTCAGTCTGCTAGCTTCTGTGGGCGTAGTTAGCATGCTGCTAGTTACCTGGCGGTTAACAGCAGCTAGCTAGCTAATCTCTCCTACACTCCAAATGTCACATTAAGCTTGCTTTCTTCGTGTAAAGGCATCCACTTCAGGGAATGTGTGTTTAATTTCTCTGGATGTCACGATGATGCATTGACAGCCAAGACGTGTTTTTAACAAATTATCTGCGTTAGTTACCTTTCTGTTCTTCTCCTATTGTTACGAAACAGTAATCCTCTCTCCATGGCAGTTTCTATTATCGATGACCAAAATATTTTCTGAATAGATTTATATCTGACCTATACAGCACTTTATTCTATATCACTATATCAAAGCATAATTTTATTAAAAGTTTGTTGAGCATGAGTTTTTTGCCATACAAGACAGATTTCTGTTTCACCCGATTCAGAAATTTAAATATCTTATCAAATCTTGTTACTTGAATGATTCATAAGTTGTATTTAACATCCAATATGTGAAAACAACAACATGATCACTTATTTTACACAGGGACACCTTACAAAATGCATCTTCCACCTTTGAGTAGTTGGGTGACCAGTGGGGGGCCCCCCAGGAGTCTGATTGTGTAACTGGCTAAATGAATAACCCTTATTATAAATGTCAGTTTAAGATTGCCATGTAGACCACTTTGGACCTTATATGTGTGTTTTCTTTGTGCATGTGTTGCAGGGTCACGGCAACATGCATGACAACTGTAACCACGGAAATACAGGTCATTCTCACAGTCATGGGCCCAGAGCACCGCATCCCTTCATGACGCCTTTTCAAGGACAGTTCCCTAATAAAGCTGATCAGGCGATGGACATCAGCCAGCAGCCGAAGAGACGCTCACACATGGACGACAGCGCCAGCTTGGACATAGTGAAGGCAACACAGTGAGTGAGGGACATCTCTGTCAACTGGTGGACACTCGTGAAGTGATGGAATGAATTCATGCAGCTTTATTTGAAATAAGTTTGGCTAAATTGTCGTTTTATATCCAATTTTGTAATTGTATTCAACAAGACCAAATGCCAGATTTTCTATCAACCACACACTATCTACTTTTTGAAGGTTGCAGATGCTCCTGTCAAACCTTTGTCTGTAATGTCAGTATTCAGGATGACATGTTTTATTTTGCAATAGATATTTCATTTTAACAATATCACCATAAAAAACAACATATGGGAAATAATTTGAAACCTTCCTTTGAATGGTTTATGACTGAAAATATGAAAACCACAAAGGAAACGATGTCACATCTTGATTATTGGTGTTGGTGTTTGGTTGTACAACTCTTGTGCAACTCTTCAACCAATCTCTGTCAATCATACCCTAATGTGGAACTATGCAAACTTATAACCAAATATTGAAAGCATATAACAGATTGGTGGTATATTTTCTGTTCATTCTCATGTTAAATGTTTTACTAGGAATGTTTTTAAAATGAGGCATGTTTTGTGTAAAACAGTAAGACAGTTCTGTTTTTATTATAATGATAATGATAAACCTATGAAAGAACATAGGAAGGAGAAGTAGACACACAACTGACAGTGCCATTGTGAATGTATGGCACTGACAACTATTTGAACAATGTATTTACACAGGAGTTATGACACAAAGCTTAAGGAATGCACATAGAGCTCTGTGTTTATTAAAAGTCAAATATGATGAGGGTTTTTATCCGGTAGATACAACTATAGTACAAGCTGCTCAAACCTGCCAGTGTGCTTTATGGGAGATTAGAAACTCGGCAGTGCTTGCAGGAAAATGAAATATTAATTTACTTTTCCAACTGATCAGTGCGTTGAGGTGCAGCAGAACAAAGGTCACACTTATTGTCAAAAATAATAATAATCTGCAGAGCCGCTCCTACCTGTCTTTTCATCTCACTACAGTAAATATATTGGTAACTATGAGTACACATACGGAAGATTTATTTTACACAGCCTAAAGCTATGAATAAATACATGTTTGACGGTTGACAACTACCGTCATTCAAGTGACTGTGACTCAAATGTTTTTATAGCTATAGCAGTAGTTTGTTATGTTTAGGCTTCTGTATTTTGTCCATTTTTGTTTTGTTTTGGAGCACTGCAAACTAAAGCATTCGATGGGGAGTTACTATTAATAGTATTATTATTCTGTGTGTGATCCTCTCAGGTTCGGTATCCTTGAGCGCTGTAAGGAGCTGGTGGATGCAGGATATGACGTCAGGCTGCCGGACAAAGAGAACGTCACTCTGCTGCACTGGGCGGCCATCAACAACCGCGCAGAGCTGGTCAAGTAAGACCTGCAGATAACTATTCTGTTTGAGCAGTTACAAACGGCTGAGCCAACTGAAATACAACACGCCTCAAACAGGAAATGTTTTAATTTCCTTTTTTTTTCTTCCTTGACAGGTTTTATATTTCTAAAGGGTCATTAGTTGATCAGCTTGGTGGTGACCTGAACTCCTCTCCTCTTCACTGGGCCATAAGGTAATCTTTGCTCTTTTCTATTCCAGATTGTATTAAATCCCGTTATGATATGATTTATCCATCAAAAGGAATGTTTTAAGGGTCACCTATTATGCAAAATCCACTTTTTCATGTCTTTTATACAGAAATATGTGTCCCCTGAGATGCTGAAAGTTTCAGGAAAAAAGATTCACTCACTTTTTGTCCTGATCCATTTATATAAAAATCTGAAAATGAGCTCATCAGATTTTGGCCACTTTATGATGTCATAACGATTTTTTGGGTTGTGTAACCATTAGCCAATCACCAACCAAGGTACCCCCCCCCCCCCCCACCTTATCACCTGAATCTCCTCCTAGAGCAACATTGTGTTCTTTGTAACCCAAGATCTCTCAGAGGGGCGTGGGGAGGGGCTCCTTATTTTCATCTAAAGTAACAGACAGAGAATCAGCACTTTTGAAACAGGTGTGTGTGTGTGTGTGTGTGTGTGTGTGTGTGTGTGTGTGTGTGGTGTGTGTGTGTGTGTGTGTGTGTGTGTGTGTGTGTGTGTGTGTGTGTGTGTGTGTGTGTGTGTGTGTGTGTGTGTGGTGTGTGTGTGTGTGTGTGTGTGTGTGTGTGTGTGTGTGTGTGTGTGTGTGTGTGTGTGTGTGTGTGTGTGTGTGTGTGTGTGTGTGTGTGTGTGTGTGTGTGTGTGTGTGTGTGTGTGTGTGTGTGTGTGTGTGTGATCGATCAGACAGGGCCACCTCCTCATGGTGATCCAGCTGATTAGGTACGGAGCAGATTCCTCCATCGCTGACGGAGAAGGTTACCGCGCTCTCCACCTCTCCATCCTCTTCCAGCACATGGGGATAGCAGCTTATCTCATGGCTAAGGGACAGGTCAGTCGCCACATACACACTCTTTATTTGTTTTAAACCTTTGTAGGAATCATTGTACCATCCTGGAGCTTGATATTTGTTTTTCTTTTAATTTGTTTGTATGGTAATTCTCTCATTTGCATCCAGGAAGTAGATGGGCCTGACTGCAACGGACAGACGCCCCTGATGTTAGCAGCACAGAAGATTATTGGGTGAGCATCCGTTACTAAAAACCACATTAGTTTCAAGGAAATAGTTAATACCTAAATATTATTGGTTAGTCACACCGTGAATAAAGGTAATGTCAATGATAAACTTTAACATTTGCAATAGGAATCTGACTTTTATCTGATGATATTGCACATGTTGTCTGCCCCCATTCAAGATTCAAAGGTTTTATTTTCATATGCACAGAGCTACAGTGTAGAAATGGCAATGAAATTCTTCTGACCTGAGCTCCTCCAACAATGCAACATATAAAAATAAAATCCAAAAATACAAAATAAGAAGTGCAAAAAGACTATATACATGTCAATATAATATGGGATATTGGATATGTACAAGAACAAAATATGAAATTAAATAATGTAAATTAAGACAAAATTAAATACGGTTTATTGCGGTGATAACTATTTATATAAATGAGTATATTGCAAGATGACAACAGAAATCACATATTTGACTTGCAATCACTGTGAACTAATAAACTGAGGTGAACAGAGAATACAGTCTTTAGTTTTTTCTGGGAATGCGTCTAAATTTAAGAAATATTTTCAAATTAAAAGCCTTTGAAAAAGCCTTTGTATTTATTAAAAACAAACAAAAAGTAACTCAGTTAAGTATGTAAGACAAAGTTGATGTTAATTCATGACAAAAATAAACAGCACATGTTTTTCTGTCCTAGGCCTGAACCAACAAATTTCTTAATAAAAAATAACGCCTCAGTGAATGCGGTGGACAAAGTGAACAGGAACACTCCGCTCCACTGCGCCGTGCTGGCAGGAAACGTGGACGCCGCCCACATCCTGTTGGAAGCTGGGGCCAGCGTGGATGCGGAAAACCTCAACGTAAGTTTGACTCACACTGAGAGCGACACGTATCTCTGTCAGCGCTAAGTGTTAAAACTGAGAAATAAAGGCTTCGATGTAACCCTCTGGCGTCAACAGTGAATCTATTCTGCACTTTGTTACGAGTGCAACATTTTGAAGACATTACAAGGACTCTTAAAGAGCAACTTGCAGGTTAGAGACCCCAGTAAATAAATGTGTAGGAAAATGATGTATACACTAGATTTTCCAAAAAATATACATAAATATACACTGCAGTGACATCTGGCGTCGTTTTTGTAAGACATTTTTACTTCCGCATAAAAAAAGACCACCCGCGTGTGACGTCACATTAGGGAGAGCGGCCGGTCTAACGTATTAATAAACATGGATCACAAAGCTAGTTTTGACACAGAAGAGGTTGAAAATGTATATTCGTATGCATATGACGGACCACAACCTTATAACGATGAGCCTGCTAGGCGGCCAAGAGACCAGGAGCAGCCAAGGATTAGAAGAAATAACGGCCATCGGAGAGAAATGGAGTTGTGGTGTGAGGAGAACCAGTGGAGAACAGAGCAGCTGTCTTGGTGAGTGACCGGCGTTAGCTACAGTTAATGTTAGCTAACGTCGGTCACAGGTGATTGGATCAATCACCTTCTATCATGGGCCACTTCTGATTGGTTAACAATGGCTGGTACATGTGGAGCACAGCACTTCTGATTGGTGTGGATGACTGACACACAAGAAGAACAAAAAAATATATATAAAAAAATATATATGTTAAAAAAAATCGCAGGCTTTGCAATTTGATAATCGCATCATTTCAAATTTCGATTTAAAATCGATTAATCGTTCAGCCCTACTACCAACTACTACCGTGAATTTGGCAGAGAAGGAGTCCGAGAAAGTTGCTCCCCTATGTGACGTAATATGACGCGTTTGACGTAAAAAATAAACAGTTTTTAGTAGCAGAGCTCAAAACGGCTATGTTCCCCTCTGAAATCCTGCCCTTATGTCTTGTAAAACATATGAAATCCTGCATTCACTTTTTTAATTGTAATGTTCAGGCAAGGTTAAGCATAAATGTAGTAAGAAAAAAAAAACTGCAAGTTGCTCTTTAAGGCCCGGACACACCAAGCCGATTTCGGCCGTCGATAGATGTCTGGCCGTCGATGAGCGTCCTGTCACCCTACTCAGATTGGTGTGTCCCGCACCGTTGTGTCTTTTCGGCCGTGCCGACACCTTCTGCTCTCGGTTGAACATGTTGAATCGGGAGTCTATCGGCAAAAGGCTGTCGGCATAAGAAATCACTCTGATTGGCTGTTCAGTGTAGGGAATCAGTGCATGAGAAGCGAGGTACGCCAACAAACGATTAAGAAGGCACACACAGACGGCTATTATTTTTCATTTTCATCTATCTGCTTCCACAAGCAACAGTCTGGCTGATACCGCCAGTACCGCATTAAACATGTTTCCGATGGACGAGAGTGAAAATAGAACGCACACGCTATTTGTTGTTTGTATATATCACGCAGTCTGTCTTCCGGTTGCCTCTTTTGAAAGACGAATACATACTACTGCTGCTAAGGAGAGTTATTGCCACTCACGCATGCGCAGTGCGTACGTGCTACTTGGCCATCGGCTGAAGTCTTTGCGGTGTGTTCCCGTGCCACTTTTTGGCCAAGACAGTCGGGTCCGTCGGGACGTGTTCTTTGGTGTCAGTTTGGTGTGTCAGGGCCTTTAGTTTCATTTGTAATACTTACTTGAATAATTATGTCACAAGCATTGGTTTTGTTTTACAGAGAAGAGAGGTTAAAGCCCAAAGAGTCGGATACATAGTTAGATACAGATTTTAAAAAAACACTGCACATACACTGAAAGCAATACTATCTGTTATTTCCAATTGAATGAATGGTGAAGCATTTCTTCTTCTGTGTTTTCCACTTTAGGGTCACACCCCCATCGACTTGGCCCACCAGGTGCACAGCCCTTTGCTCATCCACATGCTCAACCATGTCAAACAGGAGAGGATTCGCTCCAACTCGCGCTGCCTGCGGATTGTCAACAGATACAGGGTAAACACACACTAAAGACCACCCCCATAACATCTAAATTACAAATGTTAAACATTTTGATAACAATAAATCTCTAGTATCTTTGTAGAGATGTAAGCTGTAACACCTTCCTGTATTTCCAGGTCTTTCTACAGTTTCTGCTCTGCACCGCCGTTTTTGGCAGTGTGGGTGCCATAGTGGATATGAACTCTGAGTCCTGGCTGCTGAAAGGGGTCCTGCTAGCCTGCGTGATCGGGGTGGTCAATTTGGCTGCAAGGTAAGGACACTTTTCTACTGAGCTTCATGTAAAAGAAGAAAGGATTTATAACAGCTTAAAAATACATTCTGCAGTGTCCCACCCATTCATTCACAGTGGTTGACGGACGTTATGTCCTGCATGAAACTTGAAAAGATCAGATATTCACTTCTGTTACGTCCGGCTCGTGGAAAGTAACATGTAACCAGTTGAAATTGGTAAATTGGAAGTTGTTTAATGAAAGTGTGCACTAAATTTGGCAACAAACAGCCACAATCAAAACAAAAGGCCACAAAGGCACCGGTTTCAATAACAAACAAAAGGAACTAAGGTAGACTCTTTAAATAAGAGCTTTCACAACTTAATACCTAAACTAAACAAAAACTAACAAACACATAAACAAAAGAAAACCTCACTTCTAAAGTGGAAAAAGGAATCGGGCTAACAAAAATAGGCAGTGACAAAACACAGCCTGTGTACAAGTTAACCACAGTTAACGTTGTTGGGATATATATTCTTTAAATCCTCTGGAGCAGAGTGAGGAGCTGTGGATTATTGTTATTGATTAGTGCATCAGTGTTTCTTAGGGTCAAAAACACTAAACTCATGAATTAAAATGAAAGCGTTTAGTTTAGTATTCACCCCAGGTGAATAGGGTAATTTTGTTTAACTTAAAGGTATCAGCTATACATTTCTCCAGTTAATTACTTACAATAAGGCAATTGTTTTTTGTATTACAAGTTTTCTGAAATAGCATGTTTAAATATGCAAATTATCCATTATCTCATTAGGTGGCGAAAAACAAATCTCCAGGTTCACTTTGAAATCTATAAAGAGAGACTTGGCCTTTATAATTTGGAATTGAAAAACGCACGACAGTCTTTCTTCTCTGACATCATTACCAAAAACAATGCACGTGCCTTGTTTGCTACCGTCGACAGACTAACTAACACCCCAGTGTCAGTAGCCTCTGAATTTCTATCCACCAGGGCATGCAATGATTTTGCCTCCTTCTTCACTGACAAAATTCAGAGAATCAGACAAGCAGTCAGTGCCTCTGCATCAGGAACAGCAAATGTGTTGTCCCTATGTCCACTTAACATCAATTCAAACACCATGACACAATTCCATCAGATTAATGATGATAACCTAGAGGACATTATTCAACTTCTGAAATCCTCCTCCTGCTGCCTTGATATTATTCCAACAGGATTTTTTCAAAAATGTTTTTCGTTGCATGGCCTCAGATCTACTTCATATAGTAAACAAATCTCTTCACTCAGGTATTTTTCCACAGGCCCTGAAAACTGCAGTCATTAAACCGCTCTTAAAAAATAATAATCTAGATGCTTCAGTAATGAACAATTACAGGCCCATATCAAACCTGCCATTTCTAGGTAAAATCATTGAAAAAGTTGTTTTTCAACAGTTGAGTAATTTCTTGCATTTAAATAACTGTTTTGATGTGTTCCAGTCAGGCTTTCGTCCAAACCACAGCACTGAGACTGCTCTTGTAAAGGTCTTCAATGACATCCACTTAAACACAGACAGTGGCAGAACTTCAGTGTTAGTATTATTAGATCTCAGTGCTGCGTTTGACACTGTTGACCACAGCATATTACTAGACCGACTAGAAAACTGGGTGGGACTTTCGAAAACAGTTCTAAATTGGTTTGAATCCTACTTAAAGGACAGAAACAACTTTGTTTCTATAGGTAAATACACATCTGAGTTGACAAATATGACATGTGGGGTACCTCAAGGCTCCATCTTGGGGCCTCTTCTCTTTAACATCTACATACTACCACTGGCTCAGATAATGAAAAACAACAAAATAAGTTACCATAGCTATGCAGATGACACACAAATGTACGTAACAATTTCACCAGGAGACTATGCTCCAATTCAAACACTGAGTAAGTGCATTGAACAAATCAATGACTGGATGTGTCAGAACTTTCTCCAATTAAACAAAGATAAAACTGAGGTAATGGTTTTTGGAGCCAAGGCAGAACGTATAAAAGTTAGCGCTGAGCTGTAGTCATAGACTCTGACCTGAGTTTCAACAGTCACATTAAAACAGTTACTAAATCAGCCTACTATCACCTAAAGAATATATCTAGGATTAAAAGACTAATGTCACAGCAGGATTTGGAAAAACTTGTCCATGCTTTTATCTTCAGTAGACTGGACTACTGTAATGGTGTCTTCACAGGTCTCACTAAAAAATCTATTAGAAAGCTGCAGCTAATTCAGAACGCTGCTGCTCGAGTCCTCACTAACACTAAGAAAGTGGATCACATCACTCCTGTTCTGAAGTCTTTACACTGGCTTCCTGTGTGTCAAAGAATAGATTTCAAAATACTGCTGCTGGTTTATAAAGCTTTGAATGGTTTAGGCCCAAAATACATTTCTGACCTACTGCTAAATTATGAACCATCCAGATCTCTCAGGTCTTCAGGGACTGGTCAGCTTTCTGTCCCCAGAGTCAGAACTAAACATGGAGAATAGATGTTTTTAGGTATACAATGTTGTATAATTCAGGCTATGAATGATATATGAATAAACCCTTCTGTAAAAGCCTTCATAATATTGATAGGAATATAACTGGAAGGTTTGGTGTATGTAAGTGCTACTGAAGTTGAAATTTCGAACTCAGAGTAGGAGAACAAACTCATTTTGAGAAAACGACCTTTAAAGATTGCAGTGAGGCGCTATCTAAACCCTCCTGTTCTTTGGATGACAGCTTGCGCATCGACGCACTCCGTGAAGGTATCTCATGTTCGGGGTCATTTGTTTTTTGTATAACCTTGCTTCGTGCAAGTGACAATTGTTGTCGTCTTCTCTGTGAACGGTTTTTTCGCCGTTCTTTTGCCATTTTGAGATTTCAATTTCTAGCGGAAAGCTAACCAGGAAGTGTTTTACACACCACGTGACGCATCTGAACGAATCACGTTGTCAGAAATTGACACCAGCCAATGAGATTTCCTTTCTTGGTTTAAGATCCCTTTGTGCTTTCACGATTGGTTGCTGATACAAAGGAAATGACCATATTTGGATCTGATGAGATTGTGGAGGAGAGACGGAGCTTTCCAGCGATACCTCTGTTGACATGGTGCACACAGCGGTCGCGGTACTTTATGTTACGTTAGAATTAGGGCTGTCAAACGATTAAAATGTTTAATCAGATTAATCACAGCTTAAAAATTAATTAATCATGATTAATCACCATTTGAACTATGTCCAAAATATGCCATTTATTTATGTATATTGTTGTGGGAATGGAAAGATAAATGAAAGAAGGCGGATATATCCATTTAACATACAGTATCTATGTTTATTATAACATTTTTCTGCGTGTCAAAATGAAAGACAGCCCACACACCTATCAATCATCAAACCGTGGGGTCTCAATTCATTACGTGTTGATTTCTATCAACGGGGGAGTACTTCAGGAAAGTCGACGGGGGGGGGGGGGCGGCTCGTGGAGTACTTCGTGACCACAGAGTGTGAACGTTGTGATCAGCTGTTTTAGCGCAGTTCTCCAGTGAAGGGGGGGGGAGTCTCCCTCCGCAGCCGGTTGGCGTAGTTTTGGCACAATTCCGTTGTACAGACCGACGTTAACAGCAGCCCTGTCTGTGCACACGGAGACCGATTCTGTCGTCCGGTGATCTAACCGCCTTCTGGAAAAGCTTCACAAGTACATCGGTACGCAAATGCGCTTTGTGACACAAGTGACGGTACGCATTTCAGATTACGCACATAACCTGCGTACCAGTTATGTGCACCCCTGTACTACAGCAAAAGTATTCTCCGTCGGGACTTCCTGCAACAACACCACGCCGTTATCAAAGATGTTCTATTGAGAAGACGATCACTACGTGACAAAAGTTTTCAAAACCGTGGCTACTGAAATCAATCTTACTAACTGCTGTCTGTGCAATTTACTCCGCGCGAGTTGGCAGACTTTATTTTGCTTCCTTCAACATCATTTTTCATGGTGGGGCTAAGCCATTTCTTGGTATGGGTGTAGCCTACCCCAGCCATACCCTGGCGCTGCCACTGGTGGCACGTATGGGGCGGGCCATTCTGCACATGCGTTGAATGCGTTACATATTTTAACGCAATTAATTAAAAAAATTAATTACCGCCGTTAACGCGATAATTTTGACAGCACTAGTTAGAATGCTAACTTTTGGTGAATTTAGGACGCAAATAGACAAACTATAGTAAAATAGACACTTAAATGTGTATTTTGTACGTTTTCCTTCCAAAAGCCTGAAAGAAAACATGTTATAGAATCAAAATAGCACAAAATCTCAAAATTGACCAGTAGGCCTACTTGAAAAACGATGTTTTTGCCTGCCGTGTCTCGCCTTAATAAGCACATGTTCAATGTGAAAAGTGACAGATATATAGATATAGATTAGTTGCAATTTGGTGCTATATATATATTTAAAAAAAAAAAATATATATATTTTTTTAAAAGCCTTGAATTTCAGGGGGGGCTCGGGGCTCCGTTGGCGGGGCGTAGCGCAGCGCCCCTCCAAGACAATGGTAGGGGAAACACTGCAAATGTATACATGCATATATATTCATTCAACAATGTTTCTGGTAATTAATCGTATGAGGCTCACAGGCAGTGAATGTAGGGGATTACTTTAGTCGTTATTATTGTTTGTTTTATGTTTTATGAAACCACCATCTCATTTGTATGCATATATTTTGCTTTCCATTTCTAAATGACAAAAACTGGTTATGCATTGTCGTAACGCAATAAACCGATTTTTGATCTAAACATAAACATTCTGCTTCAGGTCACGTTTGCCTGCTGCTAACAGGTTGTATGTTGTTTAATAAGAAATGTTTTTTTTCTGAACAGGAACTTCCCAAGTCCTGGCTTCCAGAGCCTCCTCCCTGCCACAGCTCTCATGGCCTCAGTGTTCTGGATGATCGTCACCTGGTGCCTCTGGTTCCTGCCAGATATCCTTTTTTGGAAGGAAACATAAAACAGTTATGAGACAGCTATCATGTGATGTTCCCTGCAAATAAGGGTTTGTTTTGCATTTCTGTTACCTCTGCTGTTTTATTCTTTTGATCAAGCCCATGAATGGAGTTTCTTAACCTTTGACCCCACATGGGCCCAGTGCCACGGCTCAGGCTTTGTTCACTGTGAATGCCACCGCTCTGCTCTACTTTTACCTCCGCACCTGCAGGACCGACCCAGGCTTCATCAAGGCAACTGAAGAAGAGAAGAAAATGGTGAGAGGGACATTATATGTTGACTCTGCATACAATGATCTCTATAAAACATTTTCTGACAAATTAGCTGGGTTTTGTTTGTTTGTGCCGTCAGAATGTGTTGGTGTTGGCTGAAGCCGGCGGCCTGGAACCCAGGATATTCTGCACGTCCTGCATGGTGAGGATCTGAACACAAACACTTTATACAACGCTGGTCTATCAACGCAAGCAGTGCCGATTATTGTGTTTGTTATGGTTTTCACAGATTAAGAAACCGATGAGAACGAACCACTGCTTTAACTGTGACGCCTGTGTGGCCAAGCAGGACCACCACTCCATCTGGACCAACGGCTGCATCGGTACGACTCCTCGGAGCAAGTTACCAGGCATTAGAGAAGATACATTAATGACGTGTTTTGTTACATGAACATCATCTTCAGAAAGTGTTATTTAGAAAAATGTGATTATATTTACCCGTGTAGGTAAATAAAAAACAAATATTATAAATATTACCGTAATAAAACAGTAATAGCAGCAAATAAAATAATTGGAACTTAACATTTTATTAAATTAAATTAAACATTTACACACTTGAGAATAATGTTATAAATATAAAAATATGTTAAATATTTGTTTCTCTAATAGTGGAGGTGCTTTATTAAGGGCCTGAAAAAGTTTAATTTGCATCAAAATTCACACTGGTAAAACTGGACCATTGACATGTACTCTATCTGTGTCAAAAACATTGGTACAAAACAAAAAATATTATTGTCATATAGGTAGTGTAAGGATGATCTTAAAAAAGGCTGCTTATAACTCATTTGTGCCCAAAGAAAATCTTTGATATAATAAGAAAAAATCACCTTTCTGCTTTGTCTTCCAGGTGCGAGGAACCACCACTACTTCATCCTCTTCCTGTTCTCCCTCATGCTGATGGGGGCCTGGATGTTCTACGGTTGCCTCAAATGTTAGTACTTTTGCATTTGGTGTAATAACAGACTCTGACGCAGTATACACTCCTCTTGATACACATGCCTGTGCTGTGTGTGTTTTCCAGACTGGGCGACTCACTGTGTGCTGCATTACGAGGAGCAGGGCCTGTGGGGGGTGGTCTCGGTGCTGGTCACCTGCTCCCCCTGGCTGCTCAGCGTCTTCCTGCTCGCCTTCTACCACACCTGCTGGTCCGGCCTCACGCTGCTGCTGCAGCTCTACCAGGTGACCGCAAAGATCCTATCAGGAGTGTCATACAATCCAGACTCAAACTGAAGAGAGACCTCCGAATGAGTGTGTTATTTAGGTTTTTGTGCATGTAAATGGTCTGCATAGGCTAAAATCCCAAAGTTCCCTCCAGACGGAGTTTTGTCTCCAACACAACAAGACCTTTTTGAACATTAAAGATGTAATGATCACTGTCTTTTTAGGGATGTAACGATACCAAAAACTCACGGTACGATAATATCGCGATAACAAGTCCACGGTACGGTATTTATCGCGATATTGAATAATAAAGGGAAAAGAAAAAAAATGTTACTCGGAAAATGTTTCTTTATTAAATAATAAATCTGATTTGAACAGCATTTTAGTCGGATAGCAGTATTTTAAAGTGTCAAAAACAAAGTGACAGTAACAGACTGGAACAAGAAAACCAGTGTTTTTGTACCTACTAGTACTACCAAACAGAGTAGGCATGTTCTTTGCGCCACTGCATCTCACAAATAAACAAGGACATTTAATAATTAGACCCTGCAATAAAATAAATCAAGTTTCACTTTAGTTTTTCAAGTAACTCAACTCACACTCACTAGTCACTCACTCAGCATCATCAGACAGGTTTTTAGGAATATGAGAATGTCCACATTTCCAGGTATTTATAAGCTGGGATGTTTGGGCATTTACAATATCCCCTGCTCTGTAAAAAACTCTCTCGCTTGGTACTGATGTTGCTGGGACAGCAGTGGTCGCGTTAAAGGAATATTTTATTTAACAATGACGGAAAAATCTGAAAGCAGTCTGTCATTTTGACAGATTAGAACAAACTCGGAACAGCGCCAACGTTTCCCCGCAGCGAGGCTCTGGTGTTATGCCGTGTTATGCATGCCCTCCAAAAGGAAATTATATAGTTTCCAAACCATACTTTGCCGTACAGATCAACACATGTCTGGGAGGTTTTGCTTTACGCTGTGTGCGCTCCCGCGAGGTGCATGCACACACGGCATAACACCGCCCCCCCCCCGTTGACAGTTCACGAGCGTGCTCTCTTGTGAACTGTTCAGACCCGACGGGTAATAAACTATGGTAATAAGGGATTATGACGGACATTTTACGATCCTGTCTGTCAAAATGACGGACAGCGAAAAAGTCTTACGCCACCTCAGTGGGACGGAGAGATATGCTTTGGCCATGGGTGACAGCAGTGGGTCAAACTGCATTGTCTCTCCACCACTTCAAAAACAATACCGTTTTTGCCAAGAAGGTGAGGATTATTGACAGGGCGAGATATAAATATACTGTTGGTACTTGTCAATGTCTCTAGGTGTGTAAATGTAGCCCTGTAAATACGATGTCCTTTTGTGTTCTGTTGTTTTATGTTCATGTTGTAACCTACTTGCTGCCATGTTGGACAGGTCTCTCTTGAAAAAGAGATCGATGATCTCAATGGGACCACCTGGTTAAAAAAAAGTGTTTAAAAAAAAAAAATCGCGGTAGATATTGTCAGTCTCACGACGGTATTGGGACGTTTATTTACCGCGATATTCGGTATATGGTTACATCCCTACTGTCTTTTCATCCCTGAAATGTTCAAATATTGCATATAAAACCATTTAGAGTTCGATTGGAAATGTCTCCTCAGTGTTTGATGTTTTCTTTGTGCCGGAGCAGATTGCCTTCCTGGGACTGACCACAGCAGAGCGGACCAGCCTGACGATGCACCAGAGGAAACAGCGACAGCCTGTCCCCCTCAAACAGAATCCATACAAGTGAGTTCATATTACTGACGCCACTTTGTCGTCACAATCCTTTACAACGATTTTACTGAGCGCTGCTCTTTGATGCCAATGATTTCTTTCCGGTGGAAAACACTTTAAATCTACATGTGACTTCAGAGGATACATGTCTTTAGTTAATGACTGAGTTTAATTAGGATGCAGGGGGACTTTATGTGTTTTCAGTCAAGGTCTTTTGTATTAATGCATGTCTTCTTGCATATTCCCCCTGATTCATTATTAAACACACAGTGCCAAACACTCTATTCAGTATCTATGGAGCTACAAGCGGCAATACTAAGTGGCTTACCTGAAAAAGTGTGATAATAAGATGGAATGATAGAGCTTGAATAAGCTTAGTTTGTTGGGCCTTGAACAGATGGAGCTCTGCTTTGGAAGTTAACTTTAGAAATTATTTTTATAAAAGTCCAGTGATTTGTTAAATAAGAAGAAGACAGAGTTATTATATCAAATGGACATCATTGAAAGCTTGCAATGCTGGACTTGATTTCTGAGGAAAGAATACTACTAGGTTAAAGGATGGCACATTCATATGAAGGTTTTATAAACACGAATCAATCTTTTTCATACTCTTTCAGCACCATCAGTTCAAAACATGCTTTATATTTCCCTAAAGATGCAAGTTTCAGGAAACACATACAATTCCAAAAATATAAATGAGTACAGAAAAACACATTTTAAATATCATTGGTAGACATGAACCGTGTGAACAATATTGCACACCATGACGGCATTTTATATCAAAAACATATTTTATTTAGTCACCACTCACTGATCCCCCTCTCCTGATTGGTGTGTCTGCAGTTTGGGCGTGATGAGGAACCTGGCGTCGTTCTTCCAGCTGCGCTGCTGCGGCCTCTTCAAACCGGCCATCATCGACTGGACGCAGCAGTTCCCCCCCGGCCGCGACCAGCACGGGTTCGGACACACCGACTTGGTCTGACCCCTCCCTGCCACCCCACTCTCAGGGTCGAGGGTCGGACTCTCACAGTGGTTCTGAACCAAAAGCACAAAGTGTATTTATTTATTTTTTTAAAGGGTTGGCTCCATGTGAAGAGAGAAGTTGGGAAACACAAGGCATCGTGTAGATATCATTTGTTCCGGTTGCTCTTTGTAAAGACTGCTGCTGCCTTATACTTGACCAATGTAAGTGAAATCACACAAATGTGTTAATTTTGGTGAGGTTCAAAAACCTTTAAAGGCCTAAATTGTAATTTGAAGTTAGGAGATGTTTTTATAAACACATCAAGCCTATTTTGTATCATGTTCTGATGGAAAGAAGGACCTTTGTACGTGTAAACAGTTGGTTTTATGACTTTTGTAAGAGTTGCATGTTTGATAACAAATACCACTATTCAGTAAAGCAATGTTGTGCCTGTCTTCTTAACTGGCTCTGTGTGGACTATCAGGCCTTTACATACAGGGGTGGACAATATAATAGAAACACTGTAAATCAGTAAATATCTATGTGTCGAGGCTCATAAATGTCCAGCTTTTGCAGATTGTTTAACCCTGGTCATTTTTCAACCCTGATTTTGAAGACTTCCTAACCAGAAAGAACCTATTCTTGACTTTTTTGCAGCATGATGTGTCACCATCAACCGACCTGACAGTCACAATTTTGTCTTCAAAAGTCTATTTACTTATATTTTGTATTAAAATTGAGACACATGTCTTTGTTTCATATGAAATGAGTCTGTTAAGGTAGCCCCCAAAGGCACACTCTTTGCTCTGAATGGTTTCCTCCATGTTCTCATCACTGCTAATTTGATAGTGCCAGATAAAGGCTCTAATTTTAGCTTGACAAAAACATCTAATCCCGTTACGCTCTGCACGGCTGCTCACACATAATTGTTTGGGAAGCTAACACGTTCCATTGGTTAATCACTTGTTGCCCTGATAAATGTAATTTAATTATGGCAAAGAATTATTTATGAATGCAAAAACAGTTTGATAAATAATTAACTTTAACAAAATGAGACTGCTAATTTTCTTCTCAGCGGTAAGGAAATCATTTAATTGACTAATAGGCAGGGTTGGGCAAGTTGTAATCATCAAAACTATAATAAGTTATTTTACAAACAAAAGGATTATCTAATTATTTTAATTATGAGTGGTTCCTATTCTTTTCTGCGTGTGAGGTACACATGGACCACAGACTGTATTTAAATTATTTCTTCACTTTAATAAAGAATAAATCAATTCAGGATACATTTTAGGGTAACAAAATCATTTTATTGTGTACTCACAATGAACATAAGTATTATTAGTTAATCTCTAATAGTGACCTTAAATATGCCTCGACTCAGCTGTTATTTGACCAGGTGCTTCAATCATGCATTACAAATATCATCCAGTGTATGGCTCCATTGAAACAGCTGCTGTGTGACAGTGATGTGAACCTTAAACCAGAATGGTTCACTGCTGTTACTCCAACATGGCGGCGTTCCCCAGTCCAAATCCTTTAGGGCCGAAGTGTTTGGCGTAACAAACTGAAGAGAATTTTGAAAAACAAGAATAAGTTCAAGTTATACCACAAATAAAAATGCTTCCTGTTCTATAAAAAAGTTGTAGGGTTGTAACTGCCATTTTTATTTCTGAAAAACTAGCCAATTTCCAGTGTGTGTACCTTTACAGTACAGCTCTCCCTCCTTGTCTGTCACTGTGGTCGAATCCAGACTTTTAGCACACAGAGCGCAGCGGAAACAGGTTTTATGCCAGGGCTACACACACACACGCACATACACGGTTATTATACAAGTATTGAGTATTATGTAACTCAATTTCTTAACCTTTATTAATGTAAAAAATAAAGGTTAAGAAATACTTTCTTCTAAACTGAACAAACTTGATCTTAAAACCTATAAACTTTGTCAAGGTGACTACAGTTAGCGATGTAGGCCACCTTTTTGATAACTTCAAAATGTACATTTTCAAACACAGTTAAAACTGGTAGTACATAATAACAGGACATTTACAATTTAAGTTGTCCAATTTTAAATGAATTTAAAGTACATTTAGTCATACTGGAAAGGTAATGTGACCATATCCTCAGAGGAAAGGTCATTAAGGTCACAAGGATGTATGTTATTGGGTCCTTAATGATCTGCAGTTGATTTCATTAAATATTAGGGCCTACAATTCTGTTGTAATTGTCTAACAGTCAGGTTGGTTGTTTTTTAGACATTTTCTAGCTTGTGTGTGTGCAATAATGTATTTTGGGGCCAGAATGTTTCTGTTACTGTTACAGTATGAATGCATCATGATTGCACATAACCAATTGTCCCATTAGTATAGACTTCTCATGCTGGCTGTTACAAATCCCTGAACTGAGTCCCAGCTCCGTCAGCATCTCGTTACTCCATCATGGCTGACAGTGTCTGCAGCTGTCTGCACTCACTCAGCCTTTCTCAATCAGATCGTCAGCCTTTGGGAGTTCATCACCTTCAGTCTCTGTTTGAGGGCAATGACTTTGCCACAGAGTTTCTGCTAGAGTTTAATTATTTTTGCTGTGGTTTTGGTTCCTGCCTGCAACTGCCCAGTTAGAAGAGCTACTGGCTTTTCTGTCTGTCCCTAAGCAAAGCTCCTTATTCTCTGCTCCTGTTTCACCTCTTGTTTGGGCTCTAAGAACACATTGGTAGTTTTATGGACAACAATTAAAACACTTTTTAAAGAAGCATCCTGTCTGTCTGCTAGTGCCACAGGACAGTAACAACAACAATGAAGTATAATCCGTAGAAAAAGGTTGTATACATACAATTACAACAGACTACAGCTTACCTTCCCTGCTCCCATCACCTTCTCTGCTGCGTAGACGGCTTTAGAGCAGCGAGGGCAGCGGTCTGAACATCCAAACTTCTGGGAGGATTTATTCTCACTAGAATTTGAAGAAGCTGGTCGTGGTTTAGTCCTAGAAAAAAATAATTTAAAACAAAAACATTTGTAATGATCTCTGGTCACTAGAGTTTGACTTTCGTACATGTAGTTTGATTATTGTGGGGTTTTGATATGTTATATACACCATTCCTTTTATATATTCACAATCATATTCAATAGTTTTTCACTCATGTCAGAGTGGAACTTTCTCTGAAAGAGCAGTAAGACATCATGGTAGCTACACTAAAGCTTTATTTACTGTTTTTTTCCTTAAATGTAGAAGATAAACAACATTAAGTTTAAGACTAAAATAGACACTTTTCTGCAGCTGTTTAGAACGGAACCTTCTTCATACTGGAGTTACAGGTGGATATCTTCAATAATGTGCCTGTAAAAACCCCTATGTGGCTCAACACCATTCACTCTAGATGTGGGTGGAATGACCCTTTAATGAAAACCCAGGCTCCTGTTTCTAACCGCAGTGAACACATACTCTTGAGGCTGCAGGCCGGCATATCGAGGAGGGTCTGAGCTCAGAGCTCCAGCTCCCTGCCCGTATCCATAGCCTTTGGGCCCATATTTCTTGCCATAGCAGGACTTGCAGTAAATCTCAGACTCATGTGCTGCAACCGTGGTGCTGTCCAGCCCTTTTCTGCAGCCCACTGTGTGAAAGAAACACAAACATACTAGACATTTGCATCATATGTTGTCTGACCACAAGGCTAGGGAGAATGGATTCAGTTTGCCTAGCGGGGAGTGTCATGGTGGAGTCATGGAGGGTAAATACAGCTCCCACTTAGCTGGTTTTATCAGTCAACAGTGACATTACACAAAGACAGATGTCTTGTGTTTCTATTTGTAGGAAGAGGAGAGGGTGTGAGGTGAATGTTCGAGAAAAGATGAACACTTAGCATGATGGTTGAGCTAATAGCAGGCTTTTAGAGCTCCCACTGGAACAATCCAGCAGTCACACAGGCTCACATGTTACCAGCTGGTGGGGGTTTGAAGAAAGCAATAAGAACATGAGGTGTGCCTTGATTAGATAACTGCAGCTGGTGAGGGACAAAGGAGTAAGAACCTTAACTGCATCACAGCAGGAGATATTCAAGTCATTACAGATGGTCAAACCAAAGGATAGGAGGGGGAACTCCACCGTCCAAGTCCAAGAAAGGCTATTCAATAACTAGAACAGATTGGATGAGGAAAAGGACATGTCTATAGAGTAAATGTAATTAATGAGAGAATATGGCCAGTGCTTGTTTAACAGTGAAAAGAAAAGAGCAGCAATAGGAGGTTGAATTATAAAAAGAGTGAGATTATTTTATTAAAATATAGAGATGAGGGAAAAGAGGAGATGAAGTCAGACAAACGATGGGGGGAAGGGAAAGAAATAGCAGTAACAAAGCCAGGAGAAAAGAAAGGAAGTAGGCAGATTAGAAATACATAGATCTTTGAAAGAAACACAAAAGAGAAAAAAGTAAAAAGAAGAGGAAGAAAAGAGACGGTTTTGAACACTTTGAATGGAACAAATAAAGTAAAAAATGCGAACAAATAAAACTAAAAGCAGATTTACTGAAGAAGAGAGTGATTCAGATAGAGGCTGCTGTGAGTCTTCTGACAGTTCAGAAGCAGATGGCCCCTTGATGTGTCAATAAGAGCAAATGGGACTGAAACAATGTTACACCGCTCTTTACTCTGCTGATCTACCATGACACACGACACACTGGTCCAGCAAAGAGAGGGGCTCACTGCAGATGAAGCAGGTCTTATGGAAGCTCCGGCCATTACACTGGACCTCCTCTGCATGGTACACTGTCTTCTCACACGCCGCACACTTAGCTCCACCTCCCAAGTTTGGCATCTTAGAAAAACAAAATAAAACAAGCTTAGATGACTTAATGACTAATTTCATTGAAGATTACTGACTCTCTCAAATGTGAAATAGTCTAATAGGGCCTGACCAACCAATAATGGTCATTAAAGATTACTCTTGTTTTTTGTGTAAATAATTTAATCAAGTGAAGTGTGCCCATAATATATCTTAGTGTCTTCAAATCCCTTATGTCTGACCAACCAACAAAAAACTCAGACATTCAGTTTATGATTATATGAAACTGCAGAAAAACTGATTTTCTTTTACATTTCAGAAGCTGAATTGAGAGTGAGAGCATACTTGTTTCTAAACAATTTGAAGATTTATCATAATGTTTTAAGTACATTTTTATAAAGTAATTGTTCCAGCTCCAAAATAAAAGAGATCTGCACCACCAGGATTGTGGGTTGAAAATGATTTTAGCCAAAATAATGCTTTTAGAGTTCAAATTGAAATCAAAAATAGCATATCTTACCATACCATACATTCTAAAAACCTAACCACACCTCATTGTGATGTCTTGACCTCCTGTGTCTTTCTTAATTTCCAGTCTGATGATTTAAAAGTCTCTTACAAAGCACGACTTGTATTTCCCCATCAGTTTTAAAGCTTCTCATCTCAATTCGACTCTATTGTCAGCCGACACTCCAGTTCCTGCTCATATCAGAGGCTGCCCATCACCTCACAGGACTGGAATGTGATATTCTGGGAGCAGAGGCTTTAATGGGACCTCAGATAGACAAAAGACACTCCATCAAATACTACTGGAAATGATTCTACTCCAGACAAATCTGCCATATCACACTTGCCCATTGTTTCAATTCATGCAAAAATAGGCAATGTACGATAAAATTAATGTAATTACATCTATGAAAACAAAAATAAAGAAACATGAATTAGCCCCAAGTTGTACCCTAACTGAACTACGAACAGGACATTTTACTACAAAAATAAATGGGTCCTTACCTTGAATCACGGTCTGTGTGCTTCAGTGGCAGTGAATGCATCCCAGGCGGTTTATATACTGCCTGTCTCGCCATCACCACAGTCCACTGGTGACGCTAAAATGACAATATCCTCCAAAAATAACTTGTGACAGAGCAGAGCCCTCGGACCCTTCATCACTGAAAGAGGTCTGAACATCAGCCAGGCTAACATTTGTTCTGGACTCAGAGGCAGACACCGGAAACTCTAAACAGAACTCTAAAGACAGCTGGGAGCAGGGAGTTATCCACATGGTTATGGGATGATGTATGACGGGAAAGCAACTGCATGTCTGACTGTGATTACATCTCTTTAGATACATGAGTGACCATGTGATGCTCATTACGCCCCAGAAGGCAAAATAGCTTCTTGGTAAAATGGAAACTGTAGTTTGTTGTGGGTTAAATGTTAAGGTTTCACCAGAAGAGAGCCAGTGTTGACACCTAAATCAAAATGGTTCACCTGTATGTGTCCATTTTCAAAGTTGTCACATCCAAATGATGTTTTACTAAGGTTCTAACAATCCATCGATCTGTATTGATTCAATGACCAATGACTCATAGGCTACTCCTAAAAAAACTCATATCAACTCTAGGACATTTCTATACATAAATATATATAATTTTTTATTTTCATCAAAAATCAAAGTCAAATCACATTTTATTATTTTTGATTAAATATAAATGTAGCATCTTGTCTCAAATTAATACCAGCCCGCTGAATTAAATTGAATCAAACTTGCATCTTGGCAGACTTTTCTAGTTTCACAAAGAATTGACATATTGTATCGTGAAGAGACTTGTGATTTACACGCCTAAATTGTAAAGAACTATTTTAGCTATGCGAATAAAACATCCTGTTTCGTGACCTCTGAATCCATTTGTTCAGCTATTCAAATAAAAGGTACAACACAATGGAAAATGTGTAATCGGGTGAGGAAATAAACAGCTTTAGTCGTATTTATGGTTGAAAGTGAGATGTAGGGACTTTCTGACGCATCTACCTTTAAAGATTTAAATAATACTTACAACTCCCACTTACACGCAAGAGTTTAAATTCAAGACTTTTTAATATGACAATTTGCTGCTTATTTGCATTAGATATGATTGTAAACGGAGTCAACCTGTTTAGTCAAAAATCATGCAATGTAACCTAGAGCACTGGGAATTAGGGATCAGTATTTTAAATTGTATAGATCAAACAATCGTAGTAAAAATAATAAACAGTTTCATCTTCAATGATGATTTTGGTTTGTAGCATGGACTGATTCCAATCCCATAATATTGTATCACCGTAGAGACGACAACGGAGACCAACTTCACATGATGTTCATAGAAAAATGTATTAAAATTCAATTAACATTTTACATTTAACAAGACAACAGATACAGAAGGTAATTTCCTTATAAATTAAACTTTTGAAAAAGTCTGATTAGTCTTACAATCACAAATATTCTCATATTCTTACCAGGGGTAACATGTACATATGTGCAAACGTCTTTGCATAAGGTTTCACTTAGAGACTAAATGATCATAAAACAATGGTTCCCAATCATACTTGTCTTTCAGTCAAACGTCCATCTGACTTAAGTGTGTTGCCCTTTACAGCATTGATTTTTTGTTTACTACTCTTGGTAATTTGATGAAAAGGAATTGGTGTTCACATCACCAACTTTAGGAGAAATTACTAAAATAAACAAACAAAAAAAAAAAAAACAAGAAAATTCAATATCTATGAAGTTATGCAGAATAAAGTTGGGGCAAAACAGTTTTTACCAGAATAACAATAATGTTCATGAGTTTCTGGTAACTTTGTTTCAAAGTGAAGACAGTAAGGCTGCTGTGAAACGTTGGGAGGTAATGAATACTGTGAAATGCTAACCAGACAGAAGATAAAAGGTCACCCAACACAAACACCACCCATACACACACTCAAAGTACACACTCATCAGAGGGTTTCTGTCGGGGCTCTCAGGACTCCTCAGTGGCGACGTCCAGCTTCCTCTGAGGGATGTAAACTGTGTTGGGGGCCAGTTGTCCACCTGGGGTTACCATGGCAGCCAGAGGGGAGAGGTGGACCGGCGTGTGGAAGAAGCTGTGCTGGGGGAGAGCCGTCCCTTTGGGGGTGGTCATCAGGGGCTGCGGGACAGATAGTGATGGGTGAGGGTTTCATCTTAACCTCTTAAGCCCGAAGGTCCCCCCAGTGGACCCCTCCCACAGTTTTTTTTCGAGACTATGTCTCAGGGCTCCTTAACATTTATGAAACTATTAATGTTTCATACCCTTTTAAAGGTAAGAAACTCCGCTAACTGACAATAAGAACAATTGTTAGCTAAAAAAAACACAAGAGTAATACCAAGCCTTTGAATTAGCATTGAGCGAAACAATGCTAACTAATGCTAACGCTTTTTTACACACAACACACGGTATAAATGCCCTTATTACTATCTTAACTGCACAAACAAGATATACGATTTAAAGCTGAGACTCCACAGATTCCACACATGTAATCATCACTGTAAGACCTCGAATTCCTGGAGCTATCAGCCAGAAAAGAGAAAGTAAACAACATCCGGTTCCAAAAATATTACAATAATTACGTCTTACCTTTTTTGATTTGTGATCAAAAGTTGTGTTCAACAGAATAAAAACGCATCTCAAGGTTAATCCAATGTCTTTGAGTCACGTAGACATTTTTACTGATAATCAATCATCATATTTATGGCAATATACTCGGTATAAAGTATTGCCGTCCAGGCTTGCACTTTCAGATATGCTTCGTTTGCTTCTCTATTACGTCCGCTATGGTAATGTTTACGTAGATTTGGGAACTGCCCATCGATTCTATTGGTTCTGATGGTTAAGAAAAAGGTGTAAATCACACGAATCGACCAATGGGTTCCAGAGATATGGTCCTGCGTAAAGTATAAAGAATGCCAGCCAGCGTAACAACATTACGCAGCCGACTTCATTTATTGTTTACAACGTAACGAAGCAGGAATTGCAGCAGGACCCAGAGCGCACGGAGCACAGAGCGGACAGCAGATACCAGAGCAGATTACAATATTTGCGTTTAGGACTTTTTCTGTACTTTGACTTTTGTCAAATAACGGCTCACAGGAAAGAGATGCTTACTACTTTACAGGCAATGGAAATTGTGACTAATGTTGACAGCGAATCAGATATGTTACCTGTTGATTCTGAGTCAGACGACGAGGATCTCCTGCAGCCAGAACGGGACCCGGACCGTTGTGACTGATGACGAAATTCCACCACGGCAAAGGTATGAAATCTCTCTGTTTTTATCTATTACTTATTTATTTGGTGTACGATTATTCATATAGTAAATAAAAGCGTCTGCTAAATGAAATGCAATGTAATGTAAATTCACACGCAAAATGGCATGTTTGGCAGGAATTAGAGGGATTATTTACAAAAATACCAAATAGTGTTTATTGTCCGTTACATTTACTAAAAGTATAGGCCAGTGTTCGTCTATAGTCACTAAATGTATTGCATTCACAGACTCAAAATGCCATGTTTACTGCCAAGGAAACAGGAATTATAGGAATTCATCTAATTTCTTTGTTATTCCACATTTGTTTTCATAGTGATGGAGATGAGGATGAAATGGCTTCTGGACCCCAACCATTGTCTACTTTCACCCAGCCCACACCTGCCTCACCCTCACATTCCTCAACTTCTGCCTCACCTTTCACTAGAAAGAGATCTGCACCAGTATTGGCCACTCAGCCTGCATCCAAAAAGCACTCACTTCCAAAGCTACCATCGTCTGCTTTCTGCAGCGTCAGACACATCTGTAAAACCCAGGAAGTGTGGCCGAGGTGGGGCTCCCACTCCTCAGCCAGGAAAAGCATCAGATAAATGTGTAAAACCCAGGAAGCGTGGCCGAGGTTCTTCCTCTTCCAGAACGACAGAAGAAGAACTCGGGTGGCACAATAGAGAGGAGAATGACCAAACACCAGAGCCACTGAATTTCACGCCAGCCAGAAAAAGGCTGAAAGGGGAGATCTGCGGTGGATAAGGGAAGGCAAACTCCTGTTCATAAAGTGGATGGACAGCCGTGAAGTGACCATGTGCTCCACAGTGCAGGCAGCCTTCAGTGGAAAGACTGTCAGGAGGAAAGTGAAACAGGCTGCTGTTTGGCAGACTAAGACTGTTGCCATTCCTGACGCTGTGTTGGATTACAACCGAAGCATGGGTGGCGTGGATGTGTCTGACGCTTTGATCGGGTACTACAGCGTTCTCCACAAAACAATGAAATGGTACAAGACTCTTTTTTTTCTCCATTTTATGGACATTGCCGTGGTGAACAGCTTCCTTCTCCACAAGGAGCTGTTCAAGATGAGGAGCAGGACAAAGCCACACACACAGAAGACTTTCAGGGAGCAGCTGGCTGCAGAGATGTTGGAATATGCTGAAGGCTCTGCACCAAATTATTATTAATTTACCCCTTTTAGAAGTGAAGATATATCATTTGTTGTGTTAGTGGCATTTTCGAGCCTGAAACCTGAAAAACAGGCTCAGGGCTTAAGAGGTTAAAGGGTGAGTTCAAGAGAAAATGTCCCTGCTCCAATGCAATCAGTTTTCATAGGAACTAACTTCTCCTAAATAAACGTCTGCAATGAAGTCTGAAGACCAAGACTATCCCCATTGCTACACTGGCTCCCACGCCTTTGTTGTTGTGGTATGTGCAAACTGAACCTTAAACAACACCAGCAGATGGGATTTTATGTTGTTTCAAGGGCAAACGGCAACATATTTACCTCCCAACAGCTATTTGCCAAGTATTTCAAAATGTGTGATCTGTAAAGTAACATGTTCAGAACTTCCTATCTTCACCTTGAGAAGATAATACAAAGTTGATTCCCTTTCGTAAAGTTTGTTCAGTTGGGAGAGACAGATTTTTAGAGATTGTCCCTAGTGTCAAAATGGTTGTCTCGTGTGTCGCAGACTGGGGTAAAAACCCCATTCGAATGACATATTCTGAATGCTTTGCGATATAAGGCCACATTTGTTATGTTTAAAAGAAGTATGTGATGGAATATTGTTATACTCCAGATGTTATCCAAACACAAGCATGAGTTGTTACCTGTTGTAGGCTGAACAGGGTCATGGGCTGCCCTGACAGAGACTGCTGCACCGGCACAGGGGACACAGGTTTGATGAACACCATGCCTCTCTGCTGCAAGGCCAGAGGGCTGGCCATGCTGCTGACACCCTCCGGGGTCTGGGGGGCCGCAAAGAGGCTTCCCGGGCTGGAACCTGAGATCAGGCCCAGGTTCTGCAGGGTGAAGTTGAGGATGGCGGGGCTGGGGCTGTGGAGGCGGTGCGCCTGCTGGGTGGTGAGGGGCGAGGCGGCGGCTGGTTTGTGAAGACGGAGGCTGGTGGGGGTCGTCTCCTGGGCTAGGGCCTGTCTGGAGCCTGTGGACAAAAACAAGTGTGAAAAATGTATATAGACCCTTCATTTAATCTAGTTATTAGCAGGTTCAATTTGAGCAATACAATAAAGAATCTTAGATAGAGATGTCCCGATCCGATCACGTGATTTTGAAAAAATCGGGGATCGGAATTTTTTTTAATTTAATGTTACAAAACAAAAATGACCATGTTCACGTCTTAAAGTCATCCTGAGGCCTTAGTTTTGGTTTAAAATTACACAACATCATGTATGTGTTGCTTCTTGTGGGCTTGTTTTCAGACCTGGTTGCTTATTTCTCTCAAATCTGGCAACAGAGTGGGCGCAGTGTCTAATAGTAGCAGTAAGCTAACGAGAGGCTACGTTCAGCTGGTGACTCGGGATATAATATTATAATATTGAAAGTGAAGGCAGTGTAACAGCCAGATGCAATGTTTGCAAGGCGGAGACTTTTAAAAGGAAAGAGAAACTGCCATAGAACAGTGAAAAGGCCAAACAAATAACAGCCAAGATAGCTGAATTCATCGCGTTGGATGACCAGCCGTTATCTGTTACCTTTTTTTTCTCAATGCATTGCATAAAGATCGGATCGGGAAAAATCGGTATCGGCAGATTGTCAAAATCAAATGATCGGAATCGGATCAGGAGCAAAAAAAGGTGATCGGGACATCCCTAATCTTAGATGAATTTCACAACAAAAGAAAGCTCTAAAAGTAGGGAAGAAGCATGGTCTATGCTAGGAAGATAAGTGTAAATATAGAACATTCACTATTTGGATGAATTAATTGTGATTTAACAATCTCCGGTTGACGCTGATTAAATTCTGTAAGATCTTTTATTTCTTACGCATTTGGACGATTGGTTGAACGAAAAAATGGACTCATATCAAGAGTAGTCTAAAATCCACCTTTCATGACGTGTTTACCTGCAGTGGGTGTTTGGTAGATGTAAGCGGGAGTTAAGGCCTTGTTGCTTTCTCTCCCTGCATCTTGGGCTTCCCTGTAGCTGATGAGGGACTGCTGGGAGATTGGGATCAGGTATCCGGCCGGTATTAAAGTCTTGACAAGCAGAACAAAAAAGTCAAACTTTGTGCAGTTGAATGGACAAAAGCAACACATCTCAGTCTCTCTGTGTATTTTACCTCTGTATGGAGCTGTCCCGGCGTTAAGGGTACGACCCTGACTGGTGTTAAGCCCGCCTCGCTGTCTGAGTATGCTGTCCTGTCCTCTTTGTCCAGGAAGGTCTCCAAGCTTTGTTCTAGTGTCTGATTGGCTACAGCAACACCGGGGGTGTTTACAAACTCCGGGTCAAGGTGGAGGGCGCGTGGCGAGGGCCGGTTTAAAGGTTGAGTGCTGCGCCGGGCCTTTAGCCGGGCCTGCAGGATCTCACACAGCTTTGGAGACGTGTCCTAAAGGAGGGAAACAGAGAGGCTTATCAGAGAGATTTAGCTGAAGTCTTGCCATTTTCCTCAACATCAGAGTGTTGTACAAATGCACCGTTTCGATGGATTGAATTGGTATTTACCTTAAAGTTGGGGTCTGTCCTCTTGGCTTTGGATGGACTGCCGTCTGAGGCTGAATCTGAGCGCAGCCGTTTGAGCACTAAGGGGCTGACGTCTGACGCCCTGAAGGCCGGCAGACTCTTAGCGGTGCCCTGGCCCGTCGGACTCTGCCCTGTTTTATCCTCAAAGGTCATGGAGCGCACGGCCAGGCTGGTGGGCTGCGGCCGGACCAGAGGGTTGGGCCTCGGGGACGAAGAGTGCAGGTACACAGCGTATGGCATGCCCCCCCGCTGCTGGGGCAACAGGACGGGGATGAGGGGGGAACACTGTGCTTGGATGTAGGCGAGGGAGCCTGTGGGCAGGGCTGTCAGAGGCGTGTGGGGGGTGAGGTGGACGGTAGTGTTGAATGTAGTCTCTTGGGTTGGAGTTTGAAACGGTGCCTGAGGCGGCTCCATTGAAACAGAGAAGGGGTCCAGCCTCACAGCAGCAGGGTCTGCCTCTGCAGCAAAAGGCTTTGGATCATCAGCTCCAGTCCTGGAACACAAGCAGGACTCTCATTTAACACTTAACTCATTTAAAATGATACAAATTAAAGGCTGTAGGGTAACTTTTAAATTAGCCACTGCTTTATACATTCATTGATAATGACCTAATAGTTGTTCAAATGAATCATAGGCAGCAGGAAGTCATGTAAATAGAGATGCCTCAACAATAAAGCCAGGCGGTGTCCATGGTGCATTCAATCACATGTTGGAATCAAAGTTTGTCTGAATGGGTTACAACTTTTTCTTTTATGCGCCTTCACAGTGGTCTTTTATAAACTTTAACAACAACACTCTGATAGAGCAATTTCAACTACCTCTTAAACAGTTTAGTCTAAATGGAACCAAACTTACGATGACTCCTGGTTGAGCTCAATCTGACAAATAGCAGCAAGTTGGGCCATTTTGTTTGGGAGTTCAGTGTTTGATGAATCACCTGAGGACAGAAGAGGAAAAGACCGTCATCACACCACTCACAAAGATATGTAACAATAGTAGCCTGGTCTGAAGGAACATTTTCTGCACTCACTGAAGGCGCCTTTGAAAGGACTGTTTGGGGCGGAGTTGATCTTTCTGCGGTCGTCCTGAATGCTCTTGGCCAGCTTTATGAGTGAGGGGTGTCGGGTGAAGCCGCGCTTGGCTCCGGGAGATGAGAACAGGTTTTTGGCACAGTTTTCTAGAGCACGGGGCTCCAGTACACTTTTTTTCTTGGTTGCGCATTCGGATGCGGAGCTCTCCAAATCTGAAACAAGAGTTTACTGTTTAGTCCGTGAAGATCTGAGATACTAATTTAACTTACCATCAGCTGCACTGGCAATCATTATTCAACAAAATATATTTCACAGGAGTCTAAGCCTTATTTCCTTTTAATTAAGGACCAAAATATAAAGAATAAAAAGGGAAAAGAGGTCCGATGATACCTTCAACTTGTGGGAATTCTTCGGGGCCGACCCATTCAAAGGCGGGCTTCCTCCCCCTCTCTTCGGTCACATGGACTTTCTCAATGAGCTTCAGGCTCCGCAGCACATTAGCTATGTCGTACAGCCGACGTACTTTGGCTGCAAACACATGAAACAAACAGAACAATTTATATACTACACATACAGAGACACAGAACATACTGTTGCAGAAATACAAAGAAACCCGCATCTAAAACGGTCCAATGTCTATTCCTTCTCACTGCATTCAAAGTTTTACAATTGCACATACATTCTAAGATTTTGAAATATGAACAGCATGGAGTAGCTGTTTCATTTCTAAAGCACTTCATATTTGACTGCAAATCCCGAAGTGCTACAAGCTGTGAGCATGAACAGTATAAAAACATTACACAACACGGTAGAATTAATGGAAAAAAAAACATTTAAAAAAAAAAAAGTTTACAACTCTCTAAAAGATTTCTATCGATTTACGATGCAAGAAGGTCTCTATTACACATTAGGAAGACGGTGAGTTGACAAACTTGCTGAAATATCAGTTTTACCAACCCTGCCTATAACTGAGATACGGGTGTTATACTCACTCTTGAACTTGTTCTTGTCTTGATCCACGCACTGGTCCTCTCCGATCAGGATCTTGGCGGCCACGTCCAAACTGACCACACGAGGATTAGACACCAGGAAGAGCATGACAAACTTCTGGCTCATCACCCTCAGAGATTTATCCTTCCTACTGTTCACAGAGGCTGGACAGGACATACAAAAAGGGGATTTAAATCAGATTACTGTGTCACATACCCAAGAAAAGTCGAATATTTTACAGAACTCCAGCTTTTTTGTTCAATTGAAGGGCTTTTCAAGGATTGCTTCTCACCTGCTTTGAACTCTACTCCTGGAAGCTCCACAAAGAAGAGCTCCTTCTGTCCCTGCTCCCCGCTCTCAAGCTGCACCACCTCCTCGTTCTCTTTCTCCTCCCCGTCAAAGTCAAACTCCTTGTCCCGGAGACGCTGCCGGATGTGCAGCATCTGCTGGCCGTACCTTTGCTCCTCGCCCACCTGCTTCAAAACGGCCAGAGTCTGGGCCAGTTTGGTCCGGCCGTGCCACGTGTAGCGGTTCTTGGCCGAGCGGCTCACCATGTGCAGACTCTCCAGCACGTTCATGATGTCGTAGATGCGCCGCCGTTCTACACCTGGGGAGAGAGAAAATAATGTGTTTCAAGTTTAAAAACTGATTAGGTATCACAAAAAGTTTAAGAAACTGCAGAAATTATTACTTTAAATGGGGGGGAAAACACAATTTCAAACCCACTACAACTATGTGTACACTGTGTCCAATTGCGACAAACTTCAATGCTTCTGTAAATCAGAATATACCAGACATCACAATTACAGTCAATGTGGAAATTGTAATTAATGTTAGCATTGTAATAACTCGTGAATTCAGATATCATGGCATCTATGTCACAGCCATAACAGTATTATTATGATCTTTAAATAAATTAAATTTAACTACATTGAAACCTAATTGCCACATCTACTACAAAGAGTTATTGAAAGCAATGATAAGCTGTTGCGCTCATAAAGCATTTATTTTGATATTAATACATAATCCTCTACATCAAATATTTGCAAGAGAACACGTACTGAGCTCAGTAGCCACATCGTCCAGGCAGATGTCGTTGTTGAGGGCAGGGTTGGGGTGATCCGGGTATCGGGCGAGAAATTTGTGACAGAGCAAACCCAGGCTCTTCTCTTTCCTGCTGATCATTTTCCAGTCTCCGTTTTCCGATTCCTACGGGAAGACAAAAAATAATACAAGAGATTTTTGTAACGCCTTGAGTCATCAGGAAGAGTTGTGTGGTAATGTGAGGAGATTTATTGTACCTGTGAAGGATCAAGACCTTCCCGTCCATCGTTGTCAATGCACAGCTCCTTCTCTCGGTTCCTGATTTCAGGACTAGCAGCATTGATGAGCATTTTCAGGTTGGAGGTGGGCGTCCAGGGGTCAACAGAACGTACTTCCATTCCCTTTTTAGGTGTAGTGAGGGGACCCATGGTCAGCTGGTTCTCCACGGAGACGGCACACTGACCAAATGATTTCTTTGGAGTATTTATTGTAACCTTTGGGGCTACAAAGCCTTCATCCTAGTCAGCAAAAAGAGAAATCAAAAGACAATGATTAAGATACAAATCCATCCATTGCCTATTGATATCGTAAAAAAACCAAAATGATATCCGAGACACATTCAGATTCCTATGTACTCACTGACCTTAGAATGAGCTTTCTGGGTCAGGGATTGAGATTCAAGCGCCATACTTGACATTTTCCACCTTAACATAAGAATTGAATAAGTATTATATTAGCTAAAGTAAACTAGGCATTAATAAAAAGATGCAATCGTCAAGTGATAGTATAAAACAATGATTGAAAAATGTGCTCTTAACACGTTTTGGATATAGAGACATAGGTACAAAATCATAATGGTTTTCAGCCGTATTAACTGATTAATTTAGCCAACTAACATTAATGCGTTCCACATTCACTTCAACAATACTGCTATTTAAGTGTTTACATATTATCAGAACGACATCCTTACCGCTTTTTCACTGAAATATATTTGTCGAGGACCAACATTGTTAAAGCAGCGGGAGAAAAGAGAGTGAAACTATGAACCGGTGATTTCATTCGATTTTTTTCAATTCATCACCTAGTAAGAATACATAAAAATGTGTTTAAATCTAATCAAAACACCAGATTTATATTGGCGGTAACTGACGTGCATTCCATCGAATCGCGGGGCCAAACGGACGCAGAGGGGCCGCCCTTTTTGCTGAAAGCAGCCAATGGCAGCGTAGAGGAAGTGGATGACTGTCCCGCGCAGGTAAACTGTTTTTTGAAATCCTTGGCGCGGAACGTCTGTGCGGTATCAGCGGCGGCTCGCTTTAAACTATGATACCTACAGGGCTAAAGTCTGAATCATTACTATAAGTGAATATGCATTTACAGGGTTACTTGTTTAAAAAGCGTAAGACTTCCCCAACATAAGATAATGTTTGTGTCATGTAGCCGGCGAACGCCCGCCGTCTTGATATCCTTATAGTTAACAAAACGTTGTAAAACCGGTATACCCAGAGCTTCATCCATTCAGTGCTTTGTTTTAAAACACACAACCGCAACATTCGCTGACATGTCTATCGAGTTAAGCAGTTTATAAGGAGGAAGCGGCAACTTAACCTAGCTTACCTTAAACTAAAGCGTTGGATACATAAAACGTCTTGGGACAAGGTACACACGTTTGCATTATCAAGCAGAAATTACGCTATGTTCAAACGTACCCCAAATTCATGAAATAAGCCTTGCTCAGAGCAGGAAACGTCCCATCTTCACAGCAACGTTAATGTTTTGTCGATACCAGTTGAGTGTTTCCAAAATATAAATCCGGGTCCTTAATGTGGATTTTAACAGAACTCCATACGTTTCCGCGCTAATGTAACCATTAAAAAAAACACCAAAAGTGGAATAGTACACAATGTGCGAAGCTCTTATTTTTATTTTCCCTCCTGATAGTAAGCAGTAGGCTCTTGGTCAACTTTACTACAGATGTGGAAAGTCTTGGTGACCAGAAGCATTTGGCCCGCCCCAGAGCCCTAGAGGAGCATCGCGCTGACGTCAGACCACGCACTTCCGCCTGTGGCAGAGCGGAAGAGGAAACACTGTACACGAAGGTAGCTCTAATCTGCAGTGTGTAGAATCAATGCCTTGTTTAAATATTGTAAATTGCTTTGGATAAAAGCGTTAGCTAAATGAATTGCAATGTAATATAATCTATTTCCCAAAAAAACTGAAAATATATAACGCAAAGAATTATAGCAATAATAAAGTGTCCTAGTGATAGGGGCATCTAGTTCACGTGTGTTAACTTTAACGTGTGTTTATATCTATGGTGTTAACCCTATTTAGGCCTACCTGTTGCGTCTTCCAAAACATAGTTATTTTAGAATACGTTTAAGAGGGGTTTGAGTATTCATCACCAAAAGCTAAATTCATTTAACATTTAGTTGTATTTATTGTATCGCTGTTGACAGTATTTTCAGATTTCTGGAGGGATACAAAAATATATCCAAATTCCCCTCTGTAAAAACCTTTGACCCTCGATTATATCAACAATTTAAAACCGGCGTTATCAATTTTTCAGATTTCTTATCTTGAAAATGAATACAAATTAACTTTTATTTAATAAAAAAAGGCCAAATGTTCTAATTTAAATAACATTATTCTAAAAATCAACAAGTTCATGTCAAAAACGTTACACTATCCACCTGTTGTCTCCCCTTTACCAAGAGGGACCTGTGCAACATTGGTTTAGGCCCCCGTTGACCAAATGGCAGATGTGAAAAAAGTAATTAAATGTCACACCAACAGCATCATAAACAATACAGCTATTAGGCTCATACTTTACTTGACCTGTGATTGCTAAATCAGGTTCTGTGCTCTCTGTCAACACGTGACGGCTGTGGAAGATTAAGGCAAGGCAATGCAAGTTTATTTATACCACCTTTCAACACAAGGCAATTCAAAGTGTTTAACAAAAATGAAAGACATTAAGAGCATTAAGAAACAGTGCAGCAGAAACATATAATAAAATGGCAAAACACTAATTTAAAAGCAAAGATAATAAAACACGAATAACACAGGTACATGAATAAAAGTTACAGTGCAGTTTAAGATATGAATATATCAATTAAAAGCAGCGGCAAAAAAGTCTTCAGCCTGGATTTAAAAGTAGTGAGAGTTGCAGCGGACCTGCAGGTTTCTGTTTGTTTGTAGCCTTTATTTAACCAGGTGAAAATCCCATTGAGATCAACAATCTCTTTTTCAAGGGAGACCTGCAGCACATTGGTTACACATAAAAACAACAGAAAACAAAAAGGACATCAATACAACATAATTACAGGGGTATACATTAGCAACCTATTCACAATGACAGATATCTAATAACATTTCATCTATCCGAGCTTTAAAATGATGCAAGGGAACCAAAATGCTCAGTTTCAATTTTGTTTGCATAGTGTTCCAAGCTAGAGGAGCAGCACACATACAAGCTTATACCTAACACAGTCCTAGCACTTGGCACATGTAATAAAAACACATCCTGGGATCTCAGGCAATAGCTACTTGCCACTCTCTGTGAGATCAAAGAGCATATATAAGTTGGTAGTTTACCCAACATGGCTTTATAGATAAACATGAACCAATGACTGAGCCTCCGTACAGTTAGTGAAGGCAAACCTGCCTTGGCATACAGGGTACAGTGATGTGTAAGTGCTTTACAATTTGTGACAAATCTCAGTGCGCTGTGATAGGCGGCATCAATGGGCAGGTGCATTCATATAGATCAAATCACCATAGTCCAGCACAGGTAAAAAGGTCACAGTGACTAGCCTTTTCCTGGCCTCAAGTGAGAAACAGGACTTGTTTCTGAAAAAGAAACCTAGTCTAACCCTCAGCTTTTTAAGCAGGTTATTGACATGAAGTTTAAAAGTAAGACAATCCTCAAGCCAGATACCTAGGTATTTATAACAGGTAACCACTTCTACTTGTCTTTGCATAGTAACAATATCCAAAGCAGTCTCTGGAGTCTTTTTTGCTTTTGAAAAAAGCATTACCTTGGTTTTCTCAACATTTAAAAGAAGCTTAAGCTCAGCGAGCTGAGTCTGAATCAAGTTTTATTTATATAGCAAATTTATAAACGATTTTTGGTCGAGCCAAAGTGCTGTACATATAATAAAAATAGCCTGTAGAGGCACTTTACAGCAAATACAACAGCACAGATTGTTCAGAATATCAGTATGAGAAAAACGACACCCTCTATCCTTAGACCCTCACATCGTACAAGGAAACACTTCCAGAGAAAACCCACAGTTTAACGGGAAAAACATGTTCCATGGGAGAAACCTCAGGGAGAGCAACAGAGGAGGGATCCCTCTCCCAGGACGGACAGACGTGCAATAGATGCCGTGTGTACATCGAAGAGATAATACATTTTACAGCATATAGACCGAATGTTAGGAAATGCATGTCTGTAATAAGAAGATGAATCCACGAGGATGTCAGCTACAATCCTGTGGAAGCCATCAGGGAAGCAGCATGACGAGACCCAAGGCAGGACCACAGAGACAGGTTCAGCCACGACCCGAAGTCCACGACTTAATCCAGAACTCAGGATAGAGGATCCAAGACACAGGACTACAGCAAGAGGATCAGCCTCGACTCCGGATCCCGGCGTAGATATAGATACAAAACAAGAAAAAAGATTTGGCTGGGTTAATCGGAACAAGAGAATACACAGACAGAGAGGGAAAAGGTCATTGGATAAAAGTTATTCTTGATAACCCTCTAGAAAGATCTCATGAACTTCCCCACTCAATCTATCAAGACCCGAGCAGTTCTATTATGGCGCATTTCCACTGCAACGGGGTAGCCCCGTTTAAGCGTCCCTAAGCGTCCTCGCTCAGGCCTCGGGCTGCCTCGCTGGCCGGCCAAGGCCGTGGCGCATTTCCATTACAGTTTAGGACCTGGGGTAGCAACGCAGTGTAGGCGGGGCGATCGGCTTTGTTTTTGTTCACATTTCGAGTTGTTCCGTCGCGCTCCCGCTGGCTTTGATCATCCCCAATGAGATGTAGGAACGTCGTCACCTCCTCGGTCGACCACGGTGTGCTTTTCTTATTAGACGTAGCCATTTTTGTAGCTCATCCGTTTACAAAATACTGTTTATAAAAATGCTGCAAGCTTGCTTCTAAATATATATGCGACGCTAGGGATGAACTCGCGCGCGATCTTGTGACGATTCTCTCTGACCAATCAGCAGTCGAGAGTGTTGACGTCACTAGTTCAGCCCTGGCCCTGGTCTGATAGAACCACGATTTTATGGGGCCGGAAAAAGAGGGAAAAAGTACCCGCTAGCCGGTACTAGGCTATATGGAAAGGCCACCAAAAACTGGCCTGGCCGCTTGAGGACGGTTAAGGACGCTTAAACGGGGCTACCCGCTGCAGTGGAAATGCGCCATTAGATATAGGATAAGAAACAGAGATAGGGAGCACAACAACCTATCTCTTCGTCAGATGCACTCCTCCGCGTATCTAAGCGACTCTGTACCTCGTTACCCTTTACAAGGCCATAGACCAGAAGAGGGAAAATGGGGGGAGGGTAAGGGTTTTTAAGAATAAACCGCAAGGGTCTAAAAAGGGAAAAAATATGAAATGTAAGGTACTATATTTTAAGTAATCCTATCTACTATTCCTATATTCGAATAATGTATAAACTATTTTAAAAATACTTTATGAAATCCTATGTTATGTTATAAATATTAAAATAAAGAACTAAATGAATAAATAGATAATTAAACAAAAGCCAGAGAGAAAAAGTGAGTTTTAAGTGTTGATTTAAAAACCCCCAGGGTCTGGGCCGACCTCACATGGAGGGGCAAAGTATTCCAGAGCCTAGGGCCAGCCGCTGCAAAAGCTCGGTGCCCTCGGGTTTTAAGTCTGGTCTTAGGCACTATCAACAGCAGCTGATCAGCCGACCTTAAGGCTCTGCCTGGGGTGTAGCGATGGAGGAGTTTGGCTATATAGGCAGGAGCCAGCCCATTTAGGGCTTTAAAAACAAATAAAAGGAGTTTGAAATCTATTCTGAACCGAACTGGAAGCCAGTGCAATGAAGCCAGAATTGGGGTGATATGGTCACGCTTTTTATGGCCAGTGAGAAGACGAGCAGCTGTATTCTGAACTAGCTGGAGACGTCTAATTGAGGCCTGGTCCATACCCATATACAGAGCATTGCAGTAATCCAGTCTCGTGGTAACAAAGGCGTTAATAACCCTTTCTAGGTCTTTAAAAGATAAAAACAACTTGGTCTTAGCCAATAGTCGTATTTTGAAAAAGCAGGTCTTGACTACAAAACCTAGAGGCTGTTAAAAATAGCCTGTAATTTAATACCAGTCTCCTTAATGGAGGGACCTGCACAATACATCACGGTATCATCCGTATAGAAATGTAAAGTAGCTTCATCCACATTTTCACCTAAACTGTTGATATATTATGGAGAATAAAAGTGGACCTAAAACAGAACCTTGGGGAACACCATTAGCAATGTTCAACCACTCAGAAGTGAGCCCATCAAAGTGAACACATTGGGACCTTTCAGAGAGTTCACAAACCACCCCACTGCATGGCTGGATATGCCAATACTGAGTAGCCTCTGCTTTAAGATGCGATGATCGACGGTATCAAACGCTTTGGAAAGGTCAATAAATAGAGCTGCACAACTCTGCTTATTATCTAAAATACTCGCAATGTCATTCACCACTTTCATTGTTGTCGCAGTGATGGTGCTATGTTGCTTTCTGAAGCCTGACTGATGTTTAGACAGGATGTCATTTGTACATAAAAACTCCTTTACTTGTTCACTCACTAGGCATTCGAGCACCTTCGCCAGAACTGATAATTTAGAGATTGGCCTATAGTTATTTAAAATAGTAAAGGCAAGACATAAGCTGACTTCCATACTTTTGGAATTGCATTTGTGCTGAGGGAGAGGTTAAAAAGAGTAGTAAGAGGAAGAGCAATAAAATCTGCAGCTATCTTTAAAAAGAAAAGTTCTACGTTGTCCGGGCCAGCCGGTATCTTAGGATCTAACTTAGATAAGGCTTCATGAACAACATTGACAGTAAAAGGAGTAAAGCTGAAAGGGTTTTCCAGACCACATTGTTCAGAGTCACGGATTGGGGTGTTCACAGCAGCAGAGTTAGTGACAGAATCAAACATAGAACCGCAGGACACAAAATGCTTATTAAAGCAATTTAACATGGTGGCCCTGTCCGATATAGAGCCAGATGCTGTGGTAAGGCAAGGAGGTAGCTCATTACGGATCTCACCGGTGGATATCGATTGTATGGCTTTCCAAAATTTCCTAGGATTATTTAGGTTTTCTGTGGTAACTGACAAATAGTACTTCGACTTAGCACTTTTGACATGTGAAGTGAAGCTATTCCTTAGCTGCCTAAAACGCAGCCATTCTACCTCTGAGCCTGATTGCCTAGCCTTTGCCCAGGCCTTGTTTCTTTCATGCAGGAGACTGGACAGTTCAGCAGAAAACCAAGGATTGTCACGTCCCTTTACTCTAAATGTACGCAGGGGTGCATGTCTATCAATGATCTCCATAAAACAGGTAGTTTGTTCAAGATATTTGGAGCATAATAACTGAATGTTGCTTCACCATGTTTGGTTCTGACTCTGGGGACAGAAAGCAGACACATCCCAGAAGACCTGAAAGATCTGGATGGTTCATCGTTTAGCAGTAGATCAGAAAATCGTGTTTTATTTAAGGAAACATTTAAACGCATTACTTTATTTGTTCTGCTTAAAAAAGCCATGTTGATTTATACATGCATATTTTATCAAAAGTCATTTTAGTTGCAATAACCCAACAATTACAATTTAGTTTAGAGCCTTGAATTTCTGTTTGCAGTAAAGTCGGGTTCGATTAGATTACTTATAGACTTAATATCTGTAAAGATGAATGGCTGTTTGCAGGAAACATTTTTGTAGCAATACAATAATAGTATGAGAAAATGGAGGGGTGCTTATTTAAAGTTGAATAAGCAAAGAAAGCAACAACCCTGCCCGAGGTTCCTACAAATGTATACAGAACTGCATGCCAATGATTTTTGTCCATTACACTAGTAATGTGGCCTGTTATTGAAGATGATAACCCTTTGTAGGCTATAAATGCTGGTTGTTAAAGGGTCTCAGTGTGGGCACAATGAAACATCCACATCTCTTATGTGTTCACTGTGGCAGTAAAGGCTCCACAATGCTTTAAAAAGGGTCCCTGAAAGAGCTGGAACAAGCCCATATATTGCATCTTTAATCAAAGAAAATACTGAAACGATTTAATTATAAATGTAGTTTGCAATTGTTATTTTCTGTCAATCAATTAATTGTTTTCAGCTCTAAATACATCTAATTTCCCCATGCTGTTTTTGCAGAGACAGACTGCTTCCAATTAAACAATCAATCAAATGAAATGAATGTTAAATGATTGAACAAAAATGAATCAAAGCATGTTACGGCTTAATTGGATCTCAGTGTGAATTAACTGAGCCTTGATGAATAATCCAATTTTAATTGATTTTAAGTGCTGTAGTGGCTTGTTTAAAAGTGAAATGTGTCTTTTAGCCAGAAGATGACGGTAGATCCCTCCTGACGGTGAGGAGTCGCCATGGAAACCGACAGGCTCCTTCAAGGATGCTGGGAGAGTCTGAAGAAGCCAGTGACGTAATGTTACGGAGAGAGCGAGAGCGAGTGGGACCCTGATGTTGCCTTCAGATTCTCCTCGTAAATTATACTACCCACTCCGACTGGGTGAGAACAGCGTTTTGTTGGGTTTTGATAAAAAAGAGATACACAAAAAATAGAAATGAACCTAGTCTGTATGCGTAATGGCAGACAAATAAATGTTTAATGTATCACAATGGCCAACACATCTGGCTTGGGCCAAGGAATATTTATGTTGGTTAAAGAATCAGTTTAGAATAACAATAATATCTTAAATGCACTTTTACTGTTGTTTATTGCACAGCTGTTTACATTGTCACAATATATTCCTTTTTATATCAACCAAAGCCTATTTTGGTTTTTCAATTATTGCACTAATATATTTTCTAAAGCATTACATGTTTGTACCTATACAGTCTATGGTTTGTACCTGATATTGTATCTTATTCTGTACAGCTTTTTTTTATTGTTTTTTTGCGCCTTATGTTAATCCGTTCTTTCTTGTTTTATAATTTACTATACTGCACTGTATACAGATGGATATAAAACAATATATATTGGATTTTCCCATATCTTATTGAAGGAGGTTTACATTTATATGCTTTATTCCTCTGCCTTAGAAGTTACAGATCATGTACAGGTAGCCTACATCCTATATTAACAACGTTTTTTTTGCAGGTCGTTTCAAATACGGCACAAAGTGCTTTACAAAATACAAAGCTCTAAAATAGCCTCATTAAAAGAGACCACAAAGTGAAAACTTAAAACAAAAACAACACAAGTCACAAAAAGGGGTGCATAGGAGAAACCATTGTAATGCAAGTGACAACATGATTTTTCCGACAGCGCCTGAATGCAGCAGCTGGCTGCTCCGCTGCTCGCAGCCAGAGGAACGGACAGCACTGTGCACGAGGCAGGGACCATCTCCACCGGGAAGGTGAGGAACAGAGAAGTACGGGGTGAGCATCATTTTCTCACCACAGATACTCCTCTATAATGGGCATTTCTCCTCGCAGTTTATGTGTTGTTCTTTAATTTAGACAACAGAGTTTCCATAAAGCTCAGCGCAGCAGCCTATGAGGGCTCGCAGACTCTGCTGTAGGGAAGGGATGCTGCAGTAGCTGAAACCTTCGGCAAGCAATATTTCCCCAGGTTATAACTCCAGTTAATGTTTGTCTGTCGTCAAATGCATGTCGAGGAGCCGTGTTTGATACAATGTACAATTGCGTAACAGATAGCAAGTTTGTGACCACGCAAAAAGTTAGCTAGTGATTAGCGTTAGATATTTGTCACGGTGCACACCTGCAGCTATTAGCTGGCGGTCAGTTCGTCATTAGGCTACTGCCACGAAGGAACTATTTCCTACACGCAATAAATTCAACTTGTACCTCACAGCATTTGGACAGACCTTCTTTGCAAGTCAGGAGGAACTTTAAAATAATGAAAATATGTTTATGAGAGTTGGTTCATAGAGTGTAGTCTCTTTGCCTGCATGTGGGATGTCTGTATGAAACTGAATTTGTCTCTTTGACACCAATGCTTCAATGAACCTCTGTTTTTTCCCTCAACAAACGCACCTGTTTGCTGTCAGGATACAACAATTGACCTTTGAGTTACACCAGCTTTTACAAATCTGCCTTCTCTGGGCATTCGTTCTGCTTTTTTCTGTATTGGTAGTATGCATCTGCTGGAAAACTGAACTATTTTTGCTGCATTGAAACTGAAACCTGCACACACTTTCTCCCCCAGTGGCAGACAGATCCAATCTCGGGCAGGAGACATTCATGATGATCACATCCTCCAACAAGATCAGGTCTCTACGGCAGCAGTGATGGTTTTGGGAGAGAGATCCATTCTGGTTATCTCCGGTTCTGGTTCTCTGGCCTGATGCACCATCAGGCCAGCCCCTCGGGACCAAGAAAGAGAAACCATCAAGGAACAATATGACTGAGAGCAGGAGTGTAGCTGAGGCTGGATCCTCCCAGAGATTGGGTGTCCTTTTTTTAAGGAAGCAAAGTTGATGGACAGACAGTTTTTCCTATTTTTCTGGATTGGCGACAACTGGGAACCAACTGGGAAAGGGACTTGAATACTTTGAGCAGGTTGCCCGTTGTTCAAGTTGGATATTTTATCTGTGTGGAGAGCCTTAACAGTCACTCACTTATGGGAAGATGGAGGCAGGAGCAGAGGCTAGTCCACCACAGCACCAGAGGAGGAAACCTGTGCAGCACGGCTTGGAGGACCAGAAAAGGGTAAGTGAATGATCCTATTTTTCCCCCCAAATCTACCTGTCTGCTCACTGCTGTGGGATTGCTACCACTCTGGTGAGGCTGAGCAAGTGGACAAGCATTTTTCAGATGAAAAGTTTTTGAACGTTGACCGGTGAAGATGGATAGGTTGGTGCATTGGATATCAATCGGTAAAACAAAACTAATTCTACTTAACTTGATTTCAAAGCGGATATTGAAATAATCTTTCCTGGTACATATAAATATGTTTCTGATGTTTTTAAAACATATCCTGACTAAATGGTCCACAAGAAAAGATCAACACTATTTGTCTCATTGCAAAAAGAAAAGCACCTTTTCACTTTATAATTTCTCAAAGTCTTGGATGACATTGCATTGTGACCTAGTCTGACCTTCATTAGGAAAACCAACCCTGGTGTCAAAGGATGTATCGATTGTATCGATTCATAGTCAGAGAATCAGAGAAAGCATTAAGGCATCTGTGAAGTCTTCTTTGATGCTTTGTGGTTGTGTAGAATTACTTCAGCAGTCTGTGTTGAGATTGATGGAGTACTTGATACCGTGACTCATTTTCCCTGTTTGAGCTTAACTCTGCATTTTCCACATGATGTTGATGTAGTGCTTTTATTCTATGCAAACTTCATTGCTCTTGTTCCCCAGATTTGTGTTCATGGTTTGACTTCAGATGAAGGAACAAATGGTTGTACATTGGATACAAACTGGCAGCTCTTTGGGAGAGTGAACCCTTCAGGTACATTCATAAACCTGGCGTCCTCTTTTGCAGTAGTTCTGAATGAGCACACTTGGGAAATACAAGGTTTCTACACACTGAGACACACCCAGAGGAACATTGAACAGCCTTAATAAATGTCTCTGATTGAGAGCACATTAGTCTTCATTTGAATTCAGAGGCGGAATGTATTTCCTCTTGACGCCTTCAGTGCACGCTAGTTCACCCGCTAACGCTGATTACTATGTAACTTCCATGCTACATGAATTGCTCTGTTTACTGTGAATTTTAAAGCTAAGGCAGCAAAACATGGGGATCCTCAAATCCTCTGGGTTCATAAGGTCAGGGCTCTAGCTCAGCTGTAGTTTGGACAACTGATGGCATACAAGGTCACAGCATGCATGTTGAACTTTAGTTACTAAGTCTGGTTCTGTTTTGAGATGTTTTGGGGATTTATTGGACTTTACTCCCTTTGCTATACTGTAGGCATGCCAGGGATCAGATTTTGTAATAAGCTTGATTCCTTTTTCTCGTTTCTTTTTTTTCTTCCCTATCCTCCTCCTCCCGTAAATAATTGATTTGATCAGGTGTGTTGAATTAGTCACTTGGGATGACGTTGAACATGAATATGAATTGATGTGGCCAAAGCCCCAGCTGCTGTTTTCCAATTCTCCAGACTGTAGAGCTGCTCTCTCTCTCTCAACACTAAGTGACACACTGAGCAGCAAATTACTTTAAGGATTTATGCCTTGTGTTTGAATTCAGAATTCGGCATTAAACTCAATATTTATGAAATCCCACCCACAACTTTATTTTTTGGTTCTGCATTACTTCTACGGTAACCAGGCCTGATACAGTTTGTGAAGGGAGTTGTTGCCCTTTGCATGCTCGAAGAGTTATCAGTGGTGACATGTCTCGATTTCATTAGAGTCCTGAGTTGCACCTGCAAACGTGGTGGCGTTCATCCATCGGAGACCAGATGAGGCCAGACGCTCGCCGCACTCTGGGGATGAGAGGTTGTGCCAGACAGAGCCAACACTCACACACCCACCTTCCATCTTAATGGACATCAGACGACTTAAATAAATTGGAAGCACTGAGCCAGTAATGTGGACACACGGGTCTTCTATTGTTAGAGAATTACCTCAGGCATCCATGCAGCAAGGTTCAGTGTCCCCCGACAGTTACCTTGGCTGCGTGAGTTCAAGATCCTATGTGATAGTCGCCGCAGTAGGACGTAATTGGATTTTGTTCCCTTTGTAGATGCACTCCTCACATGTCGCCAGTTCTATATATGAATGTTCATTGAGTAACAATCATGGACCTACGTGGGAAAGCCGAGATCATTTGAGGATCATCAGAAATGTATTGTATTGCGGTGAATGTCGGCTGAGTGTTTGATGGAGCTGAACTGCAACCTCTCCGCCGTCCAGAAATCTGCCAATTTGTAGTCATTTGATATTCATTGAACTAGGATTCCATGAGATTGGATCTTCAGTGTTATGAATTGTCCAGCCGGAGACAAGAACAGATAAAGGATGCCCACTATGTACCTTCTTTTAGCTCGTATTTAAAGATGAGTATCACATGGGATGTAACCTTTTCAGAACGCGTTCGAAGCCTTCACCAACACACAATAAATCATTAAACTGAGGAGGAGGGGTATTTTCTTTTTTGTGACGGATGGTATCACTTCTGCATCCATGGAATAACAGCGTCAGAAGTTGAACGATTTGACCATTTGGTTCTAAAGAGTTACAGTATACTGGATGGAAAGGACTTTTTTGGAATCATAATGAAAAAACAATCTTATGACTTTAAATGTAATCACATTCAAAATCTAAGTAGAAGAACAAACAGGCAGGATTCAAGACCTTTTCTCCTTTCAACATTACAGTAGGGTATTCGTGTTAACCTCAAGAACAGAATGTTGTACATTTTAAAAGAGGTTGCCTTTTGAGTTTGCTAAAAGATTGTATTTCATGACAATAGAACTATCATGTTCATAGTTTTTGATTAATGCATTTTGCCTTCTCTAAATCACAGGTTTCTGTGAGCCCACGTATAACTATGTTGGAAATGTAAAAAGCCTGTGACCTCCAGGACTAGACAGGCATGCTGAACGTACTGGAGCTCAGTCCAATAAAAGGATCTGTGAGCTGATCTTTGATTACCGGTGCCTGAACAGCATGTTGGACATTGGCATATCCCTGCCTCCCATACAGCATGTTTCTTTTAGCACACACTAATGAAACACTGAATTCTTTTTTGATTGAGCTGCTGTTTGATTTATATCCTGACCTCACACTGAGTTGTTGTGGCTACAGTACAGATTTACAACACCAATGTCAAACCCAGGGCAGACAGTGTTTAAAGCTTTAAAGCTACATATGTGTTTTTTGAGTAAGCAGTGCTCACAATATTTGATTATCCACACTGTCAGAACTTAAACAAGTCTTTGTAATGCTGAGAAAATGCAAAGAACTCAAACAGCCAATCGAGCATGACTGAAAATATAAATAAAGACTGAGTTTGAAAGCAGATCTCAACCCTCTTCCCAATAGTGTCTGCTGGAGATGACGAAGGGCATTCTCAAGGTGAGGGAGAGCATTCTGTCAGGTCTCTATTATTGATTCAGCCCTTTGAAGATGAAAGGGAATATGACACTAATTGCTCAATCAGAACCATTGGAAATTATGTATTTATTTTCTCTCGTCAATTCTGACTGCTCATTAAGAAGCGTCCGATATGCTTGGTTGGGGTTCTGTAGGATAATGAGGTGTTTACAGTGGGAACGTGTGCCGCTGACTGCTCTGCTGCAGTCATTCTCTAACAGCTTCATAATTAGCACACTTGAGTGGAAAATCCTGCATGGCTTTGTTTGTTTCCTTCACAAAATGGACTTAATCCTGGACCTCTGGATACAGTTCATTCGGCTTTCCTTCACTTGGCTGCCAGGCTCTAGAGACTTCCAACCGTGGAATGGTCAGATGAGACATGATGGGTCACTGGCTTTTCAAACTTGTACTGAAAAAGAGCTTTGTTTGTTTAATTTTAATTGTTTATTGAATCAACACGTGCACGTCACATACAAATGAAATCCAGGGGGGAGTTTAACTTGGATAAATGTTTGCTTTGTTAGGAAGTTAGGAACTCCCTGATCACGTTCACACCTGGAAGATCTCCAGCACAACCACAGTCTGATCGGCCGGCCCCTGAGCAGCTCCCACTGGAGCTGTTGGGTTAAGTGCCTTGCTCAATGGTGTTAATGAGAGAGGGGCAATACCCCCAGTTGGCAGCAGGCTTAGCCTAGGCAGTAGCCCAGTCACCCATTTCCTTTGCTTCTTCCTTTGGCTCCTCCTGGGGGACTCCATTTGGATACGTTATCCCTCTAGCAGCAACATTTGGCTGGGACCCCCCCCCCTCTGTTGGACCAGAGTGGAAGATCTCCACAGGGAAGCGTAAAGGAGGCATCCTTATGCTTAACCACCTTCACTGGCTTCTTCCACTGCAAAGTCGCAGCGTCTCTACTCGGGATGCACCAATGTAAAATGTCTTTGGATACAGCTCTCAACACTCATGAAAGAGCTGTATACTTTTCATTTTTTTTTAACATCTTTAGAATATGATCACAACCAATAACAAATCATTTAAACTTGTTTATTCTTATCGTATGTTACCTAGTTAGCATTCTAACTTTTTATTTATGCATATTTTACTAATCACTCCCCTTTTAAACTGTTTTTTTTTTTTACTGTCCTAGAGTACACATTGGAATGATTTATTACTTTATTTTTTACAACTAGGCTAAATTAAATAGATATAGGTGTGCTCTCTCTCTCTCTCTCTCTCTCTCTCTCTCTCTCTCTCTCTCTCTCTCTCTCTCTCTCTCTCTCTCTCTCTCTCTCTCTCTCGCTCGCTCGCTCGCTCGCTCACAGAGGCTGTGTGCTCCTCCGTGGCGATGACTGCTTGCGTTAAAATAAATAAATAAACATAGTAGGGATGCACGATATTGGTTTTTTGAAACCAATACCGATAACTTCCTGCTTCTCAAGACCGATACCGATAACCGATAATAATATAATATATATATATATGAAATGTACCTGTAGTTTTTGCACACCTGGTGGTAAAAAAAAGACTAGTACTGAGCAAATGACATGAGCATTACTACTATGAACAAAACTAACCCTGGGGTCGTCTCTGGCAAACTTCTTGCCTTTTTCAAAAGCCTCGTCGATAGGTAAAAGCCCCGGTGCCTTTGCAGCTGGCTTTGGATTCACCGCTAGTTTAGCAGCACAGGCGTCTTCCTACGCTTTTAACACACCATCGTAGCGATGGCGATGTTTCAGGTGACTAATCAGGTTGGAAGTATTATAGCTCGTTGCCTTTTTCCCTCCTCGTGGAACTTCTGCATTGCATTTGTTAATACAAATAGCAAGCAAACTATCTAACTCTGAAACTTTGAAATAGTCCCATACTACCAACGACATGTTTGTTTACTGTCCTGGCTTCACGGCCGCACACCATTTACATCACAGCTAGGCATGAGTTAGGGAGCGCTGGATTTGTGAAAAACTCCCCTCTTCCTAAACCACTAATACAGGGGTAGGCAAGTAAGTTTGGCCTTGGGCCAATTTTTTGCTGAGCCACAAGATGGCGGGCCAGAACATAATCAAAGCCTAATTCAAGGAATTGATTTTGGTAAGAGGGCGCAGCGCCCCTATTCCCCGGTTCAGAAAAAACTCTATCGCTGATAGCCTCCCCATCAAGACTCTGATGCGCAGTCAGATCCGCTGATTGGTTCACTGATGATATAGGCGCCCAATCCAGAGCCTGTCTGGCTAGACCCGCCCAAAGAGAGGCTCGTCCTCTCTAGCCCCATTTCAGTCCCAAAGCCAGGGCTATTATCTGTATTTTAACAGACTTATCTTTTTAAATTGAGGTGTATTTATTGTTCTCTTCAAAGTTAATTTTTCTCTGAAATTTTAGGGAGGATGGTCCTCCCTTTCCTCAATGGACGAGCCTCCACTGAGTAAAGTAGAGTTACTAACTAGGTAGCAGTGTTATTTAACATACTTTTATTCTGATAAGTATTGTCAAGTTCTCTGGGTTTTTGGCATTTATTTGAGCGTTTGCCCATTTGAGAGGCTTGAGGGGCAACTGGAATCCTTTTTCCTTTTCTTTATTTCAACTTTTCAAGGACACATTAGGATTCTTTCAGGTTGAAAACCTTTAAAAAATACCAAAGGACAAAATAAATCAATTACAGCAGTTTTGCTTTGCAATTTAATATATTATAACCTAAATTAATCAGTAGCCAAGTATTTTACTCAAACTCAATGTATTTAATAGTTAAATAAGTACTTTAATTGACCTGGTTCCCCACAACCACACATTTGCCATATGTGACCCGCTCTATCGAAATCAATCGGAAGTCGCAACGGCTCATTTCAAAATAAACGTGGATTTGCGTAAAAAAATTGTTTTTCAGGGTTCGGGTGTTTTGTTTGATTTTAAATAAACAAAGTCTTGGCTTTCAGAATATGAAACTTTTATTTCCAAAATCACACGATAAATACATGTTTGAAGCTTGTAAAGGGAAGATGACAGCTCTCCCTCGCCACTCTGCTCTTCCACAGCGCCGCTTCCCCTCCCTCCGCTGACATTATGAATGTAAGCGGATATGTCGGGACAGAATTTATTTTACCGGACAAATTTAAAACTTACCGGTCATGTTTCAATAATAATAATAAGAATGTTGTAGCAAAGTTTCCGTTAGCAGGTAATTACCGGACTATGACCGGATATACTGATGTTTAAAACTCAGTTAATGGGAGTAATTTTTATATCGCTTCAGTTTATAATCGTTACAGATCGAAAAGTTCAGATTCATTTTTCAATAAATGATTCCACAAACAACATAATTATTACATTCAAACAAACTACTTATAGTAGATGAAGTAGGCTACATTATACAAAAGTTTACAATAACTTTGGATAATAACACGGGAGAAACGGATCCTCTCTTTTCCCCTCTCCCTCCCTCTCTCTCCTGACAGCCAGTCAGTTTCTCATGCAGCGCGCTAAACAGTGGGCGGGGCTTCAGGTGATTATGCAGCAGCTGATCTGATCTCTCTCTCAGGTCCGGTTATACTTCACTCACGTTTATGTCCATATCGAGCAGATCCAGCTCTTCTGATCGGCCTTTATAGAGAGCACCGATCAAACTATTAAGAGTGAATATCAGCCGATAATGACTGGATCGATCGGAGCATCCCTAATTATTACCAGACATTTTGACCAGCAGGTTTTTAATTTACCGGTTTTTAATGAATTTTACCAGATAAAAACCGGTAATTACCGGCTAACGGAAACCCTGATGTGCGGCTGTCGGTCCTATGTTGTAAAAAAATCAAAATAATATTTTATTTTTGATTCTCAAAATTACGGGCCAAATAGTATTGCTGGCGGGTCAACAATGGCCCGCGGGCCGCCTGTTGCCGACCCATGCACTAATACCACAGTACTGGCAAAACGGGAGGAGCCGAGGGAAAAACAAGCGCCCCTCATCCCAATCCACCCACAACGCAGTATTTTTTTCTTTTTTTTACCCAAAAAATATATTGTATATTATCGGGGCTATTAATACTTTTATCGGGTTTATCGGGATGACGTCATAATTCCTAATATCGGACCGCTAATTATCGGGCCGATAATTATCGTGCACCACTAAAACATAGGCCTATTTGTAAAGTGGGGGGACACAAACGGGATTTCGAAAAGTGTCACGGTTAAACTCCTTAAGAAGTGGAGAGGTGCCGCTCCACCAGTGGCGGCCGGCCCATAGGGGCGCTAGGGGCGCCGACCCCCCTCTTCCCACATGTTTGATTGTCATTAAATGATTAAAAAAAAATAAAAAATTATATAGTTGGTATCAGTAAAATGTACAATCTACAATAATATAATGATCGTATTCAGACTTATCAGTAACTTTAGACATTGTAAAACAATTTTAAAACGAGAAAGTTACTGATAAGTCACATGTTTCCTGCCTGGATACACGCAGCGTGTATCATTACCCTCTCTCGTCTGGGCGGTAGAAAGGAGCCCTCAGCCAGAGCAGCAGCAGCCAACACATTGCTGTCTGTTGCTATCTGTAAACTATGCTGCCGAAACATAATTTCAGCCAATCAGCGTCGTCAGATCTGATGGTTACAGGGCGGCAATTTCAGCGCCCGATGCAGTCTGAGTTGTTTGGACTCGTATCAAAGGTGACGCTACAGTCAGTAGTTGATGAGGATGGCTGCGTCTGCAGGTGGAGACTCCAGGTGCTAGTGGATCGCCGGAGCTGCAGATTAACATTTACATGCTTTTGTAGTTGTAAGGGCAATGCCTGTAGCACCATGGAGCATATGTGTGGGCTGGACCTGTATTTTACAGGAAAAGATTGAGCAGAGGGTCGAGTTGTCGATTCTTGTTAAGTTTTCTGTGACTCCTCACCCTCTCAGACTTTGAGTTGCGCGCGCTGCTACGCACTACCATGGAAACTAGGGATGCTCCGATCGATCGGTCACCGATCGATATCGGCCGATACTCACTCTCTACCGATCGATCGGTGCTCTCTAAACATGCCGATCGCATGACGTAAAATACATGACACTTTTCTCTGTGTGCGGCAAAACAAGCTCTCCAAAATGGCTTCACCGGTCTGGCATTATTTTAAGGTGTCCGAAAAAGACAGTAAAATAGCGGAATGCAACGTGTGTGAAGCAGAAATCCTGCAGCTCCGCCCGCCGGACCGGTAAGCGGGACGAAACACACAAGAGTTAGACCTAACACACTTAGCTATTTTATCTACCTCTGGAACAAGCTAAACTAGTTATTATAAATATATTTATTCTTCACTGTCGGGTCACTCATTACTAGATCAGTGAGCTGCATGAGATACTGACAGGCTGTCAGGAGAGAGAGAGAGGGGGGGGGGGGAGGGAGAGAGGAAAAGAGAGCGCTTCCGCTCATTTCTCCCGTGTTATTATCCAAAGTGAATGTAAACTTGAATAATGTACATCATTTGAATGTAATAATTAAGTTGATTGTTGTTTGTGGAAGCTCCAGTGAATGAGCCCCATTAACTGAGTTTAAACATCACTTTAAATGGAAGATTTAAAGTGATGTTTAAATCTTCCATTTAGGCCCCGCCCACTCGATCGGATCGGCGATCGGTATCGGCCGATACTGATTCCGGCGATCGGCGATCGGCCCCGACATTGGCGATCGGAGCATCCCTAATGGAAACCAAACAATGGTGTAGCTGTATTAAAGTCCGAGTGGAAACAGTCGTGAGTAAATCTGATTTAGTCAGAAATCGCGAGAAATGCGGGAGAGATATGACCACGGGAGGAAACCGGGAGAGGGCGCACGCACACACACACACACTCACTCACTCACTCACTCACTCACACACTCACACACTCACACACACACTAGTGTTGTCACAATACCAAGTCAAGAATTGCGATTCCGATTCTTTTTCGATACTTTTCTTAAAAAAAGGGAAACAGTCTTAAATGTAATTATTGTGCTTTATTTCACACCAGAACCATAACCATAACACAAACTTTTAAACAATGAGAACAATAAACAAAATAAATGACAAGAATTCACATTAAATAAAATAAAACTTTTTTGTTTTATAAAATATAATTTGTTTTATATTTTATTAACATGTACAGTAATATAAATAATTATTGACAAAATGTATATTGCAGATGTTAGCCACATTGGTAAGTTAGCTAAAAAGATAGCCATATTAGACAGTTATCATTGCCATTAATTGCCTCGTCAAACTACGAAAACGTTCGTTTGTCACAAAATAAATTACACTTGTTTGACTTAGATCTGAGGGCATGGGATTGAGCATGATGTAATTATGTTATCTATCACATTCGCTAACTTGTCCGTCTTTAAATTCTTTAAACAGCTCTGGATTCCGGTCGGCGGGGTGCTTAGTCAAGTCTGATGTGTTGGCTCCCTTGGTTTGCAGGGATCTAAAACATTTCTCACAGACAGGCCTCGTGGTGTCCGTAGGCTTGCCCTCACTGTCAGAGATATCGCTCAAATACTTCCACATTTCGCTTCTGGCGTCTTTTTTGTCAACAAGCCGAGGCGCAGCGGCAGCTGCACTCCCACTTGCAGCCATGCTTCTCGTTTTCTCACATGCTCTGGCAGCTAGCGCATGGCCGCGTGCACGAGAGAGGGGAGGGACTTAGAACGTGCTTGAGAGGGGCGGGACTGCAGGCACGGCTGCAGTGCAGGGAGTGGAAGCAGAGCGCTGAACACACACGGCTCTTATTAAAACGGCGCTTTCTCACCGGAGTACTTTCCCCCGTCATTCTTAAAGTACCGATACTAATGAAACGGAGGAATCGTACCGTTTTTAACGGCAGGGTATCGCGGTACCTTTCAAGTATCGGTACACCGTGCAACACTGACACACACACACTCACTCACTCACTCACTCACTCACTCACTCACTCACTCACACACTCACACATTCTCTCTCATATATAATGATCGTATTCAGTCTCCTGATTTTAAATGGGAATTAAATCATTTCAGTGTTCCCAAAGCACCAGTGTTCTGTAGTTTGTGTGGGCCTACTGTACTGTTGCACAGTTTATACTGTAGAAACTATGTCCAGGACAAGGTATTTGGAAGTTTTGGAAGATTCATAGCTAACGTCACTGAAGATTATGGATTATCTCATATTTTTAAGCCTCAATTTCCCCCCCCCCCCCCCCCCCTCTCTAACATCACCAGAAGTCATCATTTAAGGGGTCATTTCTCAAAATGTTCTTCCAGGGGAGGATCCCCCCGGACCCCCCTAGTATGGTTTGGTCACCATTTCCATAGCCCCACCCAAAATATTTTCCACCAGCCGCCTCTGCGCTCCACATTGCTTTTCTTCCCGACTGCAACGCTGTTGTGTGTGTGTGTGTGAGAGCGTTTCACATGTGTGTATGAGAGATTTTTACATATGTCTGTAAATGATTTTGGTATCAGTTGTGTGTGTGAGCAGGCTCGGATTGACCATCGGGAGATTCGGGACTTTTCCCGGTGGGCCGCTGCCGTTGGTGGGCTGCTGCCGTTGGTGGGCTGCTGCCGTTGGTGGGCTGTTGCCGTTGGTGGGCTGCTGCCTTCGGTGGGCTCCTAGCTCTGGCATAGGTGGGCCGTGGACTTTCCCAGCGTGTCTTCTAAAAGGTGTTATTTGAACAAAACATATTTGTCTAAGGCAATCTTTCAGCCAAGAAAAAGATCGGGGCAGTGATATAGATCATTCTTTTTCAGACAATCTCTTAATGCTGAAACGTATATCTATCTCAGTTGTATCAAATAACTATTGTGCTCGTAAAAATAGAAAAGTATTTCCTTTTTTTTTTTAATACAGACTCCCCTCCATTTAGCCAAACATATGGTAGAGGTCATTGTGGCCGTGCCCTCCCTAGGCTGCCAACCTGTTCATTAGGACTACAACATCTGTGCTAACCAGCACTCAAGATTGCTGCAGTCGGTGCCCGCTTTACTGTATTCTCTTAAACAAGCTAACAAATAGTACCTTTTTGACCACTTGCCATGATCATTTGTTGCAGAATTGATTTGAATAATGTCCCATCCCTTTGCTCTCAGAGAAAACTAATGCTGGATTATAAGCCCACGCTGAGACAATCATTAGACCTGGTGTTTCCCGCCCCAAAATCATCTGTTATGTTGATCTGTTTCCTAGAAGATGAGTGACTGGAGGGGGGATTTTGTCATTGACAGTTTGATTGATTGCACGTGCCAGCCGCCCTGCACCGCTGGTAACTGAAACTAATTGGATGTAATATCAGAGAGATAGGACATTGTAATGACAAATGAGCAACCTTGTGAGATTATTTACAACCTATTGCAGACTTTATCCCCCTTAACAGTTGCTCCTCTCCAGCCCCTGACTGAATCCCTGTGATAAGCGATTACCATCTTTGGTGTTCATAGAGCCTCGCTCTTAATATCTGATTTAGCTCAGGTACACTGTAGCTGAAGCAGACATAAACCATTTCCCTTTTCAAGAGAGTTTCAGTTAACCAATAAAGAATCAGAAGCAGGTTCTTGCACTTTGTGATAGTGAAAATCTTAATATCATGATTTGTGTTTTGCAAGTAGGCTCTTCTAGGGACCGGCTAAGCTTTTCTGAAAATCCAGGCAGCTGCAGAGGAGAGACCAGGGATTTGTTTTGGTGAAGGACTGTGTTTACCCACTCATGCAGCACTGACGAGCACTGGGGCTCAGGGGTTTGGATTGGGGAAAGGGAGGAGGGGTCAGTCAGTGGAGGTGGGATCAGGCATAGCTCTGATGTTGGGGGTGGGGAGGATGCTGCACTCAGGATGCTGCTTGGCCCTCAAGAGCCATCTGGTCTTCACCCTCTCCTCGCGCCTTCAGGGAGGATGAAGGACAGGTGGCAGGGGCTGGTGGGATGGACTGGACTTTGGCTATGGGGGCATGTGATTGGCTAGATGGGCCCCCTGAAACATGGACCCCTTACATACCAAATGCCTGCTCAGCTTCGTGTCAGGAAGGAAATCCTTTATGACCCTGGAACGAAATATTTTTCCTTCAATCTGAATTTTAGGATCATTTTTGGTCTTTTGTCGGACAAATTACAGGATTTTGATGTGGTTCAATTTAGTTTGTACCAAACAGATGGTGTCATAGTTAAGGAAATGAAAGATATTTACATAAAGAATTATGACTTCACACCACATAAGCTGATATGAAAAGAAAAATAGCTTAATCTTTGCAAAGTAAGAAGTCACCAATTGCAATGACATATACATTTCTCGAAAAACTTCAGCATGACCTCAGCTTAAATCATCTAACAAAGATAAAGAACCATATTTTCAGTAGGGGTATATTTTTGTATATGTGTGACAGCTCGAGTCTATATTGCCGATGACATTCTGTTGTCAGTTTCACACCCAGCTGGGTGTGTGATTGTCCGGCTGTCCTGACTCGCACAACTTTGTAATCCCTGTCTGGGGGGTCAGTGGGCAGGATCCGGTTCAGTCCGGTTCAGGGGAGGTGCTCAGCTGAAGAACAGGTGCTTCAGCTCACTCCTGTGGCGATGGGATTTCCTCTCTGATTCGGCCATTATATCAATATTCACATAGAGAAACACAAACCCATTTGTTATCATTAATCAATCCAGCATGTTGCTCTGAATTTGGAACAGTGTTTGGTTTAATTTGAGTGAATAATGAATTTGTAATTACAGCTGAAAACCAGCATTTCTCATATCTGGGGAGAGTTGAAATGTAATGCTTTCTACCTCCTATCAGACATAAACTCTGCTATCACTTTTACTGTTGAATTATTTTCCCTCTTAGCAGTTATTTTGTATGGGTTCTTGCCAGTGGATATATTTCATATTATTAGATATGCTTTCTTTTCACTTCAAGCTCATAAAAACATATACAATCATTGTGCAGCACCTGTTCACATAGCTTTAGGCTCAGAATGTACATGCATGTGACTGGAATAGTTATAAACAGGAAGGTAAGATTCTAGCGGTGTGTTACTGATTGGGTGTGAACACCATCTCCCTCAGACTGGCATCTATTATACTGGAGGTGAGCTGTTTTTGCTTCATTGGCTTAATGAGAGTCCACTTTGGCCGTTGTCCTAGAAAGACTGGGATAGATAGGATGGAGAGGGTTTGGGCGTGTGTTTAAGAGTGGTTGCCCCAGCTTCTCTACCTTGTGTATCTTCAATCCCTTGCCCTGGAATTTAATTTTACACATCAGGAATTTTGCAAGTGATAAGGAGGGATGAAGAGTAAAAAAGGTGCTGTATTTCATCTGTAGCTGTCACACACACACACACACGCATAAAAGCACACACTTGGAGAGGACTTGTAGGAGAAGGCTGTGGACAAAAGGAAAGTGGATGAGAGGGAGCATGGACAAGCTTCTTCTATCAGCCCCCTTTGTTAGAAGAAATAGAGATTTCTGCCATGTGTGTTGTTCATTGAAGTATTCCTGGACGGTGTTTGCCTGCAGGCTATGAGAAACACAATTGGCACTGTGAGGTTGAACAATGGTTCCGAGGGGACGTGGGGCCTGTTTTTTCCAGAAGGGAAATTGTGTTTTTCTTCTAGGTGTTGCTCAAAAATGTATTTACTTTCATAATTTATTTTTTCTGTGGCCATGTTTTTAATATCTGTTTCATATCAGACCAAGTGTAAGGTTTGCCTGTGTGAACGCAATCCAAACCTTCTGAAAAATGAAACTATGTAACAAACTTGCGTCTGCGCACGAATGAAGCGGACCATTAGGTGTGAATGCGACCTTAGAGTCCGAAGGTATACACAGATACGATATGTACTCGCAAGTGTTAATTGGATTTGTCTTTCAGAATTCTAAGCCATTCCTTTGTAGTCCCTGTGTTGGTATGTAGCTTCCATGAGATGATTTGTGAGATGATTTATTTGCGATCCCATGGGGGATTAGACCTCAATTGTTCTTTTATCTTTCTGAATTAAAAAGTCCTGTGTTTTAATTCATGGCACATTTTTCCCCACCACATTTTCAACCAGTTTTCATCTCAGTGGGTTACCCGCTGAACATGAAGTGATGAATCAGACAATGATTTCCTGTCTCCAATACCTTCCCCCAGCCTCTCTCCACCTTCTCAGACTCCACTGTTGCTTCTGCATCTTATTGCACTCTCCAGGAAATGTGCAAACGAGTCAGTGGTGTTGATCTGAAGAATAAATACCTTCTACTAGGGCTGCTCAATTAATCACATTTTAATCGCGATTACGATTATGGCTTGCAGCGATTACAAAAACAACATAATCGAAATAAAACCATTATTTTTTTATTATTATTATGACTTTTTTTTTTTCAGTTGAATTATACTTAAAGTTCAGGGTAATCAACTGTTCAAAACATACTGTTCACATTTTTTTTCTCCAATAAATGGATGTTTTCAAAGTCAATGAATAATCACATTTAATAATCGTGATATCAATTATTGACCCAAATAATCCAGATTATGATTTTTGCCATAATCGAGCAGCCCTAACTTCTACCCTATGCAGGTGGGAAGGAACTAATTATGGCTGCTTGTTTCTGTACTCGTGGAATGATGCTTGCTTGTTTAATTTTAGATAACCGTATCTCTTAAACAGTTTGATATTTGGATCCATTTTCAGCTGCTTGAGATGTGTAGTGCTGGATTATTCATTCTTTAGGCAACCAGCTGATTTGCAAATGGTGAGTGTTGTTTTGTGTCAGGCTGTTGCACCCTGACAGTGTTTGTATTCAGTTGTACGAGTAGTGGCTCATTTGTGGGGATACTAAAGAGATATCATATTTGTATCACAGTGGGCCAGGATGTGTTGAGGAAATGGAGTTTCTGTCCCCAGGGGACCATGTTAGGTCCCCCTGAAGGCTGCTGGGTGCTGCCTCAGCACTTCTTTGTAGGGCAGTGCTGCAGACATGGGGCTTCAGTAATTGAGCTATTTAATTCCTGGGAGGGCACTAATCCTGGCGTTAGAACAGATGTTTTTCATGTGACTCTGTCTATAGCAAAGACAAAATCAATGTTAATAAAGGGCAGCTGGGATGACAGGCAGGTCAGGGGTCTATTTGGAAAGGAAGGGGGTCCTCGGTAGTTCATTATGTCTATGGTACAAGAAAATGTATGATCAACATTTGTTGTATTTTATTGTTAACATTGTGTGTTTTCAAGTATTTAGGCCCTATTCCATCTAATATCTACCAAAAAAGGATTTCAATTGATTACATTTTGCAACTGTTGCACATTATTCGGGCTCAGGCCGTTTGTGAATAAATCCCCATATTGCTGGTTATATTTTAAATACAGATGGTACACATATTTTGCTTTAGTTTTTTTTGCATCAAGTTAAATGCACTGAATGCTTAGAAGGAATAAATATCCAAGAAGTTGATCAACAAACCCTAAAGAAATCAAGAAATAAGGGTTCCATGTCTTCTTTTTCGAGCATAATGCACATTACATGTCATATAATTAGAGCTATTATTTTAAATGGTTTCTAAGTGAAACATATATTTTTTTGTTTTTGTACAAATGGATCGATGTTAAATAGTTTTAGGAACTTTGACATTAGTGTATTTCGTGCATTCTTTGGGTTGAATAAGTCCAACATTACCTACATATCCTCACATCTTATTTATAATGGACACCCTAGTACCTACAATGTGAACTGTTTCAAAAATCCAATGTAGTGTTGCACGGTGTACCGATACTTGAAAGGTACCGCGATACCCTGCCGTTAAAAACGGTACGATTCCTCCGTTTCATTAGTATCGGTACTTTAAGAATAACGGGGAAAAGTACTCCGGTGAGAAAGCGCCGTTTAATAAGAGCCGTGTGTGTTCAGCGCTCTGCTTCCACTCCCTGCACTGCAGCCGTGCCTGCAGTCCCGCCCCTCTCAAACACGCTCTAAGTCCCTCCCCTCTCTCGTGCACGCGGCCACGCTCTAGCTGCCAGAGCATGTGAGAAAGCGAGAAGCATGGCTGGAAGTGGGAGTGCAACTGCCGCTGCGCCTCGGCTTGTTGACAAAAAAGACGCTAGAAGCGGAAAACAAAAAAGTTGTTTATAGATGATGCTTAATTGTATTTAATACAAATTCTAGTAATTTATTTAATTTATTGTTCTCATTGTTTAAAAGTTTGTGTTATGGTTCTGGTGTGAAATAAAGCACAATAATTACATTTACTTTTTTAAGAAAAGTATAGAAAAATAATCGGAATCGCAATTCTTGACTTGGTATCTAAACCAAAATGTTGGTATCGTGACAACACTAATCCAATGTAACAAACATGTTGAGTATAAAACATAAATAATCAAAGAACCTTTTAGGGGGTTGGTCTTTGAGCCCACAGGTTTAAGATTTTGTAAGATGATCCTCGTTGCTTCCTTTTCATGGATCATCCCATCATTGATCAACAGCTTGACAGATGAGACCATCAGTGCTTCATTCTGGCCTCAATCTTGCATCGTGATGTATGCGGCTCACAATCGTTAACAACTCTCAAGACACAGTGCAGATAATCCAGAATGTCAAAACTGGTGTGGGTTGTTAACTTGTGATGCTAATTAGTCGAAGGTCCTGTTTTAGGTGAAGTGAGACAAGGCAGTTGCAAGGGTCAGTCCAGGACACAGGGGGGACATATGGAAGCCTTGGAATCCAGGGGTCAACCTTTATTGAATAATACCACATATCTGGCCACACATTTTAAACATTCTGCCCTCTGACAGACCAGGGCATGTGAAAGAATAGGTACACCCTATAGCAACACGCACAAGCACACACACACACACCAGCTTACCAGGGTCACCACAAGGCTGTATCCCTGTTCCAGACCACCACCCTCCCTCCTCCTCCCCCTTTCTAGTATCACTTACAAACATAATCAATACAGGCTCTCTGCTGTTATTGATCCAGGTACGGTGTATACACAGCTGCTGAGCCCAGACTGTGGCCTCCTGCCTGGAATCAAGGACCCAGAAAAGGACACTTGATCACCCGCACCTGGTTCTCCCAAGCCATCTCTAAGATGTGTTGAGACAGACATCAAAGCACTTGATTTATACAAGGACAATGACTCTATTACTCTCATTTACAATATAATGAAGTGTGCGCTTAAATAATAACACCATAGATTACTGGCCTTTACCTAGCCATTGAAATGGCAGCATTTCTCTTGCTTGATAGGGGATACATTGTGTCCATTACTTTGGAGTGAGGAATGTTAATGCAATTCGAACCATTTACAAGAAAAAGTATAGATGAATTGGTATAATTGGATGGATGTTGACTTCCAATGCTCAATTGGCTCCCACTTTCAGTCTTATTTGTTCTTAATTGGCATTAACACTGAAGAAGATAAAGTCCATCCTGCACGACAGGAGCAGTTTGTCAAATTAATGAGCTGCTGAAATGGAGTTTTGTGCAAGTGCCAAATATATAAAATAATGTAGGGTTCCACACTTTAATGAAGGGCCACCTACTTAACTTAACTATTTTGTATATTACAATTCAGTACAATAACACATTCATCAATGCCAGTTTATAACATTAATGTGTTGCCTTGATGGCAGTATGCTACGCTACCGAATCTGACATTAGTGTTTAGTAGTCGGCTCAGTATATCTGTGTGTAAATTGAGCATCCAGTTACAGGTTAAACTGAAATTAGTGTTCTACACAGATTGCTGTCTTTGTTCAGAACAACACAAGCAAGTATACATACAAGAAAAGCCTGTTGAACAATGTAGAGAAAACGGTGGTCATTCTGTCAATTGCTATGCTACTGCCCCATATTTGCTTGTATTTAGGGACATATGTGACATAAAAAGAAAAAATGATGCAAAGTAAATTTTAAAGTTATTTTTTTAATAAGGTTTGGTCTAAATAAATCAAACTGTAGGCGGGATCACTCTGTGTCTGATGGTTGCCTGAAGGTTCTTGCGTAGGATTGAATATTGCCCGGAGGATCTGAAAGCAGATTTGCCGGTAATGACAGCAGAACGTAAACGCATCCTGGGAATTAAATTACCTTTAATTGTACCCTCCTCGTCTGGGCATATTCCCCTCTGTCAGAACCAATCAGTATAATCAAATGAAATCATATATGATGCGGTTTCCTCTGATTGATTCACGCATGGATTGGCTGGTTGCCGTGGCATAATTAAATTGTTGCAATGACCTGCAAAACTGTGAATTGTCAGTATTTTAGATGGGGTATTGATATTCATTTGTTTAGGGGACCTGAGGTGATGAGCTATTGTGGAGAGTCATGCTTTTGACAGATCAGAACTGAAACCAGGATTATTGGAAATGATTGGGTCATGTAGGGGTTCGGTAGGGATGAATGGTGACAGGATGCATGTTATAACATTGTGTTTGAGGTGTTGCAGGGGAAGGATACATCACTGGCTCCAATCCACACAGGGTAACCCCAGAGACTTGGAGTTAAATCCGTACATCAGCAGATGGGGCATTTCTTTGCGTTTCTAAAACGTATATATTTTTTAAATGTTGCAAATCCACAAACAACAAAGTGAAACGGGGAAAAGAGCCACAAAAACCCTAAGACTAAGTAACACTAAGTAGAGATGTCCCGATCCGATCACGTGATCGGGGATCGGAGCCGATCACGTGATTTTCAAAAGATCGGAATCGGGAGAAAAAAGTTTAGGTTTAAAATGACACAACATCATGTATGTGTTGCTTCTTTTGGGCTTGTTTTCAGACCTGGTTGCTTATTTCTCTCAAATCTGGCAACAGAGTGGGCGCAGTGTCTAATAGTAGCAGTAAGCTAACGAGAGGCTACGTTCAGCTGGTGACTCGGGAGTCGGGACAGAGAAAATGTCAGGAGTTTGGAAGTATTATAAAATCGAAAGTGAAGGCAGTGTAACAGCCAGATGCAATGTTTGCAAGAAGGAGGTTCCGCGTGGTGGAAAGAACAGAGCTACGTTCAACACGACCAATCTAATACGCCACCTGAGAAACCAACACCAACAACAACACGACGAGTACACAGCGGCCACTCAGGTAACGGCACTGAAACAACCGACACTTTCAGAGACTTTTAAAAGGAAAGAGAAACTGCCCCAGAACGGTGAAAAGGCCAAACAAATAACAGCCAAGATAGCTGAATTCATCGCGTTGGATGACCAGCCGTTATCTGTTACCTTTTTTTTCTCTTAATACATTGCATACAGATCGGATCGGGAAAAATCGGTATCGGCAGATTGTCAAAATCAAATGATCGGAATCGGAGCGGGAGCAAAAAAAGGTGATCGGGACATCCCTAACACTAAGTAACACTTGTGCTTCTGTTGGCTAGCGCTCCAACACATGTGATAGGCGAAGGTTAAATTGTTAGTCGTTGACCAATCACAACAGAGCCGGCCAGTTGTACCAACATCAATGCAGTCCCTTCCTTGCCTTTTTTAACACATTGCTTTTTTTCGTTTAAAAGCTGAGTGTCACTGTGGAGCCGTTTCAGGCTTTATTTGATTTTTACTGTCGTGTCAGGTCAGATTATGTGTTTCACCTTGCATCACAATGTTATTATAGTGGTATGATCGGATTAAAGTGGCAAACAAGACAAAAAGTGTTTCCCATTCAAAGCCCCACATACACACAGTCACACACACACACGCACACGCACACGCACACACACACACACACATCTGTGTGTTAGGGTGGTAGTTCCCATCATTTTTGAAGGCAGAGGTGCTACAGCACTACAGCAGGGGTCACCCGACATTGAGCCCAAGGACGTCTCAGTAATGTAATCTCAGCCGTTAATAGTACTCTGAGGGGGAGTGTAATAGCCCAAGAGTGGGAAAGCACTGTAACCCGATAGTGGCTACTTATATACACCACAGGGCATTTGTGGTACACAAACACACACCCTGAAACACATCTTTTCCTTTATCTATGTTGTCAGTGCTTTACAGAACTGCTCTTTGAACAACCTTACAATCATCTCATTAGAAAACACTTTAGTCAAGGAAGATGCTTTAAGCCTTTAACCTTTCATTCTGATTTGACATTCAGAGGTACCAGGAGTGTGAGTGTGTTCATCTAAACAGTGATCACAGTCAGTAGGGATCGATAAGGAGCGGATACAGGCTCTAATCAATACCCATCAGAGTTCCGCTGATCAAATATTTATCCAGGAAGAGAGAGGGGAATAGACTCCCTGTCTGTCTGCCTATTGACAGTTTTCTTCTCCAGGTCTGTCTGCACCAATCTGTCTTTGTAATAGGAGTCAACCTCAGGGCCCTTAATGCCAGTTCACACTGAGATGCTTCACTCAGGAGAAATGCCTTTTTAACTCTTTGTCCTGTTAGTTTGTTAGAGACTGCGACTCATGTGGCACTCGTGTTGAGTTGGGGCAGAGCAGCACTGTGATTTTATGTGCCTGTGCCAGAGGTGACAAAAGTTGAAAATATTTAATCTTTTGAGAAGATGCGTCCTGAATTGCCTGCCCAAACTGCGGCTGGAAACCAATGAGTGACAGCTTCTGGAAAAACAATCAGTTCTCCTGTCTTTCTTTTTCAATGTGGTCGCTCGTAACTGTCGTCTCGCTCAGTTTTCCACTCTGTCTTAGCAGGGGTGTGGATGTGCTCAGACATTTGATCAGTCTGAAAGTGGAATAAGTATTTCAGAAGATCAGATATGGAGGTCTGCAGGTGCATATATACAGGTGTCAAAATGGGCAGAGCAAACTCTTTTCTCCACCATCTTAAAAAGACAACAATCACTTAATGTACAGAACAGGCTGACACCAAAAGGCTCTGATCACCCCAATTCAATTTTTATAGCTGTTACCAGCAGCTTTAAAGGTTGCTTGGTTGTTCCACAAAAACAATCCCCACTCGTTGGCACCCTAAAAGGCTGACATTTGAAATGAAGATCAAGTGAAGGTGTACGTTTGTTTTCGTGAAAAGTAGCAAAAAGGGCAGTGAGAGTGGACAGTAACCAAAAGGCTGAACGGATTCACATACAATGGCTGAGCAGTTTATCTCAGACATGCACTGCATTGTGTGTGAAAGCAATATTTGTGGATTAAGTGAAAGGGACTTTGTTTCTGGGAAGAGATGATACTGCTTTGTCATTTTTAAGTGTAGTATTTAAAGCTGTGACCACCACAAACAAAACATATTTGCAACATAGTCAAATATGAATCTCAAGCATGTCTCCACCTTAAATCGAATTCATTTGTATGAACTACTTCCCTATATAAAGCTTCTCTGTTCTCATGCACAGCCATCTACAGCTCTGAGCTGTCAGGCAGAGACGAACACATTAGCAGCTCCTCCTCAAACAAGATCAATCCAAAACACACAGGAATACGGCATGTCAAAACATGTTAATTTATTGGCTGTTGGGCGCCTTGTCTCCCCATCTCTCTTGTCTCCCCATCTCTCTTGTCTCCCCATCTCTCTTGTCTCCTTCGCTGGGGGGAAAAGGATTACTCGAAAATCCGAGGCTGGGAATGTGGGTCGAGGTGATTACAGGACTGCTCCGTTACCCTGATTGCGTTAACAGTGAATGTTTTTCTGTGTTTTTCTGCCCACTCTTCCACCATCTCCAGCAGGTTTAATGCTATTTGAGTTGTCTGGTTCAGGGGGTTAATTTACTGCCTGTGTTCTCCCTCCCATTGAGCTTCTGCTTCCAGCTGTTTCGGCTATTGGCACACAGCTCTTAACGCTCTTACACCGGCCCTCCCTGGCTCGCTGAACTGTGGAGATTGCAGAATGTAGTGGTGAGGGGAAGGGGTGCTGCAGGAGGCGGTGCCAGTTGGCTGAAGCAGCGAGAAAGTGAGGGTTTTTCACTAAGGAGACCCCCTGTAGCTGCAGTGATAACAGAGTGATAGTGTGTGCCTCGGAGGAAGAGGAGCCGGTACCTTGATGCAGTGTTGAGCAGCAGATAAGACGCACACTCCGACACATAAAAGCAGCATGTTTTGGAGATGTGTGTGTTTGAAATGGTTGAGTAGTTCGACAGCAGAAGTGTGGAACATACAGCCTTGGAATGTGTACAAAAATGGTGTGTGTGTGTGTGTTCCATTGAACAGAAAAAGCAACATCCCTGCTGATTTTAATAAATAATATAATTTTCCACTCTTCATTTACCGTGCCTCATGTGTCCATCTTCTTTTACTACAAGCTAATATATTGCCTCCATCTAAAATAATCCAATTTGCATAAGCAGTTTTTGATAAGTATGTATTATTAAACAATTGGCTTATCACAGAGTCTATCTGCATTAGAAGCTGGAGAAAAGGTACCATATTGTACTAATTGGATTGTTTTATGTGCATCTGTGTTGGTGCAGTGTTATAGATGACTCTCAGAAAAGGCCTTCCTTAAATCTTCTGCCCTTCTATTCCAGCTGCTTCCTCTCCAACATCTGCTCTGCCTCAGTGGTTTTAACTGCAGAGCTGAATCCTGCTGGTAACTCTGTAACAAAACACAATCAGTCTCTCTCTACGTCCCTCACTTTCTCTCCCTCTGTCTCTCACTCTGGAAATCTTTCAGTTCAAAGTGGAGGCTTACATCCATCACTGTGAGGTATAACGGTTGTTTATGATGGAGGCTCAATTTATATTTCAAGTTGACACAGGTTGTTGTGTTAGGCCGTAAAGTAAGGATGGTCTTAACAGCTCAAATTGATTTGTTTGAATGTCTAGCTGTATTAGGTTTTTGGTATCTCTTTGAATTCAAGATACGACATGATATCACAGGAAACCAAACCATTGCTAACTGTGGACCTATTATTGCTTCAGAGATTACACCTTGTGCTGTTATTGACACACCAACAGATCATATGTCACGTGTGACATTATTCTCTGTGGGTCATTTTGTATCGTCTCAGCCTAGAAATTACATTTTTCTAGCTGCGAAGGTGCAGATTATTTTTAACTTGGCCAATTAGGCTAAGCTTATTTTCCGTGTTAAACCACATAAGCATATTTGTTTCTATCATAACTGCAGAAGCACACAGGAATAATTTTTAAGTTGCAGAGATTCATGGGGTACCTACTGAGTACCCACAGATTGTGTTTCTGTTTGGATCCTTAAATCAAGGTCAGCCTGGGCTCCGCACCTGCCAAAAATGTTGCCTCATCCAGAATGAAAATGAGGCTGTTTGGTTGTTGCATATCTTAATTTAGACTACTGTAAGCACTTTTGATTAAAGGTTAACTTGGATATAGGACCCAAGCCTGCAGGCAGCTATTTCTGCAGTTTTTAAATGATGCAGTATTCACAGCAGAGGACTTTGCTTTAACTGTTTGTGTGTATGTTTATATGCATGTATGCATGTACGAGCTTCTGTGTGTGCATGCATTTGTACAGTATATGATCGGTTGATGTGACATAAAAGAAAAAGCCCATTTATCACAACATGTTCTGGAACCTTCAAGGGTCAGCCCGCTGTCCACGTCTTCTCTAATGAAGAACACAGTTGGGCCAATCAGAGCTCACTTCCAATGAGGCGGCCCCAACTGCCAGCCAATGAATTGCGCAAGGTTCAGCAGAGCGACGGGCAAAATTGATGAGAGGAGTAAGTCCTAGTGAAGGATCACCATAAGCTGCCTGAGATAACACTACGCCGGAGCCGAGAAACACTCAGCTCCATTGAAATACAATAAAGCCTGCACCATATCTCACTGTTGGGCGATGGGTGATAACAGTCCTATAGTGGAGCATGGGAAATAGCCCATTGAAATGCAGTGTGAAATACAGCACCTCCAGAGCTATACATGTAGACCAATGGAAATGTGATGTGTGAATACAAGTGTTTTTGCAATATTACCTTTTGGTCCTCACTATTCTTTAAAAGGAATGAGCTGCTGAGACCATTTGTTAAATTGCGGCTGTAAAGGTGCTACTGTGAGCAGAATACAAATGACAGTTTAGCTCCACAGTTCACTCCGAGGGCACATTGACACTCACTCAGTGTTTTTAGAAACCGTTTATCCACCAAGTCCTTCTCCAGTAGAGCTTTGACACAGTTGGCAATCTCTTATTTAAAACCAGTTACAGAAAACACTGGTTGTTTAATGATAGTCTACTTCTCTTCTTCATTTCTTTATATCTTTGTAGTTTTTGGTTTTATACAGTATTTCTGTTCTGATACTCTGCACTTCTCCTTTACCTCCATTTACTGTAAACTCTACATGCGCCACACATGGAATTACAAATTGAAAGGAGTTTTTTCTGGCGGTAAAAGTCCCACACATTTTCTGCATAGACAATGATAGGTGACCTAGAGTGGGAGCCCTTTTAATGTTTACATGGGCATGAAATGATCCTGGTTGAATCACCAGTGAAAAGGTTGTGCAAATGTTTGAAAATAGCTGGTTCTTAAATTAAAAACCGGTGCAGAACAGACGCATTTTGATGAGAAAGCTCAATTTTTCAAGCCGTTTAGGAAAATGTTGATATCATCGACAAAGAAGAAAACAAGTCTATTCAGTCTGCAAGAGTAAGCCCCCACTCTGCTTCGATTTTCTCGGTTTTTGTATGTTATTTTCCCTTTAAAAATCGACAGTACAATTATTAGAGGATGTTTTACGTTGTACAGATTTTACAGCCCAAGATTCTGATCATCATTTTTCTTGAATCTCAATCTCTACATGTATGGCAGCCATTCCATTCCAGTGTCTGTCGAATTCCAACGCAGAGAAATGTTGTCAGTAGTTTATAGAATAACAATAAAAAACATTAACTTTACTCAAACACACACCTATAAATAGTAAAACCAGAGAAACTGATAATGTTGCAGTGGTCTCTTAATTGTCTCCAGAGCTGTAGATATGCTTGACTTGAAACATGAAAACATCTAAAATTCATGTTTACGAGGAGGATGATCTCGACATCTGGAAGCCAGGAGTTCTTCATGCTCTGTAAGCGTAACAAAATGAAGATGAATCCATTGTCCTTAAATTACAATGACTGGGGCTCAATTGGTTTTGACTGCCAAGCATTTTCTGGTTTGCTTTGACATGATTAATGACTGCTGGTTTGTGGGCTTTGACCATGATAATTCAAGCGTTGCATCTCTTATCTAATCAACCCACCAAGATGCTAGTCTGGACAAAGGTGTCGGTCACAGAAAGAACATCTCAAAGTCTTTTGTTTGTTGACTGCTAGAAGTGTGTCAGGACTCAGGAGAGCAAACTCCAGTAACCGTTTCCTCACAGAAACTTGTCCTCATTTTACAAGGGCTTTCTAGGTGAAGGCTTAACAGGCATTTCAAATGAGACCTGGATAGATCAGTCTCTCTGCCCCATTTGTTTTACTTTTGGTAGTCCTGGTTTTATGCCCCGCGATAAATTCTCTTATTGGAGAAAGTGGTTGAACGCTTTTTATTTTTCTAACAAGGAACCGACTTAAAAATTGATCTTGTTATGGTGGAAGTACCAAACCAGCAGACTGGATTAATTTGCCATGTTGTGATCCTGGCCAAATAAAAAGTGGTTTAACATTGCTTTGCACTAGAGACAAATGGGCCTCCCTTGTGTTGTTCCATTCCCTTATACCGGGATGCTTTTGTAACGTATGTATGAGATACTTGAAGGAAGAAAAATGGCCATGGAACTCAGATGATATCGACTGGAGTCCAGAGGTGCTGTCGCCTGCTGATGATGTATGAGGCAAGGAGAAGCGTTAATCAGCGAGCGCGAAGATTACTCCTCCATCCCGAGACACCTCTCTCTCTTTTTCTCTTCCTCCCTCGCTGCCTCTGTCACCTCCCCAAGTGAGGATCCATCACCCTCTCTACACCCCCACCTCCTCTACAGATCACAGTGGCTCCTCTCAGACACTTTTCACTATATGTTGTTCTCCTTCTGGAAGTTTATCGATCCTGTGTTTTCCTCTTCTCCTCTTTGATCATGAGCTTAGGGGTTATTGGCATGCTGTTACTTCCAGTTTCAGCAGATGTATAACCATCTTGAATCAGAGATGACCAAGGTTACTCAATTATGTGTGTCACAAGTTAGTCTCCCTTATCACAGCGGCATCTGCAGGTATTGAATAGTCTTGAATAAGCTTGAAGTTCTCATGTTTCACCAAAAAGGCTTTTGAATATAATATAAGGTATAAAATGTATCTTTTAAAACTGATACATTATTTCTCATTCCTGTCAATTGTATCAGATTGCCCACACAGTTGGACACAAACTTAAAGTTGGATTATTCATCAGACCTGTAGCAAACCTTTCACTACTGTAGGCTATTTTTATTTTATGTACAGCACTTTGGCTCGACCAAAAATCGTTTAGAAATGTGCTGTGCTATATAAATAAAACTTGATTTGATTTGACTGCTACAGTCCCACGATCAAGTCCCTCCATAAAGATATGCATACCATATAAACATTTGTATGCACGCTTACAGGTTTTTGTCCCTGAATCTGACAGATGCTTACCTGTCAAGATTGTGAGATGTAAAGCTGTTAAAGCTATCAGACAGACATCCAATGAGACTGCGAGAAACACCTACCTCAGCGCAGTCTGTCACACATAAACACACAACACATCAGCATTTCTGTCATCTGGACCCCTGAGGGTAAAGGTCAGCAGAATTGTGGGTCATCAACACATAATCCTCGTCCTCACCAATGTTGAACTGCATATATTTTATCTTTCTGACCATGAGAAGCCTGCAGTGTGCACCATTTCATTTGACACTAATCATGGGAATTATAGCTGCGGGGCGGCTGTACTCAACACAAATCTCCCCCTGATGATGCAATCCCAGGCCAAGCCGTAGCAAGAGAGACGTCATTTCAACCCCAAAGACCTTGAATTACTCTCTCAGTCAAACAAAGCTGAGTCTTTGAAACCGGTAAAGATAAAGCTTGAATTCAACACTAGCACTATCAATTGGCGAAATTGGCCTTGGAATTCAACTCAGGTCAGGTTACAACTTGTTCTACCATTCGACAGACTAGCATCTCGCTCCCTCTTGCTGTTTGTCATTCACACTTCTGCCCAGGAATAGGCTTTATCAAAGATGTCCATATTAATATAACATACATGGATTTTGAGAATGAAAACCTATGGTCATGAAGGATGGGTCATGACCGAAAGAACGAGATCGCGGGTACAAGCGGCCGAGATGGGTTTTCTCCGCAGGGTGGCTGGTGTCTCCCTTAGGGATAAGGTGAGAAGTTCGGTCATCAGGGAGGGACTCGGAGTTGAGCCGCTCCTCCTTCGCGTCGAAAGGAGCCAGTTGAGGTGGTTCGGGCACCTAGTTAGGATGCCACCTGGGCTCCTCCCTAGGGAGGTGGTCCAGGCACGTCCAGCTGGGAAGAGACCAAGGGGTAGACCTAGGACCAGGTGGAGGGATTATATCTCTTCGCTGGCCTGGGAGCGCCTTGGGATCCCCCAGTCAGAGCTAGTTGACGTCGCCAGGGAAAAGGAAGTTTGGGGCTCTCTGCTGGAACTGCTACCCCCGCGACCCGACCACGGATAAGCGGGAGAAGATGGATGGATGGATGGATTTTGAGAAACTGAAGTAGAGGTATGAGAGGAAGAGTAAAGAACCAAAAGCTAAATTACCACACTTATATACTTCAAAATACCTCTTGAACCAAATTCAACATGAGAGGCTTGGTCCAAGTGTCTCTAATTTCCCCCTAAAAGTGGCTCCATAAGAGCTCGAACACCATTGACCTGAGGTCAGCTCTGTTGCATGCAGATACATACTGCTGCAGTTCATTGTGTCATCAGCAATATTTGAAGCTATAATGGCATGGCTTTAGCAACAACCATGTCACTGAATCTCTCAGCTGTGCATGTCTAAAAATAACAATTGTAGCTTTTAACTTTTCATTTATTCTATAGTTGTGTGCTATGAGTTTAAATAGACACTCGAGCCACACAGGGTCATTAACCTGACTGTACAGGTTTAGTTTTTGTAGGCAGGTACAAGATGCAACCATTTATTGCTGAACTTGTCCGATGGTCATAGTGTCACTACAGCAACCACAAGAGCAATGATTTTATTGGCATCTGAATCTCTATTATCATTATGTTGCAAATAATTCTGTGTATTGAAGGTCTACACAATATTTACAAAGTGATGTGTCTATTTGACAACTTGACTTCAGAATCAAAATGTTGTGAAAATTCAATTTTTGCTGGTCAAGGTGTACAAGAAAACTGCGCACGTACACAAACTCTTTATGTCTGAGTTTCTCCAGTATGGAGCTAGAACAGGAAGGAGGGTTGAGAGTCTGATGATTTCCTCTCCAACTAAACACAAAAGACTTTGATTTCTCCTTCAGCCAAGTGAGAATAAGCTAATCAGTGAAATCAGCTGGTATAGATTGTGGATGTAAGAGCCTCTCGGCCCCCGCTGCCATATAATGACTCTCCCTGAGACGGACATACAGGTCGGCTTTCTGCCTTCACGTAGCCTGTGTAATATTACCTCTGGGAACTGTTTTTTTCTTAAATCCATTGTGCTGTAATTGAATGTGAAACCAGCGTCTCTGAATATTAATGAGCTTTTTGGAATTCCACTCCAGTTGCCTGCAAGGCCTCACCAAAGATAAATGAATGCATGGATATGTAAATAAGTGGAGGTGAGGTATATAGAGTCTGGGATGGAAAAGGCATGAATCGTGCTTGTTCCAATTGATTTCTGCTTCACTGCACTTTAACTCATTTACTCAGCTCAGGGAATACCTTATGAACTCATGGAAATCTGTTTTTGTGTGTGCTTAGGTGCATTCACATGTGTTTGTCTTGAGTTAATAATAATATCCCTAGGCCAGGGGTGGCCAACCAGTCAGAGGTTAAGAGCCACATTTTTTCTATGTTACAAAGAGCCACATCAAACACACAGGCACTGATACCGCTTGTTTCCGTTTTTTTGTTTTCTGGAGACAAGATTTCAACCACGTCACTGATGCATTTTGTGGCATTGGGATATATATTTTTTAAATCCTCTGGAGCAGAGAGAGGAGCTGTGGATTATTGTTATTGATTAATGCATCAGGGTTTCTTAGGGTCAAAAACACTAAATTCACAACTTAAAATGAAAGCGTTTAGTTTATTTAATAAAAGAGCACATGTTCAATGTGAAAAGTGACAGTAGTTATAGATTATTTGCAATTTGGTGCTATATATATATTTAAAAAAAAAAATTATATATATTTTTTAAACACCTTGAATTTCAGGGGGGGCGCGGGGCTCCGTTGGCGGGGCGCAGCGCCCCTCCAAAACAATGGTAGGGGAAACACTGGATAGTGTTTAATCAACGATAGGTTTCCCCCCCTCAAAGGTGATTGGTTCACTGCATCGCAGGTATTATTGTGATTGGCTCTTGGGCCACATCAAAATTAGACTTGCTGTCATCCTCTCATACTGACACCTGACACCACACATACACACGTAGGGAGAGCCGGGACGAAAGTAACACGGGACGAAAGTAACGGAGCGATTTTATCCGAGCCCAAACAACTTTGACCGGCCAAATTACGTTAATACTTAACAGACCTACTAAATATCAGGTTTAACTGTCAGGAGTAGCTAGTGTTGTCACGATACCAACATTTTGGTTTCGATACCAAGTCAAGAATTGCGATTCCGATTATTTTTCGATACTTTTCTTAAAAAACAGTCTTAAATGTAATTATTGTGCTTTATTTCACACCAGAACCATAACCATAACACAAACTTTTAAACAATGAGAACAATAAATTAAATAAATGACAAGATTTCCTATTAAATAAAATTAATACATTTCTTACAGACAGGCCTCGTGGTGTCCGTAGGCTTGCCCTCACTGTCAGAGATATAGCTCAAATACTTCCAAATTTCGCTTCTGGCGTCTTTTTTGTCAACAAGCCGAGGCGCAGCGGCAGTTGCACTCCCACTTGCAGCCATGCTTCTCGTTTTCTCACATGCTCTGGCAGCTAGCGCGTGCACGAGAGAGGGGAGGGACTTAGAGCGTGCTTGAGAGGGGCGGGACTTAGAGCGTGCTTGAGAGGGAGGGACTGCAGGCACGGCTGCAGTGCAGGGAGTGGAAGCAGAGCGCTGAACACACACGGCTCTTATTAAAACGGCGCTTTCTCACCGGAGTACTTTCCCCCGTCATTCTTAAAGTACCGATACTAATGAAACGGAGGAATCGTAACATTTTTAACGGCAGGGTATCGCGGTACCTTTCAAGTATCGGTACACCGTGCAACACTAGTCAGGAGTCAGTGTCTCTCCCCCAAACTCACACATATACAATTCGATATGAACTGAAGAGCCGCATGAAACTAGGCAAAGAGCCGCATGCGGCTCGAGAGCCGCGGGTTGGCCACCCCTGCCCTAGGCCTTAAGCGCAGGACTACTGATGAGGATTGGGCCTTGAGAACCACTTCCTTATTGTAACTGGTTACACATCTATAAGCCCATTTTCCTATATACCACATTTTAGATTCTAGCTTTTTTATTCCTGAAAGCACAATTTGGACCTTGTTATTGTTCGTTTTGTGTGGTAACAGTACTGATACTGTACAATTGGAGATACCGCTTCATTCTGTGAGAAAATGTAATAAGCATTTTCTGCAACATGGTATTTTTTTCTTTTCTCGCTCACTCTGACACTGCCTGTATAATTTGTGATGCATATTTTTACTTTTGTTTCATACATGTTTGAGCAGTTGTTTTGCGTCTTTTAATATTACCTGCACTGTTTGCAGTCATTGTGTCACCTTTAAAGCAATGTTGCCTCTTCTCGCCACATGAATGCATCACTGAAAGCCAGTAAGGTGCTGCACATTGAAAGCAACTGGTGCGTTTCACCCAGAATTGGTTTTCTGGTAATACATGAAAAAGTGTTGGTGAGTAGTATTTTAATGTGTAACTGTAGGATACCTTTCTACTTGACTGCTCCACTTCATATTATTGATGTCTTTGTCGTGTACCTCCAACCTTTCTCCTCTTTCATATCCATCACATATTTCATTTCCCCATTTCCACCCTATTTTATGATTGAAGAATCCTTAGCAGATGAAATCGATAAAAACGTTCATCTTGAATTTTCATCCCCATCCTCGCCACTCAGGTTTTATGTGAAAACAGGTGGCTTGGATATTGTCTGGACATTTTGCATACCTGATGCAGATGTGCACCATCAAGCATTTCTTGTAACAGTACCTTGCGCCGTGATTCAAAAAGAGACGCCAGGGACTCACGCTGAGTAAAGATGTTTGTGAGCACTAGTTGGTTCAAGGTGGAAAAAGGTTGAAAGGGAAGCAGTACAAAAATAGGTTTCCAGATAAAGGAGAAATTCCATTGCACCTCTGCCCAAAAGGTTCTGCTTTCATCCTTTTTCAACTGAATGTCAGTTTATCAGCAATACCATATCTAAAAACGTAGATTAGAAAATTATACCGGGCCAAATAATTCTAAATTGAGTAGTGTGGGCATCAAGAATATCCGCTATTAGTCAATAACATTTTGGGTATTGCAATAAAAACTAGCAGAGTAAGAAAGATTATTCTATTTCTTAAGAGATATTTTCATTGATATGGAATCAAGAAGAAAAACATACATCATTGGCAAATGCTTTTTCCCCCCCTAGTTACGTCTGTTGTATGTTTTTCTCGCGCATTTCTTTCTTCTCATTGAGCCTTGTATTTAAATGTTTAAACATGGATCTTGGTGATATCCAGCCACACCTTTTACAAGTAAATGGATATTTAAATAATCTATTGTGCTCAGGTGGGCTACTTTTTTTCTCATCTCCACAACACAGCCAGGTTTTTTGTAATTTCCATATGGTGGAAATTACATTACTTTAAATGTACAAACAATCCACAATCCATTCAAATGTATGTATTACGCACAACAGCTGACTATTAAGCTGTAAACCACGTTTCAAAATAAGGTATTTTGCATACTTCCAACTGGGAGGAGACCTGGGGGCCAACCCAGAACACTCATCTGGTGTGGAAACACCTCAGGGTCCCCAGGAAGAGCCTGAGGATGTGGCTAGGGAGAGGGATGTCAGGGCTACTCTGCTCTGCCCACTGCATCTGAGACCCAGACCCAGATAAGTGGCAGAACATTGATCCATGGATGGATGAAGTGGAATATAATCAGGCTCGTTCATTAGAGCTGAGATACACCAGAATGGTAAAATAGTCATCCTTTGGGTTAACATTTTATTTTTGTATTCATTCATTCACTTTCAGAATCCATGAGTCAGCTCCTGGTAATGCTCGCAGATAATGCTGCAGGGTTTTGTATCCGAGCAACGCTGTCTATATTTGGCTCATATTATTTTGTGTGTGTATTCATATGGATACTTTTTGGTCATCCCAGCCCATCCATCATGTCACTACTGTCTTCCCGGTGGAAAAGAGATCTACCTTAACCTTCCCACCTCCATACCTCTTCTCCCACCTCCATACCTCTTCTCCCATCTCCCTATTATCTTCCCTTTTTTGCTAATTTCCCCTCTTTTATGTTTTATTTTTTCCCCTCCATGTCGTTGTCTCTCTTTCGCCGGAGGCCGTTTGGGTTTCTGAAGGGCTTTCCCTCTCCCATTGATTTCCTGCGAGCCCCTCACTGTGAACGAAACACTCCAGGCCCCTCACCCCACTGTGCTGATTTACTCGGGCTGTAATAGCATAATGTTTTTCAAAAACAACCCCCTTCAAACACACACACGCACAACCCTCCCAGACAACCCCTCCCAGTTCTTCTGGCTCATGTCGCAGACTGCTCGCGGCATGCTAGCAGGAGATAGCGGACACCTGGCTGAGGTATTAACGTCAATATGAACCAGCCATCCTGGCCATGCTGGCTTAGAAGGTGCAAAGTGGCACGGCAATCAGGAATCGAGTAATGTCAGTATTTACAGTTTGCAGATGCACCAGTAAGCAGAGCTGCACGGTTATTATTTTTTACAGATTAATGCAGCAAAATCAACTGACCAGTCAGCACTTAATATGTAAACAAGCTCCAGCTCAGCAGGAAGAAACAGCCTGCCTCTTAGTAAATCTGAATGCACAGTTCAATCTATTAGCTAAACGCACATTTAAATGCACAATAACAATAATGCAATAAACATTTGAAACCAAATGTCACCGTTCTGCAAACAAAGGAAGTACTAAATGAAGTGCCTGACCATCTTGGTGTCGTATAGGAGGCTTTTTGCATGATGTAACTGGACAAACTTGCTTCTGTTTCAGAATTGAGACATTAAGATAAACAATCTTGTATGATTATCTTTCTAAAGATGCTCTAATTCATTGGTTCTCAAATGGGGGTACGCGGACCCCTAGGGGTACGTTGGAGTACTGCAGGGGGTACGTGAGATTTATTTTATGATAATGAAAAAAAAAAAAAAAAAAAGTTTGAGCAGTGTGGGTTTTATATTAACAGTTACACATATTTCAAAACGTGAAGTGTAATAACTGCAGTGGCCTTCCTGTCACTGAGAATGACAAAGATCCTCAGTGAAGCACAAGCCCATGTTTCTCACTATGTAAGTACAACTTATTAAAAAGATCAGTTCAATGCAACTAATGTCGTCTTAGTGTTATGGCATGATGTTAAAATTGGTTTGCCATGAATGTAGTGATGGATTGTAAACATTTGAAATGTAGCATTTAAGTGTTTCTCAGTTACAAGGTTGTTGTATTAATAAATCAGACTGATGGTGCAGCGCCGTACTGTACCTCTTTATGTAGGCATTTCTTCCCTAACAAATTGTTTTTGCGCTGATCAGGGGGTACTTGGCTGCATTTTTTTTTCAAAGGGGGTACATTATTGAAAAAAGTTTGAGAATCACTGATCTATGGGACACTGTAACATGCAACATGTGTACTTCCTAGGCATAGTTATTTTCTCTAATGTAACACACATTTAAACAGCAGTCTTATGTGGAATCTTTGGGAGTTTGCATTGGGCAGATCCCATCCATTTATTTCTTCCTAAATGTTTTTACCGTGCACTTGTGAAGTTTTTAGCGCTTCACAAAAGTGGTGTGCTTGTCTGTGAAGTGGCTCTGCGGCTGCATGTGTCGCTGTGAAGGAGGAAGGGAGGCCACAGTGGACCAAACCTCCGTCCTTGTCTCCACACTGAGAGAAGTCCTTCAAAGGTCTCCATTCATCCTCTACTATCTCTGACTATAGTGAAGGACCTGAAACTGCACAGAATCTCTCGGCTTTGTTCTGAGTCAGAGAATACACTGGAGAGCCCAGAAAATGAAACAGTCACACTCCTGAATACACAGTGGACTCACTGTGTTAACCCTAACACACATTTCTATCTCACTTTCTTTCCTCTCCTTTCTTCTCAACCCTTTATGTTGTCTTTCCTCCCCCCCTGGGTAAATGTGGTGACCCAGACACTGCAACCTCTGCAGAATATCAACGCACTCTTAATGCCATCCCACTCTGATTCTCCAAAGAGGGGGGAGCTGGACCTGGAAGAAGATCTAAATGTTGATAGTGTTGTTTGGAGAAACGACTTAATAGATTCAGAACAAATTCAAGTGTATACGTGAGCCGCATTTTGACCATAAATATATTGAAATTGTATTTCCTATCTCTCATTTTGCATTCTGTTGTTGCTCTATAAGGCATCTACAGTTTGCCTGTGGTCATGCCATTTCTGGAATAATTCTGCTGAATGTTCAGATTTGTGAAAGGAAAGTCAGGATTTCAGTTCTTTTGAAATCACTTAGCTATTAGACGTTTCTTTCCAAAAACCAAATCCCCCCTCTTACTTTCTTTTTACATTAATTATTTTACTCTCTAAAATCTCACTGTGCTCCAACATATTGAGTTAATAAAAATGTATATGCTCTTCACTTTCGGATGTTAGCTTATTCCTACAGAAACATGCATAATTGGCAGTGTGGTCTGTTTTTTGGGAGTATTGATTTGACTCTCAGAAGCTTCCATAACTGATAGGATTTGTCAGACTTGTTTACTTTAAAGACACCATGGTCTACTACTTTGACTTCTTTATTCAAATAAATCATTTAATGATACCTTAATTTCACAGGTCATAATTTGTATGTTAAAGAGACAATAGATTCAAACATCAATGCTAAGGCAGGTTAACGGACAGTGTTCAAATGTAAGCCACAAGATCCTTTCCTTCTTCTGGCATGATGACCAATACATCACAAAGTGTTTGTATGTATTGAAATGCAGGAAATATGGTTGTTGGTTTCAGGATACAAAAAACCCCGACTTCCTTGTATAACCCAGTAAAAGCAGCTCTGTTATTAAACCAACCTATAGTTAAGATGCTGGATTGTTTTAGGCTTTTGGTTTCCTGAGAGTTTACCCCAATATAATTTTCCTGAGCTACAAAAGAAGAATGAAAAAATCATGAAAATTAAAACTTTTTAGGAGAAAACAATGCTCAGAGCTGGTGAGAATAAGAGAAAGGAAGCACTTCTAGTTTCATAAAGAACACTTAATAACAAACTAACTTTATTTGACCAAGTTTCCTTCTATTGCATTGTAGCCACAGAGGTTTTCTCTAGTTAACTCCTATTGATCGCTGTGCTCGAGACGTGCTGTTTATCACGCAATCTACTCCTCACCGCAGGGGAAACTAGACTGGTGGTGTACATGGGCAAAATATTAAAGTGACTTCTACATCCTGCACGCTCAGGTAATGAGAAGAGGGGAGTTGGGGTAAATACGATCAATACTCTGAACACGGACTGCTGCTACAGACAGCTTCTAAGCAATCTTTGGTGAGAGAAAACATGTATTTCATTTATTTGTCTGCATACAAACACCCCCTTCTGCCTGCTGACTTAGTGCTATGCTTCCCTCTGGGCAGGACCTTGTTAATAAAGGTGGTGATGTCTGTTAATAGGAAGTACCGGTTATTTAAAGGGTACTTGAAGTAGACTTGAACTAAAAGTCAAATGAATTACATTTGGGAAGCCAGCACCATTTTTTGTTGTTCACCCGACAACATTAGTCCATTTGTTAAATACCCGGATTGACGACAAATGAATCGGAAGTTGATTGTTTTTTTCAGTGTATTACCATAGTAAAAATGAATGCCCTAGGAATTTTGGTCTGACAAAACAAACAAGAATCAATTTGAAGTTATTATCAATCTCCAATTCTGTGAAATATCATTTGAAACCACAACATAACTCTATTAATCAACAGTAAAAAAAATCACAATAATGAAGTTGTGTTCACTGAAGAGCTTCTCTTACATTGGATACAGATAACAGTGAATTACCAACAGCCAATATTTAATTACCATACGCAGTTGGCCCCATTTATGTGAAAAATTGATGTTCTGTGTCAATTGATTGTTATACTCCTTGTGTCAGTGGAAAGAGCACACAGCCGTCCTCTCACTACTGGCAAGAGGACGACTGTTTGGTTCAGTCTCTCTGCATCCGGTCCTGTGCTATTTCCTTGATGGCAGAAGAGAAGTAGGATACAGCTCCTATCTAAATAAAATAAGTGTTGTATTGGTCATAAATGTGGCAGTTTTCCGATAACGTTTCAGCCGTCAGCATCTTGACGCGTAGTACATTTTACAGCTTTGTAGCAAGTGAAGGGATCTTTTAACCGAGAGCTGTATCCTGTTATTTGCGCTTTACTTTTTCTCTCGGTCTTCCTTTTGTCTCTTTTGTCCCTCGTTCTGCTCACCTGCAAAGGTTTTGCTTCCGCGTCCTCCCACTCCTGCTCAGCCTCATCTGCCAGATGCCTGCAGCTGAACAGGCTTATCCAATAACTGGGAAATGTACACATATTGAAATTCACAAGACAAAACCCTACTGTAGTGTGTGTGTGACAGCATGCTTTTGTCATTTGAGGATTGTATGTCTTTCTTTGTTGATATATTTTCCTGATCTACTTTTTAGTGCTCCCTGCGATGGAACTGAGATTTATAGATATTTGGTAAATGGCTGATTTAGGTTATTTTTATTTGTGATTTCCATCTGGAAAGGTCTGACATTCATGACCTTCAAGTGGAATGCGTTGCGAGATACTTAAAGCAGACACAAATGCCAGTAGGGTCAGAGGTTGATATGATATTTGATAAAAGAACAAAACAAAAGCTTTTATTGAAAAATAAATGATAAAGGAACAAACCATTGTGGAGGCCTTGGTTTCTCATCTAATTTCTATACAACTGCCCCATGGGAAGTTGATGTAATCCGTGTTCAGTAGAAGCAATTGTAAGAAAATTGGCAACAAAAAGCTGCATGCTGCAGGTAGAGGGGATTTATTTCTTAGTCATACTCGCTTAGCATCTGTTGGATTACTCTTTCCTGACCAAGACTGTCAAAATGATCGACGCCAGGCTCTGTCACAGCCTCTGCTCTCTGTCAGAATATCGACTGATTGGTGGAGATAGCGGATGAGACTAATAAAATATTAAAACGTAGAGGCCTGCGTCTGTGTTAGGCCCCATAATGTGGTGACATGAGCTATTGAACCCAAGCTTTATCACCGCTGTGGAAGAGGCACAGCATTGATTTGGAGTTTCTTTTAACGGTCTATTTTATGACCGACACCTTAGGCACTTTGGCAAAAGTCCTTTCAAGCTTCACGGTGTTGCATCACTACGAACAGTCTGCTGCAGTCCTTCCTCATGTAGGAAACTGGACCTGCTGCTCAGACATTTCCCTGCAGAAACACTTTCAGTAGCAATGTGTGCATGTGTGTGTATCAGGGAGTGAATGAATGGAGCTGGGACTCCAGCCAGCAACGTGCCCGGCATCCTGGAAACCACATCCTCTTTATAAATAATAAAACAAGCATCGTAAAAAAAGAACCTCAGCCCTCACTCACGTTCTGCCAGCCTGCCTGCCTGCTGCTCCATGATATATTTATTATATGAACTCTTTGTGTGTGTGTTGTTCGACAGAGGGCAGGTGATAGCATTGTGTTTCTGTATCAGGCTGGAACGCAGAGGGTCTGGAGGAATTGAGTAATTGGTCACACAACAATAAGGTTCTGCAGGTGCATCAAAGACAAATTCAATCTGTTAGTTTTAGATAAAGAATGCCTGAATAAGGAAAAAAGAGTCTTTGTTTTTGCAGCTTCTTGTCTGTGGTTGCTTTAAGTCGATTTAGCCAAACATGGCGTAATGCTTCATTATCGGACCTGTGTTTTCCTCCACATCACAGGAATAAGAAGTGTCTTTAGGTTTTGTCTTGTGGAAATCATGACTAAATACCAGTGGTGAACCGTCAGGGCCTTCAAGGTATTCAGAGAATACCCTGGAACACTCAGATAAAACAAACAAAAAATCGTTTTAATTATATAAATAAAATGTATATAAAATGAATAAATGAGAATCGTATCTGTTTTGTTGATCTGTAATATTACAGTGTTACGTTGATTTGTTTGTCCTTCTCTGACCTTCTCGGACCATGCACTACGCATTTCAGCATACTTTTTCCGAAATAAGGTCCCATGAGTCCCACCGGAAGGGGAGGGACTTCGCCTCTTTATAGAGTGGCGAAGTCACGCCCATCTACTTCCGGTCCATGGGACCTTATTTCGGAAAAATTATGTATTTAAAGGTGGGGTAGGTAAGTTTGAGAAACCGGCTCGAGATACACTTTTTGTTATATTCCATGGAATGCTCTTAACATCCCGATAGCAATGAATATCTTAAGTGCTTTGACAACAAATCCATACAAAAATGTCATCTGTGGAAGCCGTAATACTGTAAAAAGTACAACCAATTGTGCCCAATGACGGCTAAACGGATTGGATTGCCGACCTGTCTGTCAGCCTTCCACGCACAAATGTATCTTGTGCCGTCATTGGGCGTGCATTGCAGCAGTACTACAATGACTCGCCAGCAACAGGCGGCCACTTTCACCAGTCTGCTGACGTCATGTGCGCGTTCATGTGTGTTGGAGGAGGTGCTCTGTAAGGAAGGGGCGGATTCTTTCGGCTGTGTACTTTCAAATTTTAGTGCACTCGAGCCGGTTTCTGAAACTTACCTACCCCACCTTTAAGTCAATGGAGAGAGAAAACTTATCTTTCGATCCCGTTTAAATTGTGCCACGAATTACACATATGATGTTTGTCAATCTTAAAAAATAATTTCCGTGTCAAAAAAATCACAGTTTGTCGTAAAACTGTTGAAATATAAGACTATGAAAAATACGCAACTAGAAAGACTACAAATCCCAGAGTCGCGTAAGTGATGTCACAATTGTTTTCCTACGCTAAATATAAGAGATAGCTAAGATAAGATAACTTTAACAAGATGCCTGTGTGCTTAGTACCAGGTTGTTATCATACCAGCAATGGGTCTTGCTCGTTCTTTCGCTTCCCGTCTGATGAAAGGACCAGGAGTGGCTGGATCAAGTTAGCTACCTAGCTAGTAGCAAGCACGTTAGTTAGCATTACAGCCGTGTAATTTTTATTAGCCTTAACATGAAGTAACATCAAGTAACCCAAAATGTTAAACAGTAAGAGTAGTAGTCATATTTCGTGAACCCTTTGAAGAGTACTGTCACACCGGTGTGATCATTCTATAATACACCATTTAATCCCGGGGGAGAAATGCTAACACTACATTAGCACCGGCGATCTGTTCTACTTCATGCTATCTGCACAAATGGTTGACATTAAACATTAAAAAGATCAGGCAGTTCAGAGAGAATCAAAGGAAGGCAGGCAGGCAGCTTTGCATGATATTCTTCTCGACGTGTTGATAGTGAGGGTAGTCACTACTAATCACTTTTTTGACAAGACAGTAGTGATCGCCATCTTGGTGACGTGTGTTGTTGTGAGAGTCTGCGAGACCAGAGTTGTAGTTCATTGAGCGTTTCACACAAAAGTGTTACTTCACAGTTTTACGACACATTTTTATTTTTTTGACTTGCAAAATTATCTTTTAAATTGACAAACATCATATGTGTAATTCGTGGCACAATTCAAACGGGATCGAAAGATAATCTTTCTCTCTCCATTGACTTCAATACATAATTTTTCCGAAATAAGGTCCCATGAAGGTCCACCGGAAGGGGAGGGACTTCGCCACTCTATAGAGAAAAGGGGACAAAGAGAGCAATTTAAAATGGAGACCAATCACCTTATACTGCCGCCCTGACCTTTGAGAAAAAAAGAGAAGGGGTGTTGCAGAATAATGGAGGGTGTGTTTAGAGAGCAGAGGAGATCAACCTCCATGCCCTCTCGCAGGTTGCAGCAGTGTTTTGATAAAGTGCAAGGCTAATGCGAAGAGACGATAACATGTCAGATTTCCTGTGTGAATGTCAGGCCGCCCGGGCAGGTCACCGGCCATTTAACTGTGATTAAATGCATTTCTGAGCTTATTCTCATAGTAGCTGTAGTGCAGGGACAATGACAGGAGGTATCCAGTATCCCTATCTACACCTTTAAACAAATCTTGACTAGCCATAGCTACAATTCGCGATTTTTTAGTTTTTACTAATCATTACTCCAGGTTCATAAATCTATAATTTCATTTTTACTTGTAATATTATAGTCAAGATACCTTTCAATGTGCTGAATTAAAATATATTTGATTTAAATTAGGACTAGTCAATTATAATGTGTATATACCCTAAATTAGATTATTTTGTTTCTTAAGTAGTTAATTTACATGGAAATATTTGCATTACTTACTTATATATAGGCAGGATTGAATTATAGATATCTTTAATTAGACCCTCCATACAACTCCTTGTCATATTGCAATTATCTAAAATTAGAATTTTGAATAGTTGAAATGTGATTTAAAAGATAGGGTGGACATGTCATTAATGAGTTGTGAATATCTTTTAAGGGGGTTCTGTCATTATAAATAAATTATAACTTGGCATTGTCGTAAGTTGTATCTATTTGGAAATATCTTGAATTGTGTGCATTCCTTTTAGCCAGTATGCAATTCTAGATATCTTGAATTATTATAATTTAGACTAGTCAAATTGCTTTCTGGGTCTGTTTGTCATCTCTGTCTCTCTTTAACCTCTGTCTGACAACCCTTTCTCCTATCTAGTTAATGGTTAGTTTTCCATCACTGACACATGGACACATTTAATCTCCAGCTGAATCGGTAAACACAACGGTGGATCCAGACAGAGGCTGCTGTGTGTGTGTGTGTGTGTGTGTGTGTGTGTGTGTGTGTGTTTATATGCGTCTCTCTGTCGTGATGCGCTGTTAAAGCTCTCCTCAGGGCTTCATTGTGTGGGACCCAGCTTTAAGTCAAACTGTGTCCTCCGCATTTGGCTGCTGTTGTGTGCCCTTGAGCACTTTCTGGGTGTGCGAGTTTGTGTGAGGTTTGTGGCTGGTGGTGGGGGGTCTTCTAGCAGGTGGTACACCTCAGGGTATGGCTCTGCACGTCTTCAATAATCTGGGAGTGAGACTCACGCTGCCTGCGATGCATTACTACTAGTTCTCATACTCCAGTGAGTAGTATGATAACTTAGGTTCCTGTTCTCATACTCACTGGAGCTGGGAATATGCAAAACACTCCTGACCTTACTGCAAAGACAAACAAAAAAATAATTGTACACGGGGAGAATAATTGCAACTCGCAACAGTCATTTTAAATTGGAAGCGGCTTACAAGCACCATATGCCCGCAGACATGCCGGCATATTTTCTTTCACAGCCTTAACAAGCGAAACAAGGAATGGTGGGTGACAGACACTTGTAGTACACTTTTTAGTAAACAGCATTTTTCTCCATAATTCTTTCTGCGCACTTACTCATTTTTGTTTTCATTTAGTACAGGAGGGAAACTCGTTCCTACAGGAAGATACATGTACAATCAATTGACGCTTAACAATATGATTTTACTGTTAGTCCACAAAAACAACAAATTCCTGTGAAATGCAATAGCCATGTCTTAAATCATTAGATATTAGAAATAAGAAATGTTGAGTCTCAGTGAGTAAGAACATCGATTTTCCAGCTGCAGCCTCAGATAAATGTCATTATCATCTCATCTTATCACACTCTACGAGCTGAAACCGAAGAGAACAGCCGGGTCATCTCTGCATATTAAACAATGTTCCTCCCCTGTACTTACTGTGCACTGCACCTTTGTGGGATTTATCAATGGGATTTAAATCAACAGGCGCGTATTACTCTGCAGGTTCTATTTATTTTAACGCCTGCAGCTCTCCTCAGAGAAGCGTGTGCATCTAAGGAAGATTTTATAGTTAAGAGTGCATCGGTAAGTCTTTACAAGAGCCCGACGGTGCGATATTCCCAACATAAATCACTCCGCTTCTGGCTTTCTTAATATCCCATCCGTCATCCATCACAGGGAAGGGGCTGTCAGGGCCTCGCATCCCATCGCCAGCTCCCCTCCCCCTTTCTGTACCTCACAGCCCTCCCACTCCCCCTTTCTCCAGAGCGCGGGATCCCTCATTAATGGTGACAGGTGAGCATCCCCCAGAGGGACGCGAACAGTCAGGCCAGAGGGGTGGATGAGGATTTCCGAGGAGGTGATGGGGATATGAACACGGGGGGCGATCCTCTCTGTATGATCCTGTATCGGGTGCAAAATAAACTGTCCCTGGTGGGGGGCCATTATGAGGCTCCGATGGTTAAGAGAGGAGGGAGGGAACCCGGACGAACAGAAAAAATGATGCCATGGGGGAGGGCCTTAAACAGCAGTCAGCTTTTGCTTGTTTGATCTGATAACTCACCCGCGCACCCAATTAATTAAAGTTACACAGAAATTGATGTCTACATGTGAAAATGACATGTGTTCAAGGTGATTTCAAAAACAATACTCAGTTCAAGTGCTACTGTTTTTCAGATGTAACCGGAAAAGGTCTGGTGTCAGACACTTACACCTTGCAGGTTTGTGATGCTGATAAAGCCTCAGCACACATCCTTCTGCACATACTCCCTCACTGCTTATAAACAAAATACTGCTGCTGTTAATGGGGACAACCCATAATAACACACATACTGTACAAAGCTGGAGGTGTTTACTGCTCAGCACCCGGTGCACACTCACTCACCCTCAGTGCAGTGCTGATCAGATCTTTGGCTGCAGGGCCAGTGTGAGGATCAGAGGCTGCTCATAACCTCCTATCCACAGAGGAGCGGTGTTTTGAAGGAGAGGAGTAGGCGGGATGAGCATCTGGAACCTGACAGAATAACAGATTGACACACATCACCTTGGGTTAATTTTAGCCGAAACTTTATTTTTGGATAAAAGAACATTTCCACCATGCGAATCGTTTGAGAGCACATTTTCATTTTTAGCAACATGTTGGTAATAAGTTCGCCTTGCTGTCGGTCGCTGCTGAATGGAAAAATGGATCTCTGCAGAGAGAGGGATAACTTCCATCCACTTAGCATGGAGGCTTTTACTCCAAAAGTAAAAGGGTTGCAGTGTTTTATGGCAAGTCATTTCAATATGAAAGGCTTTGCTTTAATGAAACCTCCCATACCATAATGGAGTGTTGTTATCCCTGCTGCTCAGTGTTTTCCCCGCACCACAAGAGAATAACAACGGTCCAGTTTCTCCTGCACACAGGTTTTCAGCTGTAATTCCACACTGGCACCAAGTCACCTCTGCTGCTAACCGCAGACATTATTTTGTGCCTGTTTTCTATGTCTGCTTACTAAATGGAAAGCTGTGGTGTTACACACTTTGGGGGCCACCTACATAGTGTGTGTGTATACCATCAGCTCAAATCACTGACCCGTGGAGGCTGTTTTTAAATGACCTGTTTGATGAGACAGCATGGAAAGAGCACAGGCACAGAGGGGGGAGTTCCTCTGGGGTGTTGTAGCGGCACATGTATTGAATGTGGGAAGTACAACTGCAGTGCTATACTTCATACTTTAATTTAATGTTAAACAAAACAATTTTAGTCAAAACTATACACTTTATAATCTCTGTAAAATGTGGTCTACTTTGAAGCTGAAGCTCAGACTGGTTTTTAAAGTGGCACACACATGCCCAATCCAAGTGATAATAATAACAATAACTTTATTTATACAGCGCTTTTCAAAACAACGTCACAAAGTGCTTTACATGGATTAAGGAACAGCCGTTCAGGCGGCAACAAAGAATGCGGTAAAAATTCCCCAATCCCACCCAATAAAATATACAGCATTTCAACAATAGCAGCACTAATGCATATAAGAAAGTAAAACTAATAACACATGGATGTCGAGTAAAACAGAGTGGTGTCATCATTAGTTAAAAGCTTTAATAAAATAGTGAGTTTTAAGAAGTGATTTAAAATATCACTGTCAATGTCACGGATTGGTGTAACTTTATCTAAGTCAAGAAGTTAAACATTAATGTGGGTTTCTTGAGACAGTGCGCAAAGTCCACAATTTGAGTTGGTCAGTGTTTGAATATGTCACGGTGTTTTTGATTTGCTGGTTGGAGCCCAGATCCATCTTTGTTCCTAGAAATATGAAAGAACAAAGACATGCATGTAGAGATTTATGATTTGTTGGCTATGATATGAAGCTGGTGAGGGCTGGGAAATTGTCTTCATGGACCTTTAGATCCACCAGGACACTCACACATGCCGCCCAGATGCTGAAAGCTGCTCAGTGCGATCCACTGGAATCAGATACAGGTTCTTTTCATACCTGGGGGGAACTACAAAGGATTTCCTGCTGCTGCTGCTGGCTGCGCACGTCTCCAGCAGAGCCAGTTTACAGCCTGCTAACTGCCGCCAGCTTCACCGGGCTCACTCCCCACTGGTGTACATTCCTCCCCAATCCCATGATTCCCTTCCAAAAATGCTACTATTGAAGGTTGCGAGACAATTTCACTGATGAAGTATGTAAATATCTTCTTGATAGGCATTTGTGCACTCTCCATTGATGAAAGAAGTCTGTTTTTTGAAGTCAAAGTAGCAACCCCTGAAAGTCAGAATACTACAACTGAAAACAGAAATAAAATGATTCGGCAACTATTTTGTTTGTCATTTAAGTAAATGTAAAAGCAGAAGTTCCTTTCCATTACATACTTCCAGCTTCTCGTATTTTTTTAAAATTTGATTCCAACTTTAACCTGAATATATTTGGAACTTCTAGGAGACTATGACATGGGCAATTATCAATAATATTGTTTTGGACTCAATTATTAGTCCAAATCCCCTGAAATACTTCTATAATAAATTCCTACTATTCAACTAAAAGTAAGTCAAAATGGCAGTAAACAGTCATAAGTCAGGGCTGTGAGCAGTATTTTCCCTTAAGTGTTGCATTGCATTATTAAATGAATATATTATTGATATTACCTTCAGATGTAAGCAGCAGTATACAGCTGGCTGAGGTGGAGCATGCTTTAACTTTAGGCTGCTATACTGTGGAGTAGTTTCATCTATTCAAAATGTATACAGAAAAGCTTAGGAATGTGCAGGACAGCTCTTGCTGAATATTTTCTAACATGACATGCTCAAGGTTTCCACTACTTCCTCCTCTGCTCCCCTCTCCTCCCCCCCAGCCCACACAGAGAGCAGAGCAAACATTGCTCTCTGACGTACAGTAAATACAGTAGATGAGTTCCCTGCTGTAGTTTCAGAGAAGCCGAGGTTCAGTCTTTGTTTTCCTTTGTATACATTCTGCCTTGCTCTGGCTTAATATTCAGGAAACCTCAGCTCTGTGAGTGTGTTTTGATGGTAATGTCATATTCTGTGTTGAGTACTCTCATTTAGACCATCTGTGTATGTATCTATGCATTTATTTACCCCCCCCCCCCCCCACACACACACACACACACACACACACACACACAAACTGTGCTACCCAGCATTGTGACACAGCTGAGCCCAACAGCTGGTGACTGCATCCCAGGGTGTGTGAGTTTTATGGGTGTTGAGGGTGGTGGGGGGGGCAGCTGGCAGGCTAGCTGGCTGGCTAGCTGGCTGAAGATGGCAAGGCAGCAGCAGTCTGGATTAAGGGATCAGTGCTTGTGTCAGACAAACATGGGATTACTGCTGTAATCTGGCACTTGCTGGCCCGAGTCTGAAACTGAGCACCTGGCCTGTCCTCCTCACCCTGCATTCACACTCCTGCCCGGATTAAATGCAGAGGAGAGGCGGCCTCGTTGAGACCTCTGGCCTCTCCTCCTGTAATGAGACTGGTAATGGAGTGTGAGGCCGTAACTTGGCCCATGAATGCCAATCACTTGGCCCCAGGGGTGCATCCACCAGGAGGTTTGATACGAGCGCTGCTGTGTGTTGCATAATGCATTCATACATTTTAAATGGCAGGTTTATCATTTACCCTGGCACAGATAACAAGGTGGAAGGCTTAGACCACAGGAAATTGATATTTGTGTTTGTGCTCATTTTGTTTTTACAAGCTGTGGATAGTGTCCTGCAGGCTGGCCATTATCATAAAAATAACTGTTAAATCACACACACATTATCACATCTGCTTGACAAAGACACTAACACTTAACACTGCTAGATAAACTTTCTTAATCACTTACTTAATTAATATGGGTCTTTTCGAAGCCAGAAACACAGCTTGTGGTGGAGTAGGGATCTAGTTACGGGAAAAACGTTCTCTGTTATTCCGGTTGGGCTAAAAATAACCAATGAATCAAAACATCACATTAAGGTCCGTCTGTATGTTTCATGAATGCTTCCCCCTTCATCAGAGCCAAGCGTCAGAGTAGATGTTTGTGATCAGCTCTACGTAATACACAGTCATTTTTGTACTGTCTTTTTAAAATGTCACATGTACTGCTCAGGGGGTTCTGTTGTTCCATGACATTTGCCTCGCCATCCTCTTTTCTCCACCATTTAATATTCTGAATGTAACGTCAGGAGGGGAGCTTGAGTGGCCGAACACAAAGAAGTTAATGACTTCTGAGGATGTCACTGTTCCAATGATTCTGCCATATACAGTTTACCGTAAAGGCTACCATCTTTCTGTAGAATACTATTTCATTTTCATGCCAGGGCACCTGATAGTGTGTTGAAAGAAAGTATATTGGCTTCAAAGTAATACAGGTGCCACATGCGAGCAATGCTACATATTAAAACGTTTATTTAGGTGCCCTGCAGACTTGATTGCTGTTAGTGATGTTAATGCTTCAGATGAGGTTCACACCCTCAATCTTTCTATTTTCTTTAACATTTATTACATTTTCTTATTTGAGTTTTTTATTGTCATTTAGATTATAATGGAATATTTCTTTGGTGTAAAGTGCTTTCTTTCTGGTCAGAATGCATTTGTCTGAAGATCCAAAGACTTTCCCCTTGCAGGAATAGAGAGTTTGAAGCCAGGAGATGGGGCTTGATAGATAGAGACTTGCTTGCAGAGACATTCACATAAGTAGTTTTTTTGTCCCCTGTGGAGCTCTGACTGACAGAGGAACGATGAGGAGAAAGTGTAGCTGCTATGCATGAGTTGTATTGTGGGTAGCTCATTCATTGTTAATTCTACAACACAATTTCAAATCTCAGCATGGAAACAAATCACGAGTAAATTGAATGTCATCGATAACTGTACATGTATGTAAAATATGTGACAATGCTAGAGTTCTCTAAGGCCTGGTTAGCTTTTAGTGGTCAAAGCTGGCATGGGATTTGTGTCAAACAAAGGTGTTGTCACTTGAGCACAGGGATGTGACTTGGCAGCTGTCTATCTCTTGGCTGAGGTGATGTTTGATTGCTTGGCACCAGGGAGGTTTGCTGCCAGTTGTAGCAGAGACATTTGGCAGTGTGTGCTGGTTGGCTCGACTACTGCACAGTTATTAGGCGATGTGTATGTGTGAGCTCCATAAAGTTCCATTCAAATGACACAGGTGATTAGCAGCCTGCAGAGTTACTGATAGTGTGTGTGTGTGTGTGTGTGACAGTGCAGCAGCTGGGACATACAGAGCCGTCAGTCGGACTGATGGGGAAACGCCTGCTGAAGAGGCTGGTTACTGAGTGGCTGGGACTTTAACATTCAGCTCTTGTCAGTTATGAATAGAAATGTAAAATCTGAAACTTGAAGCATGCTTACTATCCAGGTCGTTAAAGCATTATTTTTTGCCTTTATGTTGTGTGAATAGTGTTAAAAGATCTGTCAAATTCTGCCACTTGCATACAAATGCTAATATCAATCAATCAAAGTGTATTTATATAGCCCAATATCACAAATCTTACATTTGTCTCAGTGGACTTTACAGTTTTTACAGAATATGAATATGACACTCTCTGTCCTTGGACCCTCACATCAGACAAGGGAAAACTTAAAAAGAAACCCAACAGTTAATGGGGAAAGAGGAAGAACCTCAGGGAGAGCAACAGAGGAGGGATCCCGCTCCCAGGACAGACAGACGTGCAATAGACGTCGTGTGTACATTAAAAAGATAATACATTTACAACATAGGTAGTCCAAATGCTTGAAAATGCATGTGTCTATAAGAAGAAGATAAAGATGGATCCAGGTGGATGTCAGCAATCCTTTGGGTGCCATTAAAGAAGTAAGGTGAGCATCAGGCCAGACATCAGCGACAGTTACAGCCACGACTCAGGATCCACTATTATACTTATACTACATCTGATGTGAAAAATGACAACACTTATAAGAAAAACTCATAATTAATGGCGCTTAAAAACGGTTGGTGTCATGATTCTATATTAGTCTTTTAGGACAGATACAGGTCATCTTTAACAATAATGTTCTGTGGAGAGACAGTGAGATGTTGAGATGTTGCTGGATTATTTTGAATGACATTTTGTGTTTGCTTCAAAGTCTTGCAATGAAGATGCATTTTCAAAGCCAATGAAGGTTAAGAGCTCATATGGCCAAATATTGTTTCCATTCCACAGTTATATCCACTAAAACTTTGACTGAGAAATATTGGTTAATACACAGGTAGCGCGTATGCCTAGTCTGGCTGTACTGATCTCTTGAGGAAAAAAACCGGCTGATTGCGGGAAGGCTGCTTTAGTGGATGAAGATATTATTAATTTGAATAAAGCCTTACTGTAGTGTTAGCATTTTAAAAAGGTGTGCTCATTACAGGGAGTCTCAGACCCCCAGGTTGAGCTACCTCACCTATCATACTCCTCAGTGGAAGGAGAATTGCTCTAGTGCGAGATCAATGCTACATAACCTTATAAATAAATAAACCAAAAATAATAACAAGGCTTCCTATGTTCTTTCAAGCTTTTTCTGTGAAATCAGAGCTGATGTATATTCATCAATCAGGTAATCAGAATCCAGTTGATGCACAATAAGCCTGCGTGAAGTGTCACCTGAGTCAGAAAGGTTATACAAGGTCAAAATCATCATTGCTGTGTGAGTTGTACATGAGTCCCACTCATTCAATCAGCATTCAGCACACAATTGGAAACCATCAAATTGAAAAGGAGGCAGATACCCCATGTGCCAAAACCTATTAAACTTTTAGTATCAGAGGTCACAGTCATGCTTTGACTCAAGAGTGGGTGAAATTACACAGTGAGGAGGACAGGTTTAATTTGTAATGATGCTCCTGGCAGATAAATGATGGCTTCTGTAATGAGTTATTTCTCTGTCTCAGCATAGTTCTTAAATGTTTTGGACATCAAAGAGTTAACCTATGAGAATGTCCTCATTGAACATGCTTTTTATGGTATATGAATTAGTCATAAACTTATGATTGGGGGTTGAAGCTAGCATTAGCGCAAGCCTATGGCATTTTACACTGCATACATTAGCCTAGCAGCTAGCGGACTTTTCCTTACTCCTAGCTCTTCCATTCTTCCTTGGTTTAAATCACTGCATCTCCCAACAAAACCCCACTGTTTAATTTCAGCCTTATTCTTTTTAAGCCTTATATTGTTGAAATAGAGCAGGTTATGTAGCAGGAGCGATGAGCAGGAGCAACAAGTAAGCAGACTTAAGTTTACTATTTAAATGCACTTTCTCTCCGCCCTGCCTACAGGGGACGCCCCAACAGCAGAGAGAGAGACAACAAATAGCATTGCAGTTAATAAAATATTTGTTCCCGATCTGCCAGGGGGGAATAAGGCCCCATTTGGTGTGAAGGGGGCTGGGGTGACAAACAGGGTTAGGAAACCCTGCTCACATTCTCTTACTAAAACGGCTGGTAGTTCTTAATTTTTAGCTTTTCTGTTCGTTATGTTGACAATTCTGAGAGAAACTTAAGTGCTGATTCAATCTTTGCATAGCTCAAATTCTTACCTATGTCTATATGATTTAAGCAAGCTAAAATAGCATTATCCTCCATATATATATTTTTTAACTTAAAAAATGTGTCTTAATTTAAGGGGGCTATTCGTAATTGAGAAGTGTGGGTTTATAGTTTCCCCCTACCAACGTTCTCCTTGGGGATCGTCTCCAGAGACTTTTCCTTTTTCCATTTTTTAGTGCATGTTTTTAAATGTGAGAGCAGCCTGTGTGAAACTACAGCATGGTTGAAAGGGGCCGAGCTGCCGACTGTGAGAATGGCTAATGGTGAAGCAGTGGCCTGAAGAGCTTTAATGGCGACCGGCCCCCCAGCCCAGGCAGCGCTCTCATTACTCCGCCTGTTAGAGAACGCCTTATTACATGGAGGTGACAGCTCGTGGCTGGAGACAAGATAGGGTGGGATATGCCCATTTAACAACCCCACACTGAGATAAAGAATATGGAATGGATTGGCAGTGGACAGGAAGATGGATATGTTCTGCCAGCCCAACTGAATCATGGTTCAGTTTGACTGTATATATTTCAGCTAAAAACCCTGGGTTCATCTCCACTGGACGAGATGACTTACCTTTTTATTATCAGTTCAAACCAACGTTGATGATATTTCCAGCTATATTCAACATGAGACATTTCCACCGAAAACAACAAACTTGGGGAAAACAATCGTGAAAGAGGAAATGTTCTTAACATCGATCTTCTTTGAAATGTTCTCAAGAGATACATGGTTCTGTCCATTTTTCTTTCATATGACAGAACGGGTGCTTATGTTGCAGTTCCTGAGTGTGCAGTTATGAATGAATGCACTTTTTTTTATGTGCCAAGCCGTGTTCTGTCAACACTGAAAAATAATATTTGAAGCACAATGTTTGTCTTGGTGTGTGTGAGAGCCCCGGGGTGAGTTAGCTGTGAGAGGCAGCTGTGCTGCTAAGTAACAACAGCTGGAGATCCGATGATCTTTAAATACTTATTCTGCACAGCTACTGCACAATTATTTGATCAAAAGCAAGTTTGATCACAAGTATTGTGTACAACTTTCTGGCTTGCCAAGGGGCGGCAACCTGTTCATGAGTCTGACCTCACACTTGGAGAGAGTCGAGCTGCTCCTGAATGTCAGGATTGGATTAATGTATAGGAATTATGCTGACTCATCTCCTGAGTCTTTTTGTGGCATAATTAAGATGTTACTAATATCTTGTTTGTATTTTTACAAGAAGATCTTTTAGCCCGATTATTGAAACTTATTTTTGAGGCAAGAGAGCTCAGATTCTGTGTTTAGTACTCAACAATGTCAAGCGTTCAAGAACCAGGAAGGCATCTGTAAATTGTGACCAATGTTTTACAACAATCAGTTTGGGCCATTAGTTTTCTCTTCCAAATCACTTTTGCTAACCTTTTGTTATTTAAAAAAAACAAACTTGTCTATTTTCTGACTGTTTTCGTGTTGTGTCGACAATAGGCTCAAAAATACCAGCTATGATAAATTGTTTTGTTTTTCACCTGTTAGGTGCTGAGCTCTTATCCCCCCAAACAGCTGTGATTGCTGGTACTATTCCCTCCGCTGTAGTCTGTGTAGGAGAAGCAGTTCTTTGTACTCAGAAAAGCTGTGTTTTTTTACTTCACATATTTGCATTCTCTGTTGAACTTCTTACTCTTGTCTATTTTTTCCCCTTTTTAACCATCCGGTGTTTGTTGTTTTATTCTGCTCAATAACTCCCACCGTTTTTCGGAGCGGTTGCTTCCCTAGTTGCCAGAGAAATGGTTGCCGGGGTAACGCACATTTGACAGCTGTTATTACTTTGGGTTCCCATCGCCGATGAACTGTGCGAAGGCACAGTGGAAAGCGGGTGCACATTATTGGCAGGCCTCAGATAAATGCTGGATGTGAAACCACCTCAGGAACTTGGCTAATTAGCGCTAACCGTGAGAGGCCAGACTGTTAGCATGCTACTCGTTTTCTGAAGAGAGATGCTCAATTAAGGGGAGCGACTTGTGCACCGCCTCCCAGCCAGGGTGCCTTGAATGTGTGAATGACCACAGCAGCGCTGCCTGAAGGCCAACTCTAAAGCATTTAGAGGCTGTGTGATGGCTCTTTGTGGCTTTGTCGTACGCTAATGAAAGTTCCCCAGAGATTTACGTGTCCAAGGTCGTTTCTTCTATTCACACCGAGGCCAGCGGGAACCAGAGCTTCTACAGCCCCTGTTCATCTGCTGCCTGCTTTAGGATGGATTCCAACAGGCTAATAAATCACAGTGCTGGTCATTACGCTTACAGCTACTCTCATATCTTACAAAATGACTGAAATGTGCATCGTCTTCTCGTCACTGTTTCGCCATGCTCTTATTTTTCACTCTGGTGGGACGTTTCAGTTTAACATGGAAGGCTGTCGTGTCCTTGCAATCAGTTTCCTTGCTCTACTCTTGTTGATTCTCATCATGCTATTCTGGAACATCGTTTTGTGAAGCACCCACTTCTACGCCCTGCACTGTTTCAGTTTCTCCCCCACCCCTCCCTTCCAATCCACCAAGGCCTCACAGTAGCACGGATGATGAAGACTAGGGACTGTCGCTGTGCCATGCAGACTCTAATCACGCAGCTCTAATTCAATTAGGCTGTAATTCAGAGGGAACAGAGCTGTGGATAGACGGAGAACTAAGGAGGGAGGAGAACAGAGCAGTGAATCCCTCTTCCTTTGTTAAACATCATATCTTGGGCCATATCCATATCCATTATCCCCACCCCATGCTATAAAATGTGCCATTTATTCCCCATCAGTAATCTGCACACTGATATAAATGGTTCAGTCTGATCTTATTTGGGGGAAATGTGTGCGCTAATGAAATCAATTAGTTGTTAATGATGTCTCCAGCGAGCTCTTTTGTCACCCCACCCCCACCCAAATGCCACATCACAGCCCCTACAGTGAATGCACCAGAGTCCTAATTAACCACCAAAGGCCTAATTTAGAACATATGCTGTTGTGTGTCTGTAGTGGGAGGTGTTCAGGTGTATGCAACAGTACATGTGTGTCAGAGTGACAGCAGCAGAGGAAAGAAAGAGGTAGATGGGCAATATCATGTTAAGCCTGTGATCCCTTAATGATCAGACATCAATATTAAATAAGACCGAGCATGTCTTTAATTATCTTTAGCGTAATACACCTCAGGTTTGTTCCTCGTTTCAGTCTTCATGAACCACAGACTGCTCAGTCTCTCTGTGAGAATAAAAATGATTTTGTCCCCAGATGCTTCATCAGTGTAGAGATACTAGGTTTTGTTTTGAAGCTATAATCTGAACTTCAACACAAACACAGGATAAACAGCTGTTGGCAGTTTACAGTGTGTATCTGGGCAAAATGTAGATAAAATAACATTGCTTGTTTTCTCATTTGAATCTTGACGGAGTCTAACGGGATACGCTTGTCTCTTTGAAATCTACATAACACATCAAAGGTGGAAGAGGCTGAAAAAGGAACAGGAATCTTAGGAAACCATAACACATGCTGGCTGTTAAATGTGCTTATTATTTTCACCGAGTATTAAAACACACTTTTTATCAACAACCTCAGTTTTAATATTTTACTATAATTACAAATGTTGCTTCATGGCCATTCTTTGAGGTTGGTGACGGTTTTCCATTAGGAGTTACTTCCACAACCATAGGGCCAGAACAAAAAGAAACATAATGACCTTAACCATAATGAGCGAAATCAGGGCCCTCTTGAGTGATGGTGGCAGCCAAGTGTCCAGAGATAGAGGATCACTCTAGTCATGACAGAATGTAGGTTTGACCTTTGCTTCCAGGTGGAAAGGTTCATCTGTTTTCCCTGGAGCTCAGTACCAGAGAGTGTTGAACTGATGCGAGATACACCAGGGAGCCGGTTTAGTTAAAGCAGAGGATGGCGTATGGAAATATTTTAAACTTGTAGAATTGTGTTGGGATTTCCAGTACTACTTCATCTCCTAGGTGCATAGAGAAGGGGAAAACTCTTCAAATGTATTGTTAGACTAACGCATTTAAGCTTATGGCCTTCTTTAAAGTCACAAGTGTTATCCATGATCATTATGTTCAAATTGCCAAACAGGCACATTTAACATGTCACCCGTATAAAAACATTTTTTTTTAAATCAAAACTTTCATCTGGTAACTGGGATAATGACAATTCCAGTTGGGAGCAGCATTGAAAAACAAGCTAATCATTTTTGTCCCCCGCTCAGAAAGCAAGTTAAATTGAAGAGAATAGTGTTTTTCTGACTGGCTTTACAGGTAAACTTGAATCATTGTCAGTGTGCTGATTCGGCACAGCAGCTTATCATTTGGTTTTACTTTCCTTCTGCTGCCATATCGCTTTGTATTGCATGATGACATATCCTATACAACCTCTGTCATCATCCTTGTTAATATTCAACTGCTGTCACTGTACAAATTGACAGCCTAACAGGAAACAGACATGAGCAATCCAGATTTTAAGGTCCAAGTTCAAATGAGTGTCTGCTGCTGATAGGTCGGCTGTAACGTTTTGAATGTAAACAGTGAGGTCACTGATTAGACCAGCAGGGCGCTGCACGGTGCATTCTATAATCTCCTCTCTACACTTGCTCCCACAAAGGCTGGAGTTTGGTAAGCATTTTGCATTGTATTTGTCTTCATCTTAGCTGGTTGTCTGTCACTTCAGTGGCAGCTGTGTGTGTTTGAAGCTACTGTATGAGCTCAAAGGGATTCGTTTCACTCCAGGGAAGCTTTTATTCCCTGAGTATAACTGACAGCCTCTGTCTTTTTGATGGGATTTAAGAATTTGGCCACCTCGTTGTTGTCTAACAAGAGCTAATCTGGGCGGTCTTTTGGATTGGTAAAAAAAGGGTGTGTGTGTGTGTGTGTGTGTGTGTGTGTGTGTGTGTGTGTGTGTGTGTGTGTGTGTGTGTGTGTGTGTGTGTGTGTGTGTGTGTGTGTGTGTGTGTGTGTGTGTGTGTGTGTGTGTGTAGTGTGTGTGTGTGTGTGTGTGTGTGTGTGTGTGTGTGTGTGTGTGTGTGTGTGTGTGTGTGTGGTGTGTGTGTGTGTGTGTGTGTGTGTGTGGTGTGTGTGGTGTGTGTGTGGTGGTGTGTGTGTGTGGTGTGTGTGTGTGTGTGTGTGTGTGTGTGTGTGTGTGTGTGGTGTGTGTGTGTGTGTGGTGTGTGTGTGTGTGTGTGTGTGTGTGTGTGTGGTGTGTGGTGTGTGTGTGTGTGGTGTGGTGTGTGTGTGTGTGTGTGTGTGTGTGTGTGTGTGTGTGGTGTGTGTGTGTGTGTGTGTGTGGTGTGTGTTGTGTGTGTGTGTGTGTGTGTGGTGTGGTGTGTGTGTGTGTGTGTGTGTGTGTGTGTGTGTGTGTGTGTGTGTGTGTGTGTGTGTGTGTGTGTGTGTGTGTGTGTGTGTGTGTGTGTGTGTGTGTGTGTGTGTGTGTGTGTGTGTGTGTGTGTGTGTGTGTGTGTGTGTGTGTGTGTGTGTGTGTGTGTGTGCTCCTTTTGCCCCACACAGATTTAATGATGTGTCCCAGGGAAGCACTATCACCCGTGGGAACAGAGCAAATCCCAGGGGTGGGCGAGTCACTGTCATGTGAAAGAGCAAGTGAGAAGCTAAAGCGATGGACAGTCTTTGAAGGCTTTGTCTTCTTCTTTCTTTTCAAACAGCACAGAGAGACTGAGTCAGAGCTAAAGCGAAAGAGAAAACTAATTTCTTTGTGTCCGACCTTAATGGCCACGTCCGGACATCATCTGGGCGTTGTAACGACCGTAATTCTCCCCCATGGCTAAAGAGGGGGAAATGGGAAGGAAATGAAAGAAGGAAGAAGTGGGAATGGAATAAATGCATAATTCAGAAAAGGGGAAAAAAGCAAGGTAGAGATCACCTTGATCTCCACACCTCGCTGCCTTTTTATGTGACGCTGATGCCTCCACTGTACTGTCACTTCCAATAAAGAGAGAGGGAGAGAGGCAAGGACATTTTATTTATATAGCTTGTTTCAAGTTAACTCAAACACAGAAGAGGAAGAGAAAACTGAGATGAAGTGATGGAAGGGAAGCACTTTGGTACATACACATAAAAGAAATCAGAAAAAACAGCATTCATATTTCACAGATCTGAACGTGATGCACATTATTGAAATTGCTTGTTTTATCCAACCATCAGAAAACATTGGGGGAAAAAATAAGTTCGCCTCAAATCTTCACCTCTCAAGTCAAAACCAAATAATGTTTGAATTTTTACTTAAGGAAATTACATTTTTCTAAATGAATTCATTTGATTACTTTTTGTTGAATCGAATCCTATTTGACAAAATGTGTCAGCTGTAGTCTAGAATTCATGGCATTTCATGCAAACAAGGCAAAATGAGATTTTCCTCTGACAGCTCATAGATTATTTTACTTGCAAATGTATAAACTCATAGATTTGACAAGTTCCAGTGCATACATTGAATCTAAGAAAGAAGGTAGACTTGGTTTCAAAAAAGAGATCAATGTTTGAACATTGATAATAACTGACTCACTGATAAAGGTCAGGGATAGTGTTTTCTGGAATGTGGCTATGCATTTATATCCACTGCAGCCACAGAAAACAATGAAACAGATTCTCTGCTGATTGGCCACTGGACCTCTGGAATTCACACTAATGTAGCTGGGCCTATTGGAAATCACAGCAGTCAGGGGGATGAGGGACCTCTGTTCCAACACCAAAGCTAATTTTATTAGAGAGAGCTATATACCTGTGCCTGGAAGAGGTTTAATCTCTCCCCCGTGTCCCAAACCGACTCATCCCACCCTCTCAGGCTGGAGGGTGTGTGTTTGTGTTTGATTTTTACATTTCAGCAGATGCTGGCACAAACAGGCATGCTTAGAACATGTCCCATATCAGCCAAGATCAGCGGGATGTGCCGTTTGCCCCCCCCCCCCCCCCCTGCCAGTCCTCTTGATTGGTTTTTGTGGGGATTTCTCCTCACTTTGAGCTTTGCTTGAGGTGCAGTGTCTGTGTGATCTTGAATATAAATCAGTCCCCCCTCCCAGACTCCTTTCCTGTCCCATTCTCCACGTCCTGGTTGCCTTGCTGGGACCTCTGGCAATGCTTAGAGATTCAGCATGCAAGGAAACTTCAAAGGTGAAAGTGTGCAACATGATGAGTGTATCTGAGGATAGAGGGGGAGAGTCGATAAAGTGAAAGTGGGGGTCGCACGGAAATTCTCAGGTGAGTTAAATACTTTACAAATGGGTACCGGCACTCACATTAATTCCGTCTGCCTTCCCTTTGTCTCTGTGCGACTTTAGATTTTCCTTCAATGCCCAATTTCATCATCTCTCTCATGTCCTCTATAAGTCATATTTGATCTTTTCACTGAAGGGATTGGCGTTCTTTTATCTCACCTCGTTTCCACTTTCCATTTCTTTACCCGCGCTCTTCCTGACATTCAGCCATCCTTGTGCTTCCTCGTGTAACCTCAACTTATTCGTTGCTGAGAGGAAATTGTTCTTTGTACTGTGCACATGAAATAATGGACGGCATGTCTATTCTTTGCTGTCTCTATGTACCCTTTCTCTCTCATGCTCGCCCCATCAAATGTCACAGGCTTCTTCGGCTCGGCCGTCCTCCGCTCTCTGGATGCAGGCGGCGGGGAGCTGCAGCTCTCATGTGGAACAGCCTCAGGGAAACCAGGAGGAAACTGATTTCACTTCCTGGAATGAGGAGTCTTGACACTGCTGCTCCCACCATCCACCCATCATCCATCACTTTGCTTTTATCTTTCTTCCTCCTCATGTCTCTCATGCTTCCCCTCTTGCTTGGTTCTTTGGATACAGTTACCGTTACACTTTACGTGCATCATCTTTCCTTTTTTCACAAATTAAAACAATCTTTGCCATTTTTCACCAGCAATGGTCAACTGGTGCAATACTTTACACATTCTGCAAGTTTTCCAAACTAATTGAACGAGCTATATTTACTTTAAGTTTCACATCTCAACACACCTTGAAATACTTCTCAGGCAGCAGTTTCCTCGAGGCTATGTATCACTCATATGTCACATGTTCACATATTCAAAGGTAGGAGGCTACTAAAACGCTACTGTAACTACTTTAATACTGAAAACCATCCATGACTTTATGGAGATTGCTAATGCAGGACCAGGCATGACAGGAAGCAATGATGTTACTTACAGACCATATTCAGATTTCATTTAAAGGGTTCTTCTTCATGTCTAGACTTCTGTGAATGCTGACAGAAATGCAATCCAGATGTTCACATTTTACTGCTGCAATTACAACCAAAGATCATGTTAAACTAATGAGCATGTTTGTCTCTGGGTGTGGATGAACTTTGTACCCCATGCATTTGTGGGACAAGTGTTCAGGGATTTCATGAAACAATCACAATTCTCTTTTACAGTTGAGTGTAACTTGTTTAACTCCACTACAATTTCTTGCAAAATAAGTTTTTTTGATATTTAGTCATTTCAGATAGATAGAACTGGAGGAAAGAAACCCTCTTTAATGGTCACACATACATGCACACAGCTGTGTGCTGTGTGCATGTATGTGTGACCATTAAAGAGGTCAAAGTGACATTTGACCTCTGCATTTAACCCATCCTAGTACCAGGAGCAGTGGGCAGCTATTGTACAGCGCCCGGGAAGCAATGGGAGTGGGGGAGTTGGGGTTGTCCGGTGCCTTGCTCAAGGGCACCACAGCAGGGCCCAGGAGGTGAACTAGGACCTCTCCAAATAACAGTCCACACTCCATATTTAGGTCTGGTCGGGACTTGAATCAGCGACCCTACGGCTCCCAGTCCAAGCCCCTACTGACTGAGCCACTGCCGGATTTTGGGTCACTATATAAGAATAAGTCCATCTAAATATCGTAAAGAGGCTTGGCATGAACCTGGCCTGACTCACTACTTGTGATAATGATTACTGCATGGAATGTTTTTATAAAGCTATGTTGAATATCTGGACATGTTGGGAATGAAGCAGGTACATTTAGCTCATATGAATGATGGCCAAAACTGCAAGCTGAGACTTGGATGGGGGGAAAAAAGCAGGGTTTTCTTTTAAAATATCCAAGTGTCCCTGCTGTCAGGCCCCCGTAGAGTCTGTTGACTGTAGCTGCCCTGGAGCTGCTGTTTACAGTCGGAGCTCTAGTGTTTACCCAGTGTACCTACCAATTACAGAACTGTGACACATGTGTGCCACTATGCTAGCTCCCACTCTGCCACCGTAACCCTCAGAGACCTGTGGAGGAAACTGCCTGTAAGGGCTGTGGACACTTCCATGCCGACCAGCCTCTGTAACCCTGTAATGACATCGCTGCCATAGATGCTGGGCGCTCTGCTTAAAGTCGATCATTAGCATCATGGAAAGTAGCAGCGAATGTGATTTCTCCTCACGGTTGTTAGGCTGTGTGCTGAGGTGTCTCCGGCTCCTGCAGTGTGACAGTGTGTGTCTGTGCTCCCAGGGTGGAGAGGGAATAACACTGCCAGGGAGGCTTTCAGAAAAAGAAATCCTCAATATGTCCAGAGAGTGCCCCGTCTCTATGGTAACTCAGGCTTTCATTTTGTATTTGTGAGTGTGGTATAGTGTGCTTTGTCTTCTGTGTATTTTATTAATAGGCTTTTAGATTTGTTTACCCCACTATCTAGTCCTGTAATTTATGGTATAACAATTTACACAGAAGTGGACTCAAATCCACTCATTAATTATCCACACATACAGTAAATCCCCAGGAGGTGCTTCACAATTCAGATGGAGACTCTAGCCCAAAGGCCCATTTACAGTAACTCAAATAGGTTTCAGATTGTTTTGTGTGCCAATTTATTCCTTGAAAAAGAGATACATATATATAAAAGTAAGTTTAATTTTGTGCATAATATAGATTAGTTGCGTACTCTTTCACAGAAAACCGTTCTCTGCATAAGACATCAAATCTTATGGATATCCAGCAATAAAACATAGGGAATGTTGTGCTATCTTATTACTATTTGTATTGTTTTCATAGCGGGAAGCCTTCAGAATTGAAAGTTATTGTGTTTTCATGGGTTTTAACAGTAGGGAGGAGCATAATGGCTGATTGCAGTTTGTGTGTGGTATTGTTAACCCGCAGCGATCTGGAGCAGAGTGTGTGGCTGTGTTTGCGTGCCACAGCGTGCCTCATCATGAAAGGGTGAAATTGGGATTTATCCCTCTAAGCCACCCTGCATGAACAGAGGTGGGAAAACAGATCACAGACCTTGTTATTGTTGCAGTGAACTGAAAAGCTGCTTAGGCATTCATGTAGCTTATAAATGAATAATACTTTCATGCCTGTTATTCTGTGTCATCCAATTGATCTATGTTTGAACACATAGAGAAAATGGAGGGATGCTGATGTTTAACGTTCATACATATGTAAACATGTGTGTGATGCCTTGATCGAACATGTTCTGATGTTTTGATTCATCATTCTGAGCCTTGGAATCCCCCCAGTCAGAGCTGCTATGTGGCCAGGGAAAGGAACGTTTGGGGCCCTCGGATAAGCGGGTAGAAGATGGATGGACTTAAACAACATGTTAGGTATTAAAGTAAAAGAAGAAGTATGGGGTTACGTATTTATATATGGGTCAGTCCTGAATCCAGTTAATTCAAGTCCACTATCCAACATCAATGTGGAAATCCTTCAGTTAAGCTAAACCGCAAATCTGACGAAAGTTCCCTTCTTTTAGTGTAATTATTTGAGTGTAATTAAGTCTTTTATAACTTCTTGTACTTAGCCATTATTCAAAGCTAAACTTTAATGCATTTGATATGGGGATTCAGAGTGATTTGAGGTTGATAAGCAGACTTTGATCTGAATGAATGATAAAATGGTGTAAAACTTCCAACCGTCCACCATTGCAAGCTGAATCCCAAGCTACAGATGCATTAGCTTGTAAAATGGTGCTTTGTTTTTCGTTGTCTGCTGGACCACAGATGTTGAGCCAATTGGTTCACAGTAATGCCCAGCAGGATCCTCCTCTGACACAAACTGTGCTGCAGTACAGAGGAGGTGCTACAGTGATAATAAAAACATGTTCTGACAAGGAAGAGCCTGCAGTTTAATCTAAAGTAATTAGATTGTGCAAGGGCGCAAGAGCTACAATAATGTAGCACAAGCACATATGCACATAAGACACACACGGGGATAATAATGTTTTATTGCATCTCAGACACAGTGCACACTTTGCACACTGTCAAAAAGGGGCTGATAAACCAATATTTTACAGCAAGTATCCAAATGGGATTTATTTTAACTAATTGAAGGAACGCCTGCCATTGGATACACAATGTACTGCTGTGTATAGCTATCATCTTCCTGTGATCTGTTTGTGTCTATGAAGAACCCAGACTTAGTTTTAGATCACTGAAATGGGACTGAGTGCTATAAATAGGTTGACACCATCAGGCCTTTCACAAATAACTAAAATAGATCCCCAGACAACATTATCATGCAATCCTAGATCAATAGCCAACAGATATTTTTTGACTAGATTCCAATTTTTTGTTGTTGATGGAATGCAATAATCTTGTTGCAGATATCAAAGTCAAATCTTTGATTTTTTCTATTATTAGCTTCAAAATCCAGTGTCACTGTGTTGCCAAACTTCACCAGCTAGTGTGCAAGTGACAAAATGTCTCGTGTACAGTTAAGAAACACAAAGAAACAATGCACTGTATTCTGTTGCTATACTTCAATGTTCTACAGTAATCTAGCTTCCCCCTGCCTCAATTTTCACCTTGAGTAACACATTCTTGTCTGAAATAACGACGTGTCTGCATTTGAATTAAACACAGTACACACATATGCTGATCATGTGAGAAACCTGTCAAAAATCCCTGTAGATGATAAAGCCTTGAAGTTGTGATATTTGCACGAATCAGCACCTACTCTCTATGTTGATCTCTTCACATGCATCATGCTTCTCTGGGCTGCGTGTTATTGAACCTGGATGGATGTTGTTTGAAGATTCATGTTGCTAGTTATCTTAGTACAATCATTTATCGTTTGCAGTAAGGAAGAGAAACCAAGTTTGACATTCATGTCATGTAGAGATTTTGGAGGCATTTGCTCTTCTGAAAGCTTACCGATAACATGTTACAAAATTCATTCTAGCTCTAGTTTGTTGATATACAGAGGATTTCAGAATGTATATCCCAATGATTTACTACACATAGTACACAACTAAAGTCAGCAGATATGGCTTAAACTAATACAGAGTCGTGGAGGAAAATAATCACATATAATCCCAATTGTACAGGCATTGTCTTTGCCATTTGGAAGGTTAAATGTATTATTATTTTTTAATGCTACAGTTTAATCACCACACAGACCTCATTCTGAAATAGCCTCAGGAAGAATCGTTTTTCTCTGCGTCTCTCAAACAAAGACACACAAGGAATGAAAATGTAACATCTTGACAGTTTGCATATTCAAATGCCAGACATGTCTGCAGTGATGACAGCTTTTTACAAAATATGACAATAAATATGCAGAAGGGTTGTCTGCATTTTCAACCGAGAAACCGTTGGTTCATATCTTCATGCCAGACATAAAGTGGATTGGGCGGATGTAAAGGTCTGGACCGAGGCATCTTCAGACAGCCACAGTCATACATTAATGGGGGCACAGGGGACAAAAGCCTTTAAAGTTCACAGAATGCCTGCAATTAAAATATGAAGAGACACAAAGTACCCTCTCAATACTTTATTCATTGATTTGTCAAATATTTCCTGATTTCTACTGTTGGCAACCACAGATAGATCTGTAAAAGCCCAAGGATTCTCGGTAAGCTCCAAATATTGTTGATCTGAAAACATGCAGTGAAGGTTTGGAGCCAAGGGCAGTAGACGTGTGACCTCAAATAAGTTGTTGCATAAATATAAATAATAATGCTGTTGCTTTAAAGAAAGCAGTTATTTAAATGGTAGTATATTTGAAGAAAAAATAGGAACATATTTTAATTATGTACATTTCACACATTCCCTGCGTGATATGACACTACAATGTATACCTGAGACAATACCATGATCTCCTATAATAGAATATATGTTCATATACTGTAGCTTTTTTAATCTTTTATTACAATTTCTCCAAAAAGGAACATTAATGCCAGAAGAGGAAATTGAATACATTTAATACAAATTCCTGTCAATCCCCGACCGGTGTCAAAGTGCACATCTCCTGCTCTGATAGAAATACAACCAGTGTACCATGACCTCAAAAACACAACACATGACAAGTTCCTTCTTCCCTGTAAACATAAATGTGTGTGTCCCAGCAGTGGGAGGAGGGTAGTGAGGAAGATGACAGACTCTCTGAAGCCAAAGTTCTTACTGGTGTGTGACAGAGGCTGTTACGGGGCGCATCAGACTGTACACAAGCTGTCTGACAGGGATGAGAGCCTTCAGCGGGATGTGGTTACCCTACCCCCCTTTTCTCCACATACACATGCAGCTTTTATTTTTGTCCTTGTATGTTCTTTCAGCCCCATTATCTGCCATTTGTTCTATGATGTTCCCACGCAGCTCTCAGAGATACGAGAGGTGGAGCAGCAGCAGCAGCAGCAGCAGTAATGGCTGTCTTCTTGGGGCGATACGTGGCTACCATATAGTGACACGCCACTGTAATCACCGAGAAGGACCCCTCACTAGGAAGGGAGACAGCTGCTGAGTTCAGAGCTCTCTGCATGCTATAGCCATTCAGTGTGTGAATGTGAGAATAAATGGCGATAAGGGAAGAAAAAAAGACTCATTAGAGAGTGAATGTCTTCCAGAGTAGAAGCCATCGGCTCCACCCAAGGTGACTCCTCTCCACGCTGAAGCTGTCACCAGCAAGTGATTTATATCTCCTCAGAGGGGAGGTGTCGGGGGTGGATGCTCCTGGCCTGAAGGCCCTGGTAGCTCCAGCCCTGCAGCATCAGTGATGGAGCCCCCCTCTGACAGGCTCCCTGCTCCCCAGAGAGCAGTGCTGTCACCAGGGTGCTGCCAGAGCGCCACCACATCTCATCCCATTTGAGGCTAATCGCTACATTATGGGGCTGTTAGTGCTGTTGTCACTGTGGCCCCTGCTCCATAAAAGCTCCATCAGTGCACATGCTCTGTCCCTGCTGTAGTGCCGTCTGCATCTTTACTGCCAATTTTATTTCACTTATATCCATTTGAATGTGTTGGGGCACCATCAAAGTGCATCTTGTGTTTTGTTTAGATGTGGTAAAACTATGATAAAGCTTCTGAGAAAAGCTTACTGGAAAGGACATCCAAGTATGGACAGAGGGTTAGTTGACGCAAATAAACTGGAACAGTGTCGTTTGATGTGAAGCATTGACTACTACAACTAGGGATGCTCCGATCAGGGTTTTTGGGGCCGATCACCGGAATCGGAATCAGCCGATACCGATCCGATCACAGGGTGGGTGGGGGCTATGGGGATCTTCCATTTAAAGTGTTGTATTGTGAATTGTGTAGCAGAGTTTCCGTTGGCTGGTAATTACCGGACTATGACCGGTAATATATGCTGAGGTATAAAACTCAGTTAATGGGGCTCATTTTTATATTGCTTCAGTTTATAATCGTAACGGATCGAAACGTTCAGATACATTTTTCAATAAATGATGCACTTCCACAAACAACAAAAAACATAATTCTTACATTCAAATGAAGTACATTATTCAAGTTTACATTAACGTTGGATAATAACACGGGAGAAATGAGTGGAAGCGCTCTCTTTTCCTCTCTCCCTCTCTCTCCTGACAGCCTGTCAGTATCTCATGCAGCTCGCTGATCCAGTAATGAGTGACCCAAGTCCCGACAGTGAACCTATTTATAACTAATTTAGCTTGTTCCAGAGGTAGATAAAATAGCTAAGTGTGTTAGGTCTAACTTGAGGTGTGTTTTGCTCACCAGTCCGTCACAGCGGGCGGAGCTGTGATACGGTTGAGCTGCGTGTCTCCCTCAGCAGCAGGTGATCCTGATCTCTCTCTTTCTGCTTCACACACGTTGCATACCGCTTTTATTGTCTTTTTCGGACACCTTAAAGGTCCCATGTCATGGCAATTTCTACTGATCATAATTCCATTGTTGAGGTCTACTAGAATATATTTACATTGTTCAATGTTCCAAACTCACATTGGTTTCTCATACAGCATCTCTGTAAAGTATGTGTATTCACTCTCTGTCCTAAACGGCTTGTTGGAGCTCCTGCCCCCCCCCCCCCCCCCCTCCCTATGAGCCCACTGTGCTCTGATTGGTCAGCTCGCCCACTCTGTTCTGATGAGTCCACCACCGTTACAGCGGAACATCAGTGATTATGTGTTACAATGGCGTTAGCAACCATAAAATGACACCAGTAATGACAAACAGATGAGAATGCTGCGTGGGGTCTGGGAGCCGTGTTGGCGGGACGTTGCGGGGTTCGCTGCTCCGCCCTTTGAGGCTCGAGGAGCAGCCAGTGTGAGCTGCATTACTTTTCTGTGTTAGAGTTTTACCCGCTACAGGGTGTACTTTGAGGGTTTGTGACTCTGCAGACCGTTTACATGCATAAAAAGCTACATAACACACAAGGGGACGGGTAATAACCGGAAAAGCATGACATGGGACCTTTAAGAAACTGCCAGACTGGTGAAGTCATTTTGGCGAGCTTGTTTTGCCGAGCACAGAGAAAAGTCATGTATTTTACGTCATCTGATCGGCTCTCCTGATCGGCCTTTATAGAGAGCACCGATCACACTAGAGTGAATATCGGCCGATCGATCGGAGCATCCCTAACTACAACTGGGTATAGATTTTCAATAAAGAAATTATATAAGATTCTTTAAAATATAGGGTATTATGAATAACAGAATGTTCTATACTCGGGGTGGATTCTGCGGTTTAGATGTCATTGTCATTTTTGTTTTGTAAATTCTATTCAACTAAGTTAGTTGCTACAATCTAGCTTGTTACTATCCCTTCCTGTAACATTGGTAAGTAAGTGTTATCTAGCATTTACTAAGTAAACCGTAGTCCCGACAGCTCCAATGAAATGAAGTTGTGCCATTCAAACATGTGAATCGTCTCTTGATGTCACAACTAATGTGAAGCTTATATCTATTTTTAGAAATGATGTGCAGGGTTTCCCACACATAGACTATACTTGGGCGGGCCGCCCAGGTATATTAACGGCCGCCCAAGTATATTTCGCGACCCATTTAGTTTTTTTTTTTATAAGTTTTTTTTAAAATATATATTTTTTTTATTCGTCCGTGACCACGACGCCATCTGCGATCGATTAACTTGTAGACAATGATCCCTCGCTCCCTTGCTCTGATCTCGCCTCCTTCTGGCCTGTTAAGTGGCCTGCCTCACACAGGGTGACTGGCTGTCCACATGATGTGGCCTGCCAACATGGCCACTGTCATACAGATCATAAATCAAACATAAAGTTAACTAGGTGAAAAAAGGTAAGATACACTTTTAAAACTTGTTGAGAGAAAACTAGTCTTTGCTGCTGCCTCAAAGAGGAGAGGGGGGAGAGGAGGGAGTCAGGAGCACAGACACACTCACAACTATAAATGAACCAAAACTAAATTAATAAACAAGTTTCAGTGTTTTTTTCATATTGGAAATGGTATGTTATTGGTTATGGCCTTGATTTTATGATTATTGAAATGTATACAGTTCTGTTAAATATAGGTGTTTCCATAGATCTAGTCTCTTTATTTTCCCCTCAAAATGCACCAGAATGATGCATTTAACTCCAAAATAAAAAATAAAATCTTACCGGGGGGGCATGCCCCTGGACCCCCCTAGAGGATTTGAGGTCGACCCCCACTAAAAATCACATGGATAGGTTCCTAAATACATTAATAAATACATTTATTTTTTTAAATAGTAACCCATTTCCATATGTTCATGTGTGGGTAGTAGATTTAAACTATAGGGCTATCATTATGGACCCTGCCTGTACCTGTTCGCTCTGCCATCGCGTGAAGGGTCTGCTAACAAGCGACCAACAGAAAGGTTAATGTTGTTGCACGTCACCTCAACCCCCCCCCCCGCTACCACCACCCCCCAAAGTATATTTCAGATCTGTGGGAAACACTGGCAGTTAATGGACCAGCACCAGAGGCATTCCCATACACACAGGCGTTGGAGCTGTTCTTCATGAAATCCCAGAAGGATGAAGTGCTCTGACAAACAGTGCCATCTTTGCGCAAAATGATTATACCGGAATGAAAAGTCAATAAATAATGTTGTTAAAACTTTTTTTTTTTTTTCGCGCACCCCCCCCCCCCCCTTGCCACCACCCGCCCAAGTATATTTCATATCTGTGGGAAACACTGATGTGTCAAGGAAGGCTGCACCGTGCTGCAAAAAGTCACCAATTTACTTTATAGACAGATTTGTTTGCTTTAAATTGATTCAGTTACAATGGATTCCAACAATGATGGTGAAGAAAAGTTTTTAAATTGGCCATTAAACTTCCTGCAGCATTCTCCATGTATCATGTTCATCCATGTTCAAATTAGTTTGACAAAATATGGCCCATATTCTTGCAAAATGTGATATCGGCAGACATGAGTTGGATGTAACTGAATCACAAGTTTTCTCGTTTAATGATATGTGAAGGAAACACTCGCGGTGTCAGTGCACCAGGGTGAGACAGGCCTTTCGTGTGCAAATAAAACTGGAGGCGTTCCTTTGCAGAATATACAGAAGAACTGCAGATCATCGTTGCTGCTCAATATTCCTGCTTTATGCTATGCTCAGCTTTAAAACATGATGAAAACAGCACAGTGTTTACTCTACAATGCGATTACCATAGAATGTGTCCAGGGAGGGCTTAAGGGAAATCAGAGGAAATACCAAGTTAAATCTACTGTCACAACCCATTTCTGCTCTGAGCAGTACACTTCCACACGTCCCTGTCTGCTGTGACTGTGCTCCACTCACTGCCTTTGGACTGGCGTCTTCGAGGAATATACAGCATCCAGTCTTAGTTTAGCCATCTGATTTCTCACGACCTTCTTCCTCCTAGAGCTTTAGATTGTCAGGGATTTGACGACACCTCACCTCCTACAAAATGATAAGTGACACAATCGAACGGCGGCTGTCACTGTTCCAAAAGAAGCTCACAGGTGAAGGATAGCATTTTGAAGACTGCTTACATCATCACTTTCATCTCCTTTGGGGGAAGTTTGGGGATAGCAAAAGTCCGCAAAAGTTTTTTTTGCCATTTGGAAATTGCAGCTTGTCTGCAAAGCAGCTTACACTGCAGAAATTGACCTGGATGAGCAAGCACATTTCCGGCGTTGTACACATTTGCTTGACCTTGTACAGTATGTTAAATATTTTACCTACCTGTGTACCTGTCGGGGTGACCCCTCACTGATGCTCCTGCTGGCCCGTTTCCCTGCTGACGCATCGGCATCAAGGCTTGTCTGTAGCGATTGGTTCCCCCTGAGACGGTGCTGCTCTGTCACCGTGACGTTAATGTTGCATAATGTCAGAGGCTGTTTGGTTGCACTGACGTACATCTGATGAGTCACTGACTCAAGATGTAGAATATTCCAATAGATGGCACACACATGGACAAGGCAAACATTGAACTTGATGTTGATTCAAGGAGCAGCTCAAGTGGATGTGCGTTTATGTTTATGTGAAGGTTAAAGTTGATGTGAAACGGCAGTCGTTGCTCCAACCTTCGCAGTAACATACTTTTACAGCCAATAGGATTATCTCAAGATGCAGATGACTGTATTTCAGCAGATTAGTTGATTTTTAGGGTCGTTCAGGTCAATCAAAAAATCTTCTGGTTCAAATGAATGTATATTTTCCTTGTGATTAAAACCAACAGAAAATAATGACCAATTGAAGGACGTAGTAAGGAGAGGCTCCAGAACGACTGCAATGCTCTTTGCCATCTTGTTTTTTTAAGGACCTTATTTTTGTGGTATGCAGGTTTGTTATTTTTCAGAAAATATCTCTTGATAGTGTTTTGGTGCATGGTGCAGCTGGAGGTTTATTCGAATGAGACTGAGAGAGCAAAACTGTTTTTTTGAGGAACATGGGTCTTATAATATCCTCCGAAAACTACTCATACTATTTAATACAAATATGACTTACAAATTCAGTTTTGAAGGCAGCATAACTGGCAGATGATATTTGGAAACATCTAAACAAAAACGGAACAACATAAGCTCCAAGCAAAAAAGCTGGCTACCAAAAATATTAGGAGTTTACCGCTTTGAGATGACAATGTTTGTGAAGTGGCGGTTTCACTTCTGTTTCCACAGAGAGAAAAGACATAACAGATCCAATTTACTCCGCCTATATTTTCCCATCCAGTTACACTGCTCCTGCCGACACGGGTGATAGATGGTGATGAGGGCGATGCAGGTTATGATGGATGGTGGATGATGATGACTGTGATAATGGTGATGATGGTGACTGTTTTTATTCTGGGCTGCAAAGCACTATAGCACTGAGCAACTGAACACCACCCCCAGCCCCCATACATCATTTCCCCTCTCATAGCCTGCCGCGGCCCCTACAGGTGCACCGCCACAACTGCCAGAGTGACCTCATCCGTCCTCATTATGTCCACATCATTACACACGCATGTGCTTGTACAAACTCCACACATGTATTAATCATAAACTAGGCCGGAGTATCTCCAAGGTTCTGGCTGTAGAAAGAGGAACATGTAGGTTTCGTGTCTTTTTCTCCCTCGTCACTCTCTGCCCTTATTTCCTGCACTTCTGTCTCATTCTCCACCAAACCTCTGAACCGCTGTCCCTCCCTCTGCTCCCTGTTATCTGGCAAGGCAGAGTCATCCAACTGAGGTCACAGACTCAGGGTGGAGGTTCCTCCATTTATTAGCTCCTAAGAAAGGCCACCGAATCAATTGTGTGCATTAAAGGCCGGCTGGCTGTCAACAGGCCGGGAGCGAGGAAGAGGAAGAGGAGTCGGAGCGGGCCGCCCTGTCAGCTGGAGGAATGGAATTGTATCTGGAGGAATCGTTGGACCGTTCAGGGGAAGAATGGGATCCTCTGTCACTTCTGGTACAATGCATGACAACATCTACTGGATAGGATCAATGGAACAAAATCAGGAAGGTGGCTTTTGCTTTTGTGCTCGCTGTCTTGAAGTAAAACGCAACCCCAGCTCCATTTGAAAGTGAAAAGAAGCCATGTTTTGGTCAAATGTGATTAAGTTCTTCTTACACCAGTCACTGGATCATTCTTCTTGTGGATGTGCTGGTATTTCCCGGAGGGGAGAATGGGAGGTGGAAGCAGAAAGATTGGCAGTGGGAATATCATGTAATCCCATTTGGGATGGAGGGGATGCTACCAGGGAAATCCTCACTGGCATATAGAGACGGCTGCAGAGACAGGAGGGAATAGGGAAGCAGCAAGTAAACATTGGTGGGAAGAAGGGAAATGTGGAGGAACAGAGTATACAGACTGGTTTGAAAGTAAATAGATAATAGAACCGAAGGAAGGAAATGGAACGGAGAAGAAGCATTCACACATTTGTTGTTATCTCAATTGAACCTCAGGCGTTGGCACTACAGCTGGCATACAGTGTGTTCAATGATCTCATTCTCTCTTAGATGTAGATGTTTTGTGAATGTGGATGTATTTCAGTTGTGTGCTACGTGTCCATCCTGTGTGTCTTTTGTTGGCGATGCCTTCATTTCTTCCTGTCTGCATGATGAATTATTCATGAAGGCCAGAGTGTTGCAGCCATGTACAGTAGAGGAACAGAAAGAGATGGCTGGAACAAAAGGAGGGATAAGAGAGGAGATGGGTGCAAAGGAGTGGAGGCGAAGATGATGTAGGGATGAAAGGATTGATGGAGGTTAAAAGAAGGTTGGAAAGCATTGAAAAATAAGAGGAATTGGAGGGAGCTTTGGTTCGAGGCTCAAAGGATCAAACTCTGATTCCTCTCCAACGAGCCACTCCTTATGAAGGCTTTGTTGAGGAGCAGTACAGAGCCAGTCTGTTTGTTTCAGCTGGATAAGATGGGCTTTTGCTGTAACTGACTCTTTGGCTTCCTCCGAGCAAAATGTATTTGGCAATCGGAGCCAGGGAGTGACGATTCGAGGGTTTGGAGTGCCAGTCGAGTTAGTCCAGTCATGTGCATCATTTCGTGTTCAGTCAATGAAAGTCAAACCCACTCAGAATACTTGACTTTAATTGTGGACTGTATAAAACATATTAAGTCAAAAATAATTTGCCTCTGGATGAACACAACCTGAAGGGATTATGCTAAAAGAAGTTTCAATGGGCATTTTCTTTACAGCCAACTTTGAAGCTTATGGGAAAATGAGTGTATTTGGTGACTTTTTTGCACCATTGTGCCATCACTCCCTTGTCTTAAAATGCTTAATGCACAGCTCGAATAGCAAATGTTACAATCTCTAATTATATACACTATGCCGTGACAGCAACATTACTGTGTAGACATACGTTTCAATTTAATAAGTCGTCCCCCCTACACCTTAATAAACAGGCATTACTTACCTGCAGGTAAATTATAAAATACATGTGTTTACCTTGGTGTATTTCACTGGATGTGAGGGGACAATCCTGGCATTGTGCCTCAGTGTGAATCTGAATATCTGGTGTCACAGATGTGTGTGTGTGTGTGTGCGTGCGTGTGTATGTGTGTGTGGTTCACCACTGGTATGGAGCTGTCACTGAGCCGTCGGAGACAGCAGACATATGGGGAAGGAGGGAGGCGTCTGCAGAGAGCATGTCAACAGTTCCAGCCAGCAGGTTCACATTAGATGCTCAGGTGCTTTATGTAGTGGCGAGACTGGGTTGTCATGAATGGGAAGGGGGGAAAAAACCAACAACCATGGCAACCACACAGCAAAAAATACAGCCAGACTCTGGCCCTGGATGTTCAGACCAAAACGTACTGCCTCTGTAGATCCTGTTGAGATGGATTAGATAATGGCAGGAAACTAAATGTTAATCTGGTGCCTTTTTGAGTTCATGCTTGTGTTAATACGTATCATATATATAAAGTTGCAGCAGGAAAGACTAGCATATACATTTACAACTTTTCAACACTTCTTACATGAATGAACAAAGATGAATTTTAAGCTCAGTTCTAGGAGTGAGTTTCTATTTATTCTTGGTCCAATAACCCCTTTTTTTGCCAAAAAGTGGTAGCTATCCCAGTCGCTGAAATTCAACTATCAGTTCAACTATACACATACTTAAAGCAACCTTTGTTTTCTTCACCTTTGTTTTATCCAGAGTAACCAGTGTAAGAAACATTTGAAAGTAACATTTAAATGACTTGACAACAAAAACATAATAAAACAACCAAAGCATAATCTCTCATTAAAAGAAAATGTGCGTAACAGAAATACAGACAGGCCCAGGTTGGATAAACTCACAGAAGAGAGATGGAAAAAAAAAAAAGGAAGAAGAAATGGATTGAAAGAAAACAAGGATGGAGGGAAGATGTCTGAGTAGAGGTGGAGTCATAAGAGAAGAATGGGAATAAGCAAAGGAAAACTCAAATGAAGAGACAATACAAGAGGTAGAGAGGGATGCAGCAGGCCAGACAGCCGCAGAAAAGGCAGTAAAACCTTAAATCATTAAACAATAATTTGGCCACACATTGGTCCCTGCTCCTGAGGTGCAATAAAGCTTAATTATCCCCGTCGATGTGCCCATGTACCTGTGTCGCTCTGCTAGCCCGAGGCACCAGGAGGCCAGTAATGTTCTCATTAGCCCACACCTCATATACCTTCTTTATTCGCAGAGGTAAGACAGCAGCGGTCAGTTAACTTGTTGTACTGTAGCCTGAACATTTAACCCCTCTGTACTCGCCCTTTCTGCCATCATTCCTCAGACCAACCACCTGTGTGGCTTTGTAGAGCTAGAAGCCACCGGATGTATAAGTTAGCCTTTAAAGATTATGTTATGACTTAGTTTTGTTTTAATAATATACCAAATCCCATTTTTGATATATATTTGGCCCAGCATGTGTCTAGTATTATCCATTCAATGTGCTGTTTGCATTCTGTACTTGCCCTTTTCTTAAAGTCTAGTTGATGGTGTTGCTAGCTCACCTAGTCAACCATACTTGAATGCATAGATCCAGGGATCATTTTAAAACATTTGGCACTTTGTTTGAAATGAATCCTTCTGCCCACTATTTGTTTGGCTGTACTATTAACACAAGGTACATGAGTTACACATTTCTCTGTCTGTTTTCTGCTCCCCCTGTGGTCGAAGCTCGCGGCCCATAACCCTGGAACATTCGCTATTTAAATGCACTCATCATTACCACCAGTAATCACAGGAGATGCCAAAACAACCAGGAGGATTATATTTGTTTGAGACACTTCACATGCACAAAATGGCTCTATAGCGTAACCCCAACATAAGCATTGTAAAACATGAGGCTAACTAGGGTGTAAAAAGAGTCACTCGAGGTTTAGAGCTCCCAGAAACCCCCATGTCTTCCCTTCAGGTTTCCAAGACTACCTTGAATTTCCCCTTATATCTCTTCCTCTCTTTCTCCCTGTCTCCCCCTCTCTCTCTGTGTCTCGTCTCTTGCTTATCAAAGCGTACCGGTACTAAAACATCACCGGGGCTCTTTAATTGGCTCTGTCTTGCAGGAGGAAACGCTTTCTATGTGCGAACACTGACATGAGAGGCAGCGGGGGCCATGGTGGGGCTGTGTGTGATTGTGTGTGTTTTAGAATGAGGTAATAGGCTGCTTGAACAACTCTCCTCTGGAAGCCCTTTTCATTAGTTGTATTTCCCACAGACCTCCTAATGGATGGAGCTATGTTATCTTCTTCTTTTTTTTAAAGAGTTGCCCCTCTCTCTGCTGCCCCTCTCTCTGCTGCCCCACTCCACTACAAAGAACAGGACACTTCACCTTGTGTGTGTGTGTCTCTCTGTGTTTGTGTATGGTTCAGTTTTGAGTACCCTTTCCTCCCCCTGCATACTCTGCTGTTGAAGCAGAGATGCTGCTGTCTTGGGAGTGGGTGTGGGTTGGAGACCCTCCCTTCTTGTTACATTATTTATCCTTTTGACTACAAACCATTTCTTCATGTGACCTGGTGATGCTTTGTAGATTAACAAAAATACATGTATCCTTCAGGGTTTTTTTCTGCCTATCAATCAGTGTTATTCTACAACCTAACAACATCCTATGCATGGGACTTAGTCTGGAGCTCTTCTCTTAGTTTATATACTGATTGTCTGGGATAACGTGTTTGTGACATGTTAAGATTTGGTACATACAACACACATTCCATCCCCGTCCCATCTGTGGTCCTTTTGACGTCCACTCAGTTACCAGTCTATCTGCTCCCACCTAGTGGTGGCTTTTGCTCAGCGCAGCCTGTAGGCATTTAGGCCAGGTGAAAGGATTATTTTATTTTAAGAATTAGGTTAGTGTTTCCTTTTTTTTAGATGTTAAAATGTCACCAGAATTTCCTTAGAAGCAAATCCTCCAAAGGTCCCAAAACTATATATTGTAATTGTCTCAGAATGAATAAGTAAAAAGTAAAAATGTAAATGGCCTGTTTATTCAGTAGACCTGATAAGATCTTTGTTGTTAGGGTACGTTTCAACAATGGTTTATGACAGGAACAACCTTTAACATTGTGAACTGCAAGTAGTTTGGCTTAAACAGTCCGGGACTCCAGGAGACTTGGAGGTAAATTATCTGCCTTCTATCAGACCAAGCCAGTGGACTTTACTCAGCGAGAAAACAAGTAACAGAGTTGCCTTGAGCCTTCGACTGTCTGAATTACACAGTGTTGTTGCATTGAATAAGAGCGTCTTAAATTAAGGGGAAATCCTCCTACTACCGGGGGCGCACTTTTGCAATTTGTAGTTTTCTTTATGTTCACATTCACTTCTAATACTGCTGATATGCAGCAACCAGTCTGGGGAATTGTGTTAAGTATTTATTGAAGAAGACTAACATAAAGCAAGTTTAGGTAAATTGTGTTTGAATAATTCCTGAAAGGCATCAACAAATTGCTGATATCTAACATTTTAAGTATATCTTAAGGTAGGGATTTTCCTTTTTAAATAAGGATCATTTAATAGTATCATACCCACGTACTGTTGGGCTGTGGATGTTTCAGAGCTCTGAGCTGCTGAATGTTCTGAGACTGTGACAGATGAGCCGACGCCGTGGCGGCTAATCCTTTTTGTGTGCAAAAACAATGAGTGTGAAATCACACCATGCAGGGATGTCTTCAGGCAGCCTTTAATCGTATTAAAGGCCCATACTCTGGGGGGATTTTGAATCTGTGCGTGTGCTGCGTCTGCTGTGTGCAAATGTAGGAGTCTCTATAGCAGGAGATCATGTTTAATGTCTTAATTAAGGGGAGATTTATGCAAATGAGGACGTTCTATTCTATTACCCTCCAAGGCTGATTTGTATACAACATTTGGGATGGCACAGAGATTCCAGGGCGTTTCCCCGGTGAAAAAGAAGATACATGATTATGGACTTGCTAAGATAAGAGTTAATTGAATTAAAGTAGCACCCTGGGCAATATCTGCTAAAAGGTGTGTTTTAGTGTGATTTAAATCAATGCGTTCATAGCTGTCGCTCAGTATTAGCGCTACCAGCTTCCACATTTTAATACATTTTGGTTTTTGCAACTTGAAACCCTGATAAGCTTTTGTGTTTGGAGAGACTGTTGACTTGCATCCTGTGAAATGTAGTGACTGAGAAGAGTTTGACAAGTTGATAAAAAAGAGAGTGCACGATCAATCTCCACCTTTTCACACATACTATTATTGGAAGCTGTTAATTTGAATGTGAAGTGGAAGACCCACACTTTAATATTACAGCGCTGCAGAGCTTCAAACAATAGACAGTGTTTGGAGCAGACTTCAATATTGACTGTCTGCAGGGGGACGTTTGTTTTGGACTGCAGCTTTCCCGCTACACGGATCACCCCGAGGGAGTAAAACAGGCTGAGGAAGAGGAAGAGCTCAGTTCATGTTCCTTAAGTGGGACACAACCTGTGTTTACACAATGTGGTTTAGCTTTATTCTGGATGAAATGGAGGTTTTAAACTAGGTTGACGTTCTATGCATTATTTCATCACTATAATTTGTCTCCTGTGTTTAGGTATACCTTTTATTAACATAATACTATATATAATCAGTGTGTTTATGTTTTTGTACTTATTTAAAGTTAGATACAGTTTTTACTTTGTGTGAGACACGTGCACTAGTTTTATCTTGACCACTGGAGGCCACTGTGCTCCATTTCTGTTGCTGCTTTAACCTCGTTGAGTTTTCACTGTGCTCACCTTCACAGTAAATGTTCCTCTTTCATTAAACACAGCAGACGTACATTTTACAAAGTCTTTTTTACATTTCATAAATTACATTTTCTCAGTTAGAAATAAATCCCATAAAACAGCAATTTCTTCTTTTGAAGCAAAATCTCCATTTGAGACAATCCAATATTATCTCTGGCTTTAGTAAAGCCACCTTTCTTTTGAAAAGCATTGTTTTGAGATGCCTGGGCTGGTATTTGGGACAGTAGTCCTCTTCTGACATGATGCACTCCAAAGAAGTCCCTCCCAGTTTGAAATCCTCCATCCTGCTGTTACAACCTGAAACATGTCAAATTATTGAAGACAGATCAAAAAATGTTAAAGTTGTAAGGGGGTATTTGTTCAGAATGTATCCTCAACACATTTCCTCTTTTCTTTTGCATTGCTATTATATCATCACATGTAAGCAAACTACACGTGAGACGCAGACATAATACAGATTAGAAGCCATGGTCTCACGATTAATCTTGACTGTCACAGACAGTTTGGTGTCCAAATAGCTTAAGGCAACGATAAACAGATTAAGGTGTGTGTGTGTTTGTACTGTATTTGTGTCTGGGTCGGCTTAATCTCAGGTAACGTGGCTTTAAGGAGAACATCTCTGCACTTTTTACTCTGCATCTTCAAATGTTCAAATCTGTGTTCAAAGACTGTTTGAGGTTTGCCAAGGAGTTCAAGATGGTTTTAAAGGTGTGTGTGTGTGTGTGAGAATCCATCCCTGTAATTGTCAGTAAGTGGCTTAGTAGTATCTCCACCCTGTTTGACTGATAAGACTGCGTTCTTTCTACCATTCCTTGTAAGACTGATAAGAATGTTTCTCTGTGGAACAACACTACCTAATCTGAAGATATTTTGCAAATTGAGACATGAAGGCCTTCAACATGGCCAATCCATATCATCGATCTTTTAAAACTGATGTGTACCTTACATTTTGTCCAAACCTAAACAAATATATAAATACCTAATTACCTAAAAACATTATTATGTTATTTTTATACCTATACTGTAAATAAAGTTGAAATTCTTGTACTGAAGAATATACCAGAGATTTCTATGTTTCAGTTTATAGTGAAGTTTTTCTGTTTCCTAAAAAGCAATTTTTACAGCTCTATAAAGTGCACAGATACCCTGGACTCCAACATATCCTGTCTCCCTGTGTTAGCTGGGCATGGCCTGGCAGTCATGTCCACCAGTCAGCTGTGGGCTCATTTGATGCTCTGCTGTCACCATTACTGACAACTTAGTGCCAGCAGCTTCATGGGCTCAAACTCAGAAGGCCTCTCAGAGGCTGTGAGTATGTGCTGTGTGGGAGTGTAGCTGCTGCAGTCTATAATAAAACTGCCTTTTATCTTGCTGTGGGACGGCACAAATTCTGGTGCGTCGCTGATGCAAAGTCATATTTAGTGCAAGACGCCCATGGACCTCTCAATGTCCTTTTGGGGATGATACCTCGGTCCTGAAATTAAATTGTATTCACTCAAAGATGGATAAAAATGCATAGCTGTTCACATATTTGTACTTCTAGAATACAAAAAGATGTCTAATGCAGAGTTTACTAAACATTAATATAGACAGTAGAAAAGCATTTGCTGAATGTTATATTCAGGTTGCCCACATTCACTCCATCAGTGCTTCAGTGCTTCTGTCCTCAGTTTGATGGTAACCTTGTGGTATGCCACATCCTTCTTTAATATTTTATATCCATCTTAATCTAAATTCTGTACCTTTCTTCCTTTAGCCTTCAATGTGTCAACATTTTAGTCTCTCACCTCGTAAAACTGTCAGATGTATTTCTTTGTCATTCCTTACCCGCTCGTTCTTCTTTTCAATCTTTTGAGTGTGTGTTGTGTTGGTCTTTGCTGGTGGTCCCTTAGACCCTTGGAGTGCACACTCACACAGCACTGTGTTTATCCAGCAGCCCACTCTCTCCCAAACACTGCTGCCTCTAAATCAACAGGTAATGCGCTGACAGGTTGTGTCCACTCTTTCTCTCTTTCTCTTTCTCACTGTTACAGCTTATTTGCGCTCAGCCTCTCGGGCTGCAACAGTTTTCAGGAGTGTTAACTCCGGACTTTGTATTTAGCTTTTATTGGCAACTCTGACTTGTAGTAGAACAACCAAATAAGTCCTTCAGTCACTGCATAGCTGTGTGTTCTGCAGCAGAGGCCAAGCCAAGCAATGCCGCTGCTTTTATGGCTCGAATAAGCAATACAGAATAGTCTGTTCTCTTTGTTTTGTTAGATATTTCGTCAAGAGCGTGATGAGTGGCTCATTTTACTTGGCTTGACTTTACACATGATACTCGATGTCCTCTTGTCATGCCTGTCTTGTCTGCTCTGCGCCTCTCACCTCTGATGCCTCATTACCCGCAGGTCTATTTATACACCTTGTTATCCGTGAGTGAAGCTTTCCTGGCAGGAGGCGCTGAGTGGTGCCAGCCCGGGAAAGAATGCAGGCCCGGGGCCCCCGCCGAGGGCACGGCCCCTGGTTCCGGTCCCTGGAAGTATTGCCACTCTGTCTTCCATAGTTGGTTATGTAAGCAGCTGAACTCCTCGAGCTGACTGTCGGTGAACTCTGATTTGATAACGTTCGGCAGTAGAAAGAGTTGCTATCTAAAAATGATGTTCTTTTACTTGAGAGGATGAGGAATAGTTCAAATGAAATGTATCAAACATGATTCAAACTGAAATCTGCCAGCACTGTATTGAAGCAAATCCCTCAGTTTAAAGTATACAATTTGGATTTGGAGCACCACGTCTTTTTCTTTTTGTATATTTATCAACCATTGAAATCCTTGCACCTTCTGCCCTGAGAGAATGTATTGCCTAAATGAAAAGTTATTTCATCGATAAGTCAATTCTTAAAAAAAATAATAACAGGTATTTAATCATAATCACGCTTCACCTGGTTAAATAAAGGCTACATAATCAATTTTGTAAGTTATTTGTTAAGAGAAAATTGCCCTAATTGGTTCCAGGTTCGGCGCTGTGAGAATATGCTGTTTTCTTATATTTGATCGTTGTTAGTTATTACATTGCATTTAGCTGACGCTTTTATCCAAAGCGACTTACAATAAGTACATTCGACCAGGAAGACACAACCTTGAAGAAAACAGAATCATATAAGTACATCAGGTTTCATAGAGCCAAACATTTCAAGTGCTACTCAACTGGCTTTAGATAAGCCAGTCCTTTATTAGTATAAAAGTGCTTCGTTAATAGTTCTATCGCTCGAAGTGGAGTCGAAAGAGATGAGTTTTCAGTTTGCGCCGGAAGATGTGCAAGCTATCTGCTGTCCTGATGTCAATGGGGAGCTCATTCCACCATCTTGGAGCCAGGATAGCAAACCCACGTGTTTTTGCCGATGGGAACTTGGGTCCCCCTCGCAGCGAGGGTGCAGCGAGTCGTTTGGCTGATGCAGAGCGTAGTGCACGCGCTGGGGTGTACGGTTTAACCATGTCCTGGATGTAGGAAGGGCCAGATCCATTCGCAGCATGGTACGCAAGTACCAGTGTCTTGAAGTGGATTCTAGCAGTTACCGGACGCCAGTGAACCGAGCATAGGAGCGGAGTGGTGTGGGAACATTTAGGAAGGTTGAAGACCAGACGAGCCGCTGCATTCTGGATGAGCTGCAGAGGTCGGATGGCACATGCAGGTAGACCAGCCAGGAGGGAGTTGCAGTAGTCTAGGCGTGAGATGACGAGAGCCTGGACCAGAACCTGCGTCGCTTTCTGGGTCAGCTGGGGACGTATCTTCTAGTTATGTTTTTGACTGTTACAACAACACAATGTTAATTAATGCTCGTAACAGCTTTTAATTTAATCATTATTTTCAAGGCTCATGAAAGTCAGACTATAGTTTTTCAGTAATCTCACTGCGAAACAAACAGACAAACAAACCAAGCCGAAAACATAACTATTAACCACAGAGGGCTGGGAGTTACTTTTCAGCCTGGTAATAAGTTACTGTAGTATACATCAATCTGAATATCTTCACAGTATGTCATCCACTACAGTCTGCAAAGCATCCACAGCCTTTAAAGTACACATGCACATTGATGGAAACCTACTTGGAGTAACTGGGTTAAGACTTCCCTCCAACAGCTGAAACTCAGTAAGCAGGTCAGGCTGAGCGGTGAAGGAGAAACGAGAACATCATGCACCTCGTTGGAAGGGATGCTGTCAGTGACATTGTGGAGTATGGAGCAGGCTAATTGGAGGAGAAGGAGGTGGCAGAGGAGTAAGAGGGGTGTTAAACGCCAGATGTTTAGCAACATGGTTCAAATGGAAAATAACCCAAGTGGAACCAAAGTTGTGACGCTGGTTGATTCCCTTTATGTGGCTTCCCTCCCTCCCACCTCACAAGCTTCCACTCGAGGTTTTGGGGACGTTTTGCATGGAAATTAGGACTCTATCTTGCGTCACTGGCCCAATATAAATAAATCACTGTCTGGAACCTTGCTGCACGTATTGACGTTGAATAGGTGTGTACTGTATGTGTGTGTGTGTGTGTGTGTGTTCTACACCAGTGTGAGGCCATGGCATGTTGCCAGGTTTGTCTCTTTCTCTGCCTCAGAGCGCCTGCACCACCAACCATTGTCTCACATGTACAGTGCCAGCTGTGGAGAAATGGCTCCCTGGTGTATGATGAATAAAACAAAACGTTGATAAAGTAGTAATTGACTTCCAATAAAAGGAAATAGACTATGACTAACTGCTACGAGTGATAACCACCAAGGATCAGTGTAGCTCTCTCCAGATCATTTAATGCATTAGTCCACAGCTCCTATGAGACTCAGTGAAGTGCTGTCGCTGGGATCAGCCAGTGAGATCCAGTGTAACACTAGAGGAAGCAGAGGAGATTATGGTGATCTCCGGAGGCATTTCATTTCTTCTCAAGCCTGAAGCTTCATCCCTTTGCTTTAAAGAGGACACATTATGTTTTTTACATTTTGTGCCTCGACTGTGACATGTTTACCTTTTGTATAGGTCAAAAAGGTATTTTATATTCTCATACTGATATTACTCTCTTTTCACCCTCTGTTTGAAACCAGAGCCAAGTCTGCTCTGATTGGTTAGCTTGCCGGCTCGTTTGTGATTGATCAACCGCTTAGAGATGTCCCGCCTCTTTCCTATTAGGTACAACGTGTTGGAGCGCTAGCCAGTAGAAAAGCGAGTGTTACAAGGTGATGTCACTGTAACAGAAGCAAACAAAGGACTACAATCAAGGTGTTTCAGGCGGGGGGGGGGGGGGACTTTGCAGACCATTTACATGCACAACAACCTAAATAACACACTACAGGGAAAGCATTATATGGGCTCTTTAATATACATGTTTTTTCTCTCAGCATGTCCTTAACTTAACCTTCCTCTTTGACCTCACCAAGTGTTCCGCTCTGCACTGCTGACCTTAATCAGAGCTACCACAACAAAATAACACAGTTAGAAACATTACATTTTGTGTGATTGCATTATGATGAATCATTCTGATATCAACATAACTTCGATCTATAAATGAATGAGAACAAATCTTATTGTATCCATTCTATTTTGAGATTGCATGGATTTATTTTATATTATATAGCTCATTTTTCAGGAATAATTATGATTTGTGTTTTACAGCTACATTGGAATAGATTGTGGTTTGTGTCGCTAACAACATTCCCTGTAGGTTTCTATTAACTTTGACCAAGATTGTTATCTTATCTTAAACAAGAAGTCTTAATTGCTTTCACTTAACCAGAACTGCACTTGATCAGACACTGCTCTTATGAATATTGTTTCTGGTTGTTCAGGTTATTTTGGACCAATAACATGTTTTTCTCATCTGGTCGGAGGACTTGATGACAACGTTATAGTTCTAATCATTGCAGCCTTGATAATAATAATAATAATAATAATTATAATAAATCTGATATTTCTGGAAGAGGAGGAATCATTCATGGAGTGTACATTCTTTATTTAAGAATTGTACTTTTCTTATGTTAAAAAATATTTTGCAGCATAAAAAGGTCCTTGGCATCCTAATAAGTATGTATGAGTACAAGTTCACCTAATGTTTTATGACGTTTGTAGTCCACTTCTTGTTTATTATGTAAGTTCAACATGACATTTGTGTTGATGTACAGTATAACATCAACATGATTGTGTGAGTGACTCAAGTTGTTTTCAACTGGCCGGGAATGAAGAAAAGGAGCAGCACGACATCAGTCTAGAAGAGTATAATCTTTTGTTAGCATTTCACCCCATTCCTCCCCTTTTTACTTAAAACACAGCCTGGAAATGTAATAGTGAAATAATATTATCCTTAATTTTGTAGAGGACCCCACTCGGGGATCCTTGGTGGTCCCCGAACCCCTAGTTTGGCAACAGCTGCAGCACCTCCAACCACAACATGGCCAGCACGTGCGTCACTCAGGCACTAATAAAAACATGACAGCCACTCCTTTTCCTTCTCGCTGGCATGTGTCTGTGTGGCCATGTGTACAGTATGTTGTTGGGTTGTCTGAGCTGTTTTTGCTTTTTGAGAGGAGAATAAAACCTAACCGAGTGCAATCCCTGAGCTCAAACCTGCCTTTTAGTTGTATCAGATGAAGAGCTCATTAACATTCTCATTAATTCTTAAGAGGTGAAATGTAAATATATGTATATATTAAAAAAGAAGTAATTGATCATGTTATGTACGATCCAGCTGTATAGCAGTGTAATACACTTTATATTGTAGTACTGCAGTTGCCTTTATCTGCAAATAGGTATTCCCTTAAATCAATACAAAATGAAACACACTCGTGGCTGTGGCATTTTAGAGGATTCCTCCTGATGACTTTGATCCTATTGCGCAATAAAGGACCTCAACAGAAACACTGTTTTATTATAAAGCCCCACAAGAACACATTATTGCTGCTAGCAGTCATGCTCAAGCACATTTTTATTTCACATAGCCCCTCATTAAGGCTTATGTTTTCTGTACACTTATAAATATAGCCGTAGTTAATATGGAAATGCTTGGAAAGATGTGCTAGTGCACTTTCTATCCTAACATATGTATATGTATTAGTGTTTATCTCCAGTGTGATAAAAATGTAAACAGCATCTGTTCAAGTTCAGTTTATATGAAGTAATGCCATCTAGTTGAATTACAGTGTGTTTCAGCATAATGGCTGTAGGACCTGCGGTCAGGACTGGTCTCTGCTTCAGCCTGTCTCCATGTGTGACAGGATGTTAGTGCTCTGAGCAGCTTCTGTCAGTTGCTGCCACACTGAGCGCCTAATGAGCAGAAATAGCTCTCCCTACTATTTTCTACGCTTCTCAGCTCGATTCATCGATATGCTGTAGAGTGAGGCGGCAGGTTGCCATGGAAACAGCAGACAAAGACGATTGAACAGTAACGGTGGGTGTGTTTGCATTATGAATCTTGAGCACATATAGAAACGACTGTCGCTTTCAGCACTGTTTGCTGGCTTTATGAAACGCACCCCTTTGTGGACACTGGCCTTGGTCTTTAATCGGAGGAAACACTATGGAAGTAATATTGAGCAGGGCTTCAATAGAGCATTGCAGCACAGTTTAAGCCATCTGTCAGCTTTATTTCCTTGTTGAGACATTTTTGAAGGGCGCCACAGATTCAAGCCAGTATCATATTTTATGTTTATGGCAGCAGCATTCTGGGAGACATGCATCCTCCTCTCAACTCTGACACCTTTCTCTGTTTGTAATCAACCCAACAAACCAGACAAATTGCCAAATGGTGACACAGCCGTCCATTACTGTGATGGACCAGTCATAATGATATTTGCTTTTCACATGGCAGATTGAGCATCTATTGAGCGTGTAGTTCACAGATAAATGTACAGTAATTAGTTGACAGTTATGGCTGCATGCTCACGTTCCTCCTAATTACGTTCCTAGATGATTATTTCAATCACATTCTCATTGAGGGTGGATCTCGTTACTCAATCTAGCTCTGTATGCTGATTTATCTGATAACATTATCAACATCAAAAAAGAAACAGCACAGCTTGACATCTCTACTAACTCATCGCACCTGATGCTTTCCCCCCACATGTATTGGCTTGTCACCATTTTAAGGTCACATATGTTGCTCACCCTTCAGATTGTTTCATATGAGGTTCAGGTTTAAGAGGCCTGAAGTGGTACGAAGGTCCAGTAGATAACACTAAAGAACAGGTGAAATTCGTAAGAGTGAACTGTTTCCAAAGCGCTATTAAATGATATTACATTTGGTGTGGATTAACACACATGCCATCACATTGACTGTATCTGTTTGTACCTTTGCATTCTGCGTGTTCAGTCATACTTTCCACAAGATAAAGGCCTCTCCCGGGGCGGCTGTATATTGAAGATTGGTGGCAGAGAAAATGGTCCTATTCCACCTAGACCAATTCTTAGTTTGATTGGTTTTCCTGTTCAGGTTCAACAGTTTCTCTAAGGGAAAGCTCAATCAGCCTGAGGCGGAAATGCCCCCCCCTCCTTGACACTTATCACACACAGGGCCCGCAGAGAGAAGGATGAATGGCCTCATCAGACACTGGTAGACAGAAAGAAAAAGAGAGAAACTAGAAGATATAGTTGGTCTCAAGTACAGAGTGATGGACTACACACTCTTTGTGGAAATGCATTGTTTCTCAGCCTCATTGGAAGGACAAGCAGATGACTCTTTAACCATCTGCATTGTCGGCCATTGCACCATCCCTTGGGAGCCTCCCAGAGACAGAATACGTATCACCTCCTGCGTGATGGAGCTGCATACCGATGGCTACATTGCGTCAGATAGTCTGTATGTTGATCACAGTAATTACTTGTCCTGCTCCATGAGGCCCGGTTGGAGAGGAAGATCTCAGGAGGAGGAGGAGGGGAGCCGTGCTGATTAAATCTGATACGAGTCACGCCTCTCAGCTGTTATGATCATGTACCCGTTTTCCCGACAGCCGCATGGGAACATCGTGACATCTTCATCAAGGAGCTCCTTTAATTTGATTTGCATGTTTCAAACTAACTCTAATTTCATTTTCAAAACTGTTTTGAATCAGAAATGCCTGTTGAATTCGACCCTCAGGTTTGGAGTCATGGGAGCAGATATTGAAGAGAAGGTAATGAGAGACCATCTGTCAAGGACATCAAGAATTTCCATGAACTCTCATAAACTTCTCTGTATCTAATCTCGTGTAAGAAGAAGGTGGTTGTTGTTGTTGTTAAACCACTCCTGCTGCAAAATGTAAGGCATGATCTGTATCTATCCTTTGGAGTGTCCTGCGGTATCTACTGATAAACCATTGAATACATTTGAGAGCCAGCTATGCTAAAGTGCAGTATTTACAGATAAACCATTCAATACAAATGCAAGCTAGCTTTGCTACAGTATGCTCTGTGGTTATCTCTGACACTTATAAAGCCTTTTGAGCATTGAAAGCATACATTGGTTGCCAAGCTTCCAACAACTGATCATCTCTTGGGAATAGAATTGATTAAAAGCAACTATGAGCACTTTGGAAAGCATTTAGTGAGCCGCCGCCTCTGGTTTGCGCCTTTCGCTGTCAGCTCTTACCGTCTATTGCACAGCTCTTTGCGTCTGGACAGTCCAGTGGAGCGGTGCCAGCGGAGCAGAGGTAGAGCTGAGATGTAGCCAGCAGCATTCTGGGACCCACTCCAGAGTCAGCCATCAAACCTGCTTAATATGAAAGGGAGTCTCCTGGTGAGCCCCGACCCCCCCCAGCTTCCTCCTGGAATGGATGTATCTTTTATTTTGTGAGGATGTTATAACCTTTTTATTTAGTCTGCTTACAACTTCTCAGGGATTCCCTACATTTCCCAGAATGCCTTTCAAGAATTCCTCAGGAGGGAGGTTAGGGCTATTACCAACATCACTGATTATTGAATGACACTGTATTTACCCCAAAATGTATGCTTTATGCCATAAAAAGTTCCCTCAGTGTAATGTTGCGTTTTATGGAATCAAAATGACCTTACACCTGCTTATTATGTACAACATTCATCGAAAATAAGTATTAACTGTGAAAATACTGTAATAGTACCGTTCCTATCCAATCAACATAGCGGGATGATCAATGATATACTTAAACTCAGCAGTTGATCCCCCTTTCTCTTCTCAAATAGCATTCTCTGTGTATAATTGTTAAATGTAGGGGTAAAATGGAAGCTATAAAAAAGAAGCTGAGGATCTTTTATTCTTATGGATTGACGCCATAACTTGACATTTACCATTGATGGAAAAAGATAACCTGTTTAGACTGGTTTCTTTACAACAAAGCGTCCCCAGGAGAGCCTTCGATGTGCCTCATATTAAAGCCCTAATTCAGCTTCTGTGTATATGTGAGGTCATTCCTTCTGTCCCCTTCATCTCCCTGGAGAGATATAAAGTCCAGAGCTCAGCAGTAGCCGGGGTCAGGGGGATGTCACCATCACTTGGCTTTAGGGCGAAGACACAAAGATGACCCCGTTCGGCTGCCAGTAATATCCTGGGCTTTTGGTGGGGTTAGTATGGAGCAAGGATGAAACGGGATCCCTGTGAAAGCATCCATACTTTATGATCCAATATATACGTGTTATGGCTTTTTCCCCTGGATTATCTGCTGTCACTCTGGTTCTCCTGCCACCGGGTGCCTGCCCCCCTTAGGGCAATGTAAATAATAACTTTCATAACGCTGTGTTCCGGTGGAGCCACACATCGACACAATGATCCACTGTGTGTGGCTTCTGTTGAGCCGGTCAACCTCTCAGGTAATTGCGGAGTATAAGCTGACCACATTGAAGCTGACATTCATTCTTTCGTTTTCTCCTCATGCGTAATCCCACTGGGCAGAGATACTCCCTGTACAGGTTGCCAGTTCATTGCACGGCCACAAGTTGACATGGGAGGCCAATATGAATACAAAGCTGCTTTCCAAACCCACAGTTTCCAGGTTGGAAATACTTGACGATTTGAATGTTTATTTTATTCATAAGGAGTCACTTCCCCCCTCTATTTGTTAAATAACCAATCTTTTCACTTATAATAACCATAACTTTCCAGAGCTTGCACAGTAAACATGGTGAGTCATCTCTCAGGAAAATCTACACTCCGATTCCCTCCTCCCTCATCAAGCCCTTTAGGAATACTTTCCTCTTCTCCAATGAAACCAATTATTCCAGAGAGTGCTGCTCAACAAGGAAAATAAAGGAAGCGTGTCTCCAGCTTCCCCTCCGGTGAATGAACCAATCTATTATTGGCCCACGTGATTCAGCCTAGTATTGAGATAGAGAAATGTTATTGTCCAAATAAATTCATTCAGGCTGCAGAGAAGCGAGCGAGGGTTCATTTAAAATCCCTGCACGCTCCTCTGCTGCTGCCAGCGGACGCCAGCTGAATAGATTCTGAATGCTGCCTCAGGGCGACTACCAGTGGAGGGTGGATGGTCCCAGACCGCAGAGAGGCGCTTGACAGTGAGCTGCTCTTATACTGTTTCATCTAAACTGTTATAGTGCTCATCAAAAGTTTTGCATCACTGCGGCTAGTCGGAGTTAATGAATTGAATTAAACTAAAGCAGGCTGCTCTGAATACTGATATGCAGCTGCCTGTGCTGTTTAACTGATTGCGCAGCAAAAGAGGGGATTCTATGGATAGAGCGGTGTCCTTAATTCTAGCATGGTGCATTTGCATCATATCTAATAATACGCCTTGTCAGTGTGTGGCCATCAGCTTTGACTTTTTTAACTGAGCATTTTATGGTATTAGCTATGAGTCTTAATGATTACTTTCACTTACAACTTATTTGCAGCATCACAAATGGCTACACCTGGTAGGAAACATGTTTTTGTTAATCAACATAAAGAAAAAAGTATGGTTAGAAAATTGTAATGTTAGTCCAAAATAAATAAATCATAATGGTCTTTGGTTCACTGCTGACTTGAAGTTAACATTTGAAGTTATTTTTGGGTCTTTTTGCCTTTTCTTAGATGGTACAGAAGACAGGAATGGGGGGAAAGCGGGGACGACAACCAGCAAAGGCCCGCTGGTGATGTAGCATTTTCTGAAATGCTGACATGTCGAGCTCTCAATAAAATGTCGATTTTCCTGTGATTTCTATTTCTATTGCAGCATTTGACACCATCACAGATTGGAAATCCAAATCCTCAGAGCAGTTTGTAAGAACATTGGTTCAACTTTAAAACATAATGGTCTTATTGTACCGCAGTCATCCTCAGGCAGGCTGGTGCTTATGTGCTCCTCCTTGGGAAAGTTAAGCCCTAGTTAATAGAGAACGAGAGGGAGATAGGAAGACAGTGCGCTGAACTGGGTCACCCATGATGGTGATGGAGGGAGCAGGAGACGGAGGAGTAGAAAGCGATGACAGGACAGTAACCGAGAGCATTTGCGGCGAAATCCTCGGGGAGCGATCTGCCGCTCTCATCACCAAACAAACGATTCAGCCACGAAACGCGCTCACCTCCTCATATCGATGCTTAACGCCGGTATGGGCTGTGTGTCTGTGTGTGTGGCTTCTCTTAGTGTTTGCTGTGAAATTGGACCACAGGGGATGCATGATAAGTTGAGGAAAGTGTCTCATGATGGACATAAGGTTTGTGTGTGTTTGTGCACAGACTTCTATGTAGTTTGTTTGGTGTTTGCACGAGTGTGTACTAGTCTGTTAGTGTGTAGGGAGGGGAAGGAGCCAGCAGCGACGCTGATGTGATCTGACATGGTTTATGCTTGGAAAGGACGCTTCAGGCCTCTGTGGCTCCCAGTGCAAACCAGCAAGATCCAAACCACTATTTGTGGTCGTTTCCTCGTTCCCTCTATCTTTGCTTCTTTTCCCCTAAAAGCATCCCTCCGTCCAGCTCCTTCCTCTTTCCCTCCGTTTGTTGAGGCACTTAGCCTTTAGCCATCTTGCGGTATCATTTCATGGCTACTTGGAAAGGTTGTCTTTATCGGGTTGGCACCTGCATGTTTCTTTCCTGAAATTCTTTGTCCTTCTCTTTTGTATCTGCCACTGACTCTCCATGTCTATCTCCGTTTCAATGCGTGTCCACTGTCAGCTTGCTGTGCAGTGATGAGAAGGTGCAGGCATGGCCTCTTTTATCTGTCACAGTCACTTTACTGTGAGTAAATCCGCTGAGGGTAAAGGCAATCCAAGGATATCCACCATCAGATGTCAACCAAACGGAAACACCCAGCAAAGCCTCTTTTACAAGTTGTAACCGTTTTGCTAGCTTTGCTATGTTAAGCACCCAGGACTAGTGGGCTTTAAAGGGACTACAAGGATTTTAGACTTTGTGAACGGTATACTAGTCATGTTGAGTACTACGCAGCCTGTGAAAACCTTTGTATATAACTTACATTATATCCAGTAAAGTATACTGAACAATGTTCTATGGATGTATCACTAAGTGCCAAGTCAGATACATCCATTGCTGTTCAACTTGGATGTAAATGTGTCCACTATTTACAAGTTGACAAAATCCACGCAGCTGCTGGCAGATCAATACAAGAAACGAAATACTTCAGTGAAATTATTAATTATTCATACATTATATTTTGTCCATTCACCTCTCTGTCCATGTATGCCATTTACTTTGCTGTTGACAAAATAAAAAGGGAGAACAAGTTAATTCAATGGCGTTTTTCTCAGTAAAAGCAGCAAACCTTGAACATGTTTTTCAACCTTCTGCATTCTCTGAATGTTCAGAATTCCGAATTCGATGAATGTGCATTTTAGACTGTCAGTATACAAAGAAAACGTTGCTTCTCTACGGCCTTCAGCGCTTCTCTTTGGCGAGTCCTGCCCAATCCATGCCCCTTGTTGTCATCCATCCATCCATCCATCTTCTCCCGCTTATCCGTGGTCGGGTCGCGGGGGTAGCAGTTCCAGCAGAGAGCCCCAAACTTCCTTTTCCCTGGCGACATCAACCAGCTCTGACTGACTTGTCATCACAAGGATAAACACACTCGTCCTTTATGTTTCCGTTTCCCTTTCCTCACCCCGTGTTACTGTATGTTAGGCTGAGTGTTTGGATCTAGGTTGGCATTAATACTCTGCAGAAAACAGGATTAGCAGAGAGTGGGCGACGTGGAGCGGTGCCTTCCTGACCCGGCAGGCTGTCGGAGGCAGACCGGGCCCTCTCACTAAGCTCTTTAAAGGATTGCGTACTGATAAAGAACACAACTTCTAATCTGATCTCCAGATTGCCACTGTCAGAAACAGTAGAGGTGCATTTAAAGTGGCACCTGCTGCAGGACAAGCACTATAACTCAACAGCAAAAGAGCTAATACCTTTGGTTGAACGGGTAGTCAAGGACATTAGGATTTAAATGTGAATGATAGAAGCTTTGATTCAAAATGCATTTCTGTATTTAGATAATTACATTTTTATAATCTTGTTTGGATGATTTGCAAATTAAGGAAAGTAATTCTATATTATACTGGTGTGAGAGTTGAACATTTGGACCTTCCAGGTAAAAACTGAACTAAAATGAAATCACAATAAATGTGTTTGAAGAACATATAAAAAGAAAAATATACATAATTGTACTATTTACAATATACTGTAAGGCAGTTAAACCAAGTAATAAAAAAACAAACATCTGTATAGTATGTTTGTACCAGTTTCTTAGAGTTCAGTGTCATGCAATAGATGTTTTCCCCAAGAGTGAGTCATTGCATTCGAAACATTACCTATAGTAAAAATCTTATTTTGTTAAATTAAGAGTTGGAAAACTGAAAGAAAATAAATGTTTCTTGTTGCATCTGTATATATGGCCTTCCAGCTGGTAAAGATTTAGAAGTAAGTTTTAAATAAAACATAAGAAAGGACGCTAATTTTGTAGGAGTTAAATAAAATCCCACCGTAGCACTTATAAATCTTTTTATCTTCAGTTTTATGAACCAGTGTTTTGGCACCTGTTGCTTTCTTCAGAGAAGGTATTTTATTCTGAAAGTAAAATCTTTTTCACTCAACACTATACAAGAATGTGTTCTCTTTATTTCTTCCATCCATGAAATTCGATTCTGTTGAAGCAGTTTTCCCTGCAGTGCACCAGTGTAAGGAGGATGGAGAAATAATGTGTGGAGTCAGAATCATCACAGCCAGATGTGCTCATGTTGAGCGGTGAGCGAGGACGGTGTGGACCTTTTACATTTTGTTCTGGTGGATTACCGCTGGCATCTTCCGTCATTAGAGTTCGGCCAATTAGCTGCCCAGAATAGTAGTGCTTAAATGATAAAGCTGCTGTTAGCTTTTGTGTTAGTCCATTCCATTAAGCTCACTACAAACAGCCCATTCTTGGAAACATGTGCCCAACCTTGCACATGCAAACCACGTTTTAGTTTTCTCCATAGGTCCGTAGTGCCTATGCAGGCTTGTGCTCTTTATTTTATCCACCAGCTTGTGGTGCAGCCCGTCTATTAGAAACATCCCTGCCAACCTCTGCCAAATTAGAGCCTTTAATTGCCGTTCCATTTTGTGGCTCGGAGTCAATGTGTTTCCTCTTCCCAAGCTGTTTGGCTTTGAACATTTAAAAGTTCTGCATTAAAACGCAGAAGGTTTTCTTTTTGTTGCGTTTTTACAACATTTCATAAAATTCCGCTTACAACCCTTGAGTTTCCATCAAAGCCTTAAGGCAGGAAATGAGGCCTTCGTCTTGATTTCCTCCCTCCCTAACCAATATGCCTACAGAAGGACTCTTATTTGTTGTTTGTGATGCTATTAATTTCCTGTTTGCCTTTGAGGATCCTTTCTAGAGAATCGTGTGTGTCCTACGCTGTATCATCTTAGTCGTCGCTAAACATCTGTGTGAATGCATCACAAGTTTCCCCCTTGTTAAACAGGTGTGCGTGCACTTCACATTTAGTTTGAATTGGCCTGTTTAAAGTTTTATTGGCTTTACATCACCGTGCAAACATCATTCCCTATCAAATGGAAGCTGTGAGTAAATGGGGCTAAGCTGGGTGGGCAGCACTTGGCAGCACATTTAGCCTTGGCACCCCGTAGGCAGAAACAGATCATAAACATTAAGGGTGGCACCCCAATGATTTCCGCTGGTCCAGGGCCAATCACACCTCTCAGTTTCCTGATGCACTTTCTCAAGTTTGCTTCCAACTTGGATTCAAATTGACTTGTTTATTTCAGCGTGTTGTTTTCCGCTATGTCAAAGTGTGCGATTCTGCAACATCAGGCATTCCTCATAATCATTTTGCAATTTTTTTACGTTATATATATATATTTTTTTTATGACTTGCATATACTTCATCATTAAGCGCATTAGAGGTTTTACAGAGGTATGGGAACGAGTCGATAACATATATTTTTTTTATCCATTCCTGTATTGGAATTATGACTGCATTTTTTTCATGAAATGCAATGTTATATGAGGGCTAAAATGAATGGATATAACAGATTCAAAATTTAAAAGTGCATGTAAAAAATGTACATTGGCCCATAACTAACATGTATTCTTCTCCTCTTTTCTCCTGCTCCCCATTCGTCCGTCCTACGTGTTGCTGTGACCTTCTTGTTGCAGGTAAGAAGTGCTTTTGTTTGTTTGTTTTGTTTCTCAGTCCCGTGTTGTTTCCTTTGCAGCGATCTGGTTTCAGATTCAGCTGAGTGTGACTTTCTGTCAAACACTGGGTCTCTCGGCAGAGGCTCACATATGTGGGCCAGATGGAGGTTTGAGCACGGTGAGAGAAATGTGTGTGCATACTCTGTGCTTAAACATTGACGCATCCATCTGTGCGCATCAGCGTGTGTACAGTGCATGGTGGGTAGTATACGCAGCCACAGGGGGCTTTTAGGGTGTTCCTGAGTTCAGTTTAAAGAAGACTGCGCTACATTTTGGTACAGGTTTTCTAGAATTAGAAAATGAGACTTTATATATGTATAATATACCAATGATAAAGTAAGTTAAACACCTACTGTAGGTCAGGTTAAAAATCCAAGCTACTGTATACAACAGCTTCTCTTTTCTATTCTCATTGTCTTTCCTGACCTTGACTTTCCACTGTGCTGTTATATCACACACAATGTAACAGTGTTTCTACATTGTGCTGTGTTATAAGGGCTGACTATTTTCAAGAATGTGTGGTGAGCAACAATGTTGAGAATGTTTTGCATTTGAGAAATATTTCTTACTTTATCATTTCAAGGTTGTCCAGTTTGAACTCGCCAGATGAGAAATACTCAACAAGTCCTTCAAACTAAACAACAAAATAGTTTTCAGTTTTTTAAATATCTTCCAAAAGTATTTCCCGATCTAATTCTGCTACGGTTGAGGTTTGACATTGACTTAATAGAAAACTAAAAACAAAGGATAGTTGCAGGCTTTAACAACCCATGCCTCCACCCAAAACTCTTCGCTATATGGATACATGTTTTATCTAGTATCGCCCTGCTCCTGAAAGAGAAGAGCTATGAGTCACAACATTTTTTAACTGAAATGTACAATTTTTTTTTTAAGTTTGTTAATTCTACATGTTTTTGATCTATTTGACATCCTCTTTCACACAGCAGGATAATTCATGTATGATATTTGCTTTGTTGTCAGTGGCTCACTTCTGTTTCCAACATACTGAATATATTAGTGGAAGGTGGAGACTTGGAATGCGCTGCAGGACTCGCTTCAGATATTGATACCTTTTTTCCACCGTGAGAAACTCTTACCATTTGGATCCATTTGAACAGAAATGAATCCAAGCTGCTGTTCCCTTTCAACTTTTATACAGGCCCTTTTCACGCTTACATGCAATGAGTGTTTGATATTAGTCAGAATTTTGGGTGGAATATCTTTAAATGTTACTGCCCTTTTAAACAGTGCAGCTCACACTGTGTGTTGGAGCCGTTCACTGTCTTTAATTCTACATCTGCAACAACTCAATCTGATGCTGTATTAAGGGTCTGGTTGAATTTGGCTGACAGAAAAATCTAATCATTTGTCCAGTTCCATGCATGACCGAAGATTTCTTCCAACAATACCTGAAGTAAGCCTGAAATGATGCAACGGTCAGATATGTATACACACACAAATCACACTTCTAATAATAGAGACAAGCTTGAGAGCATCTTATTTCTACACTGATGAGAATTCATGCCACATACAATACTGGCTGTTTTGTAGCGTCCTATGAATAATGCATAAGTGCTTACAATCACCTCGATAAACCTGCACGAAATATCCAGCACATTGTTTGGTGAATCCTATTAGCATTTTTTATCTCAGCGATTCACTAATCCATGATCTCTGCTCTCTTTAGCGCATGCTTCAAGTCTGCCATCATCGCAGTTTCCTTCAGTCACCCCAACCTCTCTGTAAATACATTTTTAAATGTTTAGGTCCCGGAAACACATCAAAAATAACTGCTTATGCTCTTTTATCTTTTATGTTTTTATTTATTTGTGGCAGTCTACTTTATCTAGCATTTCAAATGCATTCTGGTTGCGTGCATCAACCAACATTCTATTAATGATACTCTGTCTGCACTGCATGACCGGGCTTAAAGCTTGTGTAGATGTGGATGCCTGAGATAGGGGAAATGTTTTTCTGCTGTATTTTTCATCTTCATCCCTGCATCCAAACCGCCACACTAATGAGCCATTAGTTGTTTAAATGTGCTCTAGATAGCTTTTTTGGATAGGGATCAGTGTGGATGTATGGACTGCATAATTAGCTGTGTATTTTCATGTGGATACACAGATCTGGGAGGAATATGTCAGAGCAAAGGAGGGTATTTATATGCACGTACATTCAGTTTTGTCTGACTAAAGCCAACCTGCTTAAAAGTTGAAAAATCTGAAACAAAAAACAGGGCATCAGAAAATCGAGAGAAAGCTGAAATATCACAGAGTAAGAAAATGCTAATGAGGTAAAAAGTTGGTGGGGAAAAAAGGCTGAACATCTGGAATAGTCTCTTTTCTATGAAATCATTCCATAGGTTATTTGAGGACAGCAAAGACTATTTACATGACTGAAATGCAAACTTTGGTTGTGAGCAACAATTACATTTGTATGGCATTCGGCTTTTGTACATAGCATCTATATAATAACAAAACGTTTTACCATTTGTATGTTATAAAGAGAGAATTCAATGATGGACCAGTTTGACAGATGCTTATGTAAATATATATTTGCATAATAATACATTTGATGGAAACTCTGATCCTCTTTATATTTGATACAACTACTGCCCAGATGTTCTCAATGTTTTCCAATGGATGATTACCTTAAAGGGATATCAAAAACACACATGACATTTACACTTTGTGTTGTACATGCGTTTGCAGACTAGAATGACTGACCATCTATATGTCAGTGTCCTGTCAGCTCTTCTATTTCTGTTTCCTATAACTTCTTCTATTCCTCAATGTTTTCTCAACCCAAATGTGTTCTTGACTGTCACCCTTTTCTGTCATATTTTGTCACTAAGAAAAAAGCGGTAGGTGCTTTTGTGTAACAGAAGTTGTGGGTAATTGCTATTTCAGCCCCGGGGCTCACATAACACTGACTGGTTTATTACAGCTCTGTTACGTGATGCCATTTTCTTAATCTCTCTCATATTGATTATTCTCTTTCCCCATTAAGGATTGTGATGTAGTTGAATGTCACTTGCTGAGGTTTGGATATAGAGGCCACATATTCTCTTCTCAGCAGGTTTTCTTGAACACTAGAAAGCATAAAGGAGGTCACAACAGCTAATATTGACAAATGAACCTTAAATTTAGGCTTTGGAGCATTTCTTCCCATCGATGCTCTGAATAATGCTCTTGGACATTTGGTGTCCTCTCCTTCACCCTCATCCATTCATGTAATATTACACTGTCTCCTTTGTCTAGTAAGAGAGGCACACAAGTAACAGAAGCCTTCATTTTTTAAATGTTACAAGAAAAAGAGAAGAGGCTAAACTGTTGTGTAATTACTGCTCGAGGAAAAAAAAAACCTTTCGCTAATAAGTGTTAAATGAGCTATTCAAACGTAAGCCTATTGAAGCTTGATCATTGCTGGTTAACTATGCAGACTTCAATAAGAAGTGACAGAGGAGACAGTTTAATGTGTTTCTGTTTCATTGTTTCCACCTCAGGCCAAAATTCCCTTTTTCAAATCAAATCAAATCAAGTTTTATTTATATAGCACATTTATAAACGATTTTTTGTCGAGCCAAAGTGCTGTACATATAATAAAAATAGCCTACAGTAGAGACACTTTTCAGCAAATACAACAGCACAGATTGTTCAGAATATCAGTATGAGAAAAAACGACACCCTCTGTCCTTAGACCCTCACATCTACAAGGAAACACTTCCAGAGAAAACCCAGTTTAAGGGGAAAAAATGTATATCTTTCATATCTAAAGTAGGGCTTGAGATCACATGGGCAGATTCTCTCCGCATGTCAATACACACACACACACACACACACACACACACACACACCACACACACACACACACACACACACACACACACACACACACACCACACACACACACACACACACACACTCACACACACACAGTAAATGTGAGACAGAGGAAACAGCTGCACCCAAACAACAGTCTCCCTGGGGTGACAGATAAGAAATCCAGGGAGAAGTCAGCACAGCCCCGAGGTGTGTGTGTGTATATATACTCTGTGTGTGTGTGCATGTGATTCTGGTGATTTCAGTCCATTGTCTTTTATATGGTTCACGCTACAAAGGTTTAGTTTCTTTTTTTGTGCTTTCTATTTTTGTCGAGATCTGCATGTGTGTGTCTGTTCTGATATCTTTATCTTTGTGAGGACCGATTTCAGTTGTCGACCTTGAGAATTGACACTGTAGGAATGTTAGGACATTTTTGTCAGCTCTTCAGGAGACCATTTTTATTGTAAAAGTCTTGGTTTTAGAGTTATATTTAGAATTCAGGATTAGTTGATTGTCATTAAAGACATGAAATGTTAGAAATGTCAAGTGTAAAGCCGGTATATATTTCTGAAAATCAGTGCAATTGCTGCATCAGCTTGTCAGCATGACATGGTTTAAAACAACTTGGGTGTAACTTTTTTGTAGTTTTTGACATCATTCATCTGAGTAATAGTTACATTGAATTCACCATTGACCATTTGATAATTGATTTGTTAGATCTGGAAATAATGGTTTAATAAAAAGCTGTCAGATACAGATAGTGCCACAGTTTGGAGACTAACTACAGCTAAATTATTCCCCAATCACAGTTTAAATACCAACTTGCTGCTTCAACTCTGATCTGCTGCTTTACACAGGGGGCCCGCGGGGTCTTAAAAAGTATTAAAAGTTGATAAATCAATTTAGCGAAAATTAAGGCTATTAAAAAGTATTAAACTGCATTTTCCAAGGTATTACATTTTGTAGCTTGTTTTCAATAAGTATATAAATTGCCCAAAGAGGTTGTATTCTACAGTCTGCCTGAATGTCATCATGGCGTAGGTGTGTAGTGTGATTCGGTGTAGTTTATTTATGGCATCCCGTTGGATTTGACGTCATCTGAACAGGACATCGCACGCTCACTGCTTGATAGCGCGCGAAGGTCCGTTTACGCCGGTTGTTAAACAACATCGTTTTGGGGAAATGCAAGTTTGCGTCCAAATGGTTGGAAGATAAGGAGGAAGGACAATCTTTTTTTTTTCACGACACTGTGTCTCAGGGGATCTTAATATTTAAGAACCTATTAATGTGTTATACCAGATTAACGGGAAGAATCTCAGCTAACTGACGATACACACAATTTTTTACCAAAACAAAACACAAGTCTCGTAAGAAGCATCTAAATGACTCCTGAGCGAAAAATGCTAACGCACTTTGGCACAGAACTCAAGATAAAAGTACCCTTATTACTTATCGTTGCTGCACATACAAGATATCCGATTAAAGCTGAGGTTCCACAGATTATTTAGGTATATATATATCATCACTGAGTGATTCGAACTCGCGACAGGGGAAGCAAACTCAGACAGCACAACACGTACCTTTTACGTAGCTTTTACGGGAGATCGTCTCACCGTAGCTGTCAATCTGATCAAAAGACTTGTTCAATGCAGAAATCGGGAGAATTTCCAAAGCCACCACGGGGGGGGGGTGCTAGTGGATCGCCGGAGCTGTATTAGATCAACATTAACATGCATTGTAGTTGTAAGTGCACTGCCTTGCTGCCTGTAGCACCATCCTTGATGGAGCATATGTGTGGGCTGGACCTGTATTTTACAGGAAAGGAGTGAGCAGAGAGGGTAAAGTTGTCGATTCTTGTTCAGTTTTCTGTGACTATCTCCCTCACCCTCTCAGACTTTCAGTTGCGCGCTACTAAAGAGACGTGCTACCATGGAAACCAAACAATGGTGTAGCTGTATTAAAGTCCGAGTGGAAACAGTCCTGAGTAAATCTGATTTTGTCAGAAATCGGGAGAAATGCGGGAGAAATATGACCCCGGGAGGAAACCGGGAGAGGGCAATGAAATCGGGAGTCTCCTGCGAAAATCGGAAGGGTTGGCAAGTATGTTTCAATGGCATTAAAACCCAAAAACAACGCGGCTGAATCGGTTAATCCATAGGTTGATAATGTTTGTGTGGAATATTTCTTTTAATTTATAATCCATAATTCAATTTTTATGTAAAAATCGGAGAGTACAAGTTACCTGCTAATGGTAGCCACCAGAGTTATTGCAGCTTCCGGTTTTGGTTATGTGTCAGTCTCACACACACACATTACCAAATAAGGAGTATGTGGGAGTTCCCCTCGATTCCATTGGCTCTGACGGTTAGAAAGAGATGTCAATCAGCAAAATCGAGCAAGGGAGGCCAGAGATAGGTGAAATCCACCCAAATGACCCCAGAAGTGGTTTTCTTTTTGCTAAATCTCTCTAAAAAGGTCAAATTTCACTTGTTTTGCATCAATCTTGATACAGGGTACTTATTATATGTTGTAGTTTGGATTCCTAAAGCTATTAGTCTACCATCCCATCATTCAAGGGTGGTTTCAATCTGAATTTACTTTAAATTGAAAACATCTACAGTATATTGATTCTGACACTTCTACATCCAACTCACAGGTGTAACATTGCTTTGAGAAAAAAGATTATGAATTTAACCCTTTTAGAAGGGAAGATATGGTAATTTGTTCTGGGAATGTCATTTTCGTCATTTTCGAGACCTGAAAAACAGGCTCGGGGCTTAACAGGATTTAAACCATGCCAGTGCCCTGCTGGGCTTCATGTACTCTGCTCCTCTGCCCCCTGCCATCACGTTTCATATTGAAAATTGATTTAAAAAAGAATCTAATATGTTATTATTAAATGGTTAATAAACCAGATTTAGTTTCCTAATCTTTGATTTAAGTCTTTGAGCTACAGATCTGTGGCAAGGCATAAAAACAAGGATTTAATTTAAGAGCACTGCATAATAAGAGGTTTCATATCCCAGTAGTAGTGTAGGATTGCCTTAGTGGAAATAATTATAACTATGAACTATGTTCAGATGGGCAATAGTACAATACAGTTGGGGAAATGCTTCTCATTCATTTAGACTATTGTGTTGGCACAGCAGGCTTGGTGGCAAAGAATGAAATGCATGCATATAAAGTTCAACTTGAACCAACTTTTGCTGCAACAAAATGTACGGTTACTCATATTGGCAAATGCAAGAAAAGCGTGTTTCTACTGCTTACATGGCTATGACCAAGACTGAGGGTAGAATGATTTTGAGGGTTATCCAGTAACTTTCCAGAACTGTTATATCCTGTCTCTATAGTGAAAGTCTTTGCTGTGTTTTGGCATCTGATAAGCCTTAAAAAACAAGGATACATTCATTAAGCTAAACTTCCTTTACACCTAAAGCAACACGCTCCGACTTGCATTTTTTTTTAATATAAAGAATCTTGTCCCACTATACCAAGATATTGATAATTCAGTACTATGCAGTTCATATATTGACATTCGTCGCTGCAGAGTTCACAGCAAACAACCACCATCTACCCCACACAAATGTTTATTATTCTTAGAAGAAATGCAGTATAAACACACAGCAAAGCAGGCAGTGGGTGTCCTAGTTATTACCGCCCATTTACAGCCAAAGCAGCTCTATTATTAGACTGCACTGGACTGTCATCAGGTATCTTCAAAGGTTGCTACATAAATCACATGTGACTGTTTTTGTTCCTGCTGCGCTGTGATCTGCGAGGGTCTGGGACACACTTTCCATCACAGAGGATAGTAGGAAAATAATGGAAGTTTCCCTTGTTATGTTATGCTGTGATCTGTATGTTTTTCTTCTTTCCATTTTTTTCAAAATGACAGATTGACATCTGAGGCTAGGGGGGTGGAATTAATGTATTTTCCATATGTTCCAGTCAGCGTGTTTGGATGTCCGGATATGGGTGTATTTTCAGGTAGGCTTTTCACAACACCAGTTACAAATTAGTCAGTATGTTGGGATGAAATATATGTGGCCTGCAGTTAGTTATTATCATAATGTAATTAACCAGAATAGACATTAAATCAATTATATTTCCAAGATGACGTCATAATTACTGAGATCTGCAGAATACTGTTAATTTACCTTGAGTGCTTGAGGCCGCAAATACACAAGTGCAAAAGCTCCAAACAGTATGTGAATGCACCACACGTTCACACACACAAACAGCCTCTCGAAAAGAGTGGGGACATTTTTGGTAGTCCGACTGACCAACAAAAATTCATAATTTGAGAAATTGGTCAGAAAAAACGTGTAATCCACCAGGCACTGCTAGACTGGCTGGATATTGCAAGTCTTCAATAATTCATAAGCATTGTTTAAATCACAGCCTTACTCAACATTGATTTTAAAATAAAGCTGGATTTACAAATCTATAGTCACATAAACTGCTGCAAATATTTAGACCCTCAGCATCACATGACTCTACACACACACACACACACACACACACACACACACACACACACACACACACACACACACACACACACACACACACACACACACACACACACACACACACACACACACACACACACACACACACACACACACACACACACACACACACACACACACACATACCACTAAATCATATAATCAGATATAAGTATTTACATAATTTTGGATGAATGTAACAGTATTAAGATTAACATACTAAATACATCCTCTCCTGGATTAGATCATTTCTCCGTCTCTAACTCAATCTCCTCTGGTTAGCTGCATGATGAACTGAGTTGACCTTTTCACATTGAACTTGCATACTGGAAAGTGCTTTACAGTTGTTAGTGAATCACCCGTTCTCATGTCTGTAATGCTGGTCATCTCTGGTCATTTGTTTGGTTTGGATTGTGGGAGGCAGCTACAGTGTTTAACTTTCTCTCTCATTTCAAGGAAGCAATCATTTCAGAGTAAATGACATGGTAAATGGAGATTTTAAGACTTGGATTTCATTGCTACAACATTTTGTTACAGGGGATCATAGTCCACAGAGGTTGCATCTTTAGCCCAGTCTTTTTAACTTTAACATCTTTAAACAGATTTGAGTTTCTGCAGTGTAATATCCCAACACTACAATATTACTCTTCTACTGTAAGTGCTTAGGGATGGAATTTAATACAGATCTTCACGTTTCCTTTAAGAAGTATCATACTAACTTTGGTGATTTAAGTACTGATTGACATTTGTTGCCAGAATATGGATAATCAATACGTCATTTAGCGTCCTTAATTACATGTTCAAAAATCTTGACTTTAATTCAAAACTGCATGTCAATTCTTCCCTAAAGAGAAGAAGGAAGAGTAGAAAATGCAATCCCTTCCTTATCCGGTCTTTTTTTCTTTGGTTCTGCAGCAGGATTTGAGTCAACATCTTGGCAGCCGTCACTAAGCCTGCTGGGAGTCAGGCTGATCTGACATCGTCCACTAATTGGCCGTCCTCGTATTTAAAAAGTGAAAGCTTAAAAGAGTCAGAAGAGGGATAGAATACAGAGAGGATAGTCTATTAATACAACATGTCAGCTTCTGTTGCACTTGAAGCACGACCTGGTTTAAACATTTAATTAACAAAATATGCAATGCATTGCAGCCCTACTCCGATCACTGATATATGTAGCAATAGAGTGCCACAGTGACGCGTCCTAAAACCCGGAAGTAAACTCCTTCCGCTTCCTTCGACAAAAAAGCAATGCAATTTCTCCATAGGATTTTGGAAAATAGCTGGAAATAAGGTCTGTGGTTGACAAACATTTAAGAGACGGATCACGTTTTGTTCAGCCGGATAATATCCACATGTCTACCCTACTTTTATAATTGTTTAAGCATAAATCTATCGATTAGATTTATGATCATAAATAAATCTATCGATCATAAATCTATCGATTAGATTTATGATTCGAAAATTATAAAAGTAGGACCACAGATCTTATTTTGAGCTATTTTCCAAAATCCTATGGAGAAATTGTATTGTTTTGTCGAAGGAACCGGAAGTGGTAAAATGCTAACTTACTTCCGGGTTTTACGACGCGTCACTGTGGCACTCTATAGGTGTTTCAGTAATGTACAACTTAGTAACATTTCTGATGGTGAAATTAGTGCATTTCAATGGTCCATAGTCATTGGTTTGTATGTGGCTGCTTTAGACTATGAGGGTGAACAACTTGAAAACACCTGTTGGCTGAGGCTGATGAGAATAAATATTGCTGGAATTATAAACCAAAGTTTAGAACATAATAATTACATATGACATATATTAGGAGCAAATGATGACCTAATAGTAGCACCAATGAAACTGGCATAAATAAAGTAAGCATCAACCTCAAGCTAGCTATGGAGAAAAAGTAAAGGGATCACCAAAGTTGTCAAGATACATTTTTTTGCCAATCCAATTAATCCAGCAAGTATAAGGGTCTCTTTTTGATCTCCAGTTCGGAGATCCAGGAGATCACCAGAGCCTGTTAGCTTTATCCTCGGAGGAATATGAATTTCAGTACTGAATTGCCATAGCATTTCTTCTTAAAGTTTAGAGTAAAACAAATCGACCCAACAACAGACTACAACATTAAAAAACAAAATATAAAGTAGTTATATTTGTCACAGAAAATGAATCTCATAGCAGCTGTTATGATTTGTTACTTTTTATGGAAATAACATAGTTAATTGTGTCTCATGTCTGGGTCATGGGATTCAGGCCAAAGTCCTTCCTTCAGTTGACCCTCAAACTCACTGAACTCACTGAACTGACAACCCTTTAAACTCAAGATGAGATTACAAAGTGTTTGTATTAAAAGGAAGTAACACAGAGAAATAGGTAGGCAGGCTGGAGGAACATGCTGAGTAAATGTGCTGAGCTTCCCTCCACATATGTCGGTGCTGATCTAAGCCACACCTGCTGCTAACCACGACTCAGAGGAGAGGGAGAGAGGCGGCAGAGTGCAGCGTGTTGTAGGCTGAGCAGTCACTGAAGTGAGCGGTCGCTCTGTCACTGCTGCTTCTCTTTCTTTCTCTCCATCTCCTCCTTTTCTCTGCTCTCCTCGACGGAGCTGGGTTTTTTCTACCGTCATCCTGAAGCGATGGTGTAATTAAGCGGGCTCTGTGGGAGAGGAGCTGCTGTGCATCCTGTAGGATCCTTTTTGCCAATCGCTGACTCTCACTCAGATCTGGAAATAGATGTAAGGGAAACCTCGCTCTGCCACCAGGCAACTGGGGAATCCTCCAAGTGTGAAGTGAGATTTTAGATTTTTTCTCCTGGACTTTGCAGAGTGGAATTCATCGTTTCCATCGCGCCACAATTTTTTGAAAGAACAGTTTGTGGAGGATTTGGTATTTTCAACAAGAAATTATGAGCTGAAGCTACTTGATTCCAGGAAACAGGTGGAACCAGTGGGTTTAAAGCCCCCCACTGCACATTGGGGAGCTCAGCTCAGCCCCCTGCTGAGATCCAGCAGGAGCAGCAAAGACCCGGACAAATTGCACACAGTACTTCAACCAGATCAGGTGCAAACTGCACACGTGTCCCTTCAATCTGGTAACACCTTCACAGAAGTAGCTGGACCATATGTGAGTTAACGAGGAGTCTTGCTGACTTGTAGCCAGTAATTTCCAACTGGGTGTGAGAGGGGGTGGGGAGCGCGTGGTGGTCAGGTGGTCCGGGAGAAGATGCCAGCCATCCTGGTGGCATCAAAGATGAAGTCAGGACTACCCAAACCCAAACCGGTGCACAGCGCCCTGCCTATCCCCCAGACCCACAGCAGGCCCTCAGCGATAGGTCTGACCTCGGCACCACATAAGACCCACATCCCCTCCAGGGGCCAGCAGGTGGGCGCAGGACCCCCGAGGAGCATCACACGAGGGTTTGAGGATGGAGAAGACACTCAGGTCAGGATGTTAAACGATCACCTCCACCCTCTACTGCTCGGTGGTTTTCCACTTTAATCCAATGTTACTTGGTTAGACTGTTAATCTAAGAACACGCAATCATTACAGAGAACAGTACTTAATGCATGTAGCATCACTGCCTGCTTAAACTAGTTAGAGTAGGAGAGAAATCTGTGCAGCCTTTTTGAAGCAGATTTGAGATTTAGAACACCTTGCTGAATTATGATTTATTTTCTCCAAGGTCCTGTCTCCCTAAATAGTCTTTACAGAGTTTGGCATAAATCTAGTGTATATTCTTTCAATAACATTCAATGTTCACTAATAAGAAAATGATATTCTCAATGTAAGCCTCTTTCCGCCCTATTGTGATGTAAATGTTGTTTTAGTCAATTTTGTTGAATGATGAAGAAAATCCATATTTCTGATTCTCTCGACATGTGAAAACATTTAGTATCTCTCTGTCGATATCAGATGGCAGTCACTTCATATTGTGTCAATGTATGTTTATATTTTCCTGTGCGTCCTGTCATGGTGGCTCTTTGAGGGATAGTTTCATTGTAAATCAATACAGGGAATTTCAGTTTGCAGTTTGGCATAACAGAAACACTATGCCATTTACAGCTATTTCCTGGTATAAGAAAGCGCATGCTGTGCCTCTGTTGTCCAGGATGGCTGGTAGCAGGATATCAGGGTGGCTGTTTGCTGTGTTTGTATGAAATATTGGCTCTTAGCAACCCCACACAAACAGCAGCAGCATGAGAGGGGTCGCTCTCAACGCCATGTAAGGCAGTGAGGGGACGAGCTGTCTGTGTGTGTTTGTGTGTTACAGAACCAGCGTGTGCATGCTTGGCAACCCATCCTTACAGTAAGTGTGACTTGGAGGCACTGAGGCATCCAGCACTCCGTTGTTTAGGGTTCTGGTGAGATGATGATGATGAGGATGATGATCATGACCGTGTGAGGAGATAATTCAGTAGCCCAGCGCTGCCGCTGCCGGTGGCATTTGTTTAGTGGCCAATCACGGTCTCACTGACCTACTTCCATGAAATTCTCTCCTTCTCTCCTTCTCTCTCTCTCTCTCTCTCTCTCTCTCTCTCTCTCTCTTCTCTCTCTCTCTCTCTCTCTCTCCCTCCCTCTCTCTCTCTCTCTCTCTCTCTCTCTCTCTCTCTCTTGCCCCTCTCTCTCTCTCTCTCTGCCCCTGTGGTGCTGATGATGCAGCCGTCTTCTTCACCCTTGGCTGGGTTAACCCTTGACCTTCCTGGCCAGCGGCAGTGATGTGAAAACTGCAGACATGTACTGAATTCCATCACTGCTCACTGTGTGTGTGTGTGTGTGTGTGTGTGTGTGTGTGTGTGTGTGTGTGTGTGTGTGTGTGTGTGTGTGTGTGTGTGTGGTGTGTGTGTGTGTGTGTGTGTGTGTGTGTGTGTGTGTGTGTGTGTGTGTGTGTGTGTGTGTGTGTGTGTGTGTGTGTGTGTGTGTGTGTGTGTGTGTGTGTGTGTGTGTGTGTGTGTGTGTGTGTGTGTGGAATGTTTTTGCAAGAGAATCACCTTACAAATGCCATTTAGTCTTTCGTGGCAAATCGTTTTTTGTTGACAACAGGACAGACATGATGTTGGTCATCTCATGTTATCAGGCAGTAGTTACTCCAAAATGTTTTGCACATATGAGGATTGATGATAAAGTGACAAATATCAATGAACTTGGGCTAGATAAAATGTGATATTTCACTTTTTTGTAAGAAAAAAAGGGGGATATGTAATGTTCAGAGTGTGGCAGTCAGAGGCTTTCTGTTGTCCACCTGCTGCTGCAAAAAGAGACCTTGCTTTTGTACAGTCACTTTTGAAAAATGTAGGCCTTGTAACTAATTCATCAGCACTTCCAATGGTTTGACTTTCTTGAAGTGAATATATCTGCACTTTCTTTGTTGTTAAGAATTTGCATTTGTTTGCCTTTTGCACTTTTGATAAAAGCGTCAGCCACATTAAATCTAATGTACAGTTTAAAACTACATCTGCATTACACCAGGCATTAGTTATATTGTAAACAATATAATAATGATTACACATTTGTTATATAATAGCACATTTCAAGAGTTGAAGACAAGGGAGAAACAAATTCCCTCTTTGCTTAAAAGGAAGCTTTCACGACCAACATACAAACATATATAACAAATGGTGTCTATCCACATAGTTTTGCACCAATAAGCTCCTCAGATTGGAAAAAGACAGATTCTCTAATAGTCCATTACAGTGTATCCCTACAATACAGCACAGGAGTGTTAGTTGCCTCATAGCTCAGTTTTATCGTCCTCATTTCTGGACTGTGTCTGCTGGGATCACTCCGGGGACTGAGTGAACTGGAGGAAGGATTTGCTGGCGATGACGCTGAAAGCCTCCGCGCTGCATCTCTGTCAGTGTGGGTCAGTGGTGGATTTACTGACAGATAGAGGGAGCCTGCTTTATGTTTCTTTCATGGCTTAGGAGACACAGTGTGGAGAGAAGTCTGATCATCAGGAATAGTCATTTCACTTAAAACAATCTGGAGCTAAAATGTTGCACCAATTTCAACTATCATATAGGGAGAAAATCCATCATAAGGAGAGGCGAAGAGACAGATTTCAGCACCCACAGTGGCAACAAATAGTTCTGAATCCAGTACAGTCATAGGAGTGGGTTGAGGTCTGACTCATTTCTCTACTAGGAACAGTTATCCTCTCTGTTGCACTATCTCTGGTACTCTTTATCTTCATTTGACCTTTAATGAATCACAGTGGTCTCTTGAGCTCTAAATCTAAATCCAAGAAAGGTGAAGAAAAGAGGTATATTTATAAATGGGTATAGAAACCATAGACAAATCAAGGGATGTTTCTTGGGCGTTCTGGGAAATGTAGGACATGCTGTAACAGAGGTAAACAAGGTGAGGTTGAGGATCAGTGTGTACCAAGAAACTTAAACACAAAATACATTAACTGTGACACGGATAACTTCCAACAGCACATGTTTGCCCTAATCTTATAGGATTAGTGGATTCATGTCAGGAAGCTCCTCTTCTTCACAAAGCTGGACGACCCAGTTGTCACTAAACACACACACAAGTTATGTACACCTGTCACAAAGGGTTCATATATATTGCAACGAGAGCAGCAGGAGGCAGAGGGAAACATCCAGGCCATGTTAACTGCGTACACTTAGCCTTGTGTTTGTGCATGTGCGTGTGTGAAGTCTGGCACACTGCTGAATTTTATGTGAAGGTGATAGTCTGGAAATGTGTGAATGGTATTTGAAGCCATGCGCTGGCGTGTGTGGGTGTCTTTCTGTCTGATGTGGGACACCACATGAAATGAGGTGCTGCTCTGACCTTTAACCTTTTGCCACACTGTCATTATAAAAAGACAGAGCAAAGCTTTGAACACATACTTTGCTGCCCTCTAGTGTTTATGTGTTTTCTCTACACCTAATTCCATTCAAAATCACTGTGTGTGTGTGTGTGTGTGTGTGTGTGTGTGTGTGTGTGTGTGTGTGTGGTGTGTGTGTGTGTGTGGTGTGTGTGTGTGTGTGTGCTGTGTGTGTGTGTGTGTGTGTGTGTGGTGGTGTGTGTGTGGTGTGTGTGTGTGTGTTGTGTGTGTGTGTGTGTGTGTGTGTGTGTGTGTGTGTGTGTGTGTGTGTGTGTGTGTGTGTGTGTGTGTGTGTTGTGTGTGTGTGTGTGTGTGGTTGTGTGTGTGTGTGTTGTGTGTGTGTGTGTGTTGTGTGTTCGTTCAAGTAATTCAAGGCCACGGTCTCTGATTTTCTATTGATCTGTAATGCTTGCGTTTTATCATCGATCGTCTTCTCTATTTTTGCGATTATTCTTTTTCTTTCTTTCTTCCCTGTTTGAAATCCAATACCTCATTGTTGCCAGCTCATTGAATGGAGAATCTCTGTAAGCCACATTCAAAGCAGAATGCTATGTGGAGCATGCAGATGCCTTTATACAGTAAGTCGTGAACACAAACGGGAGTATGGAGTCGCTACACTGGCTTCCTGTGTGTCAAAGAATAGATTTAAAAATACTGCTGCTGGTTTATAAAGCACTGAATGGTTTAGGCCCAAAATACATTTCTGACCTCCTGCTAAATTATGAACCATCCAGATCTCTCAGGTCTTCAGGGACTGGTCAGCTTTCTGTCCCCAGAGTCAGAACTAAACATGGTAAAGCAGCATTCAGTTATTATGCTCCAAATATCTGGAACAAACTCCCAGAAACCTGCAGGTCCGCTACAACTCTGACTACTTTCAAATCCAGGCTGAAGACTTTTCTTTTTGTCGCTGCTTTTAATTGAACTATTCATATCTTAGACTGCACTGTAACTTTTATCCATGTACTTTTTCTTTTAATGTTTATTTTATTAGCTTTTCTTTTTAATGACTGATTTTAAATGCCATTTTCTTAATGTCTTTCATTTTTTGTAAAGCACTTTGAATTGCCTTGTGTTGAAAAATGCTATATAAATAAACTTGCCTTGCCTTGCAATCAAATATGAGAACACATGCAGCCACAGGGAGAGATGTGTCCGGGTGCTGGTGTGATAAGGAGCTCCTATCTTAATAAGCATCTTGCCAAATAAAGGCTTAAATCATTCTCTGTGTAAAGACTGGCTTTATTCGACTCATTGTGAAAGCTCATCCAGGCCTCAGAGCTGAATCCCAATCTCATTAAAGAATAGTGGGACCGGTGGAGAGGCTCGTAGGCCAACTCCGCTAATATTTACTTAAATGATCATGTTGTAAACCAACCAGGATCCACAGTTTAGACAGCCCCGATCACTACTGTGCGATCGATGCATCACTGATGCAGAGTTCCATTTATTCAACTTCCTCCATTGCTCGAGATTTATTTGATAATTAGAATTATTTAAATTGGGAGTAATTTCATTCCAGGAATTGGTTTGACCGTGAACCCACACTACTCAGGTTATGTGTGAACTCATTACATTATGATGGATTCAGAGCTAATTAAATGACCCTAAATTGCAAACTATGGATCAGTGGCGATGGAGGATGGAGATTAAACATATGCCTTGATAAATACATTTAGTTAAAACCGAAGAGGAAAACCAGGAATGACATTTCATTTTGTTGACTGGTTATCCAAAATGTTGTTGAAACATTCAGTCAATTTTAAAATATATAATTTTTTTAAATATAACACTTTTATAACTGGACGTGTTGCTATTCTAATTTGTATATCATACATTAAAGATGTAGAGGCTTTTGATATGTTGGTGGGACAAAACAAGACATTAATAAAAACGTTATTATTAATAACTTAATAATGAAATATTTAATATCAGCATCTTCAGTCTTCAAATGTCAGCACTAGCCTTTAATATCTGTCTCACTTGACCTGAAGACCCTGAGAAGAGCTCTCTCTCGTGTCTTGAGCCTCTCCCCTCCTCCCCAGCATCCTGTGAGAGGCAATAATGACTTTCTTTTATGGCTGTAACATCCAGCCTGAGTGTCCTGAAGACTGTCCCAGCAGGTGAGAGTGAAAGGCAGAGCACCACAGAGCTGCAATACATTGCTAATGCCCTGCTGCCCACCCAGAGGAGGACAGATTGGGTGGGGGACTATATTGCTGCTTTCTTTTATTACCAAGACAAAGGGCCACACATACACATATGTCTCCTCAGGAGGAGATGCAAGTTAAAGGCAGGATGAATGGATGTTTTACTGATTTATTGTTGGGGAGTTCATTGTTCAAAGGAATGACCGAGATTTAACAGACTACACGAGTACTGACAAAGGGTGCAGCAGGGACACATCTTGTTGGGTCTTGTGAGTGATACTCGACGTGGATTCAATGTATGCAGTTTATCAGCTTGTGGTTGTTTATGACACAGTTGTCATGGAAAAGCCTATTCTCCAATTCAGAAGGCCACCAGAAAGTGTCAAAGTGCTTTATTGTCACACACCAAAATCAAAACGGTTTCCCTTAGTTCCTGAAAGCTGACACTTTGGAGATAAGAGATGTCCCCCAGCAGCAACCACGCAGGTGTTACAATCAGCATCAGGCAGGAGGAAGCCCGTGTTGCTGTTGATAAGAGCGACAACACGCCTCTCTCAGAGAACACAGGCAGAATGCGCTCGGATGCAGAGATAACAGCAGCAGCCTGAAGTCTGAGGCTGAAGAGGAGGCTGCTTCCCTGAGCCACCTGAGCAGCTGTTCACTGTGAGATGGCATAAATGGCACCTTACAGATGTTGAACCATGTTGGGGTCCAACTTTACTGCAGGATGGTATATTTAAAATGGTTACATTTGGATTTTGAATACATATTTCATGATGTATTCACATTTGTTGCGTTGGTGGCTGTTTTAGTTATTGGAGTGGAAGGACATGTCCATCTGTATGGGACCTGTGTTGCTATTCAAATTTAGCACACTGGCTTTTTACCTGTTTTTAAATTGCCAAAATATTTGTTTAAGTACAGATCCTATCGGCTAACCAATCACAGCAGACTAGGCTCTGGTTTCAGACAGAGGGTGCAGCACAGGCAGTATGAGAATATATAAATAAACATAGCACTTCTTGAACATTCTAGCATGGAAACATTTCACAGTAGAAGCAATAGAAGAATTATACACACGTGTGTGTACCCTAAAATGAGCATGGGGAAAGCTTAGATGTGTAACAGAGATCTTAATGTGTGAAGGTAATGTATCTTCCTGTGATTATGTAGATAACAATACTACTTATCTTAAAGGTTAAATGTTTCTAAATAAACGATCACATTGCACCTTTTCCAAGAATATCTCTTTCAAGAGTTGATATATGCAGTTTGGAGAGATATTTAATTTCGAGATTCAGGGTTAAGTTTAGTTTGATGTCAGGAAACACTTACACAATTCATCTTTCTTTCAATCAATCATCCTGGCGCTAGAGTGAATCAAAGAGATGTTATAGTTTCATGTTCACCTTTTGGGTTCATCCTATTGTCTTCAATTTCGTCTTGTGACAAAAAAACATCTAGGGTTTTCCCCAGTTTTTACATAAACTCCTTGGAGCCCGAGTTTTCTTTTAGGATATACATGATCATATGGCAGTTGGCTCCAGTTGTAATGATCTCATCTCTGCCTAATGCGTCTCGATCAGATTCCACTTCCTGTGCGGTTGTCCCCGCGCCTTCCTGTGTGAGGTCATGGCTGAGGACATAACCATATTAATTAAGCCCGGGGCATCTGCTTCTCCTGAGTCAACCTCCATCCATTGATCTCCCCCCAAGGTGCCTCCTCTCCTCACTTTCTCTGCTTCCCTTGCGCTAGTTGTCACAGGGGAGCCAATTGGTGGCAGACAGACGGGTCATTGTGAGTGGCGCCCCCTGGGGAAACTGTGCTGCAGAGGCGGTTAGACTAACGCAATCAGCTCCATCTATGTCTGTAGACAGAAGGCAGTGTGGGAAAAAAAGGAAGAGAGTGCAGGAGGTAGAGGTCAGCGGGGCTGAAATCACCCTCCCCAGAGGCCGTGCCCAGGGTCAACAAGGACCGAGAGGCAGGTTGGATAACTTCATGACCTCTGTGGAGACAGCAGAGAGCTGCTGATCAGGCTTTGATTCAAACACATCTAAGAATAATCTTGTACGCTAAATAAAGAGGATTTTTTGATGTACAAAGCTGGAAAAATCAGAAGCTTAAAATGGCATCCAAGTCGTAAACTGTGATTAACATCTGATTGGGTGCAACAGTGTCCATACTGTAAATACTGTTCACCATCTGATCACCATCACATTATTTGACCCGCTCAAATGAAACCTAAAATGGTTTTGTAAGTCCAAATGAATACACTGACACAGGTTGTAAACCATCTGTTTTAATATTCCATCCAACCCAATTTTTTAAAAGACACAATTTGTTGAAATGATAACCCAAAATATCTTTCTGAATTAGTTTCACCTTCAATACCTACTAAAGATGTGCATTTCACTGTATAGGGTTTTTATCGCTAGATGTCAAGCATACTACTATAAAATACCATAATATGGTACCATGCAGTTTAATGGTTCATACTGTGCTTCCAGCTGTGGTTCTCAGCTGTGCTCTGAGTTTGATTTTAGTGTAAGCAGACATGAATACAGCTCTGAAATATTTCTTGGCTCTCCGTCAGCTTTCTGAGTGGGTTTTCATATCTCTACATTTAACTGTGCTCTCCTGTCGCTTCCGGCGTTTTTTTATTCCTCTGATTACAACCTGGATGCAATTACAATGTGTTGTTCTGCATGACTGCACTCGCTCAGTTCACACATGCAGTCTTTAAGCTTCCCTGATAAGTGTTGATTTCAGAAAATGGGGCTGTAAATCTGCCAGTCAAGACGCTTCTCAGTTATACCAAACACACCGGATCAACTCACACATGGACACTCATGCATACAGGGTGCGAAGAGGATGAGTAATAAACAAGACATCTCGACCAATTGCATTAAGAATGAATATGTATCATCAAAACACATTTAAACATGAACTTTATTTTCATCTTTTAATGGTTTAAACTTAATTTAGGGATTACATGATTCTTTGTCAATGCTATAACATCTTTTGTTGTCATGGCGTCCCAGTTTAATTAAAGATGTCTTAAATAACTTTTTTTTATCCTTTTCACAGGACAAATTGCATGTTTATTTGAACATTATATTCAGGACCTCGCAATACAAATAACATTAAAAAAAAAGTCAATAATACATTTACTGTAAGGCCCTTTATTAGATGGTATCTGTCTAGAAACCTGACAACCTTCTTTTCAGTAAATACAATATTTGCTATTACGCTACTGGGTTATTTGATACAAACACCATTTCGGAAGTAAAAACAGATTTGCAAATCTAGTTTAATACATGTATGAAATTATTTGGTCTTATATTGTTCAATATAAGCACAACGTCCTATGTATGTGCCAACTTTTGACATGAATTTGCTTCCGTACCCCATTATGTAAAGGTAGATATAAGTGACTTAAAAAAGAAGAAGTCAATAAAAGGACAAATAAAGTGATCAGTCTACCATTACCTCCAGTAGACCCCTGTCCACTAGCTTTTGTTCCTGTCTCTTTACCCCCAGCGAGTCCATATGTCCCACGCCCCCCCACCCCTCACCCAGAATGGAACAGCCAGGCAGCAGGGACATCCCAACCCCCCCAGCATCACCCCAATCTTCCTCTCCAGCCTCGAGAGCTGTGAGGTGGGGGTCCCCCAAAACAAAGGGCTCTGCTTGGTGGGGTTATCCCCCCCATTGTCCCTGACACACTGAGGTTTATCTGGGACTGTGAAAAGAACCGTACTCAGCCCATTCACTGCGACTGCACTTAATGAGCTTGTTGAAGGCCTGAGCTAAAACTGTTAAACACAAGAACTAAATGCTGACATATTCTCTTCTTGTTGAGCCTGGATGTCATTAAATCAATGCTGGTTAGGGACAATGGGGGACCAATGTTTCTGTGGTGTGGTAGGCTGTAGATGGGTTTCTTTTTGTGGTGGGTAAAGCTTTGGGATGTACTGTACAGTCTAGAGAAATTACTGCATGTGCGGTCCAAGTTATATCTTTGGGACGGTTTTGGCGCAGTGGTTAGAGCGTTGGTCATCAGATCAAGGGGCGTTGGTGAACTCCAGTTTGAATCCCACCTCGGCCGCCACTGCGTCAGGCCGTTGTGTCCTTGGGCAAGACACTTTACCTGCATTTGCTCCTGTGGGTAATGTCCGCAGTAATGACTCTTACATGTCTAATATGTGTAATGTGTACTTGTAAAGCGCTTTGAGCACCTGTAAAAGCGCTCTAATAAAAAATGTAATGCATTATTATTATTATTATTATTATCTCTGCATGATGTCCTGCAAAATCCACTTTGCATTGTTCAGTTATGTTTGGCTCTAGGGATGGCAATGTTGATGGGTCCAACTACAAGATGGGTCACCTTGACCTATTATTCTGAGACTCATGGTCCTCAGTGACTGAATTCCACTGACTTTGATGATTCCTTAGACTTTTCTTAAAGCACCACAGCCAGGGATTATTTGGTTAAATGTTTAAACAACTTTTTGTTCAGCAATGATATTGTCCAGTCAATCATCATCATGTGAACCTGCAAGACCAAAGGTACTCCCATCATCCTAGGCTGTACTTTATTTAATGCCCATTAGCAAAAGTTAGCATGCTAACATGCTCAACTGTTAGCTCACAAAGACAATAGAGAGGCGAAGTCCCGCCCTTCTACTTCCGCCCCATGGGACCTTATTTCGGAAAAATTATGTATTGAAGTCAATGGAGAGAGAAAGATTATCATTCAATCCCGTTTTAATTGTGCCATGAATTACACATATGATGTTTGTCAATCTTAAAGAATCATTTCCATGTAAAAAAAAGTCACAGTTTGTCTTAAAACTGTTGAAATATAAGACTATGAAAAATACGCAACTAGAAAGACTACAAATCCCAGAATCCCGGTCCCGCGTGCTGGCTCTTACGGAACCGACTAACTCCCCTTGTGTGTATGTACAGTTCTCAACGTGCCCAGACTTGGAGTGATTTTCACCTCTTTTAATACTTTTCGCCTCATTCTGAAAGAAAGAGGTGAAATGTGCCAACATGACGGCAGACTTGGTGTTGGTGACGTGTGCAAGACCAGAGATGTAGTTCATTGAGCGTTTCACACAAAAAAAGTGTTACTTCACAGTTTTACGACACATTTAAAAAATGTTGACTTGCAAAATTATCTTTTAAATTGACAAACATCATAGGTGTAATTCGTGTCGCAATTGAAACGGGATACAAATATAATCTTTCTCTCTCCATTGACTTCAATACATAATTTTTCCAAAATAAGGTCCCATGGGGGTCCACCGGAAGGGGAGGGACTTCGCCTCTCTATGCACCTGTAGCCTCTTACTGCTTCTATCAATACGTGTAGGTTTCAACGTGACGTCCTCATCTAAGAGTACTCTGTAGATAAAGTGATATTTTTTTCATTTTTGGTTGGTCTGTCGTTAGTATTGTCGCTGGATTACCAACTTTGCAACTGAAGCACACTGCAAACAGCAACACAAAACGTATTTGAAAAATAAACATGCAATGCAAAGAGGACTTTCCAGTCTGTGAAATGCAGGTAAAATCCATTTACAGTTAAACACTTTGAATGTCTAAGGTATGTTTATATTTCTTAATAAAATGCATAATTTCCCACGAGAAGATAAGTGTAAAAACGTTCAGGAACCAGCTTTATGTCGCTGGGTGCTTTAGTGCTTGACAGTGTAGTAACAAAACAGACATGTATTCCTGTGAAAACATCATAGCTCATTACTTTCTACTGTCTACATGGCTGTAGTATTATTGTTCTTTCTTGAAGCTTAAAGCCTTTTTGGTGCAGCCTGCTGGAAGTGATCATGCATCCCCCTACTGTGGGAACTTATTGTAAATCTTGGGCCTTTCCCAAAATTCAAATTCGGCTTGTAATTTGTGGTCAGTGGTGGGGTGTGTGTGCACAGGGGGTTGGAGCTGGCTCAAACGGAGGGCAGCCTGTGCTTTGGACTCTCTTACACACACATACGTGAATTTTGTACACATGAACATAAATACACACATGCAGCTGCTGCGATGTGATGTGGGTGCCGGCTGATCAGAGACCTGACCGCTCCGTCTCTGCTCGGGAAAAGTCAAACTTGGCTTTTTTGAACAGACAGCAGAGGAGCTGGTTAAAGAAATAATAAATAAGAAAAAGTGACGGTTAGCGTTGACTTCTGCGTGGTTTGGCTCTAAAGTCTTTCCCACTATTCAGTCTACTGTTATCAAGGGTGCACTGATCATGCCTTTTTTGTCATGAAGGGGGTAAACTCATCGGGGGAAGGGTGTAAGAAGGTTAAGAGGTCTGTCCCTTTCTCTTTATTTCTCCTCTGCAAATGACCGATGGTCCGTTGAAAAGCACAATGTGTTGCCGTGGGCAGGGGAGGAGGGGAAGTGGTGGGGTCCACTCCTCCTCCTCCTTTGGTGCGTTTGGTTTGGCCGGCTCTGATAGCGGCAGCAGAGGCCGTGGAATTCCTCTTGCCTTTCGTCTCCTGCGTTTATTTTTCCCTCCTCCGTGTCCCAGAGTGGGAGGAGAGAAGCTGCAGGCACTCAGCTCTACCCCCCCAGGCTTACAGAGACCTGCTGGGGCTCGAACAGGCAGCAGCTCCTCTATTTCCTCTGGATATACATGGTGCTTTCGCTCAGGACATCTTTCTAAAAACCTGCAACCTCCTTTCTGGTTTATTCTGAGGATTGTTTTGAAGCAGCTCTGTGGCGTCCAGTGGTTCTGATGGCAAATCTTTGGGCCTGGCCAGTCTGCCAACACTCCTCTTCAGTGTGAGGCAGGTGTCTCTGAAGAAGAAGGCTGCAGAGAGGAATATGAGTTTGATGTTTTGCCGCTGGGATCAGAACAATTTCACCATGAAACTGGTAGGCTGCACACTTCCAGGTCATCACAAAGGTCAAACACCAGGGGAGCAGTTAAAGAATGTACTGCATTTCCCTGCATATAAAATCACAGCACCATCAGCTTGTTACTGTTGTTGACAGTCCTTTTATCTATGCAGTGTTCACAACTTTATCCTGCCTTTCTTCCCTGGCGCTGCAGCTTCAGGACATGTCTCTCTCTCTTAGATTTTTTTAATCCACTGTGGGTTTATATATCAAAGAAAAGGCTTGTCTCATCAGCCCAAAGCCTTACAGTAGCCGTGGTGTTGGATTGCAGGCACGCAATGGATTAGTGACGGCCATTTTTATATCATAGGAAAGTGCTGAAGGCGTGTATCCCAGTTTTCCCCTTACCTGACACCAGCTCCACTTTGATGTCCGCATGGAAACTTAAAATAGAGTTTTGCAAAACAGCCATGTGTGAATGCAATCTCTTTCAAGCATTTATGAGAAAAGAACGGTCTTTTGTCCTGCTTTGTTGCCTGCTGTTTGGTCAGTTATACGTACAATGCCACAGAGATGGTAAATAGTCAACAGGGTCTGGGACACTGTGATAAAAACAGGTCTGGTCAGGTGCAGATAGGTCATGTGGTGCAAACAAATGAGAAAAGTAGGATGTTTGTAATGGTCTATATGTTTGATAAAAGTAGGAAGCAGAAGATGTAATTAAAATCCGTTTATATAATCAGCACCCTGTTGAGTTTACACACAGCCCAGGCGAATGGCACTCTATCTATTTTCTTTCATATCTTCCTTCTTCTCCCGGTCGCTCCCTTTCTTTCTGCCATGGTCCTTATCTGGATCTGCCGAGCCCACAGAGGAAGGGGAGATGGAAGCAGAGGTTATTACCAGAGTCCAGAGATGAGCCGATAAGAAGGCTAGTTTAATTACACACCGCTAACCTCCACACAGCATGACTGACGGGATGCCGGTGGGCCACTGTGTGTGTGTGTGTGTGTGTGTGTGTGTGTGTGTGTGTGTGTGTGTGTGTGTGTGTGTGTGTGTGTGTGTGTGTGTGTGTGTGTGTGTGTGTGTGTGTGTGTGTGTGTGTGGTGTGTGTGTGTGTGTGTGTGATGTGTGTGTGTGTGTGTGTGTGTGTGTGTGTGTGTGTGTGTGTGTGTGTGTGTGTGTGTGTGTGTGTGTGTGTGTGTGTGTGTGTGTGTGTGTGTGTGTGTGTGTGTGTGTGTGTGTGTGTGTGTGTGTGTGTGTGTGTGTGTGTGTGTGTGTAAGGGATTACAGACAGGCACACTTGAACATGTGCACACACTCCTAGAAATTAAAATGACCTTCTTTTTTATTATGAAGTGTAGTCGATGTCCGTGACCCTCTCTGTTCTAATACAGCTTTATTGATTATTTTATTGTCATGGTCCTCATGTCACCATATGACCTGTGCAGCTTAAATCATAATGCATGATTCATGAGTTTAATACTGATCATATACATGCCTCTATTCTCACAGGAGGAAAAAACTGAACGGACCGTAATTGTTTTTTTAGTTAAGGTATTAAATAGAAGTTGTCATGTGATTCATTGTGGTACTCTATGTGTAATACTGTGTGTAGCCTTCACAGACTCTCACTTGCCACATCATGTATGCAACGGCTCATTATGCACTGAGCAAAATGTTTCTGTTTGTAAAGGTTTACCTCAAACCCCCAAGCGGGATCATCAAAGCTGAAAGTGGGATTTTACCACTCCTATTCAGCCTAGAGTTTGGGAATCTCTTAGTAAACATTTATATTTGGTTTTGTAAAATGTAAACCGTGCTGTAAAATGTCAAAGACGAGGATAAAATGTGTTGCCACTATCATTCCCGTACAAAACAATGTAAAAAGACACAATAAGTACACTCTAAAATATAAACAAATGAAAATAAAATCAATGAATACAAAACAAATGCTCAAAGTTAACATGCAGTCAATATTGTGAGTTTTAGTTGAACCCGGGATTTCACAGGTCATTATAATTATAATTGGGAGGGATGAAACCCTCTTTTAATGGTCACACATGCAGAGCACACACAGTGAAATGTGTTCTCTGCTTTTAACCCATCCTAGTACTAGGAGCAGTGGGCAGCTATTGTACAGCGCCCAGGAGCAATGGGAGTGGGAGGGGGGTGTCCGGTGCCTTGCTCAAGGGCAGGAGGTGAACTGGGACCTCTCCAAGTAGCAGTCCACACTCCATATATAGGTCTGGTCGGGGACTTGAACCGGCAACCCTACAGCCCCCAGTGCAAGCCCCTACTGACTGAGCCACTGCCGGGTAATGCACATTAGCCTTAGTTTACTTGAAACCGGCCAAATGGATGACATATTTATTTGAAATATTCAATGGGAGGTCATGCAATAAAAAGGTTAATAAAAGCCTTTTCAAACACAGTTGAGTCACCTCCAAAAGCATTGATGTTGTTGAGTTTTGAAGCTCTGGGGCCTCATTTATCGCTTTATTTTTAAGCGATATACGCTCAAAAAATGGCGTACGCCAGTTTCTACGCAAAGTTTGCGATTTATAAAATACTAACTTGACGGGAAAACGTGCGGTCCTCCACGCAAACTCTAACCAATGCGTACGCACTAAGCACAAAAACGGGAGAGACGAGAAACTGCGACACCGCGTTGGCAGAAGGAAGAATGGAGAGAAATGTGTGGAAATAATACCATAAATAAAATGTTACCTCTCATTTATCATATATGAAGAATTCATTTTCAAACATTGATTAAAGCCAATCTTAAAATGATTAAACAAACGCCTGTTTGCGACTCCTCAGTGCACACAAAAACATAACTTGGAGAAATAAATAAATACGGATATGTTATTTAAAACCACCTCGAATATGTTGTGTTAATGTTATGAAATGTTTTCTCATAAATGATGCGGTAAGCAGGAGGACAGAATTACGTCTAAACTGACGCCGTGTTGCATTTCTATAGGTTGTAGATACGAGCATGGTTTTATATACTATCATGTTTAATCGTGTTTTATGCCGTTTGCCAAGACTTGATAAGTCGCTCGTAAAACACAGGAGGTATGGAAACTAAGAACACCATATGTGGTACATTGTACAGCTAATATAACACAACACATTAGTTGTATTTCCTTTAACTGGTGGATATAGGGTTGCTGGGGGGGGGGGGGGGGGTGTGAGATGCACAGGCTGCAGTGGAGATGCTGCGCACAGCTGATCGACAGCTGGGACACAAACCACCAAATACTAATACAAACAAATAATTCAGATCCAGTCGTCATGACTCCACACCGGGGGGATTCCCCGTTCACTTCTTACAGTTTCTCATCAAGGGGGTGTCTCCTGTCCCCGGTACAAACACACTGCCTGAGGAAGGATGTGTATTGTTTTTGTCATTAACCTTTTTCGGACCACTTATTTATTTATTTTGGTGACGATCTGACCTCCATGCTGCTACTCTGTTCAAACTGTATCCACCAAACAATATGATTTATCTCGACCTCCCCAAAATAACCAAAATCTGACACGGTGTGAGATGTCTTTTTTAGCCGTTCTGTCGTCATTTCCTGCGATCTTCTTCATAAAGTCAGTCAAAATGAATGAATGAATGGGCGTTTCTTTGACTATTTATAGGTAAATATGGGCGTTACGTGAAGCCCGCAAAAGCTGCACCGCATTTCGAGTCGGTTGTGATTTATAAAGGGAAACCGGCGTAGGAAGTGCTGTACGCACTTTCCTCGCCGGTGCGCAATGTTTGGTGAATCAGGAAGTGGCGGAAAATGTATGGACCTATTTTTCGGATTTCTACTATGTAAGCAACCTTCCCACGTGAATCCTACGCACGGCGTTATAAATGAGGCCCCTGAACTGAAGTCACATTATAGTGTGCAGGCCTTTAGTGCTACCATACCACAACTGCAGATTGAGGATGTGTTGCTTAAGGACCAGGAGGCAGCTGTCTCTGCAGAGATATCAGTTCTGTCATTGCACATGGTTTGCTCATTCATACAGTCCTACTAACAAGCTAAGCCCTCTTTAACAACACTTGCTAGGCTGCTGTGCCCTCATGTGCATCATGTGCATGTCTCAGGATTTGTTCAAAACACTGCTGTGCCATTTCCACTGCAGCAGCCAAAGCACCAATTTACAGGGGTTAAAGTCCCTATATTCATTATTCAATAGTATCATAGTTTGGATTAACTTCTGAATATTTTGGCATTGTCGGATGGTGAGGGTAAATGGTGTACACAAGCCTTCTTGAAACTTTTGTATTGGCTGCAGGGCAAACTCTTGCGATGTGAGGGTAGATGTTATCCACCCACCAGCAGTTATTTCCTAACCAGTTTATGTATCCCATGTACAGATGACCTCACAAGCCCACTTCGTCGCTTGGCTTTCTGATGGATGAGTCGACTCTGTTTCCCAAACTGCGGAGATCTTGCCAATTCATTTTTGTCTACCATGTACATGGTGTGGCCTCTATGCCTCACAAAGCCACATGTCTTTCAAGTGTCAGACAGAGAGCAAGCAGATACATGAGGGCTCGTTTTGAGCGGCCTGCTACAGCTTTCTGTGGGCAAAAGCCACTTGAGAGTCCCGTGTGAGTACAACAGGGAGCGGAGGGGGGTGAAGGAGCTGCCAGGGGACCCACAGACTAAAAAAAACATGCATGGTGCATCGTGCTTGGATCTGAGAAGAAGAAACTCCAGATGCAGTCAGTGGTGATGGAGAAGGGAGAGTAGGGGCGAAGGCAGATGTCTGCATGACTTTCTCACACTGTCACTTTTTCAGTTTTTTCAATCACCCCTATCTTCCTATGTCTCAGTTTATGTTTATTCCCTGTGTCTTCCTGTCCCTTACCAACGGGACAGACACTGACATCTGATCGTCACTACAGGGACGTAACATAATATCATTTGTAGATATGGTTGTCACAAGATCTGCTTGTGTTTTCACTAAACTACACCAAGGTGGTTTGACTCACTGGGCTCCGTTTTGCTCAACTGTTCAATATTTTACAATTCTTAAAAATCATAAGATGAATCTTTCTTGGTATATTTTCTTTATTTCATATTTCTTGTCTTATCTCACTGAACCTGAATGAAGCAGTCCTCCATTGTCTTTAGTTTGTCTTGCATCATGCAGCAAACTAAATAGAAAGTTGTGGTTTAAACAATAGCAGCCCTAAATATAAAATTCCATATTGACTTTAGAATCAAACTAAATTGATATCAGTACCTATCAGACATTTATGTTGGAAATATTAGAAGAGAGGCAGGATAACATGCAACCAGCACCTTGTGGTCAAGCACAGTGAGTGTCAGTGTTAAGCACAGGGCTGCTGGAGTCATTGTGTCCTGTATAAAGCATCACAGCAGCTGGCAGAGCAGACTGCAGTCCTCTGTCATATCATACGGACCAGGGACCCTGATTTCCCAGAAGCCATCTGTCTGTGTCTGCTAGTGTTCACTGAGAGCCAAGCAGACAACAATTCCCCTCGCCCAGTGTTGACTTATTTAAGCTGGGTGTGTCTCTGGTCACTCTTAATGTTAGGTGTGAAACAGAAAGTAACATGGACTATACGTGGGAGACTTTCACCTGCATCTCTCCTCCACTCCCTCTCCTCCCTTCTGTTAGATCGTTGAGCAAGTGTATCCATCATTTTCCCACCAGCCATCTGCTAGCAGGCACTGACTGGGTCAGAGGGGATGTGTCGCCACATGTCGCCCTCCGCCTGCAGAGAGCCTTTATCGATGACTCAGGCAGCAGGAGGGGTCTCCGACAAGAATATGTTTCGCCAAAGTTGACTGCACTTAACAGTAGTGTGTAGATAAAGGGGTCACCCTTCACCTGGGGGACAAGCCTTAAACATGGCTGAGATAATAGAGGTTTCAAAGTATTTGTTTTGCATAAGAAATCTGAGGAAAAGATCAAGCGCTGACTATGAGATATAACACAGTGGGGAGGCAATGCATGAAGAATTGGCATTACACCAATAGCTAAAGTCCTTCTTTTTTTAACACAAAAATATTTTTTTAATCATCCAAATCCTTTGTTACAAGCCCTTTGTATACTTGGCTGCTGTGTGTGTTAAAGTTTGGCAAGCATGCCTTCATGAAAGAGGATTATTGCAGGCCTTGTTAGCCGTTGTTTGTGTTACTCTTTTTAAACATTTATTTAAGCAGCATTATGTCTGAGCACCAATGAGACACCATTATGCTTTTTGTTTTCTACATGCCTCTTTGATTTGCTCAAGTTCTACTTTATTATGATCTCTCAACCAAAGTAAATGTTCTTAACCCCCTCAATAAAAGCATTTTGTATTTCCATTACCTTAAAGGTAATCTGTACGGCACTGCTTGTCAGAGTCCAGCTTTAGGCGGCAGGGGGAAAAAGTGTGGTGGAGTTGTGAATAGTTACCACACCTGCTTTCATATTTCTGAAGTTTTAGCACAGAAGCACAGATGTGTGTCCTTGAGCAACTCCACCAGTGTGTTACAGTGTATACGTTTTTCTTTCTCTGGAGCTGCTCTGAGGCCAGCAGGGGAAGTGTGTGGTTGCACTGGGCAGCTTTTAGGTGTGAGTTTATGACTGTGTATTAATATGGAGGCAGTGCTGATGTCAGCTCAGCACATTACTCTGCCTGTTTAAGTTAAAACAGCTCAAGACATTGAACAATGGCTGGATTCAAACAGTAGTACAACCCTTTGGGAGGAGATCTGAGACCTCCCATGTTGACCTATGTTTCATGTCAGTGTGCGCCCTGTAATGTACAGCACCAGGTGTATCAGAGGAAGAAGACACTGAAGTGTTCTGTCAGTCACCGTAGGGAACTCTGTCACATCAAGTAGAGACATCCATCACATTTACACCACCTGTCTCCATTACAGGAGGCGACTTAACTTCCTTTGAAGTTGCCTTGATGACCACATATAATGTTGAGATAGCTTTATTGAGATTATTAATTTGGCTGTGTTACCTAGCAAATCGACAATATTGCTGATCAAATCTGTTTTCGTCGAGCAGTATCTTTCACTGTAGAGCAGGACAGGCAAGAATGAACAGAAACATTCAATGTAATAGTTAGGAGTGTGTGTGAATCATCACTGACCAAGCAGCTATACATTATATCATTCCTACATCTGAGAAATGACTAATGGTCTTTATTGCCGTAGAAGTTGATTTCTCTTTAAGCACTATGATGATGGCTGAACATTTTCTGAATCATACCATGATGACATACGTTCTGTATCTGCTTCACATGCTTAGTTACAACTATACAGATATGTGGAGGACATTTAAGGGATCTTTACTCAAGTGCCCGAAAACAAAGCATTTTTGTGTGGGTGGTTTATCTTTCTACCAGTATAAAGAAGAGGGATTCAGTCAGGGTGTCTGACTCAGAGTGGATGACACCCAGAGAGGGAAAGAGGAGTTCAGAAGTGTCAGAGTGTCTGAAGCTTCAGTGTGAAGGGGGGTGAGAGAGGTACTTATAGAGAGGAGAAAAGCATGCCCTGTTCATACAGTCAACAAGCCAGACAGACACACAGAGCTGTACCAGACATGTGAGATGAGGAGAAGTCATCAAACAGCCTGGCTATATTTGCCCTCTCGTCTCGGGTCTGCTGGAAGTTTGTGGATGTCTAGTTGTTTGCTTTGCCTGGTTAGCGCTCTTTTTAAAAGGTGACCGGCCTTCATGGATGAGTATGGAGGCCTCAGGGTGCCAGCCAGGAGCTACAGCCGCTTCTCCTGCAAGAAATTCAAATTGGTAAGAAACTAATGAGGAAGAGAGGGGAACACGTATTTCGCTTTGTAAGTGTTCATCAACTGTCAGGGTGTCTTCATTAGGGTTTTCCTTTGCAGTACTTGGTTTTGAAGCATCCCTGAAGTCATTGGACAAAACATGAAGTAAACCAATCACAGTGGAGATGAAAGTGTCTGTGTCCACCACAGATTTGAACTGAGGGGGGTGTTATGAGAGAAAGAGACTAAAGAGGAAGCTGGGTCAGCCTGAAATAGAAACGTCAGGGTTAGCCAGATCTCCAGGAGCAGCCGGGATTTATTTTAGAAGCCCTCAAAAAGAGAGAAAGTCACAGTGAAAGACACTGTGACTTTCAACACATTAAAGAAAGCCTTCTGTTAGGATTTGGTCTCATAAAGTCCTGGATGAATGAAACATGGTCAGCGGACGTGGCTCTACACTTTGTTCAAAAGTAGATATCCCCTTGGAATGGTAGAAGAAAGCACTGCCATCAGAGCGTGTCTTCTGAAGACTCAGCACTCGGTTCAGTGCCATTACCTGAGTTATAACGAGAGCTGTTTTAGGTCCTGAATGTTTCTCGTGAGAGATAGCGGCTCAGGTCCTGCTGTGTTCCCTTTATAGTTCTAGCTCATGTCGGCAGATTAGTTCATAATGGCGTGTTAAGTGCAGCGCTTTTCAGGTTGCCTACTGAACCCTGAAAGTAATGCGGCTAATAGTCCTGAAGTTATCAACATAATTGTTTCTGGAAGGCTGTGTGTCGTCAACGTAATGTGAGAACTGTGCTTCAATGGACGGACCTGAGGTGTAGTGTGTTACTCTTGTCATGTTAAAACGTGTTGCTGCTTGGTTTGTGATTTTCATTCTTGAAGTTCAGAGGGAAGATTTAATGGTCGAGAGGTTGAGACAAAGTCATTCTCTAAGTTATGAAACACTTTCAAAACCCGCGGGGTGAATTTTAAATGCACCCCATTATCATTTATGTTATTCATTTATGTTTTTGTAATTTTAATTAATTCACCTACATTCACTGCTTAAGTGGTCATCAGGTTGCAAATACTTTCAGTTCCTCTAGGATCTCATAGTCTTAATTGTATTCCAAACAGACTCAATTGTGATGAAGTTAAGCAAGCATTCTTACATTTTACCATCTTTTTATAAAAGGGCAATATTTACAGAGTGAAGGGATTCTAAAACCTAAAGGGCATTTTCAATTTCCACCAACAACTCCCTTGTGTACGTCCATGCCAACATCACAGCAGTGTTTGCTTAGCAAGCATTGAACAAGTAAGTGTCAGTGCAAACAACTTCAGAGATGAAAGAGTGAAGTAAAACCTGCGAGACACAGTGAAAGTTACTCATACAAACATGGCCACAAGAAACACAAAACCACATCTGCTTCCCTCCTCCTCCTCCTTCATCATGGTACATCGTGACTTAACTCACGACTCTGCAGTTGAGCCATCGGGCCAAAAACAGAAAGTCAAGGACACTCTCTCAGTGTGATGCCCTTGCTGCCCTCTGCCTCCCCCCGCCCAGCTGACCCAGCTCTGCGGGGATGGCCTCTATGCGTCATTCCCTTCTGTAGGCATCGCACACCAGCTCGGTGACTCAGCAAGCAGAGGCAGCGGGGATGCTGGATGTGAGGCAGATTTGTGTGTTATTGTGCGAGAGAAAAAGACGCAGCTGTCTGAACCGGTGACTCATCGCTGCTTGTCACACGCTTTGAAGAGCTGACTCTGTATCATTTCAGAAGGTTTAAATTGGATGTGATTATGTGAAACATGCACATGGACACATGCTTTCATACATTAGTGACAGAGCATGGTTGGTTGTTTACAAGTCTTCGTTTTCGGTAGTTGCTAATCTGAGTTCAGTGGAAAGTCATGATGTTATTTTCTGTACTGTAACATGTGACGGGGTCAGAGTGGTTATGCAGGCTATTCTTTATTAGTTTATTTTGATGGGTGTGAACAGCATCTGCTTTTTATCTTATTGTCATGCTTTCATTTCAAATGTCTTGGAGTTCTGAACATATAGAAATTGTGCAAATGTTCAAATACTTTCAGACCACACTATTATTAGTCTTTGTTAAAACAAAAAATTCCCAGATTTAGTTTGTGAAGGTAATAAATTACACAGTATGGAGGTCAATAGACCAGATCGGCCACAACTGACATTTTCCATAAGGCCCTGACAGTGTGAATGAGTCAGTGTCATGTTTCTTTCTCTGGTGACAGTAATGTCCCTGACATGAATTTACAGCTCCTAAAAAAGACCCTAAATCCTGAGAGGAGAGGAGAGGAGAGGGATTACTGGGAGTTTCTGGGAGTTTCTGGTAATGGAGGGATTTTCCCTCCTCGAAAATGTATCTTTTGAACATCCGAGTTGTTGATAGGGGATTTTGGCATTCTGTAAGGCACTGTTACGGGTAATCAATCAGTGACTGAAACCAATCTCAGAATACATTGAGGCAAATGCAGGAAACACTCTTGACAGGTTGTGGTTGAGGGCTTACTATTAGACAGAGAGGAACGGCAATCCAGTCCTCAGACCTGGTACTTTGGTACTTCAATTTTGTATTTTGAGCAGTAGTCGGGGAAACGCACCACAAAGTACCACGTTACAGTAATGGGATTGCATTTGTCTGTAAAGCAGTATTTCACCGGTTACTGTTAGTTCAGCAGTAAATACATTACAGTTACTAAGCGCAAAATGATTTTGTGACTTGAGTTACTATAAGCTCTTCAACTATTTGCAATGGGAGGACAGTCAAATAAATCAAACGACCCTTTTCGCTTGCGCTACACTCGCAGGTTCATGGAAAAGGAGACGGAGTAAAATGGCATAGTTGCATGGCAGAGATAAACAGGCTTGTTGCAGCATACATCACAGAGGAAATGTTGCCCGTTTCAATGGTGGAATCGCCATCTTTCCGAAACATATTCAGCGAGATACAGGCAACAGCCGGCCGCCATCAGACAGGAACACTTTTGCTAGCTACCTGAAAGATATCTTTTCCATTTATCAAAATTAGCCAACTTTAGGCCGTTGTGGCATTTCAAACAGTTGCCTTTACACAGGCAGCCATTGAAGATTTGAGCATAGAGAAAAAACAATCTAGACTTAGCAATGAGTCCTGTAATATATAAGGAAACGTATAATCGCAGAATAAGCTATGATTGAATCCGACATTTTGTTCAATGTGAACTTGTGATATTTGACACGCTTTGATACTTGGTGCTCCATACGTGTTTCATTTGGCCCCTTTCTACTTATCATGCACTGTGTTGTGGGATAATACATTGACTAGTTGATCTGAACACCACCCTCCACTCAATTATTTTAATGGTCACATCATTAGAATATTGATTAATCAGTGCCTCCCTGTGTTGTAGAGGCTGGAGTTATTGTCACCTAATTATTGTCTGATAGATATTGAGTCAAAGCTCCTCTTCACTAACCATGCAGCTTATTAAAACGCCTCTCAGATCAGCCTGCTTCTCATCAGCCTGCACCTTATCCTTCTCTCTTTCTGTGGCCTTGCAAGCAATTTTCAGATCACAGAAGCTTTAATAAAGGTGCGCTTAAGCACACATGATTCGGATTAATGCATGGTGTCTTTTTTTTAGGTTTAACTAATCGCCAAGGTCCTTGATTTACAGAGATTGGAAAGATATTGTTGCACTTGTGTTTACAGTTGAATGGACGTCGGTGTTATGTATCATTGGGGATGGTAACATTAGTTATAGTCACATTCATTTTTTTTTCACTTATGAGGCTTCTTCCTGTGGCTTGAGTTTGCCCCATTTACATTTTTGTTATATTATTATTATAAACAAATCAAGTTAAATAAGGATAGATTAAGGTTGGCTGTTCGATCATTTATGTTTTTGGAAAGACAAGAGGGCAGAAGAACTCGACACACAGCTCTGACACATTAGGCCTTATACAGCTGCTGTGGCTAACGTGGTCGCTAACAGTTGCCTTCAAGAAGACACATCAAGAAGTAACAGTGGTGAGCTTCTGGTAAACTTGCCATTAGAAAAACCAATGTTCACTTTCCTTTTATATCTGTTCAAGTCTCAACCAAGTCCTGAGAAAATGTGTCTCCTTCCAGATACACAAAATGTGTTTTGAAAAGTTTAATTCTGTTGTGACTTGCCCACTTCCCCTTTTTCCTTATTCCATTTACAACCTAAAATTGCCCCCCCCCCCTGCATGACCTCAGGCTGTTCGCCCCCCTCTGGTGTCTATCTCTGACTGACATCTACCCATTTCACCTTGATTTTAATTACACTCCAACCCCTCAATTTACCTGCCGAAACTACTTCAAAGAAAGAATACACACAAAAGGCCCTGAACACAGCACTTCAGCACCTTCTTCTCTGTGACCAACTAGGAGTGTGAATCGATCCTAATCCTGTTGCTTGAAGGCCTTTAAGCCCTACGTCTCACTCAAGAGGATTTTTATAACTGTTCATTTATGTTTTGGTATGCAGCCAGTGCGATTTAAACATCGCTCCGAGGCTCTTTGAGTCTAATGTGTGGTCGTGTACTCTCATAAACCTTTTGCATTTAAGCTTGTGTGTACAGAGGAGTACATATGTGTGCGTGCGGCTTTGAAGTGCGCACACCTGTTGTAAGCCATCATGAAAGCAGTGATTCATCCGATGAGTAGCATGGCAGAAAAGTTCCGGGTCTGTTTACAGTGCAAACACAAAGAAACAAGGGGTCACGGCCGTGTCACACACCTCTCCATGCACGCAGTGTGTCCAAGTTTGTGCTAAGGTTTGACCTTAACAATGCCGTGCACTCATTCAGTAATAACCAGTGCTCTCGAATTTCCCAGTAAGTTTATATGCACTCTTGAAACCAGGTTCTTAAGAGTAATTAGGTATAAAGTGTATTTGCAACCTGATAACCTGATTTAAAATGTGCTCTGTATGCAGCAGGTCAATAATCATGATTTTTCCCCCACCCTCAACCTTATTTATATTGTAAGTAAATAATGTAGTTATGTTTCAGCCTTAATGGGCAATAATCTTAGAATTAGACGTTTTAAATTCAAACAGATTGTACTGTTCCGTTTAACTCTGCTGCTGAATATTTCCACCATACGAATGCATCACTATCATCAACTGTATACAATAAGTCTCCTTGATGCCACCGTCTGGACTGTGGAATTTGATTTGAAACCCTCTGTGTTTTTTTTTCTACTAGATTTAACTCTCATGAATTGAAAACACAATCTAAAAGGGTTAATATTGTAAACTGGACAACATTTTGTGGCAGTGACCTATCAATCAAAAGAAGCTCCGCCCTAAAGCATGTGCTGCTTTATTGTCTATTGTACTCTAAATGGGCACATTATCTAAAACATGTAGAACATGCTGTATTGTGTTAGACTTCAAACTAGTCATTGAGACCAAAAATCGTTTATAAATGTGCTATATAAATAAAACTTGATTTGATTTGATTAAACTCGTCAGTGAAATATGAATGGAGGTAAAAGATTTAGTGACAACCAGTGCTTTAGCTTTTAGAAATAATGCAGATTTAAGGCTCTTACATTTTTCAGACCCAGGAGGTACTGGAGACCAGTGGTTCTCAACTGGTGGGTCGCGACCCAAAAGTGGGTCACGGACCCGTTTCGAGTGGGTCGCGGATGTGTGAGTGAAGAAAAAAAAATTGGGATTTTTTTTGGAATTTTCTTTCTTTTTTTGCGAAAAAATCTAACTTTTATTTTGAAGGTCCGATTTTCTAATGCTGTGCATGCAGTCGGCGTTGGACTGGAAGTACCACGGACCATAAACGGTTTTGAAAACTTCTGTCACGTAGTGATCATCTTCTCAATAAAATATATTTTCTGATGTTTTTTTCAAGTCTTCTGGCCAATCAGAATCAAGATTGTTGCCGGAAGTCCCCACGGAGAATAACTTTGCGGGAGAACTCTTCTTTATACATCCATGGGTACAACTTCAGATAAAAATGAACACATAATGAAATATGACCCCCGGTTTGATGATTGACAGGTCACAGAACAATGGGAGCTATCTACCCTTACCCACAATTTGAAGTAAGTCACACAGACTATCTCCTCTTTACTCTTCTCGCAACAAGATGTCAGAACAAAGTAAAAAACAAACAATGGCATAAAATATTATTAATATGTCGGGTAGTAATACATTTATTTATTTTCTTCTCAGAGTGTAGCAGAATGCATAGTTTATGTTAGTAAATCTAAAAATCTCCTTTCTAAAAAGCATGTGTGCCTTTTTATATAGTTCAGCTTTGATTCCATCATCTCATTAAACCTTTTTTAAAAGCATACTTTAGTTCTGTGAAGGGATATAAGGGATATATGCACTGTACTTCACTTGAATTAATATTGTATGCTGAAAAGCGTATATATTACAACACGATTTTTTGTTGAATAGATTTCAGTGCTTCAAAATGTTGGGTCGCGATGTATTGACCAAGTAAAAAGTGGGTCCCGAGGCCTGACCACTGCTGTAGACGGTAGAAGCGATACATTCCCCCAATACAGATGGTTCAATGCTTGTAAAAAGGGTGACATTTAGCTTGAACATTTGAAGCAGTAGACTACTACAGAACAGAAATAATCTGAAACATATATAATGTGTTTTTACTGTATTTATTCCTAAAAAGTCTTTTAATTTGTTTTGTAAAGCACTTTCAATTGTCGCGTACAGAAAAGTGCTATATAAATAAACTTGCCTTGCCTTGCCTTGAAACATACTTGAGTGTCTCTTCTCTGTCATCTTTTTCACCTGACTGGCAACACAGCTTTTGGGTTTGTGTGAAACCCAGAGTAAGACCTACTGTAGAGAGAGAGATGTCTTAATATAGCCGAGCTGTCAGACATGTTTCAGATCCCTGGGGGGGGGGAAGTGTTCTGAAGTTACTCCTGTTTAACAGACTATGCCATTTACAGACAAGCCTGACAGTATTGCAAATCAGGACGGTACACCAATGCTTTTATTGTGCCAAAAAAATTCAGTTTCTCAAAAATAAACAACTTTTTATTAGGAATAATGTTCTGTGCAACTTGACATCAACTTTTCTATGCCTCTTATTTTTAGCTCACCAGAAATAGAGACTCACTTCTCTTGAGGAGAGAGAGTAAAAAAGAGAGAGTTTGGCGACTAATTATCAAGGCAGCTATTCAGATTATTCAGATGCTTGCTCTGCCCCCCCGCCTCTCCTCCCCCCAGGCAGTGAAGGGTCTTTTCTGTCCCCAGAGAGTGATGTCAGCATGGCCCATTGAAAACAGCCGCCGTGGCTGCGAGATGAATGCCCTGGCTGAGCACAATGGCCCCAATTTGAATACCACGCGGATATATGCCAGATCGGAGCCCCAACAAAAGAAAGAGGGCTACTCTGCTCCCATTCAACCATGTTGTTATTTTATTAGAGTCGTAAACTTGCTTCAACCATTTATACCTTTTGTAGTTTTCAAGTGTTTATGGAGTTTGAAACACGTGGATGAGCTGACAGGGTCGCCCCCGATTTTGGACTGGATTTTATGTTTGTTGGCTGATAACTGAACGGCGTGGTTGTGTTTGTGTCTCAACGCAGATCTACACGGACTGGGCCAACCACTACCTTGCCAAGTCAGGAAACAAGCGTCTGATCAAGGACCTGCAAACAGACGTCGCAGATGGAGTGCTGCTGGCTGAGATCATCCAGGTCGTAGGTAAGGAAAACACACTTCTGATCGCACAATCTGCAAAAAGGAAAATAAGCTCCGATCACGTGCTTGCTAAAGAAAAAAGTCAAACATGCTGTCAGCTACTTTTAGAGCTTTGACTGACCTTAACCAAACAAATAGCTTAATCTCTTCCAAAACAAGGGGCATCACCATCCAATAACCAGCAAGGTGAATCACTTTATTATGTATTATATGATGTAATAATGTCAGTTTGAATCATGTCAAGAGTACATTTCATCCTGCACCATTCAATATTTTACTTTCATCCAGCATTGATAAAGTTTGGACAAAACACTCAAATCAATATTTTTCAGGTTTGAAGTAGAGGAAGTAGAATTTTCTTTAGCTCCCAAAATGTTGTTATCTATTAAATTAAGCAAAGAAAAACTCACTTCGCCTAACATTAATGTGTGAGAAGAAAACAACTGCAAACAGGACATCATTTCTAAATATAAGAACAAGACAAAACTGCCCCATGAAGCCCATGAAAGTATACCTAAAAAAGCACATTTAGTAACCTGTAAGGTGTTTCCCGTATACGTATTAATCACAGTTCCTCTCTTATTTGTTCACACATATTAATCACATTTCTCAAAACCAAATAAAATCATTATCATTGTTACATCCTTGTGTTTTTAAAGACTCATGTGAACTAGGATGACCTGGTTTGGTTGTAATAGTGGGCTGTTCCTCCGTCTTTTTGACCCTCGTCTGTCTCATCATCGGTCCTGTCATTTTGTCTGGCCGTCCTCAGCCTGTCATTTCATGTGCCGACAGCTTTGAGGCTGAAGCATCCTGACACCAGCTGACCGGTTACTCAGCATGTCACTGACTGTCTGCTCTCAGCTCTAACCCTTCACTCTGACCCACATTTCTACTTCCTATGCCCTGTATGGCTTCATGGTGCACAGAGAGAAATCTCACTGTCATACTGTAGCTGTTGCATGTGATTCTATTTGGAGAGTTGAATGAAGCTTGACAGCCTCTCTTTCTCATACCGCAACGTTCATACTGGCTCCAGCTTTTTATCCTCATGATGGAAACTTAAATAATTCAGATTATTCTTTAACAACACTAACAGTCAATCCTGCACACATGGAGGTTGTCTTTGTCAAACTAAATGTAATCGCAGGCCACATTACAAAATGAGATGCATTGTGGGCGATGTAACCAATAATAAACGTATTATATTCTTTGCAAGCTCTTGCGGGCCACATCGAATGAAGTCGCGGGCCTTGATTCGACACCCCTGCTTTAGAGTAACCGAGCTTGTTGTAGTGGAATACAGGCTCTAAATACTCCCAGTGACTAGACCCACAAACTAAAAGTAGATTTAGTTGTGGTTATTTTTTAACTTTATAGAGGCCTTTTTACAGTGACCCTGATTCTTCTTTCACCTCAAAACAGTTCTTCCTCCTGAGAAGAGACTTCATTAAAACTGTAATTCAGTTTCATAAGTTTAAATGAAAGTACACTTCCTGAGTACCTGTCAAATGTTTCTGTATTTCTAGAAAATGAACTAATGAACTAAAAAAAAGTTCCCGGTGTCCGAAAGTGTCACAACATCATCCCCTCCATTCAGTACTTGTTGTATTCTCACAATATCAAGCTTACATACAGTATACAGTGTTTCCCCTAGGTTTACTGCTTTGGGGGGGTGCTGCCTGTCCTGAGCGGGGGGCTGATTAATGCATCAGTGTTTCTTAGGGTCAAAAACACTAAACTCACAACTTAAAATGAAAGTGTTTAGTTTATTTAATAAAAGAGCACATGTTCAATGTGAAAAGTGACAGTAGATATATCAGATTAGTTGCAATTTGGTGCTATATATACATATTGAAAAAACAATTAATAAAAAATAAAAAATTATAATTGTTTCTTTTTTTAAAACACCTTGCATTTCAGGGGGGGCGCGGGGCTCCGTTGGCGGGGCGCAGCGCCCCTCCAAGACAATGGTAGGGGAAACACTGAGTATATACTGTACTCTTGGACAGCTGATCATCGCTGCTCCTGCCCTGCTCTTAATTGAAAACAACACAAGCCAGAGGCATCCATTCCCCTGTTCCTCCTGCTGCCTCCTCTCCATTCGGAGAAAAGCTCACACCACATAAGCGCCGGTGAAACAGGAGCTGGCTGCTGCTGTGGAAAAGCCATACTGGGACCGGATATGGCACCACAGTAGCTATTGGACCAACTTACATCCAAGGTCAGGACTTTGGAAAAGGAACACCTTCAGATCAAGGAGATCAGTGCAGTTTGTTGAGCCCTCCTTGAGGGAACCGATCAGATTTGTGACCTTTAAAGATATTTAAGATTGGGATACTTTTTCTATCTTTTCAAAGAAGCCTTTATATGGTGTGGCTGCTGGCTTTGCATTAGTCAACCAGCCAACATGTTATTGTTATTGTGTTTAACATTTATGTTGGCATCATTTGTGTCTCAAAATCACACAGGAGCTATCCCTTGGGACAATGTGCAATTCATCAGGAAGCAGACAAATATTCTCAACATCAGTATTGTTTAATTAATGATCATGTTATGTATTTACACATTTATATTTGTAGGACATTTGATTTTACAAATATAGTAATGGCAATGACCAGTGTTTCTGGCCTGTAATTTTCCAACGAAAAGTTTTTTAAAGATCTTTTGACTGTATTGTTTTTATATCCTACGCCTTCAACCATTATTAAACCTAAATAAATGATTAATATAAATCAACATGATCAACGGAACATTTAAGAAACCCCTTAAATCTCAATCTCTACATGTATGGCAGCCATTCCATTCCAGTATCTGTTGAATTCCAACAGAGACATGTTGTCAGTAGTTTATAGAATAAAACTACAACATTCTCCTAAAACACAAACCTATACAAAATTAAACCAGAGAAACTGATAATGCTACAGTGGTCTCTTAATTTATTCCAGAGCTGTAGCTTAGTTCAAAGGGGTCACAATCCAAGTAGTTTTAGAACCACTGCCAAAGCCTGGTTGTGAGTGTCCATTGAGTCCAGTGTCAGCAGAACACATTAAAAGACCCATATTTATTCACCAGACACAAACAGGAGTATTTTCCCCAGGAGTAAGGTGGTGCAGTACAGGTCCTGAGGAGGAGCTGCACTGTGGGCCCCACTGTGCTGCTGGCACAGTTGTCAGCTGTGAGCTGATGATGGTGTCTCAGCTGCTGTGGGCTGGGCCTCTAATAGATGGGAGGAATCCCTGACAACACGCACACGCACACGCACACGCCCCCCTCTGAAAGGAAGCAGCACAGCACACATCTCGGTCGGGCCCCCAGTGGCCCTGTTCCCATTTGCTGTGACCAGATAGTGTTTCATGTCTCTGCGGGAGGGAAAGGAACACCTCTGCTCTCCTCACTCAGCCAGTAACTGTCTGGTACACACACTCAGGGATTTCCACTGGAAATAAAGAGAGGATTAAATCAACGCCTGAAAACTGTTTTCATTCTCCCTTTCTTCTATCTCTGTCTCTGCCTCCTCTGTCTCTCCTCAGCCAATGAGAAGATTGGCGATATCAATGGCTGTCCCAAGAGCCGGACTCAGATGGTAAGTGACCTTTTTTTAATGTTTTGGCAGAAAGTTGTGAAATGTACCTCTGTGTGACTTTCTGTGTGTTAACACGTCTTTGATGTCCCATCTCACCGGCCCATGTGGCTCTCGCTGGGAGCCGCTGTGCTAAAGCCACCGGTGAATAGTTAGTCCATTTATTTTTACTTTTGTGGTCTTGCGGGCTGCCGTCCGTGAAACCTCTGGCTCAGACTTCTGGCAGTTGGCTCTCAGTTGAAAGAGACGCAGGCTTTGGCTTCGGGGCCAGTTTTGCCTCATCTTATTACACTTGCAAAGGAGAGAGCTTTCCTCTCATCTCCAGGAGTGAAAGGAGGCAGGGAGCATCAGCGCTGGTGACAGAGAGGATGTTTACAGCCAGGTATGATGGGGTTCTGTCCTCAGACATTTAGGCAAATATCTAAGTGGGATTCCCTTTGTAACGCTGCTGGTGGCATTCAGGTATTTTTTTACAGTTTTGTGTTCTCTGTGGGAAATGAGCCCAGGGCAGGGCTGCCCTCCCCTGAATGTGAAGGGTCGTAAATTGGGCCAATGTGCCAGCTGAGGGGGCTATTTTTGGCCTCCAGCCAGACTACTGAAGCCTCCCAAAGCACCAGAGAGAGAGAGAGAAACACACACACACACACACACACACACACACACACACACCACACACACACACACACACACACACACACACACACACACACACACACACACACACACACACACACACACACACACACACACACAGTTAACAACTGAGGAGGAGGTGGAAGCACAGCTGATCATTTCCCCTTCATTGCAGAGATAGAAACATATTACTGTATTTCTTAATGTTTTGATGTTGGTATGTCTCTTTGTTCTGCCACTTATTAAATTGTGATGTGGATTTAATTATGTCTTACTGAGCTACTGAAAAGTACATCAGCCAAGATCTAAAATCCAACATACTATCCATATAGAGCTGGAGTGGCTACTACAAAGCACCAAGTCTGGCAGTCAGTAGAGATAGGTGATAATATATTAGCATAACATTGGTGATCCAGGATGACTGGTATCATAAAGCTGGTTATAAACTGGGCCGGTTAACTCTGTGTTTTCCCGTCTGGCTACCAGTGCATTAACATGAAAGAGCTAGCGTTTTGAAATGCTAAAGTGCATCATCAGAAACATAATTGAAGTACTTATTGGGATATAAGATATCCATGGAAACATTTGGTTATAGCAAAACCAAAACCTTAAATGGTTAAGAAAATAAGGCCAAGACTAAACAATAAATAGAGGAATTATCAAATACTATAGGTGGTTTGTAGAGTGCATATGTTTAGCTTTTTTCGCAGGTTATTAATAGAATAGTATACATAGTTAAGCACTAGACTGTTTCTTCCAAGCAGAGAAGAGAGGAGGAGAACATTAGCTAATACTTCATATGGTTTATTCAAATATATAACTTAAAGGGAGCTAATAAACAGAATGTGGTTAATCTTTCTGTTAAAAGACAACAGTCTTATATTAATAGGAATAAAGGAAAATTGGCTCGATTGAAATGCAGTTTTTTATTGCCATTGTTATTTTTAAGGGTCTAAAACTGTCCCAGAAAGTCGGAATCTGATACTACTGACCTATACTATTATATATCGCTCCTAATTTCTTGTCACTTTATTGTTAATTCAGCACATTTGTCCATATCAGGATCCTTTGTTTGTGATGGCTCAGCCTTTCCAGTGAGTTAATTGGTCAGTAGCAAGCTTTGTGATACCAGAAAACCTGAGTTAGATTCAAATTCACTATAGAGATTCATGCAGTAAGTCACATTTGAAAATAGCTCCCTCTCAACTTCCTGTCCCACTCACTATCAATTAGGCCTCTCCCATTAGTGCTGATTGTGCCCCCCAGTCGTCATGTAATTGAGCGTTTTGCACTCTTTGGTCTCAGTGGTCGGGGCGTCTCTGTGGTTTTGTTGTGCCATAATGAACATCCTGTGAACCCTCTCTCACATCCCGCCTGCTGTCATCTGCAAACACAGCAGCTTTATTTTAAAGACAGGAAAATTGTAGGATACCTCTGAGACAAATCAAAGTGGGTCTAAATATATCATCTCTGTCTGTGATTGTGTTCCCAGTGTTTATAGTTGGTGTGTCAGTCAAGACAGAAACAAAAACATTTTAAAAGTCTGCATTCAAGCAATTGAGTGGCTGTCAAATCTGCTTTTCTTTTTGCTTGGATAAACTCAGATGTTGCCGTGTGTGTGTGTGAGTATTTTTGGATCACTGCGTATAATCTCTGAAGGTTTGTCAGCTTTAAAGCAAACTCTGACGCACTCAAGCAGTGCGAAGGGCAGGTGCAACCGCAGTCATTATGCAAATGTCTGCTGTGTGTGTTGTTGTAATGTCAACACAAACACACACACACAGGTCCTGAGAGTTTACTTGGCAGCTAGGGTGGAGGAGTATGAGAGCCCACTTATACTGCACTTGATTTCATTGCATTGAAACCCAAAAAGCTTCCAAAGCTGCTGCCAATTACCGCCACTTAACTTAACCTCCTTCTCTAAACGAATAAACATGGTAATAAGCCCGTCAGTGGAATAAACTGTAGCACTCTCACCTCGCTCTCACGCTAGCTGATTAGCATGCTGGCTATCTAAGCCTGAAAGAGAAGCTGTTTTTACAACTGTCACATCGTCGTTAAACGGACCCCGGTCGTCGGGTCGTTCCTCTGCCACCCAGTCGGCCTCTGTGTTTGTTTGTGTGTCTGTGCGAGTGTTGGTAGAGACCAGAGCGAGGGTGTTGATCTGACACTGAGCTGTTAAACCACACAGGATGCCACGCACACAACAAGGCACACAGACAAACACACACGGTGTCTCATCCAAGCATCCCATCTTAAAGCTACAGCTTCTGGAATTGACTAGATTTCACCTGCTACGAGCTGGGAAATAAAACAAAGCTAAACAAGGAATGGATTTATCAGCCAAACATTTCATCACTCTCATTTCATTCAGGGCTTTTAACATTCTGGTGAGAGATTCATGTAATTAATTTACTTCAGACACGATGGACCATCTTTGAGTAGAATGTACAGTGACTAGTTCATTATCCAAAGCTATTGGCACATATTGTGCCAGGAACCTATTCCCTCAAAAGTTGATTTTTCTTTTAATTGGATTTACCAACACTGTCATCACCACAAATGATATACCTCCATTGCATGAGGATTGAAGGCACATGTAACTTCAAAAAGTTAAAGACAAAATGTTATGTTAGGTTCATGTATGTTGATTTGAAAGGTACTCACCATCGCATTTAGCCCAGATTACATTTTGGACACTTGTGATGTACACATACTGCATATATGTACATATTCATGAATAAGCCATGCTTTAGGCCACATGTGTCAAACTCAAGGCTTGGGGGCCAAATCAGGCCCGTGGTGGATTTAGTTTCGGCCCGCAGGATAATTTCTAATTACTATTAGATCTGGCCCGCCGGTATATTGCACGCACACCTTCACTCAATCCTGAGGATTTCCCCAAACATTGATGAACTTGTATCCACGATGAGATGCCAAGTATCTGCTTGAACTAGCATCACAGAGCAGCAAACTGAGTTTCAATGGATGTTTTCTTTTGCACTTTTTCTCTCACGACAACAGGGCATGTTTGGTTTTTTCTTTGAGGGAAATTGTTTTTTTGAAGCTGTTGTTGGCCTGTGGAAAAATGTAATCATACGAAATGACTGAGGAAAAGCTGCAGATAGAGCCATAAGAAATGAATGCAACTGATTATTTAATGTTGTTTTTATATCATTTAAGCTTTGTTAGTTCCAGGTTTAATGTGCAATAAGTTCATTTCAATAAGTTTTGCAATAAACATTGAACCAGTCCGGCCCTCGACTAGTACCCATTTTTTTTATTTTGGCCCACTGTGTATTTGAGTTTGACACCCCTGCTTTAGGCTATACCGTACTACACTTATGGATATTGAGGAAGAAAGAGATATACTTATTCAAGCTCACTTATTGCTCTATTCATATTTTGTTTGCTGGATTGGTTTATTTTCCAATGTTTCTACTGCTGTTGCAAAGAAAAAGTGGTGAGGTGAATGTGCTGGATTGATAGATCGCCACACAGGTAGAAACCAGCAGGACCAGGTGTGTAATGGGCTTGATGAAAAACAGGCTTAAGAAATCATCATTAGCCACAGTGGATTATAAATAAGCAAACAGCTCTTTCACTTCATGTCAGGCTCTATCTTCTCTTATTTCGTGTTTGTGTGTTGAACTGGCCTGACAATAGAGCTTTCCTTTACAGTTCATTATGTTCTTTCACCTTTTGGCGCTGTGCCACACAGTTTCAACCCGATTGAAACTCAGTATTCAATCTTTTTAGTTTCGTTAAGTAGTCGTTTTAGAGACACAGCTTCAGACCGGTTTGAACACGGTTGCTTCTTCGATGCAGAATCATTTTAGTGGTTTTGTAGATGAGGAGATTAATGCAGGTAAGCGGGACAATCATTTATTAATTATTCAGCGGTCTGGTAAATGTTTGATCAGAGGGAGTGGTACTTTTCTGTGTGTATGTGTCAAAGAGAAAAGTCCCCAACTGTGTCAGCTGGTCAGCTCAGTGATCACATGACCAACTGCAAACAACAGAGCAATCACAGTAACTGTTTCTAAGCAACCAAATATACCAAACCCTCAATCTTAATGTCGGAGGGCGCAGACTTTTATTTGCACATACAGTACAAGACGTTTGTTTTCCTCATTAAGGCTGCTGTACCCTCGGGCAAGAAAGACATACATTAGGTGGACAAAATATCACAAACACTCATGAACTAATAAAACAGCCCTGCAACAGAAGCTACCGCTGTGAAGCATGTCTTCATTTTTTTCACTAGACTATAATCACATGTTGCACAAAAACGTTTTTGTTTTTATCCGCCCTTGTAAACCCACAGACATACTGTGTTGCATAAGTTAATGCACGTGTTGCGACAACAGTAAGTCCAATCATTGATGATATCACACAAGAGTCTGTAAGATATACAAGACAGTAATCCAGAAACCTAAAACTTGAAACATGAAAACAACTAATTAAATCAGCTATGCTTTAATTATTCTGCTCACAGTACAGCAGGGACATGTTGATGTAGCCAGAGGACTTTTTTGTTTGTATTTGTTAACGCAGATAGTGTCAGCCTGAGGGTAATGAGGAATCAACAGCTTAAAAGTGATAATAAATCTTATGAGAAGATAACAAAAAGACACATTTTTAAATATGCTTAATTAAATGGGAGAGCACAGTGTGATTACAGACATGAATAAGCACAACAGCAAGTCTATAACCATTTCCAGAAGCAAAAGACTGAAAATGCTGCCTGACGTGAAGTGTGTGACTTTGCATCACGATGTGTGCCTCATACTGTAGCTGCTGCCTCACTTTTTATCAATAAGCTGTGAAAGCCAACACTTCCCTGAGGTGTTAAAACCTCTGCATACATTTTTTAAAGTCAAGACAGAGAATTATTGAGGCAGATGTCAAAGTTTAGCAGGTGAGCTGGGAGCTGTAATGTGTGAAACCTCCTGACGGCAAAACTATGTGTGGGCAGGTACCGATATAACCGCACTGTCATACACACACATGAACACATACTGACAACACGCTGTCTCACTGACATGTTACAGGATCAGAATCCAACAGTCAGACAGACAAATGCTCGAGCGCTTTCGGCTATGTAGCTGCTGTCGTCATGTGAAAATTGCAAGGTATAAACCAGTAATACCATTTAAAGGCATATGAGTCCCGGTGCGTATTGAACATTTGTGTTGGTGTGGTTCAAAAACGGCTTAACACTTACAGTCAAATTCAGAGTTTTTGACCTACCACAGAAAACCTTGTTTTGGTTTATGTTGAGACTTTCCTTCCCTTGATTCTCCTAATGCTGCCTCTGGGGCTTTGTCAGTCTATCAAGCTAAATGTTTGTGTAATTTAATGTATACAATAATTTGCTTAGGATCCACAACTTTGGTTCATCAATACCGGCTTCAGTATCAGCCTTCAAAAGAACCTAACAGTCAAATCCTGCTTCAGACACGTCACACTCTCACACACACTCCCTCCCCCTGCCTCTCCGTCTCTCACACACACACTCAACGTTAGCATCCCTGTGCTGGGGAGAAGTGTTTGTTCAGAGGGCTGTCGTCTGGCCACCTCCGAGCCGCTGCCGGAGCAGAGCAGGAGGTGAAGGTGGCCTGGGTGGAGGTGTGAGGCCGGGCGGAGCGTCACACTGCAGGAACACATCTCTCAGCCAGGCAGGTAGGCGCTGCCGGCGGTGTCTTTCAGCGATTCAGAGGGTGTGTTGAGGGTTTCTCTCCGGGATTCTTTAGATGTATTTTTGTTCTGATTATCAGAAGGGTTTGAGCAGAGAATGATATCGTCTTTAGTGTTATCTTGATTTGGTAGTTTTTACTGCATGTGTGTGTGCTAGAGTGGGTCGTTTTGAGCATATTGTATAACATAACTTGAGTATGTTTTCAGTTATACATCAGCCTTTTGATTAAGTTTGTGGAGAACAGAAGACGAATGAGTCCAAAAATGGGACATTAGAAACAAAATCTTCTGGGTTATGTTCAGTAACTCTGCGACTGACAATCTCTATCATTGTTGATTATTTGTATCAGTTTATTAGTAAGTGTTGTTTCAATAATTAGCTTAGACGTAATGACTAAGGGCTTAAAGATAAATCCAAAGATATGTTGTAAATAATGCTAACAAGCCCATCACATAATACTGGGACCCAAACTGACATGTTTAACTAGCATCTTTTTAGTTAGTAAGAAATAATATACTTGCATTTAAGACATTTAAATGGCAAATCATTCTCATTTTTACTTGTTAATGACTTTGTAGAATATCAAGCCAATTTGCTGTATGATCGTTAATACATTTTCTGTTGATCAGGTATGGCTTGATAAGTATAACAATGGCGGTGTTGGCCTTTTAGCATTTAGAAGTGACATGAAACGAATGGATATAAGGGGTTGACATACATTAAAGGTCTGATTTGGATTCATACTGGGGATGTCGCAATTAATTGTAAAGCATTTGAAATCTACAGTCCAGACTGACTCCCTACAGAAATGTGACCTTTAATAAATGCTATGGAAGGTATTGAACATCACAGACTGATCACTGGTACACAGCAATGAAAGAATAATCAAGGGAGGACTTATTTATGATCCCATTGTAGATGAAGGGATTCGTCTCCTGATATAGTTAATCTGGCTTCTCTAGGCTCTGCAGATTTTAAATAGCGGGACGTTTCAGTATGGATACCCCCGGAGAGGCTTGGGAGCATCTCAGCAGGATGGGCCTGGCATTTGTGATGGGGGATCTTAATGATGTGTATTTTCTGCTGCTATTTACACTCTAACTTTACCGGGGAATTTGGCACAGTTGGGGAGCGGTTCAGTCTCTTAAATAAAGTTTAAGCCTGTGGTATTTCAGAGAGTCTCTGGGTATGCCGATGGGGTTAGTGGGGTATTTCGGCGAGGTTTATTTTTAAAGAGTCTGTGGTATTCAGAGAGGACGATGGTTTGCATTCCTACTGTTACTATGTTTTCTGCTGCATCACCTCCAAGGGCAGCATATGTCAGCCCCTCTCACAGCTGTTTCTGGGGTCAGAGGTCACGGAAATGACAGCAGGGCCAGCACTGCGGTATCAGCTAAATACGCACAATTCTCTTCACACACTAACTCAGAGAGACATTGAGTTTAAACCAGGAGGAGAAGTAATCGGGATTGTATTGATTAATAACAATGTGGTACAATAGTAACCCCCATAGATAATGCAACACGTAGTAACTAAGCAACATTAGGCAAATACAAGAAGTGGTAATGGTGGTTCAGGGTGTTGATGAAACTGCAGTATGACAGAATTTAGGGATGAGATGGTGGATTAGCAACTGGTTAGCAACATAATATACAGTACAACCATTATTGATATGGTAAAGGGTGTAGCCCAGTGACCACCAACTGGCGGCCCGCGGGCCACATCCGGCCCGCCAGACATTCTCATCCGGCCCGCACGACGGGGGTGACTGTGGCGTTGGCTGAGTGGTTACTGCGTTCGCCTCCCACCCATTTTTATTTTTTAGAACGTCGTGAGTAAGGTGCAGTACCGGAGTCCAACAGAGAGGCAGCAGCTGCGGGACAGTAGACTGCGTACTGCGAAACCTTCCCTGCCTTCAAGAAGAAGTGACCCTTCGTTGTGAAGAGTCTGCTTTGTGCGCTCCGCAACAGTAGCCTCGCTGCGACGGAGTCCAACAGAGGCAGGAGCTGCGGGACAGTAGCCTAGAAGCAGGGTTGGGTTGTAACCATAGACTGGTTGTAACGGAATACATGTAACGGCGTTACGCAGAATATAAAAATCAAGTAGGCTAACTGTATTCAGCTGGCGTTACATTTCAAAAACGAGTAATCTGATTACAGTTACTTTCGTAAACCTGAAGTGAATACATTTTGGAATACTTATTGGAATTATTGGTGGAAAAGTTTCCTCACAAAATGTAATATTCATTACCGGCAGAACTGTGTGCACACTGCACAGCGCTGCAGCATGTCTGTGAGCGAGAGAGAGGTGCAGCTTGTCTGAGGCCCCGCCCCCGCACGCAGTGAGAGAGAGATCTCTTTTAAAATATATTGAAGTTAGAAACGGAGATGGTTAGATAAAATGTGCAAGATAACGTTTATGTAGCATTTCTTTATTGTCGAAATTATGACATTTCATAACTATCAAATCAAAGTGAATGGCCTGCTGCTGCTGAATGCATGGGGCAAGTGACTGGAACAAGTTTTAAAAGTTATTACATCATTTCAGATAATAAATTAAAGGTCCGCTGCAGTACCTGAGCGTGCTCCACTAGCAAGCATTGTGGACTATATCAAAATCACTGGCCCGCGATTGTGTCTATTGGATACATTTTGGCCCTTGGACAAATGTAGTTGGTGATCCCTGCGCTATGTGTTCGTGTTGTGGTAATGGATAGAAGTAACAGCATTTGAGTCGTAAATGTGGATAATAGAGTTGTGGTAGTTGGTCGGTTTTATTGTGGTTGTGAGTGTAACTAATTGCAGTGTTGGAAGAAGTGCTCAGATCCTGTAAATGTACAAATACTATGGTCTTAAAATACTCCATTACAAGTATAAGTTGTAATTTCTAAATTCTACCTAAATATAAAAAAATATTAACATGAAAATATACTTGAAGTACAAAAAGTAAAAGTACTCATGCAGCTCAATGATCCGTGTTCAGAACAATATAGATTACAAAAGTAATGTCGCCTAAATGTAGTTCAAGTATGAAAAGTACACGTCCTTGTTATGCAGAATTGTTATCTTCACAGTATTTAATTATGATGGTTATAATATTATCCTATTTTTATATATCTAAGAGCATTTTTGTATTGTGGTTGGTCAAATACTAGGGGAGGAATATAAATGTGTAGCTTACTGCATCAAACCATATCAGCATATAAGTGTAATCATGTGTACAAAGTAACTGGTAACTTTGAGTGTTAAAATAAATGTAGTGGAGTAAAAAGCACGAGTTTCACCTCAAGTAAAGGTATAAAGTATCATTAAATGGTAATACTTTCCACCACTGCTAATAGTAATACGTGGAGCAGATTGATGCTGATAAAGATATGTTAGCTGTAACCAATAGTAACTGCAGTCTTATTATATAGTGGTACAGGGTGTTAATAATAGATGTATGTTCTTTCTTATACCCTTCTACAGTTATGATTTTACACTCCCTCTTCGACTCTCTATTCTCTTAGTGCAAGTTTAATTCATTTGCCAAGAAATAACCAAAACCCACAATAACAAAGTTAAAGATACATTTGACCGATAGCAGAATATTATTTTTCTTTCTTACAGGTTTTATATCAATGTGGCAATAGTTAGTAGAGTTTTTTGGCTGTGATAATCGTGCAGTGAAAATCTGATATTGTGACAGCTCTGTGTGTTATGGTTGTCGATGTTACTAACTGTGACATGCTAGTCTGTGGAAGTCAATTGAAATGAATAAAAGTATGTTTATCATCAGTATGGATATTCGATGTATCCCGTATTTGAATAGAGGGGATGTGAAGGAGCTTTTTACTTCCGCTGCTCACCTCACAGTCGGATACTACAGAGGGAGCTGTAGGTCAGGCTATATTTAGTCGGTGCATATTAAGTGTAATCATGTCATTAATCTTAAGTGAGCGGGACCCTCCCGGTTGCAGCCCACACCCAGCCTCATTGACAAAGCACACAGTTCATATATATTTAAGTTTACCTGCAGTATCACTGTTCTATATCTGTACTCCCTTGGCTGGGAGATTATATTGTACTTTCACAACAGGTGTGTTGTAAGTATATTACATGGAGGTAGATTGGCCTCTGTGTGTTATAAACCCACTCTCACTGGTAATAAATGTCATGCTAAACGAGATTTAACACCTCTTTAACCTTTGTGCATATTGTAAAATGCTTTAAAATCAATTTCGCAGTCAATTCTTCAGTAAATTGACTTGCCAAGAGCACCAGCTAACATTTAAAGACATGGCAGTGCCATATTGATATATTTTGCGCTGTACCTGCTGTGTTTGCTCATTGGAAACAACAGTTGGTAAACTTTGATCGCACCATCATTAATCTGCAGTGACTCTGCCTGATTACTTGTTTTATGTGCTATACTTTGTGTGCACACTCGCTGTATAAAAGTTCACATGGGCTCTAAACAAGGCCTGTCTGCCTATCAAATCCTCTCGCACTGCAGTGACAGCTCAGCAGTCTGGGCTCAGGTTGCCAAGGCTGCTGTCATAGCAACTGTGTCGGTATTGATGGTTTGCCTCTCTTGCTGCACTGCTGATAAAACTGCCTGTGTTTTGAATATGTCACCATGTGGTCAATATTGCATTTTGAGCTTTCCAAAACACAATATGAATAGTCAGTCACTACAGTGTAACACTTTCATACACCTCTCCAGCAGTGGCATGTCAGTTTATGTCTGTCAGAAAGGGTATGTTTTGGGTATCATTGTTTGTTCCACAGTCTGATTTCTTGAAAACTAGTTAACAAATGTTGATTTAGTTTGATAAAAAAAAACGTATTTCTCTACACATCTCATAACATATATCACATACCATTTGTAACAGGCTATAGCTGCCAACTATTTGAGACATCTTCTGAATCTGTTACAACAACATGATACATTTCATTTGTCATAAGTCTGACTCACTTCAGCTCATCCTTTTACAAATATTCCTAACCGAGAATTATACATTCTCCACAAACTATGGCAACTATCCGTCAATCACGATTGTCTGTTATGTGCATTTTCATGCAGATCAAGCATTTTGTATTATTAAAATAATAATAAATTACTCGATATTGAAACATGTATTGATCTGTATTTAATTTTCAGCACATCTTTTTTGAAAATGTAAATGCATTAGAATATTTTGTGCCGTCAGCTTTCCTTTAAAAGCAGACTTGTAGTTGCCATTACGCTCTCAGGAGAAGCGTGCAGACGATAGACCAGCACGCTTACTCACATTATACCAATATGCAAATTTGAATGGAAATGTGCAGGGTGCCGTGTCTTACAGCTGTGTCTCTCTGTCCAGATTGAGAACATCGATGCCTGCCTCAGTTTCCTGGCAGCCAAAGGAGTCAACATCCAGGGTCTGTCTTCAGAGGGTAAGCAGGACTTTCACCGGAAGAACAGTCAGACACCAACCTGGGCTAATAAACAAATGCCCTTCCTGCTATGGAAACAAAAGATAAATGGCAACTTAAAACATGAATGCATTTTTATTGGCAAGCTCGTTTGCCTGGACACACTACATTAATGCCAGACAGTACACAACACATGAGGGCTCAGCAGGCGCTGATTAGAGCACATATAGAACTAATGTACCATACACCTCGGTGCCTAATGCAGTATTTAAATGTAGCCTGCTGCAAACAATTATTGTATTGGGGGTTTACATCAAATTGATTACTAGTAATAATAATGACATCATCCGGGCAATGGGTCAGTCCTTGGTTCAGTGATCTCCAAGTTCTCTATGGCAGGGGTTCCCAACCTTTTTTCCCAAGAGCCCTCCCAAATGACTCCTGTTGGAAGTTGCGCCCCCCCCCCTCACACACACACACGGGGGGGGGGGGGGGGGGGGGCAACAGTGGTAATTAAAGTTTAAAAGTCTCAAAAATGCTACAACTACTGTCACAAACTGGATGAATGTGAAGTATTTTGTTGGATTCAAAAGTCGTAAATATCTACAAAATGGAGGAGACAGATCTGATCGGAGCAACTGTGACAAATAATCCAACTGAAACCGGCATGGACAATGACTATGTTTTAAAAATGCGCTTATCCAGACAAGCCCGGTTTGGACACTTTACGGGCAGAAGAAACATTTCTATAGAAAGAATTATACATTTGTCTTTTTCTGCCTTTAATACTAACTTGAATTTTTATTAAAATTAATTAAGCAATTATTTTGTATATGTCATTGTAATGTAGAGACAAGGCTGTTAGTGGCAATCATGTATTGCCTTACAATTATATGAAAAAAAAAAAAAATGTCTAAAGATGATATTTGGCCTCAAATCATCTGAGGCCTGGCGCCCCCCTGCGATCTTTGGCGCCCCCCCCCCCCCCCAGGTTGGGAACCACTGCTCTATGGAGACCTTTCTTTTGCAGTAAAACTAGATACATTGGAGAGGTATAGCCATTAGTAATGGCTATACCTCTCCAATGTATCTCACATATTGTTTGACAGCAAATAATAGCAAATAATATTCAGGTTGATGCTGAACAATGCATTGCAACAAGAACAGTTTGTTATCTAAGAATAGTCCATCATGCTTCAAGTGTCAAATTATTTTCTCATCCTCACGTTTCATCTATTGACTTTTCTCTTCTTCACTTGTCCTTCCTTTTACTTTGTTACTAATCCACATTATCCTTCTGCCTGACCCACAGAGATTCGGAATGGTAATCTGAAAGCCATCCTCGGCCTCTTCTTCAGCTTGTCCCGCTACAAACAGCAGCAGCAGCAGGCCCAGAGGCAGAACCCGCAGCCCTCCTATCCCCCCACCGCCCAGCCCCAGGGCGCCCACCCCCCCCTGAGCCAGCAGAGCAGCGCCCCGGCCCAGCTCAGCCACTCTACGCATGGGACTGCTGCCCTCGCAGCCCAGAAAGCAGCACAGGCCGAGATGCAGTCCAGGTGAGGAAATATAGGAGCCGTAACCTTGAGACTGGGTGAAGGTGTTTATGTCTGTCACTTTTCCTGCTGTTTCTGCTGTTCTATTCCATCATGATGTCACCTCTATCTTCCTGTTCACGCCTCGTGTCATTTATAACTGTAAACCTGACCTCTCTGTCTCTGTCCTCTTCCATATCTCTCTTCTCTTTTCTCCTCCTCTAGGGATGGCTCTAAACTGCTCAAGTTTTCCCTTGGTCAGAAAAAGACCTCTAGGTCAGCGTCTTCTGCCTTTCTGTTTTTCGTGCTCCTCCCCTAGTCCCGCCCCCTTCCTTGAAATAGGAAGGTAGAGATTGCCCCTAATCAAAGATAGCCGTTCTTTTGTACTATAAAGAGTTTCATGTTGTTTTTCTTTGTCTGAGATTAAGGGCAACCTCTACTACAAGCACTATCAAATATGCATGAGTGCTAGTGTTTAGCAAATAGAAACTAAAGCTCCAGGCTCCATCTTCGGACAGCCCTGTCCCCTGTCTGTCTGGCAGCGCGCCTCATTTGGCAAGCCTGCTAAATGGGCTGTGAAAGACCTTTAGATAACCCTTAAGTAATGGTGTGTGTATGTGTGTGTGCAGGTTCCCCCGACAAGCACATCCCCCGTATAATGTGACATTAATAATTAACACAGTAGTGGCTGGAATGTGAGTCTATAATATGCGTTGTTCAAATGTAGCTGCCGTTTGCGTTAACTGTGATGCTCTAGAGTCCTTGTGCGTTCACATTTGAATATTATTTAAGCATGCAATAATGTATTGTGTGATGATGCACCTTGAAATTGGATTCAGGATGTGGTTTTGCATGCTGTGCCCATCCCAAATTCAGTATGCATTGCACCTGCCCCACACCAGCTCCTTCCAAAAGCAATGTAACAGCCCCACCCTCTGTCCATCATGCTTAACTACAAGGGGAAGAGTTGAGATGCTCCTGTTGATATCCACTTGAAAAAAAAACCTTCTAACACGTTCTTTTATAAAGACCCAGACAAAGAAGTTAACATATTTCTTCAAATGTAACTGCATTTTAAAAACAATTGTTTTGCCCCTAAAATGTATTTGGCCTGTATTTTATTTTTAAGAATGAATACAGCCATATTAGCTTTGGGGCATTGCATCCTATTTTTACATTTTGATGTACATTTTTTAAAATGTAGAATCTCTCTTCTCCACACAGCCAGTCCAAAGGGGAAGGCAGCACACTGACTTGCCCTGCCATAACTGAAAGCCAAATGATCTTAGGCTGCTGTTGAGTAAATAATGTGGTAATACCTATTATCCATCAATGGCCAGATGAATAAAGGCCCGCCAAAGTGAATGGCATGCTGGAAATTAGACTTTCTATAATGTATACAAGAGCTGAGAGAGAGAGAGCGCTGTAATCTGCTTATCAGCATCCGCCTCACAGTCCCAGGATGATGATGATGATCATATCACTGCCTGTGAATTAGCATTTCATTAGCGGTGTGTGTGCCGCGGACTGGTCAGATTACAGCTCGGCTCACAGACCTAACCGAAGACAAACGGGAACGACTTACTATATGAAATCAAGGTGTCAAAAATGTCACCAAGGCTTATCCATGGCCAGTATATCCTGTGTAAGCCATGTGGGAAATAAAGGAGCAGGACATGTGATCCGAGGCTGTTGAGCTCACACCTCACTGGGACCTGCACTCTGTCAGCCTGTCACACACACACACACACACACACACACACACACACACACACACACACACACACACACACACACACACACACACACACACACACACACACACACACACACACACACACACACACTAAGACGTCACACTGCTGAGAGCTCATCCCTCTCCATTAGATGACTGTAGGTGCAAACAGAGCTGCAAGCATAGCTGAGTTTACATGTATCTTATTACCTATCCAAATACATGAGGAAGAGCCCGATGTATCTTAAGGGTAGTGTAAAGCATGAAGAAAGTCAGCAAAAACCTAAACAGCAGGATGACTGATTGGTTAGTTAAGGTATCGATTAGAAGTATACCCAACCTTGCAGACCAACAAAAGGGCAAGAGAACTCCTAACCTCGGAAATCAATAAAGAACGTCAAAAGTTTGTAGTGAATTCAGTCAACTTTCTTTTGCTTCGATTGAGGTCACAAGGTAAAAAACAATATCGATCACAATGCCAGAGTGATGCTTATGTGGGATGATACAATCTGTCCATCATATTTGGCAGGCTCATATCCTTTTAAAAAGATCATACATATTAAATAAGTTGTGTGTATCATTGGTCTAGACTAGACAGAAAATGTCTCTCTTTATGCCATTTCTCATCAGTGATCAGATGCTAGCATCGTGTTGTACATGTTGTGACCGATTAGCTATACGGTAACATGAAAAAACAACCTAGTGCTGCTCTTTCCTGCCACATAAAGCTCTTGCTGTAATAAATCTGCATGCTCCCTGTTCTCTCAGCCCTCACTAAGTGATCCCTCCTGTTTGAGTTTAGAAAGCTGGATGTGTTCCAGCAGAATGTGTTGTAAACCTGCATTAATGTGTTCCTTCAATGCGTGTAGGATGAAGGCTTTATATGTTGAATATGTTCTTTCTTCCTTCCTTTTTATTTCCGCCACTTCCCTCTCTCTCTCTCCGTTAGACTTCCTGGCCCCTCAGCGCGGGTGTCCACTGCTGGCGGTGACATCCCCACCAGAGGCTCGGTCAGTGCTGCTGGGAACAGACGCAGCCAGGGCTTCAGCGACAAGACCAAAGCCAACCTGAACAAAGGTAGGCCTCACGCACAAACAAACACACACACACACACACTTGAGAGTTGAAGTAACTTAATAATTTAACTGAGATGCCCTTTACGAATTGAAACTTAGCAGCTCTTCAAATGTTTATGTTTGCAGTGTTTAGGAAAAGTGTATGGTGAATTATGGATGTAATCCTCTGGGGGATTTTTGTTATCGTAGGTGAAATTGCAAGTTTACTCTGTTGCTTGGAGACCCAGAAAAAGTATTAGAGACCATGCCAGATAATTATGAGTAGCCCCCAGCATGCAGTGCTGCTCTGAAACAACTGTCTCTTTTCAAGGGAAATCAACAACCTGTACATGAGCAGAAAATCATGATATAGGAGAGATTGTTTATCCTCACTTTCTATAACAAACATTCAGTTGTTGGATGTTGAAGTAAACGCACTCTCTGACTGCAGCCTCAGGACTGTTCTTTACAGTAAGTAAGGTCAGGTGAACATTCTCTTTCTTTCTGAAGATAAACAAACAATGAACAATGTAAAAGATTCTTCCCGGTTTCATTGTATTCTTTGTGCTTTACTCGGGAGGATCAATGAATGTTTCTGTCTATTGTCTTCTATTTACTTTTTTGGATAGGCACTGCCCTCTGCCTGTTTGTTTCAATCAAACAATCTAGCAGTATTGTTCCTTCTTGAACTTTGATCCTGAGAAAGGTTGCGTTTTCCATTCAGTTTGGTATTCTTCTACACCACCCAGGAGACTTGTACTTTTGACTTTTAATAAGTGAACCAGTTGTTCATTTTTCACGGTGATGATTCAGCCATGAAAGTTTTATTTTCATTTGTAGACAGAAATGTACTCTCACATGTTTAATCCCATCCCCTGACCCAGTTCAGCTTGTGCTGCTCACTGTTTGAGTTCTCCAGCAAACAAACTTGCGAGTGTGTTTGGCAGTATATTTAGTGAGAGCTGTGTTGAAACAGCTTCCGTCACAACTCAGCGGGCCAAGGCTTTATATAGACTGTTAGTGTTCGCAGTCTAAACTCATTACCCTGCATTAGACAGGGAATTCTGACCGCCCAGAGAGCGAGAGAGACAACTGTGTGTGTGTTTGTGTCAGTGTGCATGCCCGTGTGTATTAGAGAGAAAATCTGTTGTCAGTGTTTAAAGTGACAAATTAACTGGGACCAACACTATCAGAAGCACTGGGAAGCACTTACTCTGATGTGAGGTTTCCATTGCAGAGTGTCTCGTTTTGGACTGTTTATTTATTTGTTTTGCTAAGTGGGACAGTGGTAGGGTTAAAGGAACAGTACGACATTTTGAGAAGTATGCTTTCCAGACCAATTTAAGTTGGGAAATTAGACTCTCATCTCTGTGTGCTAGCCACTAAACCTAGCATATAAACTGGAAACAAGTTATTTATTTTCTGTTTATTCCTTGCAAAAACCAAAGTTTACAGGTGATTTTAAAAGAAGGTTATGTGGCGGACTATTTCTTCGCTCGGTCAGCAACCTCCTAAGGTTGGTCACCTTGAGATGACTTTGTGCTAAACTAAGCTAAATGGCTGTAGTTTCAAATGTAAAGCACATACATAAGAGGGGGGATCTCAAAGTCCAGGCTTTAAATTGATTCGGTGAATTTCCCCCAAAGAAGTGCTCTTTAGAAGAAAAGGAAGTGTTTGCAGTAGGATTAGTGTTTGAAGTATCAATTGAAATTATCACCATGTGGTCAGCAAGGTTTCCCCAAAATGGATCAAAGCTCATCTAGAAATCAGATCTAAAGTACATAGTTAAAAAATAGAATAAGAACCATTCTGGCTTGCAGAAAGTGTTTGTGTATATGTTTTGGGATCAGCAGGCCATTGGCAGCAGGACTATGAGAATCCAATTGTCAACCCCCCTCTTTGGCCATGTTGTTAACATGCTGCCAAGCCCCTCCCCCTGCCATACCCTCCTCCTCCTCTCCCTCCTGCACTCTCTGGATGGCTGGCCATGGTTTGGAACTCTTCCCTCCTCTCCTGTCTATCTCCTCCTGTCCTCTCCTTCTTTCCTTCTTCCTCCTGGACGTCTGCAGCACCTATGAGGTTTGTCAGCTTGCTCTGTAGATCGCTTAGAGCTAGGACTACAGTATAACGTTTCAGATGTAGAACTTTGGGTTGGCATTGAAACTTTGAAAGTATGGTAGCAGATGTTGTCACTTTTACTGGTTTGTTGTTGCAGTTCTAAGAAATATGTGCATTGTGATGCTACAGAGAGCAGGGAGGTTGTTTTGCTGTAAGATGTCAAGTCAGTTGTCCTGAACCTTTATGTGAGTAACTTAATTTATAAGAGTAAAGGGGTTTAGGGATTATTGGTAAACTAACTAGCTTGTGTCTTGCTCTATTGGTGTCAAACTTGTTTCTTCAAGAGGTCATTAAAATGTAGTTTCTGCCTCAAAAGTGCATGTTTGTACCTTGGTGCTACACATCTAGTGTCCATGCTTGTTGTGCACGCTGTTGCTGCAGGTTTAGATGGTTAGAGGCACCTGCAGCTTCTATTGTGAAACCAGGTCTGTGTCAATGGCTCTGACACCAGAATGGTTGCTGCACGGCTGTACAGTGAGGCAGAGGACCTGAGTCTCCTCTGCAGTGCTGTGCTAACACAAGGTGACAGCATCTGGGTGTTCACCGAGTGACACGGAGCAGAGAGGCCGAGAGAGCAGGGGCACCTGTGGTTCTGTATTTGTGTGTTGTGCATGTCTCTGATGTATTTCTGTGTGTGTATGGCCGGTGCCCTGGCTGAATGAATAGGCTTCTGATGAGCTGTAGCGTCACTGTTTGAGTGTATTCATGTGGAGAAACTTTTAAAAGTTTCAGTGGCCACACAAAAGACCGGCTGTCCCTCTCACTTTTTGGAGCACAATGACTGAGGAGGGAGAGTGAGCGAGAGAGCGCAGGCTTCTGAAATCAGAACGTGATGAGTAAGCAAATACCTGCAGCCTCAAACTGTGTTCCAGTCGGATATTAGTCGGTATTCCGATATCATTTGAAGATTCCAAAACGAATTGTCCATGTAGATATGATGAAATGAAACAAAGCCAATCAAATGGTGTTCTTACATTGCTCTCACCTTTAAATCTTCTGTGAACTGTAACTTAAAAACAAGAGCACTCTCAGGTCAGCAATGTTGTCGCTAACTGACTTAGAAGTCCTGTGACCAGTGTGACCATGAGATGGGTTTGAGGGCTTGTGATGTCTAAATAGTGTCAGCGGACGCTACTTCTAATGCATTTACTGCTAAACTCAATGTGTGCGATTGGTCACACTGCAGTATATCTGCTGTGGTCACCAGTCCTGCTGGTGAAAGCGTTTGAAGTCGCAGAGCAGAACAAACATCCCCTTCTCTCTTAAACTTTACATGCATGCACGGACATGTACACACACACACACACACACACACACACACACACACACACACACACACACACACACACACACACACACACACACACACACACACACACACACACACTCAAAGGATTGTTGACACTTGTGTGGAATTACACGGTTTTCCTCGGCTGAAGACAGGCATTAACACAAAGAGCGCACGCACAGACACGTGAGTGTGGCCATCCATGAAAAGAGCCTTGGATGCACTTCCACTAATTTCCTAAAATGCCTTGATGGTATCAGTAGGCTCCAAGAGAGTGAGACAGGTTTTTTAATGGCAGACAGGAAATGCAGTGGTGGTCTGTTGTCCTTTTTCCTTTTGGCGCTCCACTGCTGTCATTTTCTGCTCTTGATTTTATTCTCTAATGACTGCTATAATTGAGCAGGTTGAGTCGTAAACACTGAAATTCTTTCAACATGTTTCCTCAAGCACATCGCTCACCCAGCGCTCTGAATGTGCGGTTCAGTTCCAGGGGCTCGCCCAAGGCTGCACTGGGTGGGTCATTAGGTCAGTCACCCATTCTGTGGGCATGTTTAGACTCTTCTGTGTTTATTTTTAAGGGAAAAGTGTTTCCTCAAGTGTATTTTGTGCAGATAATTAAAAGATGGTTTCTTGAAACGCAGCCGTTTTGTTGAGAATTTGTGATCAGTATATTTACTAGAGATTTTTGTACCAGATCTGTATCTACCTGTTTATGGTCATAAATTGTAATTCTCTGTATATTTTATGTTCACCAAACATAACGTGATACAACACAATGACCTACACTTAATTCATAACAAACCAGAAAATAGACACCAACACTAAAAAACGCTGTGTATTTATTATGTTATTGAACAGGAACTTGTTGTAGCTTGACGAAGCACACGGCTGTACTTGACTAAATATGCATGCAGTTTTTTCCCTTAATGAAATCTACCCAACGTTTTGGCAGAAAAGTGTAACCACACTTGAATTTGATGTTAGTATATATTTTTTTCTTTAAAACAGACTTATGTTTTGATCTTTGCCTGGAATGTTTGCTTAGGTTTATGACGCAACAGTGTCCAAGTCCACCTCTGGAGTCTGACTTCTGACCCCATACATTGAAGTTTGGCTACTTTCCTTCTCACTTACCAACCTAACCGGAGCGTGTCAGCCCCGGTCACTGGGTCCGGTCCTGACAACGAGCAGCTGTCCCCAGTGTCCAGGGGCCTCTCCATGTCCTGCCTTTCTTCCTCTGTTCCTTTCTGGCCCGAAAATCCAAGCTGACCCCATTCATGGACAGCACTGACCATCCTGCTGGGCCATATCAAAGCTGCACTTATCCCAAACCTGCAGGGCCAGTCCCACAGCAGGTTCCCCTGCTCATTCAGCCTCCTCCAATAGGACGCCAGCTATTAGCAACCTGACCCACTTTTTCGATTGCTAACTGCTAGCACGGCTAATTGGGCTCTAATCACTTCCTAATAGCTGCATTGTTTCAGGCTGCTCACACTAAATGCTAAACAGGTGGAGAAAAAGAGAGGCGGCAACGAGTGCCTATTTCCAATTAGGACATGAAAGGTGCAGTAAAAGTGAAATAAAATGGAGAGCCAGATGAAAAATGGGTAAACAAGCAGGATGAGTGTTTAATAATATGCTTACATTTTTGACTTAATGAGATCACATGGAAACATATGAATATGTAGTTAATGTTGCTGGCATACATTAAAGGAAACTTTACTCATAACCAAATGAGCACTGTGAGAGTAATATGTGCATTGCATTTATTATTATTAAAGGCTAAATGACATTTAAAAAAATAAATTGTCCCCAGACAAATCACAGGGAAAGATCCATATTTAGTATTTGTATATATGGTTAAGCAGCAAATGTCTTGTTTTTATTTGTAACACTATCCAATAAAGTAAGATAATTTGTTATCCTTTCCAAATCAACTTTTACTATTAAAATTAATTCAATCAACATCACTGGGAACGTATACATGTAAAAGTAAATAGTCAAGGTGAAACATACAGTATTGGAAACAAGTTGGAAATGTGTTTTGTCTCGTGTCAATAAAGCACACAATTATGCAGTGTTTTAAACATAAACTCCCATAAGTCTAAGATGATTACCGAGGCCTAGGCACAACTCCACAGCAGTGACCTGGAATACATAAAAGACTGTGTGTGTGGGGGTATGTTGCAACGGAAAATATGATGTATTCCCCCCAGTGCTCCCTGCACAGTCTGTCTCTCTCACTGGCCATTGGTGTTTGAATATTCAAATGTTACTGGTCTGAACTCAGTGCTGCACCACCCTGCACACACACACACACACACACACACACACACACACACACACACACACACACACACACACACACACACACACACACACACACACACACACACACACACACACACACACACACACACACACACACACACACACACACACACACACACACACACACACACAGACAACCTCAGCAGCTCTCAGCACACTCTAGCGTCTCAGTAAGAGCAGAGACTTACACCAGGGATCCAGGTCTACGCTCACTCTTCAGCTCTTGGTAAGTGTGCTAGTTGAGATGCTGCCGAGCCAGGTAACTTATTTTTAGGTGAAAAATCGTAACAAAGTTTTACAGGAGCATGTTTACACTGCAAAAAAAGGCTTTCTGTTCATGTCCATGTTAGCCTGTGTTTTTATACCGTTTATGAATCTATTTGACACAGGACTGAGTCCATGTTTTCACACAGTGGTTCTTTGTAAAGCAGAGGGAAGCTGACCAAAAGCACTCCATATAAGTCCAAGCCTTATAAGTGCAGCAGCACCGCTCCTCGACTCGGCCTGCTTGGAAAGACTTTAAAGCACTTGAGTCTGCTCCTCATTGTTTTTATAAACAGTTTGTGATAGGCTTCTCTCATTGTTAGTGCTAAGGGGTTTTTAACAGTTTTGGTGGCCAGCCCGAAGGAAAGTAATGGCAGGTTTGGCTGCATCAGGCAGGCCACCTCCAGGCCCTTATAAGGCCACCGTGTGTGGGGTCAGAGAAGACTCAGCATCTGGTTTCCCTTCTCTCCCCCTGGGCTAGATTTTCCTCTCCATCTTTACCTTCATATCTCATTGTTAATGAAACCTCTCTTTTTTGCTGCAGACTCCTCAGAGGGCATGACCTCACAGCCTTCGGTTATGACTGAGCATGCTCCGTCATCTGCAGTGACCATCAGCTCCTCAACCAGCATCCCCGCTGCTACCTCCGCCCAGATTCCTCCCCCATCTTCTTCCTCGTCGTCGTCCTCCTCCACGGCCATTCCCCAGCCCAACAGCAATAGCAAACCCTGGAGGAGCAAGTCAGTGAGCTCCAAGCACATCTCCAATTCTTCATCCTCCATCAGCACCGCCGCATCTGCCATGCAGTCTGCCAAACAGGACAAGGACTCCTCCTGTAAGGCCGATGCTCCTCCTAAAGTTGTCGCTCAGAAGTCAATGCTGGAGAAGCTAAAGCTTTTCAACAGTAAAGGAAGCTCCAAATCCTCCGCCTCCTCCTCCAATGGAGCAGCGGCGCAGTTGGAGAGGTCAGAAACCGGCTCCAACACCGACCCCCTGGAGGAAGTCGATGGCAACGTCCGGCCAGGAATGAACGGGACCAGCAACGGGACGGCCTACGGAGCAGCTCCATCAGCAGCTCCAACTGTCTCCACAACCGCCAGCAGCCCCAAAATGGCCCTGAGGGGCATCGCCCAGCGCACTTTCAGCAGAGCTCTGACTGCCAAGAAGAGCTCTGTCAAAAGCACAGAGAAGGACAAAGACAAAGGGAAGGAGAAGGAGAAGGGGAAGGAGGTGGGGAAACACATCTCAGCCCCCGACAGGACGGAGCTCAGGGGAGACGAGCTTAAGGAGGAAGCAGCACCTGTAACTGCAGACACAGACGGCTCAAACAAAAGGACCTCTAAAATCACCAGCTTCATACCCAAGGGGGGTAAAGTGTCCAAAAAGGAAAGTTCCACCCCTGCACACAGCGGAATACCAAAGCCAGGAGGCAAAGCCCCGGGAGTCGGGGGGAAAGCCTCCTCAGTGAAGGAGGCGGGGGAGAGGCCCCGGAGCATGCGGTTAGGAGGGGGCCTCGCCATGCACCGAGGGCCCCTGGACAGGGACAGCAGACACTCCAGCTCTACCTCCAGCCTGGCCTCCACAGAGGGGAAGGCCTGCGCCTCCTCTGGGGCGGGGGGAGGCTCCACACAGAGCACAGCCAGCAACACCATCAGCGTGCAGCTACCTCAGACTCAACAGCACCACAGCCACCCCAACACGGCCACCGTCGCACCTTTCATGTACAGGTGAGAAGGCACACTGACATTGGTTCCATACAGATATTAGTACAAAATAAGATAAATCACAAGTGTTCATGCATCTCTAACCTTAAAAGATATATATTTTTGAAGGATCCTAGAGCAGGAGAGGGTGATGAGTAACGTTAAAGGGAAACACCACCTATGTTACATATCTATTTACATGCTTTGGGTAAGGCTACTGCGTGTGAAAAACTTGTATTAAGCCTGTTGTGGAAAATCTGATAAACATTGTGTATTGGGACTCAAGAAAACATGGACAATTAGCCAATTCTGTGGTAGTGGAATGTGAGGTTAGCAGACAAGGAGAAATAACAGTAAATATGATATCTCTGGTTCTGTCACATGTATTTATGACTATAAAATGTTTATTGTAGGAAAACCTTAAATGGGTGGTCGTCTTTCATGCGTTATGCTTAGAGACGCACACCATCGTTTTTATTGCAAAACATTTAAAATTGAGATTTCACTTTTTATAGCATGATTTCTTTCAAACTAGTCCCCATTTAGCTCTTAATTTTACACACTGTTTTCGTTTGTCGAATTATCCTTAACCAACCATAAGTTAGCTTTAGATAAAGCCCATGCATTTGCATATGTAGACATAATATTCCCCAAAGATGGTCCTAATGGTAGAACCTCATATAGGGAAATGTAACAGTTGTATATATTAGGTATGTTTTTACCCTGCTCACCTTTAGTTTGTGCCCCTTGGTATAACTTTATTGATACATACTATAAATAGCTGGACACAACAGTGAGATCAAGCTTCACTGATAAAACAAAGTCATAAACTGTTGCACATTGCACATCCTACACGCTGCACATTTTCCAGAAGTGGTTAGGTTGAATTCTTCAGGGACTATTTGAAGTTGGCAAATATTTACTGGTGTATATTTGTTCAGTCGTATATGTGGTAACAGTTCTGGATAAGCTGTTCTTGCCTTTCCAAGCTTGTAAATAACCACAATATTTGTGTATAACCCTGTATCTAGGATCATACAAGTCCGAGTGCGAGAAGTCATCAAATATCTGACATTTTATTCTCTGTTAGCATCTTAAATAACAAAGACTGAATGTTACCATCTGTGAACTGTTAACTAGGAATGCCACATCTGTGTCTGTTCCTCTGTGTGTACGCATAGTGTATTGTCTGCATGTGTGTGCACTTGTATCTTGGCAAATATGTGTGGATGTTGTGTGCCTCTGACCTCTGGTCCCGGTCCCAGTGTGATAAGGAAGCCGGTCCCTCTGGTTCTCCACAGATTCTCCCCACAGCCGCTCATTAGCCTCATGACACTTCCTGCCCCACTGCCCTTTCTCCCTCTGTACATCCTGACCTGTAGCTAACTGACCCACCTTTACACAGCACTCCCATCCTCAGTATTTTTCCTGTTGCTGTTTACCTGTCAGGTACCATTACCAGCAGGATTATGTCACCTCCGCCCGTCAGAAAGAGTATGTTTGACGGAAAATAAGAAATGCAAAATCAATCATTGCTTTTTCCCTCCCTTGTCAAGGACTGGTAAACTACAAATAAATCAACCTGTTTTAATTTCCTGCAAGGAAAAATGTCAGTGCAATAATATAACTTCAAGTCTCAACTAGAAAACTTTACAAGCGTTTTATTGTGGAGCAGAGTAAGAGGCAGTCCTTGGTTTTGAGTGGCTAACACTCAGAGTGCGCATTAGTCGACAGGGACAAAGTCTGGGATCAGGCAAAGACCAAAGGCTGGGAATAACCAAGGCATTCAAACGTCATCGTCTCTAAATGCACCAGCCAGTGCAGCGGGGGAACTGTATCGATTTATCCTTCAAAGACAACCGGCATTCGGGGCTAAGCAGGCGTTCATTTTGGACTCTGGTCACAAGACTTGAAACATTCCTAATCAGGTTTATCCCTCTTTTGTGACAATTTGCCTAATAATTAGTTTCCCACTAAAGGCACAATAATTCAGAATCAATGACACCCCCCTTCTGATCTGTCGACCTATTGTTTTTCCCAGATCGCAAACAGACGGCTTGGATACGGAGGACACTGAGAGCGGCTCAGGAGGAAGAGGAGGAGACGTTTCCTTCACCAAGAGCAGCCAGCTGTCCATCGAGGACCTTTCAGGTGTGTGATCGCTGACGGTGAAGGGTCTGTGTTTGGCTTGTTGTGCTGGTAAATATCCCTAAACTCTTTTCCTATGTTGCCCCACTCAGGTGAAGACCCAGAGACGAGACGGTTGCGTACAGTCAAGAACATCGCCGACCTGCGGCAAAACCTGGAGGAGACCATGTCCAGCTTACGAGGAACTCAGGTCTCACACAGGTAAAGATGTATTTTTAACTTTCATTTTCCAAGCATCCATCCCACTGTCTCAGAATATAAACAGAACATTTAAGGTAACAGAAATATCTATATCATTATGCTGGATCATTTGTCAAGAATGTGACAATAAAATTGCTATTATTCTGTATTTTTTAGGTCTTAAATTCATTTTATGTTCACATTGCTACTTCAGCACTGCTCAAAGAGAAGTATATCAAATGTGTTGTGGTGGAAAACAAAAACCCCTCTGTTTGGGGATCATCAAAGTGTAGCGCCTTACAACGGCTGCCACGGCTGAGTGGTAAGCGGGGCAACTCAGGATAACTGCTGGGGATTTGAGTCAGGGAGAACTGCCTCGTGGTCAGCAGACTGTGTCTGTCTAGGTTTACAGGTATTACCTCGGCCTTTCTTTTTTGTTGCTGTCTCATCCTCCTTTTGAGGGATGTTGCGCTTTGATCGCAGGGCATGTCTTTCATGTCGCCTTTGATTCAGGTTTAGCTCTAATCACGTTCCCTCCCACTGACTTCTGACCTGCTCTGGCCTGGCGTCTCACTGCTGACCCAGCTTTCTCCATTTAGTTTAGGCTCCGATGTAATGCCCTGATTTCCTGTTTTAGACGCTGTCAAAGGAGCTCTTATCTTTACTTAACCCTCTCACATTCTATTCATCTATCTACCTAGGATTATTCTTCAGCTTGCCACTACTAGTTTGACTGTTTGTCTATCTTTTAACAGATGAATGTGTAATTGGGTGGACAAATAGGCCTTTAGCCAAGATATATATTTTTTTTAGAGACACCGTGGAGTCAAAAGCCATCGATTGATGTCCTTAAATCAGCTTGAAACATTTTGTGTGCCTCTTAGTCGGCTCAGTTTATTCTCTTAGCAGTGTCATGGCTTTTTCTACAACTGAAAATGAACGATGTTGGAAAATAAACTCATCCGAATAAATGAAAATGCCCCCTTAAATACATGTCATGGGGCTTCCCTTTTGTTTACATGTAGATCTGAGATTGAACCTCCATTTGTTTCCTCTCAGCACCTTGGAAACCACCTTTGACGGCAGCGTCACCACAGACATCAGCAGCAGCAGCAGCAGCGGAGGGGGCAGCGCCGTCAGCAACAACAACGGAGCAGGGAGTCGGAGCATCCTCAGCATCACTTCTTCCCGTCCCTCTCTGTCGTCATGGCGCCTGGGCCAGTCAAGCCCTCGTCTGCAGGCGGGCGACGCCCCTTCTTTGGGGAACAGTTACGGTGGCGGCCGGGTGGCTGGGAGCCAGGGAGGACGCTACCTTTACCCAGGAAACCTCAGGCGGCAGCTGGCAGGAAGGGGAGGGGCCATTCACAGCGTGGAGCTCGGGGACAGAGCCGGAGAGGACACGGACCTGGACAGCATCGCCGTGGACGTCACTGGGTACATGAGCGATGGAGACGTGCTGACCAAGAACGCGGCACGCACTGACGATGTCGCCAGCGGGTGAGTGGATTACAGACTTTTTTAATCCTGTAGACAGTTTTTAAATCATCATTTTAGTTTGTTTTTAATTGCCAATTATAGGCAGGGTCCATCTTCTCCCATGTGAGGATCTGCTTCTCACAGCGTTTATCGTTATAAATGGAATGCGTTTTGTATTTTTGACTTGGTGACGTACAGTAGGACAATCGGAGATGTCCCCTTGGGCTTTCATAATATTTTCCAATGCTTTCAGATCTTGTGGTCGGAACAAAAGGATCAATATATATATTTCTAATAAGCATGATCGTTATCTAGACCTATTGCTTTGGCATAGGCGAGTGAGAAAAAAAGAGAGAATCTTCAACTCTACTAACATAAACTAATGGTTGATCATAACATTCTTTCCGATCATTCACAACAGATAGACGGTTGCTTGTTCAACAAGAAACAATACAAATAGAACATGTTGGTCACATGAAACACACAGGACATTTTTGTGAGTTGTATGAGCTTGCCAGAAGAGGGCGCTAGTGTTTTCCTGTTGATCCTCAGTAGCAAAAGCAACATTATTCTGTACAGATCAGATCACACAAGTATCCCATCTCTCTGTCTGCAGACTCTGTAATGCTGATAACCTGTTTATTTGCTCACTCAAAGCAAGTGTCCATGTTGTAACAGGCTCCCTGCATACCTCGGCCCTCACACTGTGCAATTTAAACCTTCGCTGTCATCATGATCATCTTATAGAGATATAAAAAGGTGCCAACTCGCCTGGCATTCTTACAGCCAAGCGAGGAGACCGGGGTCTGGCTGCAGGGAATAATTGTAGTTCAAATGAATGCAAAAGCTCAGGGAAGCCAGGAGATAACAACTGGAGAGAGAATAACTTCCTCTGGCCCCCATGGGCTCCCTGTGATTCACAGCCCTCAGGCAGCTGTTCAAGTGGAGGCAGCCAAGTGCTCTTGAAGTACTTGATATATCTGAATCTGTGGCTCGGCTGACAAAGGCTGAGCCACAGCCACACCTGGACAGGTGAGTGATGTGAGCGGGAGAGCACAGCAAATTTACTCATCCTAAAAAAAACGTGATATCCAGGCTTGGTCGGACCTGTGAAGATTTAAAGAAAGATCCTGTTGATGATCTGATAGTGATCAAGCTGCAATTATAGATTATTATTCTGATCACGCTTTCATTTTTTAATTGAATAATACATTATTTAGTCTATAAAATGTATTAAATCGTTTTAAAAGCCAGTCACAATGGGTAACCATGTGAAACAGACACAGACTGATGTCCTCCCCCCACCATTCTCCACATCCTCAGGCCGTCTAGCCGTTAACTCCATCACAGGCCTGTTGGGATCCACTAACTGGTTCTTCCAAACGTTCACTGAAAGAGGAGGAGCTGCCATTTCAAAACAGCCCCACACTCTAATGGATTCCTCCAGTTAAATGTCAACTAAAGGATCAGATCACAAGAAAACTACATTTTTGTGGGCAGATCTGTTTTATTTGTCCAAGTTTTGAGATACATCTCTCTTTTTTTTATGTATGCTCTCACCTTAAAAATATGAAAGTGAGCAGAATTGTATTTGTGCCACAACTCTGGAAATGTTGCTAATTTCTCCCTATTTATAAAGTGATTATTTAATAACACAAAAAGCACCTTCTGAGAGATGAATGGGCAAGAAACAATATTTAGACATCTATAATCAACTGAAGGCTGAGCTCATCTATCCGTCTTGAGTAGTAATTCATTTAGTAATCTCTGAGTCCTGCAACAGAGACAGCATGACTGATGACACCACGTTTAGTATCTACATCGGCTTCAGCCTCCAACCCCCTCCTCTGTTTTTCCTTTCGGCTTCTCCGGCCCTTCGAGACAAGACCCCCCTCCACCTCCTCAGCTCGGGGTATGTTTCCCGATCCCCCCCCCCCCCACCCCCCCCTCCCTTCCCTCCTCCACCTTTCGCAGACAGACCCAACCTCCAGCCAGGAGGTAAAAGCATGTGGAGCGCAGGAGAGAGGCTGCATACCGACACTGAGCTCCCACAGAGCGACACACACTCACGCACATTGACACATAATCTATACGTGGGGAGTTTGCAGATCACTTCTTCTGATACCACCATGATCCAACACGCTCTCACCTGCTGATATTATTCACACAGCAGCACAGGTTCAGACCTGATAACAGATAGTAGCCAGACGGTTGATAACGGACACCTTTGCTTCGGAGATTTGTATCAGCGAGGATCAACCCTCACCTGGACTTGTTTATTTTCCTTTGGACCAACTGTGTTACCATGTTCAGGGCAGAAAGGTACGTCACAGTGTTTTACACGATCAAATCAGATGCTAAAGAGGAGATAGTTTGTTTTTGTTCTATCCCGGGCGTTTTGTGAATTTCCTCTTGTCAGTACCACAGTCCAATATCTTTGCAGCTTAATTCAACCCAAGATAACTTTTGCTTCTGTTAGCAACATGGCTGTAAAAACTCTCCCTGGCTGCTCAGTTTCAGCTCATAAAGTGTCTTGTTTGAACACGTTTGTCCTGCTGCAGGAGGTTACAGGTTAACAGTCATCTGAAACGGGAGGACAGGGTGCCTCGGTCACTCATTAGTGTGACGGATTAATATGTGTGAGCGACTGCCCGGCCATCTTCAAGGTGACTTTGCTTTTGGGTGATGGATGCTTCCCTTAAAGGACAGCTAACCCCCCCCAGAGTGGATCCTCAAAGCCTACCATTCTTCATCTGACTTCATTGTCTCTCTTATTGTGATGATCTACTCAAAACAACTTTCAAATAAGCCAAGGAAGTGACTTCTTCATTCCTTTATCGGTCTGATCGATTGGGTGATTCCTTAAAACGTATTGGTTTGTCATTTGATTAACTTTTATGGGATTTATGATTACAACTCTGTAACATAATGCATCTTAATATTTTTCTCGTCTTACCACCATATATCCAAAATCATTAAAAAAAAAAAACAGCATAACTAATTAACACAAAATTATAAATGACGGAAACAATGTTTGCAATTACTGACGACCAGGGAGGTTATTAGTGAATGTAAATAAAGTGGAAGTCAGAAATGTCTTGTTTCGTCTAGCTTTTTGGTGCATGCAAACAAAATGCCCAATCTCCCTGTTTGGAATGGGTAATGATTAGCAGACGGTCACCAGATGACCTGAGAGAGTAGCCACAGCTTTTCCACAGCATTCATGATTGGGTAAGAAAGTAGAACATCTGCTGCCAAAACAAAATTCACATGCTGTTCGGTACAACAAATCAGAACCATTCTGCTATATATCTGTTTTATATCAGCACAGTTCTCCTCCCTCAGCTCTAGAAAATGTTTAGCCTCCTTTAGCTCATTGTTCTGGCTCTCCAGGGAGAAGACTCAGGTGTCATCCACCTCCTGTAGCTGTGTTGAAAAACCCACTGACAGATCAAATGAAAAACTATCTGGTGAAGAAATTAAACAACCAGCCGCCTTTTTAGCTTGTTGTGCCCTCAGGTGGACAAATAAACAACCCAAAATGATTGCAACGTTACAAATGATTCATTTATAATCATAGATGCAGATGTAGGAATCATAAAGTCTACAGTTTGTCCAGCTTCTGAACACTCTCTGCTTGATCTCCGTTGCGTTTCTGACTGGCAGCTCAGAGGCTGATTCAGTTTGAAAGGCTACACAAAGGAGATCTGTCTTTAGGATACACTGTACTCTGTGTATACTGTATATACATGTAGATGTGTTTTGTGTGTGTGCTTGGTTGCCTCATGCTTAGATTTTCACAGAGATAACACACAAAGTGTTTCAGTGGTTTCGAACTCTTGCTGCTGCTTATTTTTTTTACGACGAGTCATCACAGTCCCACACAGAAAGCATTCACCATTTCAACAGCCTCAACTTTAAAATCAGCAAACATTTCATTGAATTGCACCTGGGTCAAATGAGTCAATATTTAGTTCCATTGGGAATCTCCTCCACGGGTAAATATTTGGGGGATTAGTTGGTGTTGTTTTAGTTTGAATGGGAATGTTTGTATAAGTGTTCGGGGCCTCAGCGTCAAACTGTAACTGCTGCTAACGGTCAGCCTCCAACAACCAATAAATCAAGACCATTCAAATGAAATGTTCCGATATGAAATTAAGTGAATGGCCTACTAACTGTGGACTGCACGGACATGTAAAGTGTATTTTTTTAGCCTCTTTGAATGTTCAGCTACACAGTCAATCATAATACCCCAGCACAGAGTTGGTGATGGAGTCTTTGATGAATGCAATATCCTCTTTGTGGGAAAAAAGATCATCCTCCGTCTACTGGGCTCCCCCTTCTTTTACGGACCTCTGTTGCTTACCACCGGTCACATGAGAGAAATGTGTTAGTCTTCAGTGTGTGTGTGGAAACTAACTGCCAACCGTTTGGCCTTGATTAACAGCAAGGCGACTGCGTCTCCTCCTGATCTTCATGCAACAAAAGCAGCTCTGAGAAAATAAGAGTGTTAACCCAATGCTTTGACAAAAAGTGGTTCTGCATAACGTCTAATCATCCTCTCTGAGCCCTTTCATTCTGAGACTTAGAACTGCGATGTGTTGATGATATCTAACGTGCTTTCTTGTGTTCTGCAGCTACATGACTGACGGAGGTTTGGGTATGTACACGCGGCGCCTGAACCGTCTGCCCGACAGCATGGCCGCCGTCAGAGAGACACTGCATCGAAACACGTCGTCAGGACAGGGAGATGCCGACAGGTGAGTCTCAAACACCCAGTGATTATTTGACACTTTGGTCCCTATGTTCAGTTCATTTCAGGAGTTATTTTCCTATCTAGTGTAAGCACCTTCCTCTACTTATTCCAATTGATTCACATTTGCTATTGCATTTTGCAATGCGGAACACAAACATGCACACATTGGCGTTTCTGACATTTGTAATGCATCAGGTAAACAGGTGAGCTTGGGAATCTTCATTATTATCTTCTGATTACCTACATTTCCTTTCATGCCATCAGATATTATATTAAACATGCTGATCTCCAAGTGTTTGTTCAGTTAAAACCAGTGTGAGAGTTTGGGCAAACACATTCAATGAACCAATGAATCTGAAGGCATTTCTGTTGGTTGTATTGCTTCCTCTTTAGATTCCTGGTCCAGTCAGACCATTATTTTTTGTCCCCGGCCTTGGTTGAAATAGCTTTGAACAGTGAAATGTACTCTCTGGGGGCTTTACAATGGTGTTGATGCATGGCATTAAAAAAGCTTACAGATTTGAATAATGTTCAAATAATATAATATAAATATAAATATAATAATATTAATAATAATATGGATCTAAAACAAAAAAAATGCAGCATCTTGTGTTCATTGCTTCAGTTTGGGATTGTCTAAAAACAAATGGGAAAAATAGAAACAGGTTAAACACCATATATTGCCTAATATGATTTCTTATTGTAGGGGTTTTGCTCAGTACGTATACACATGACGTGTTATAACTGAGCTTTGTTTAGTACAATTAACTCCTGACAGCCTTAATGTTGAAGAGCAGTGAGACACATGTGTTCCTGCTGGTGATATCAGGATCAATTGGACACAGCATGTAGTAAAGTGAGTAGATTGAGTACATGCGTATCCATTGGACTTTCCACAGCATCCCATGTCAGCGTGAGGGAGTCGGTGCAATGCCGCCGTCTTTGTCCTGTCGCAGAGATGGAGAGGGATTTAGTTCCTGGCTAATTGACAGATGGAAATGGATGAAGGCCAAGCGCAGCCCCGCCATGTTGCAAGACAGGGATTGGGGGAGGAAAGAGAGTAGGGGGAGGGAATACGCTGGATATGAAGATGGACTGTAGAATGGATGGATGTTGGATTGAAGAACACATTACAACAAAGGAATCATTCATTTCTATCCTCCTATCATCAGTATCTTCCATTTTTTTTAAATAAATAAACCAGCTGTGTGTTTTAGGACTATCAATGTTTGACATTTAAAAGAAAAGCTTTATAGTCTTCTCTGCTAGTCCAGACAGACATGCTGGTGTGTTCTCTTAAGTGCTTCAAGCGGCCTTTTCCTTAAATCCTCAGGTGTGGCTAATTTCCTGTCCCCCAGACTTTTGACCTTTGCCCTCTCACTGCCTTTTACCCCGCATGCACACACACTCATTCCTTCACAATAAACTCTCCGAGCCCTTAGGTGGGGCTTAACACACACTGTCCCCCTCCTCACTTTTCCTCTCTCACCTCCTTTCTACCTTTCCTAACCACGCAGGGTTCCTTTTGCTTTTGTATGATTACAGAGTGTAGCAAGTGAAAGACACTCAACAATGATAGAAGTAAGGGGATTTCTCTATTTTTCCGTTTGATTTTGTGCTTTCAACTCTCTCTGTAAGGTTTAATTGACCATGTAGGCAGAGGTTATGCTTCTTCAGAAACTTCCCATTTTCTCTTCCATGATCTTCAATCAGCTTCCTTTCATTATTTCTTTCATAAGATTAGAGAGAAGTGCAAGGAAGGAGTTTTAAAATGAAGAAGGGATAAGGTGACTCCCCTGCTCCCTAACACACCTCCTCCCCCCTGAAGGAATGTCTGATAAATGTGCTTACTGCTTTTAATTTGGGATTAATTAGGAGCAGAGGAAGCGGCAAATACAAATCATTAGCATAACAAGCTAGAGGGTAAAGAAGGGTGACTGGTTTCTGTTGTAAAAGATGAGGCTAATTTACCCCATGAGAGGGGGGTTAAGGGTGCACTTTAGGCAGGTGGAGGAGGGTTAGCACCTTTTCCCTGCATGTGTTTCCAACATTTAGTGCTTTGTAAACGTCACAGGAGAAGATCTGAGCCCAGAGGTGTGTGCAGCCTGTATTTGCTCACTGGGTGTGTGAGCCATCTATAAACCTGTTGTGGTTTAAATACCTTTTTTACGTCCTCTGGTTTGTGATGCAGAGCCGGTGGTGAAGTGGGGGAAAGGTGTTTGGTGTCACCGTGGCATTAGGGCAAAAACCTTGTGACCCCTGTATGAAGAGGTCATGAGCTTCAAAGGGTTGAGGTTCACAGTTAGGAGCGTTCCTTAAACCGTTAGGCTTTCACGCTAAAAGCCTTCAGATCTGACCAGAGCTGCACTAATGAGGAGCGTGACGGCTGGAAAAAGGAAAATAAAGCATTGAACAGCAGATAACAAGAAACTAATTAATGTACATATCATCTCATCAGCTGAGTTGGAGACAGCTTTAACTGATCTTTGCTGCTGATTTGCAGTTCCTGTAGGACAGGGGTGGGGAACCTTTTTCCTCTCAAGGGCCATTTCAATTTTTTCAACATCCTCCGAGGGCCGTATAAATTATTGACCTCTGCTTAAAAATCACAGCACTTTCTTTCATGCTGTGCAAAGAAAAAGCAACCTCTTAATCCAGATATCTTGCCATGACTCGCGTATGCATGCACGTGCACGGTTGTGGCATGACCACCAAACAGAAAGATATGGACACAAGTTGTGTGCAAATGTATTTAGTTTCCTATCCATGTGAACATGATTTAAGTGGGGGGGGCATAACGAAGATTTTTTTTTAAATATTGAAGTTGAAAGCATCAATCTGGTGTACTTTGAGAGCAACATTAGGAGGTCTATGGATACATCTCTCAACACCCAGATGAAACAGAACTGTAAGCAGATTTACTTTTTCTTTATGGATATTTTACAAATCACTCTCCTTTCAAACTGTATTCTTGTTTATTAATAACAACTTTTTTTACTGTCATATAGTATTTTATACCTGTTTACTTTATTCTCTTGTTTTTTGATAACTATAATGATCATGTAAAGATGTGCCTTTACCGCACTGGTTGGAGAAAAAGCTTCTTATATTCGTTAGCATAGCTAGCTAACAAGATGCTAATAGCAACAAAGTTATTGACTGTATGATCAGTATGACAGATGAACAGATCGTCACTGGGCTTACAACTAAAGACACAGCCACGCAAAAACTGCAGCATGTGTACGGACCATAGACTGTATATGGTACGGACCCTATGGTACGGACTTATGAGTAGGCCTACTGCAATTTTTTGAAGTCCCGGAGCCGCGTTCTGGTGCTCTCCGTCAGCACTGCACCCCTGTCAGACGAGACATATACCACGTGATGACACGTTAGGCTCGTGTTGTGTTCAAGGACCATGACCGTTGCCAGGAAAAACAGGCACTCGCTTGTTTAATTATTTTGCGGTCTAGATTTCTTTAATTTTTTTCTTTTTTGCGTGTGTTTAGAAATTACCTCGAGGGCCGTACCAAATGGTCTCGCGGGCCGTATACGGCCCAGGGGCCGGAGGTTCCCCACCCCTGCTGTAGGAAGTGCAAAAACTAGTTTTACCAACTGTCAAATGTATGCAAATCACACTGGACAATAGGGCCTGCGAGGCAAAGTAGATAGGATGTGTGTGTGTGTGTGTGTGTGTGTGTGTGTGTGTGTGTGTGTGTGTGTGTGTGTGTGTGTGTGGTGTGTGTGTGTGTGTGTGTGTGTGTGTGTGTGTGTGTGTGTGTGTGTGTGTGTGTGTGTGTGTGTGTGTGTGTGTGTGTGTGTGTGTGTGTGTGTGTGTGTGTGTGTGTGTGTGTGTGTGTGTGTGTGTGTGTGTGTGTGAACATGTGTGTGTGTGAACGTGTGAGCGTGTGAGCATGCTTATCCCTATCATTTATCTTTGTGGCAGGAGAAAGAGGAAGCAATCTATAACCGCCTGTCTTCAGATTTGAATTCTCTTTGTTAAAGCAGACAAAGGAGATGTCTCTGGGGTGTGAAACCGCTGTAGCGGTGAGTGTTGGAGAGACCCCCCTTTTTCCTCTCTTTCTGAGGCATTGAAGATATAATTTCTCTTCCCCAAATGATAATGTGACAAAAGAAAAAAGGAGAGCAACACATAAATCAGTGAGTTTTAGGCTGATGCTTACAAAAAAGAAGATGGTATGGTGATAAAGGTTCCTACTAATATTGTACACGTGTGCAAATGCTTTATCTACATCCTATAAATTATTAGGACGTTATAAGAAAAGGTTGGGAGAACGGATACTTGAACATGGGGATGAACATGTATGTGATGCATGGCAAAATACAAACCAAAGAGATTACTAAAACAACTAAATTGGTGCTCTTAGTGAGCAAACGTCAAGGGGGCATTCATGTGCTCCTTGTCCAATTCCTCAATTTGGGAGGTGTTCTTCCTAATTTGTTGTTGAGAAGATATGTTGTATTTTATTACTCAGTGTTTAAAAAACAAGTTGAAAGCTGTCTCTGACTTGTAATCCCGTTTTGAGAGTGTTTTCTCTTAGATTTTCCTGTCACGAACAAATTATTACACCAAATTAATACAACAAAAATGCCATATCTTTATGTTTCACAAAAGTGAAACATAATTAGTACATCTGCCCTGTGATAGGCTTCAAAAATGCAATGGTCTCCATGGCGGAGATAATGAACACACCAGCTTAAGGTGACCAAATCAGTGCTTGATAAAAAAGTACTTGAATTTACAAGTACAATAACTGTTACAAAGAAGGGTCATGTCAGGTAAAGGCCAATTCCCATCGTTATCAAGTGTTCTGGCAAAAAGCACCTGGACATGAAGTTATCGCTTCTACATATCAAAGAGCAAAAAAAAGCAGAAATAATGAATTTCATGAACCCAGAGTATGCCAAAGACAGACACACGGAGCAGCACTGAAATACTAAACTGCCGTTCTACAGGCATCATGTGATGCTACTTACAGTATAAACATCAGGACACTGTTGTTCTGCTGACAGATACACCTTCATCAGCAGGTTCCTGTTAAACAATCAGACCGCTGACAATCATTCTAATACCCTTCAATCACCTTCTCAATATCTTTTAATTGTAGATTTCACTTTAAGTTGCCTTGGTGTTTTTCAAAGGCACTGTACAAATACACCTGAGTAAACTTGCCTTGCCTTGCCTTTGTGGTTTTAGGCCTTTTAAAGAGTAGTCATTTAAGTCTATTAGCTCAGCATATAATAACCCAGTCTAATTATTTCAATGATGCTCTGGCAGAAGAATCTGTCAACTTTTACCGCAATGTGACGTCATTCGACAACAATGCAAACCCAAATATTGATAAATAACTTTGTAATGTGAATTGTGTAATTCTACAGTGATAACTTTGCAGAATTTGTACAATACCACTTTTTACAGTCTTATAGCTTGGAATAAACTCAAACTGAGTTATTTTACTGAAATCAACTTTCCTGGTTAAAATGTATTATCAGTAAATTCACTCTTGAAATTGCTTCAACAAGAAATTACTACAACCATCATTATTTAAACCTTAACTTGACTTCCTTAATTGTTTACATTATTATGACACATGTTCCGATTATTTTGTCTGCCCCCATTTTGTGGATGGCATTACGATAAAACTTCAAACACACTTCGATGACTTCCAGTTTCTCTCAGCTGGGCTCTAATCCCACCTGCAACAGAGCTTTGGGTTGTTTAGATCACACACACACACACACACACACACACACACACACACACACACACACACACACACACACACACACACACACACACACACACACACACACACACCACACACACACACACACACACACACACACACACACACATATATATTAGAGGCAACCTGCTGTAACACACACATGCCCCGAGCCACAAAATGTTACCTCTCCTGTCTGAACTTGAGCCGGTTCCCTGAAGGCCTCAAAAGCAGGAATAGGGAGCTTCTTCTCCCCAGCTACCAACAACACCTGGCAGTCCACCTGTCTCACCCTCAACCTGTCTGTCTCTCTGCTACCCCTCCACCTGCTCCCCTAGGTAAACAGAGTGAATGTTGTGGTTTGCCCCCGGCTTCAGCAGTAATAATAAGCACTCACCTCCCCATGTTCCTGTCATTTCATGAGCCAGCGATCTTGTTCCCCTAAGAACCAGGAGTCTATTTGTATGATAATGATAGGAACACGGCTTCATCTGCACTTTTACCCCCCACCCTCCAGTCGTTTTACCCAGTCCTTTCCTGCCTGGAGACAACATCAACCTGTCAGTGCTGATCACAGCTGCTGTTTCAAGAATTCGCTGCAACACTAACCCCACAGCGTGCGGGTGCCAGTCTGGTGTGTGTTGGTTCTCTCGGCTCCACAGCAGTGTGTGGTTAATGATGGCAGAGGGGAGCGGGTTGAGTCAGTGTTGGGTTACCGAGACCAGTGGCACCAGAGAAAATGATGATTCAACCTGAACCATCTGTGGTTGTCAGACAGTGCAGTTTGCCTGATTTTCTCCTGATGTTTTTCTATAATGATTGCAACACGTAAGAAATGGACCAAAAAATAAATCAAATTCCAGAGTAGCCCTATAGTCCTGAGACCTTTTAAAGGGTTAACATGTCACTCGTTTTTTTTTATCAAATACACATATAATAATAACTCTGGATTCATTGTAAACTAGGTTATCTGAAATCTTAAATGTATTTCCCTGTTTAATGAGAAAATTGTATCCTTTTAAAATTAAACAAACACTGCTTATAGCTTGGTAGTAATGGGCTGGAGACAACAGGACTGAAATTGTCTCTCGGTGATATCAAACTCGACACTGTACGACATAGGGATTTGTAGCACAGGTTGGTTTAAGAAAGCCTCTCATATTAAAAATGAACTCCAGTTCTAAAGGAGCTAACAGTGTGCTGTTGGTGATTAGAAGTGATGCAAACTGACACAGTAGATCTCAGGATTTGGTCTAAACCAGGGGTGGGGAACCTCCGGCCCCCGGGCCGTATACGGCCCGCGAGACCATTTGGTATGGCCCTCGAGGTAATTTCTAAACACACGCAAAAAAGAAAAAAATTAAAGAAATCTAGACCGCAAAATAATTAAACAAGCGAGTGCCTGTTTTTCCTGGCAACGGTCATGGTCCTTGAACACAACACGAGCCTAACGTGTCATCACGTGGTATATGTCTCGTCTGACAGGGGTGCAGTGCTGACGGAGAGCACCAGAACGCGGCTCCGGGACTTCAAAAAATTGCAGTAGGCCTACTCATAAGTCCGTACCATAGGGTCCGTACCATATACAGTCTATGGTCCGTACACATGCTGCAGTTTTTGCGTGGCTGTGTCTTTAGTTGTAAGCCCAGTGACGATCTGTTCATCTGTCATACTGATCATACAGTCAATAACTTTGTTGCTATTAGCATCTTGTTAGCTAGCTATGCTAACGAATATAAGAAGCTTTTTCTCCAACCAGTGAGGTAAAGGCACATCTTTATATGATCATCATAGTTATACAAAAATAAGAGAATAAAGTAAACAGGTATAAAATACTATATTACAGTAAAAAAAAGTTGTTATTAATAAACAAGAATACAGTTTGAAAGGGGAGTGATTTGTAAAATATCCATAAAGAAAAAGTAAATATGCTTACAGTTCTGTTTCATCTGGGTGTTGAGAGATGTTTCCAAAGATCTCTTAATGTTGCTCTCAAAGTGCACCAGATTGATGCTTTCAACTTCAATATTTAAAAAAAATCTTCCCGGGGGAGCATGCCCCCGGACCCCCCTAGAGGAGGTTAGGCCCCCCCCCCCCCACACTTAAATCATGTCCACATGGACAGGAAACTAAATACATTTGCACACAACTTGTGTCCATATCTTTCTGTTTGGTGGTCATGCCACAACCGTGCACGTGCATGCATACGCGAGTCATGGCAAGATATCTGGATTAAGAGGTTGCTTTTTCTTTGCACAGCATGAAAGAAAGTGCTGTGATTTTTAAGCAGAGGTCAATAATTTGTACAGCCCTCGGAGGATGTTGAAAAAATTGAAATGGCCCTTGAGAGGAAAAAGGTTCCCCACCCCTGGTCTAAACATACTTCAACATCACTCTCACTGAGAAGAGAATGTGCTTAACATTTGGTCTGAGATTTCCAACAGCCAAACCTCTCCTTTGTCTGCTCTCCCTTTTATTTTCTACACTTACGTTTTATGCAACAAATACTTCTCCACACATATCCAGACTCTCACACAGCCTTTGACTCCCCTAGAATACTAAATACTGTAAAGCCCCCCCAGACATGTTTTCATACTGAAAGCTGTGTGTGTGTGTGTGTGTGTGTGTGTGTGTGTGTGTGTGTGTGTGTGTGTGTGTGTGTGTGTGTGTGTGTGTGTGTGTGTGTGTGTGTGTGTGTGTGTGATGTGTGTGTGTGTGTGTGTGTGTGTGTGTGATGTGTGTGTGTGTGTGTGTGTGTGTGTGTGTGTGTGTGTGTGTGTGTGTGTGTGTGTGTGTGTGTGTGTGTGTGTGTGTGTGTGTGTGTGTGTGTTTTTCTAATGAAGAGGCGTTCTGGGGCACACTGGAGCAGTCTGACCCACAGTCTGCAGCAGTTTTAAGATATAAGGTCAAATGTGTTCCAGAGTTAACGGATGCTCCCACACACTCTCACATAGTGAAGTCTTTTGTGGGGGTAAAAATGTTGTTTTCAATATAAATCAACAGGATTTTTCTGCATGTGGAATACTCAGCCTTAAGGGCAGGGCTCTTTAAGTTTTAAAAATATGATTTAATATCAAAGGAATTGCAATGCTCAATAGATTAATACTGGGGGCTCAAATCGTGTTCTGTCAGACAACTTGACAGAACAGCGAGCTAGAAAGTCCAAAATGGCAAAATGTATAGAACTTTGCCACATACATTTTTATTTAGCCATTCTCTATTCACTTTTTCACAAATAGGGGTTAGTTTGCAATTGGTTTGTTAACAGAGCGAAGGGCTCGCTATATTAAAAAAGGATTGAGAGTTGGCAAGCTCCTTCAGTAACTGTGTATGGAATCAAATGATGTCCTGAGGATATATAGCTTGAGGGAGTCTTGATTAAGAACACTTCTTAAACATTTTGTAAATAAATTCATTTGTGTTGGATGGTACAAGATTGGAATAATCTAACTGCACCGGGAGATTTGTTTTTTTTTTGACTTTTTTGTTGGTAAAAATGTATATTTAGTTTTTAGTGTAACCAAGTATACACTAAATGTGCATCCCATGTACATTTTTGGCATGGAAAACAATCATGATTCCCGTGGAGAGAAAAGGAGAAAGAATCGATGAAAACTTAGAGGGTTTTAATGAGAAGAAAGAAACCGAGACAGGATAGGAGAAATGATGTTTCAGTTACCATGGATACTGTATGTAGACCATCTTCCCGTCCTCTGGGCTTTCAACAATCACACCTGCCTCACCCTAGGGAAAACACACACACACACACTAATGAGGGTGGGGCTCTCTCTCAGGTAAATAAGGGTTTTTCTCCCACACATTTTCTTTCTTTGGCCGAACACTGAATGATCAACATCCACAGCTCTCTGCTGATCTTTGTACTCACTGCTCTGTATTTGTTTAAGCTTGTTTGTGTTACCCTCTTTTTCTCCAGTGTGTTTGCTGTGTTTCTCAGTTTGAATCAGTGAGATGAAATAATGACCAACGGAAAGAAAAAAGCTTGACATGGTTTTTGCGGGCAGGATTCAGAAACCAGGACGTCTTGATTGCAAAGTATATGTAGTAGCCACAGAGCGCAGTTTTTTGTTTTAAGGGAAACACAGAGTTTAGAGGCCTAACGTCTGGTCCAGTCTGGAATCTAAACCAGGCCCCCAGGAGTAAACAGTAGATGAAGAAAGAAGAGCATGGTGGACTTTAATTCATCTCCAGTCAGTGCGTGGTTTGTGAAGTCCTCAGCACAGGTAAGTTGTAATCCTCCATACTTCCCCTGACTGATATTTTCTGTGAGGTTAGTTAAGGGTGGGAAATCTGGGAGTCAAGCAGCTTCGTTGCAGGTTGCAGCTTTAAAGTCACTGGATGAAGTTGATTATCCACGTTTCGGCTGCAGGAAAAGCTAGGGGACAAAGGTCTGCATGCAAGAGAGGGTAACAGGCTACAGAACCGACATATTGGTAAGATTATGTGCTGTCAGCCACAAGTGGTATCATTCACTTGGGACTGTTTCAAATTTCCGTTTAAAACCTTTTCAGTCTCATTTCAAGTGGTTTCAAGGTTGGGAAAGTCATATAACTATTCTGTATTTGCTTATTGGAGTTGAATTAATTGTCTAGGTTTGAACTATGTTTGTGGTGGGAAAAAAAAAGAGCTAAAATTCACCTTAAATCACATTTGTTATTAATAATTTGAAATCAGTCGTGGTTTTTTTTTTGTTTCCATACTTAAAATCATGCAGTTTTATAATGTTAAAGAGTTTCCTATTATTTTCATTACTGGTTATTTTAACATCGACAAATATAAAGTTTAATATAATGCACATTTATGGACTGTGTGGATGGCAACTCAGGGCATCTGTGAATAAACAGAACCAAAGGGCAATGAGGGAAAAACATCAAGAGAAAGAAACTCTTATTTTCTCAAAGTGATTCCTCGTCTGTTATCTGAAAATGTCAAACCAGTTGAGCAAAAGAGGACAAATTCTGGGCAAAGTGTGTCTTTATATTTTACATGCACCTTATTATAATGGCTACCATTTTATTATTTTGCGCCCAGAGATCTCATGATGCAGGTGTAGAGTCAGGAGTCACATCCTTGTGTTTCATTCTATCACTCAGGCGACAATGGGCTGGTTTGTGTGCAGAGTGTGTTTAAGTAGTGTGTCTGCGCACATGTGAGAAATTCCACATGTTTGTCTCGGCAGCCCTTTAAACATAGCTTTCCGTTGCGTGACCAGATGCAGCATGGTGGAGTCGCGTGCCTGTGTTCATGCAGTTCAGGGTCCAGCGATGCGTGTCACATGTGTGAAGAGTTTTTCCAAACCGTGGATCCGGGTCACTCCGTCGAATCTAAGGGAGTGTTTGTTTACACATCAAACAGAGGGAGAAAGAGTCGAGTCAGAGGAAACGTGTGTGAAAGAGAGGCAGTCGGTGGAATCTCAATGCTTTGATAAAGTCTCTGAATGCAGATAGACGGGAGACAATGGGACCAGACAGAGGGGAAAGAGAAAAGAGAAAGAATGAGAGAGGGGGGGGGGGGGACATTCCTGAGTGTGTGGTCCAGTCCTGTCCAGTTCTGTCATTTCTCTTGCTTGCAGGGACAGCTGTGTCATTTTCAAACCACACAGCCCCTCTGTCTAGTCTGCTATGTGTCAGGTCCAGTCCCAGCGGCCCCTTCACCGCATACCTCATCCTCACACTGTGTCCACTTCTTTCTTTCTATTGTCTTTTTTAAAAGTAACATGAACCCTTAATGTAGTAAGATTTGAGTTGTTACTCTAGCGAAAATAATTCCAAGTGCTAGCGTCTACATTTTCCTATATTCTGTTGTGGAAAATGAACACTTGATGGAAATAATTCATCCAGTACAGGTAATAAAGACGCCTGTGATCCTATCTTAAAATCTAAATAACCAACAGCTTGCATATATCAAAGCAGTTTTCTGAACCCTAAGGCAAAGTACACATGCTGATGTGATCAATCTTAATGTTTCAAACGATATAAAGCTAAAATAATTGATATGATTCCACTGAGAACAGATAAATAATAATAATGTCGTATCAGGGCCTAGCCTCATTAGAAACGTGTTTTTCACTTTACATGCCATTATGCAAACCAAATATGTATAGCCATAGGAAAAACATGTTTTGCATGTTCCTGATCATGCTGATAAAGTTTGGATAAAGTCACAACAACAGCTCCTCAGTCCTGATGTGTTGTGTCTCTACGGCATACACACACCTCACCTGTCATCTGGGACCCCTCCCACCTAACCCTGGGGGCTGTACAGTCAGATAAGTCTAAGTGTTCTGTTTGCCTGTCTTTCTGTCTTTCGGCCTGTCTGTCTCTTTATGTGGAAAGATTCAGAGATGTGGGATTATTTGATCTATCTGCAGTGGGAGGACCAGTAGTCGCCCCTCAGACACAGGAAATCCCCTTACTTCTGCTTCACAGCCCTGTTGTGGCCGCACGTCTGTGTGTATATTTCTGCGGCGCAGATCCTGTGTGCCTGTGCCAGCGTTGGATGGGTTTTTCAGGAGGGGGGGGGGGGGGTTACAGTACTGCCGGGACAACCAACCCACCGACCAACCGCAAGTCCCAAGAGACGTGCACAAGACACCGACCGACCGCAGTCCCAAGAGACGTGCACAAGACACCGACCGACCGCAGTCCCAAGAGACGTGCACAAGACACCGACCGACCGCAGTCCCAAGAGACGTGCACAAGAAAAGTTAAACAAACACAACCATGGCCTTTTTTCTCAGGACACTTATAGACACTGCTATTGGCCGATCCACATGGAAAGCCTTTTCTACCCCCTCTATTGGTCCCGTATGCCTCCCCCAACTTTGCTCTTCTCTTTGGAGGTTTGACCCCTGACCTTTGACCCCTTTGGGAAAGCAGAAAGCTCCCTATCGGGACCCGGCAAGAGGCGAGGTTCGTCTCTGGAATGTCTTGATTTGGGTCACTTTTCCTTCTCCACTACTGTCCTCTCTGACTGCTTTACAAGCCTTTCACTCTCTTTGGTGAGTGATAGAAGTGAGTCTCTGTTTGCTCAGAACGTTTTAACTGCCCAGCTGATTTAAAGGGTCAGTTCACCCAAAATCCAACTGCTTTCCACCACTCAAAAACAAAGAAACAAATCCCATTCAACCCTTTTGCATTATGGCGAAGGCAAACGTCCTAAAAGGGATCCCAATGACTAGGTACTGTAAGAGGTTTTATTGGGTGAAGTGAGCCTGACAGTAAGAAGCCCTTCACCTCTTCCTCTCAAATCGATGGTCTTTAGCCGTCAGTTTGTGTTTGGCACCGCCAGCCAGTAGTTTCCGTCCACTCTGATTGGCTGTAAAGGGCTCGGCGGTGGTTAACTGGCGGGTTGCTTTGCCAAGCAAAAGGCTGTGGGCTGGGCCACGCCGCTTAGCCTGATCTCTAATTAGCACTGGCTTGTCAGTCAGTCAGGGTGGATCTGTCTGGGAAATTGCAGTCTTGCACACACAGACTCACAAACCATCGCTGGGAATCACACAGGAGGGCAACGTCGGGACGAGGATTGTCCTTCAGTCTGTCTGTGATCATGTGGCTATGACTTGTGTTGCCGTTTGATTCCTGTTGGGCTGAAGTGGCTTATTTAGGGCTTGGGGTGTGTTTGTGTGCTCTATTAGTGGCGTGGCTGCAGCAGTGAAGTGGTTAACAGTCCCGGGGGAGGCTCATGTTACCAACGGCAGGGCAACTCCTTCCCTCTCTCACCCCCCCCCAGTTCTCTCTCTGTTAGTCCCAGAGAGAGACCAACAGTGCCCGAGGGATGAACCATCAGTGCAACCAGCGACAAGGAGCTCAATCTAGGAACCCTGCCAGGGTGAGAGGACATAGAAGGAGCTTAGAGAGAAGGAGAGAGAGGGAGTGGGGGAGACATTTGGCTGTGTGAACTCTCAGCGGCATGAAGTCATGAAGCTCTCGGTACAGCTTCGCATTTACCCGCAGAGCCCTGGTTTCCCACGGCAACCCAGAGGCACTGACCAGGTAGGGTGTGTGGTGTGTGTGTGGTGTTTGGTGTGTGTGTGGTGTGTGTGGTGTGTGTGTGTGTGTGTGTGTGTGTGGTGTGTGTGTGTGTGTGTGTGTGTGTGTGTGTGTGTGTGTGTGTGTGTGTGTGTGTGTGTGGTGCTGTGTGTGTGTGTGTGTGTGTGTGTGTGTGTGTGTGTGTGTGTGTGTGTGTGTGTGTGTGTGTGTGTGTGTGTGTGTGTGTGTGCTGTTGTTGTGTGTGTGTGTGTGTGTGTGTGTGTGTGTGTGTGTGTGTGTGTGTGTGTGTGTGTGTGTGTGTGAACTTTCTACTTATACGTTTTCATTATTCTGTGTTCGGGAAGATCTGAGATTTTTGTTAGTTTGTATCCATGTCTGTTTCTGCATGGTTGTCCATATATCTTGTGTGTGTGTGTGTGGGACTTTCCCCATGTGGCTGTATGGATGAGCTGAGACGCTTGTGGTCACTCTGAATCTCTCAGCACCTCTCTCTGTCTGCTCCACGGATGCTTTCAACTCTGAAACTCTCCGCTCTGCTGCTCTTTGATTTATAATGCCAGTATATCCAAAAGGAAGTCATGTTTCCCCCCCTGTTTTTCAGGTTGTTAGCAAGATTGTTCAAAACACAGCATGTACTTGGAGCAGTTGATTGAATTCAAAGGTCATCTGAATCTTGGTTTTCAGCCATTTGCGATTCTTTGTTTTTTGTTTAGTTCTTTTTCTGAAAGCTATAATTATGATGTTGTGTTTACGTGTTGGTGGGAAGCAAGCAGGGCTTCCAAGTTGGCTGCTCAACAACACAGCTTTGACTTTATTTTTTGCCCATCTAAAAATGATACCTGACAAAATGATGAATGGCACTGTCATATGAAGCGCTGGGTAGTGAACTTCAGTGCTTTTTTAAAGTATAAACAACTGTTTGGTATCAAACCTGTTTTAAGGGAAATGTTCTAGTTTTATACTAGGCAGAGAGTCTTTGTTTGGCTGCCTTATTAAAACCTCATTTAGTAGAAAGACATGTTTACAACTAACTCAAGCTAGGGTTGAAAAAAAGTATTGTTTGGGTAATCTGGTTTTATTAAAATCAAACAACTGTATCAATGATAAAAGTAATATGTAATCGCAGTCCTAGTTGGTGTGATACATGAGAGTGTGTGTGCATTTATTTGTGTGTCATCGTCGATGATTATTATTTCCCAGTTTTATTACAAAGACTTTATTTACAGTTGTTATGTATCATTAGTGGACCCTCGGAGACTGTGAAAATACAGTCTGACAACACCAGCCGTGTGTGTGTGTGTGTGTGTGTGTGTGTGTGTGTGTGTGTGTGTGTGTGTGTGTGTGTGTGTGTGTGTGTGTGTGTGTGTGTGTGTGTGTGTGTGTGTGTGTGGTGTGTGTGTGTGTGTGTGTGTGTGTGTGTGTGTGTGTGTGTGTTGTGTGTGGTGTGTGTGTGTGTGTGTGTGTGTGTGTGTGTGTGTGTGTGTGTGTGTGTGTGTGTGTGTGTGTGTGTGTGTGTGTGTGTGTGTGTGTGTGTGTGTGTGTGTGTGTGTGTGTGTGGTTCAGCCAACCCTGCATTGGCTATGGCCATCAGCCTCCCTCTGGTCCTTTCAGACTGATGTTTGCCAACTGGCCAAGCTTCCTGTCCCCCACAGACTCCTGGCGGATGCACACACACACACACACACACACACACACACACACACACACACACACACACACACACACACACACGTATTAACACATTTCCAGCATTAACTTCCAGCGTGTTTGCTCTGTTCAGATGGGTTTGTTTGAACAACTCAGACACACACACGCTCACACAGAGACGCACTGCTGTGATGTCACCCCTCCAACAAGCCTTTGTTCATATGATAGACAACCCCATTCAGCCTGTTGGTGTGTGTGCATGTTTGTACCCTAGCTGAAGTCAGTACAGACGGAGAATAAAGGAAAGGGAATCTCCAGGCAGTCTGAGAAGCCGGATCCATCTTTGACATTTATTTTAATTTCCATTTGACTCTGTATTCTTTTCTTTCCAAACAAAGGCATGCATTTATGAAAAACTGAAATCATCACAATTTCTCTCCTGTTTAATAAAGTACTAAACTGTTTACATAATATTGTTTTCACATGTAGACTTATTCAGTTTCCATTCAAAGCCAAGATCACTATGAAACAACCACACATTTACTGTACATTTAATAATGAAAAAAGGGATAAATCTAACAACTTTTTTGATTAATCTGCAAACTCTTAAATCTGACTTCAGGTCATCTGACTGTATAGTGTTGTGTTAATGGTATAACAAGCATCACACCACACTGCTGTGTCTCTGCTGACTGTCTGCTCAGTTATTTAATGTCTGTCTCTTCAAAGGGGAACAACACGTGTTTCTCTGCTTTCTGCTAAATTGACCCCATCCGTTCCACTGTGAAAGATGTATTGTTTATGGAGTATAAAGTGAACTTCTTTCTCTCTCCGTGTCCAGCTGGGATGACAGCAGCTCGGTGAGCAGTGGCATCAGCGACAACATCGACACAGATGACATCAACACCAGCTCCTCCATCTCCTCCTACGCAAACACACCCGCTGCGAAACGCAAGGGCCTCAACACCAAGGTAAGACTTCACACACAATCTCTCACACACAGCCATATTAAAGACGAATATACAACTTTTTTTTAATGATTGCGCCACAGGCTGGGATAGCAAAATCATTCATTGATGAAATTCCATCAGATAAAAGTTGTTCATCTCTTCTGTCAGGACTGTTAGAGATATCAAGGGTAGAGTTTCCATGTAGATGGAAAAAATGCATTATTCTCAGATTTATTCTGCTGGTTTACGGTCTTAGAATCGGTTCTGCACTTCTACATTAATGGTTTATTTCAGTACCTTTGAGAAATGCTCTGTTTATTAGCAACTTTTTGGACGTTTTTTTATAAAGTTCAAAAGCTGTGCTCTACGAAGGCATTTGAATTGTTGAATCCTATGGACCCATACATTAAGCTGCAAAAAAGATTCCACCATTGAAAATGAAACATGATGTATAAGTTCCCTGTATGACCTCGAGTTTAATTTGAAGACAGCGTGAGTTTTCCAGTGCAGTAAATTCCACATAAGGTCTCTAAAAGGATTTTAATGAAACATCCACATTAGTTCAGTAGCCTAATTTCCTACCACATTGCGATATTGTCTGGAAGAAACATAAACTAGATTTTTTAAGTGGTAAACTGATGCAACCGAATATTTCCACTTGGCCTAAAGCCAGCCTTTCTCAGCATTCCTCTGCATTCAGAGAAGAATGAGAGAGTACAGCTGTGGACTCACAAAGCTAATGCTGATGTTGACTCTGGCCTCAAGTCATTAAACACTGATTAAGAGCTGCTATGCTTCAGGAAAGTGATCGCTCAGACGATAATATTGTCAGCTGACTCCCGTGTATCGGCACACTCAGTGTCGTGGCTGATGTTGAGCCGCTCATCACGTGACGTGTGTCCGTTACGGCTGCAAAGGTTGAGGTGCTGAAGAAAAACAAAGGAGTGCACAAAGGTGCCTTTCTCTTAGTAAAGCAGCCTTACACAGTGCAGGTTCATTAAGTCTGTTTCAAATTCTGTGAGCGAAGCAGCGAACTGCATTTTTGTAGTGTTGCCTTGGCAAGTGCAGAATAGACAATAAACAGCTGTAAATTACTGTTAGCGAAATAAAGGCGATGGGGAACTGGCTAATATAAAATTCTAGTTCAGCACTATCTAGACTTCAGTATGTTTTAGATTTTAAACAAAAACAAATAAATTGTGATATTCTGGGTAATGATCGGACATTGTAAATCAGATTTATTAGATGAGACTTTGAGAAATAGACTCAAGTGGAAGTCTCTGCTGTGAGACTCGAGACCTTAAGTAACAATAATAAAGCCTCAATCTTTAGCAGGTTGAGTCTCTGATCAAGGTACAACAAATGTAAGATGGCACAATACAAGCTGCTTTATTAGTCTGTTCCTTTGAAGGATTTGGTCCACCTTAAAAAACACTAAAGATAACCCTGAATTTTAAAAGAAAGTATCAAATGTCATCTCACTTACGCTAACCATTGAAAGACCTGAAAGACTTGCACTTTCTTGTCTTGTTTTATGACTTCAAACCTCTTCCGAAGGGCTAAAGCCATGGCTCTTAGTTCAAGAATATTGCATTTGTCACATTTCAAAGTAAAGTGGACAACTGTGCCCGGGCCGTGCTGCGGTCAAACAGCTTCCTGACTAACTGCTCAGGTGATGGTGGTGTGGATGCTGGCAGGATTACACAGCATGATGGCTGTGGTCATAAAATGGAGTGCTTTTTAGAGGCACTTGGCAGTGTCTCATAAAAGACGCTTTCTTCAGCAGTAATAAATCTGACGTGTGTGTGTGTTCCCAGCCTGTGACAGATGCAGAGAAGCACTCTGCCTCCACAGCGGTGCACCCGGCCTGGTCAGGAGACGAGGTGAAGAGGCCAGACGGCGGGTCAGACAGCGGGGTCAGGATGGAGCCGGGCTCCAAGTGGAGCCGCCGGAACCCGTCCGACATCTCAGACGAGTCGGACAAGGGCAGCTCGGGGAGGAAGACCCCCTCTGTGTCTCACACAGGCTCCTGGAGGAGAGGCATGAGCACTCAGGTGGGGGTGACGTCCCCCCGGACTAAAAGCAACAGTAGCACAGGCTCCACAAGCTCGGGTGGCCTCAAGACCCACAGTTCAGGTAACACAGACATCCATTATAGTATATATCAATAGAAATGAATACATTATAGAATAGAGTAAATAAACATTTCAACTTTCAATTTACTTTAGGTGTCTTAGAGTTATCTCAGAGTTGGTGTGAAATCAAGAAGTAGCACCCACACGCCCCTCTAATGTCTCGTTCTGTTTGCAGCAAAGACAGATGACGTGAAGGTGTCAGAAAAGGGTCGCCTCTCTCCTCGTCCCAACGGCCTACACCGCTCGCCCTCAGACGCAGGGCGCAGCAGCGGCGATGAGGCAAAGAAACAATCCATCCCCACCAGCCGCACGTCCACGTCAAACGCCCTCACACACACTGTTTCAGACCCCCACTCCCACACACATGCCCACACCTCGCGCACCCCTACCAGCACCTTCGGCTTCAAGAAGCAGGGCCACGGGATGGTAACCATCGTTACTGCCAGCGGCGCCACCATCACAAGTGGCTCGGCTACCCTTGGGAAGATGCCCAAATCTGGAGCACGCTCACTCGCAGGAGGGTTGAAGGTCGGTGGGCACGATGGCGGGTCTGTGTTGGGTCACCACGACGACGGTTTCCTCCCCATGAGTGCCCGCTCTACACTTCAGTACCGAAGCCTGCCGAGACCCAGCCGCTCTGGAGCCACAGCGCGCAACGGAAACCGCTCCTCCACAAGCAGCATTGAGGCCGCCGTGCTGTCAGTTACGACTCATGGGAAAAACTCAATGGGCCTGACAAAGGCCAACGGCACAGGAGGCCTGCTGGCCAATCAGACGGACCGGGAGAAGGGCGTGTCGGAGATTGACAACCTGAGGAGCGGAGTCGTGATGCAGAGTGGAGGAGCAGCGACTGTTCCTCTGACAGGAAGACAGCAGGTTTCCTCACCTACACTGCGCAGGTGAGCATAACAGAACATCATTGGTATTGTCAGTGACCCCGCAGACATAATGACGACAGACTGATGAGCCATAATGAGTGGGTTCTTCTCTTGTATCAGCTTGAATGCACCTTCATACAGCACACACTCAAACACACAAAGAGAAGACCATTACAATAAGTAATAATGCAGTCACAGTAGATGATAAACAGGGGTGAGTAAGAATTACACGTGTGGGCCTGTTTCTCACACACACACACACACACACACACACACACACACACACACACACACACACACACACACACACACAGGCTCATCGAGGTAAAATCAGGCCATTGTGAAAGGCTTTGAGCTGTGCTGATCTGCTGCCAAGCCTCAGCCTTGGTGGTGCAGGGGGAGGGTGGAGAAGGGAGGGTGTGGTGCTGGGTAATGGGAGCTGAGTCTTACCTCAGCGCTCTGCCCTCATTAATGTGAGGGAGTGATAACTTTTCAAAGAGGCTGTGTGCTGACATTATTGCCCACCGCGGCTCCAGTCATCGCAGCCTGCCATTTAACTCTAACCCAGGATTAGCGGAGAACCAGGAGAGAGTTGTGTGTGTGTGTAACATGTGTTTTTGTCCTGTGAGCTTCAGGTCCTTAAGGATGGAAATCAGCCAGCCTGCTTCTTTGATCCAGAACAGCCATGAATAATTATGTTAAATGTGTTGTTTAATTTGCTGTTAATATTCATAATCCCCTGGAGGACAAATCCTGATGATTTATATTACCCCATGACCTTTCTACTTGCAGCAGCATCAGTTTTAAAATAACATGTACACAGGATAAAGGCTTCAAGCTACTTCAATTCCTGCAAACGTAGTTATTTAAAAGCAATGAATAATAATGAAGTGTTAAAAGTTGTTATTATGTACAGAATGTGAAACATATAGATGGAGACACTAGTTAAACAACTTACTTCATAAGTTCATATTTTTTAAGGTCACTGAAAGCATCGTTCTCTATAAAGATTCCTCAAGTAATTGATCATTTGATTAGGAAATGAGATAATTTGCCTTATTTCTGTTCTTTTAGTAGTTTTCTAACGCTCCCTTATTTCCCACAGATTGTTTGGTGCGAAGCCCAGCAACAAGTCTCCGGTCACCACGACTGAAAACATGAAGAACTCCACTGTTATCTCCAACCCCCACGCCACCATGAACCACGTGGGCACGGTGCTGGAGTCCCCCGACGGAGGGCTGGGAGGCGTGGACAGCGAGACCAGCAGCCCCATGTTTGGAGGCAGACTGCATGGGATAGGGATGGGGACGCTGGGCAGCGAGCAGGTGAGTGAGAACATATCAACAAATACCGTTCTGTCTGTCAACTCACTCTGTGAATCGTGAGAGTGTAAATAAGAAAATCATCCATGAGCTCTGGAGGATTACTGGCTGTGACTCTCCTTGGTAACCAACCAACACTCAACTGAGTGACCGCTATTGTTCTATTAAAGCTTCAGATTACACAATATGGAAAAGGTGTACTTTCAATTCAAGTTTTATAAGTCTTTTAAGCCAAGTATGGCTCCTTTTAAAACAACTGAAGTAGCCTTGTTTATCTCTAACACTGAGTCACGGGGGCAGCTACTTATTCATTAGTGACGCTGCTATTTTCAGCCGTATACAGATTTTCCAACTGCCCCCCATCCATTACTAACCATAAGCAGAGGGAAAGCCTTTTTTCTTTTTAGTTTATTTTAGAGCTGCTTTTGAGTAATTTGTAGCCATGCTAGTGGTCCACCACTTTTTCAGTACTGCAATATCTCACCAGCTATTGGAGGCATTGCCATGAAAGTTTGTAAATATATCATATCGTTCTCGTGAAGGTTCGTAATGACTTGATTCATTCTTTAAACTTGTTATAGTAAATTATTTCAAACCTAAAGATACTGAATATGCATCCCCCTTCAGGCTGGATAGAGAGTTAAAAGTTAGTTTCGGCTCATTGTTTAGCTGTCGCCTCACAGCTTTACTTTTTTTGCTCCCCTCACTAATCTCAGTCCTGTTTGGTGCCTCTGCTGTTTCAACCAACAAAGCTCTAAAAAGACAGCAGGACTGTTAAGAGTACCTAACATATATTCCAGTACCTGCTCTGCATTAAAGTTGTATTAACTTTAAGCTAATGTCTACTTCCTTTAATGCTTTTCTTCCGACTGTATGACTTTCAATTTAAACTTAAATACTTTCTGTTGAGTGCTAATTAGCTAAATAACACACTTAGCTAATATCATAAACATGGTAAACATAACCTGCTAAACAGCTGAATGATAGCTTTTAATGTTAGCATTTAGCTCGAAGAACCACTGTGCCTAATAGTTGCTAACTTTGGAAGGTGTTATATATCACACAAGTATGTGTTTTAAGAGCTAATGTCCCAAGTTAGCTATACGGTTTATGAGCAAACTGTCAAACTGGAAAGTTATGTGTGTTTTTATGATTAGACTACATGACTATACCTTTGAGATTAGAGGTGATTTTGTTTTCACCTGACCAATAGCACAAACCCACTGAATTCCTCCACCACTAATGTGTGTAGGAACTTGCTTCAATGACTGAAAGCTACATATTGCAGCAGAGCAGCAAAATATAAGCATGCTCAGTCATGAAGTCACCATCACCTTCTCACATGATTCAGAAATGTATCAGATCATGTCTCAGTCATTAAATGACTCACTACTTTTTAAGTACAAGTTATGTTTTTACAAACAGTATAGGTTCAAAGGTTTAAGTACTAAATAGGCCATCCAATAAAACAATTACCGGAGAAAACAAGCCAATCTAAAAGCCTTTTTGCCTGACTTAATTAATTACTTAAATAAATTATATATTATTATAGATATTATTGACACATTTTTACAACACTATAATACACAGAAGGCCACTGATTTCTAAACACTTTAACATCCCTTCTGCCTCTACACAGGCCTCCAGCCCTGGCTCAGTTTACTCCTCCACCGGCCCCTCAAACAGCCTAACGTGGGGCACCACCTTCAGCAGCTCCTCCGCCCAGAGCAGGGAGAGCACGCTGGGGGGACACGGGGGGGCCAGTAGCATGGGATACCCCTCCGTCAGCAGCATGCACACCAGCAGCGAGTCTATCGACATGAGCCTGGGCAGCGCCAGCCACGGGACCCACAGGGAGGACACGCTGTCCGCGCTGGGCCGCACCAGCAGCGTCAAGACCGCCATGTCTGAGAGGTGAGGATACAAGAAAGGGGCATTTTGGGGTTATTCTTTTCTTTCCTTGTTTTCCTTTTCCTGGAAACAACATCAAATGTAAACTCTGTCATCTGATCTTCAGTGTAACATTTTGTTTTTGTCCAATACCACATTTGAGGTTGTTTCAAGATTTCCTACATACACTCTCTTAGCAACATTAGCCACTATAAGTTAGCCAGACCCAGTAAGATTGTGACAGTAAATCATGTTGGTTTGTTTAACTGAGCAAAGCTGCCTTTTCTTGCGTTCAACTTTATAATTAATGTAAAACATTGAATGCTTCATTTCTTTCTCAAAGGTTAAATAGTGTTTCTCCTATTTCATTGCATTTCAGAGTTCATGATGTAATTGAACTCGCAGGATAAAAAAAAATGGTTTTCAATCCAGCTAAACTGTTTTTAATATGTAATACTTTATTTAAAAAAGAAATAGTTGGTCATGAGCTATCATGTTGCATGCATCTGTACAAATGATAATCCAGTACAAGTATTTACTCTATGTATAATGTAACGCTATGAAAATGGTCAATCTGCATAATGAGTTATTTCACTTTTCATACTTATTGAATGCACAACCTTTACTTGTAAAGGACTTTTTTTAAATGTTGACATTAATACTGTCACTGAAGGATCTAAACAAGTCTATAGTCGCTGACCATGTTAAAATCCTGCCCAGTTCAGACATGAAGTCCCTTTTAAAGAATCCAGAGTGGAGATGATGCACAAAGCATCCGTCGTGGCGAGGTGTCTCTTCTTGTTAGCCGTTCTGTCCACGCTCGAGCTGAGAAACAAAATCCCGTGGCATCCTCAGACGATTACACAGTAATTATGGTCATTGTAGCAGATTCCATCCTGACAGGTTGCCTGTGTAATGTGACAGGAATGCCTCAGAGGAAACTTAATAGCATCTGCAGTTTAAGCTTTGAGGCTATGACTTCACCCTGCTCTCTGAGTTTTCTTATTAGCTTCATTGGTGAAGAGTCTCGCAGTTGACTTTATTCTCTAAAACTCTCTTTCTCTGTGTGTTGTGCGTTTTCCTCCCTGTCTTCCATCAGCCCCCTGTCCTCCCCCTCCGCTAGCCCTTTATTCAGCCGAAACACGCTCCCTCGGAGGCAGGACAGGTAAATGTACCTGTGTGCAGTGTTAGGCTTCTGGTGAGACAGCTGTGGAGGTTCCTACTAAACCACCACCTGCTGCCACACAGAGAGCATCCCACAGAAGCTCAGAGAGACGCTGTGTGTGGTAGCTGCTTGTGTTTTATGTGTATTCTTTCTTTTATGCTCTGTGTGGTAGTTTGTGGTTATTTTTAGGACCTCTAGCTCCTGTATGAATGGGGATTAATGACACAGTAAATGTGAGGTTGTTTGTGTGGATGCTGGCAGCTTCGCTGTTTTTGTTTAGTGCTCCGTGTTCACATACTGCCACCTTGTGGTAGCGTTTGTATGAGCAGATTTAACCAATAGCATGAGAATAGGATGTTATTGATTTTACACGGCAAAAATCTCAATCTTAAGGAATTTCTTATTTTTTGAAAAAGCATATAAAAATATTAACACAAAATTCAAATGTAACTGTTTCAGAATTGTCTGTGGTAACTTCTCTTTATGTCAGTGTATCCATCTTCCTTAGTATGCTTTATTTCAAGAATTGGCAAGGTTGAGATTTTTTTGCAGTGTACATGTTGGGATGTATAATGTGGATAAGAAAGATTTCCAAAAAAAATATGACTTTAGTTAGTTATTGAGAGATACAGCCACATGTTTCCTTGTCTCCTTTGCATTCCTCCTCTGAAGTGTTTCTCTCCCACAGCGGGACACACTGTGGTAGAAACACTCTGCCTAAGAAAGGACTCAGGTACTGACCTCACTTCCCGCTGGAAATGTTGTGCTGTCACACACTGGTTCACCAAATTGTCTTCTGTCTTAAGATTGTATTTTTCTGCGTATACATTCACTCTTCTGGGATTGTGCTCATGCTTTAAAAAAATGCTTTTGATGTTTTTGTTTGGCACTTGGCACATGTTGTTGTTGTGTTGTGCTTCTGTGACGAGGCATGTCACTTTGTGGTGGTACAGAGCTGTCACTGTGTTGTGTTGTAGCGAGCCTGATTTGGTGGCTCAAATATTTCTTTGGCTTCCTTTCTGCTTTTTTCCCCAGTTTGTGTTGCTCACAAATGAGAATCAATCAATGTTCCCACTGTTGTAATTCCTTGTGTCGGTGTCCTGATTCATCATGTTAGATCCCGGCTACTAATCAGTCTGTTTTAAGAGAAGAAAATCCACCTCACTGATTGCAAAAAGACTGACAAATCTGAATCATCTTGTCCTGTCAGAACACAAAAATCCACACTGCACTTGTTCTGTGTTGTGTCCTCGCTTCCACTTCAACCTTGTCTTTAACTTCCTGTAGGTATGGCCCATCCACGCAGCTGCGAAGCCACGAGGAGGCCCGTGATTGGCTGCGCTCCCACTCCACCAGCGGGCTGCAGGAATCAGTCGGCAACTCCCCGTTCTCCCCCAGCTCCAGCCTCACCTCCCCCTCCGGCACTCGCTTCAACTTCGGACAGCTCGGTACGCCACACACACTCCATCCAAACCCAGCACTCCTTGTGTTTTCACTTCGATCACACAAAGTTCACTTCTTCTCCGTTAGCAGAGAAAATGTAAAGCTAGGAAACAATTTCTAAACTCAGTGTTTATTCAAACTGCATTGCCATCAAGAGGTTGACAATTAGCAGGTGGCATTTTTTTTACAGCTTGGCTTATCATTATATGGAATATTATCAGTAGATCCACAGAAAATTGATCGATTAATGACATAAGACATTAATAAAGCAAACATTCTCTCGATTTAGCATCTTTAAATGTGAGGGTTTTTGTTTTGTTTCTGTTTCATACTGCCTTAAACTGAATATCTTTTGGCTTTGGTCAGACAAAATCAGGAGTTTCCAAGATGTTACCTTGGAATATTGGAAATTCCGTTTTTCACACACTTCTGACATTTTATAGAATAATCAACAAGTAAAATGTGTAAATATTGAAAAAAATAAACATATAAATAATTTCACATTTCATTCTCACAGCATCCAGCCCCACCTCAGCAGCTCAGATAAACCTCGCCAGTCTGCGCAACAACAGCCTGACCAATCATGAAGTCTCCTTTGACCCCAGCAGCGATAACCGCCTGAGGAACTCGTGCATGTCTCTTGACGAGAAGACGCGTACCATGAGCAGATCGGGCTCCTTCAGGGACGGCTTCGAGGAAGGTAAGAGGAGACGAGCAAAGGATGGATTAATATAAGACAAGTGAATTGAATATTCACTGACTCTGAGTCCTGGACCTGGCCCTCAGATTCTTGATGTAAATCGTGATTACAGTGTAATTATTTACCAATACCTGCATACCCCTGTCTCTCTATGACTCTGAAGCCTCCCCTGCTTTATTCCACATCCCTGTGCCAAAATAATACTTATTCCATTTGTTTGGAGAACATTAGGACGGATTACAACCGCTCCTAATCCCTTTAGAAATCCATAATCAGCTTTGCTGCTGCTTTGTTTTAGTAAGCTTGGTTATTGCGAAAAGTACCCTGCCGTGGTTTTCTCAGAAGCAGGCAGACTCCCCGCTCAGGAGAGGGTGCTCCGCTGCCGTCTGCTCAATCCTCTGGCCTATAGAAACACAGCACTGTTGCACACTATGATTAGGTGTGGGGGGGGGGGTAAGTTGTATTATTGTGTACAAACAACATATTGTCAATAGAAGAATACAGCCTGACACCCTAAATAATGTTAAACAGCTGACGTTGCAGGACTTGTATTTAAATAAAATGCAATATCCACAATAAATGACAATGTATACAATTAACACCAAGTAATTTTGCACTTCGGGTTCTGAACTCAGATATGAAGTGCGTTATAAATTAAACCCATTATTATTATTATTATTATTACAAGACTTTCTTTACAATTATTGGGAAATAAATCATAATAACACAACTGTGATAAACAGGTCAATCACAAAAGTGTACTTTCTTTCAAGGTTGTCAATAGATTATTTTTGGGAAATGTAGTTAATACATAAGTGCAGTTAAACATACACAGACTAACCGAAGACGTATCGTGTCCTGCAGATTTAAGGGATATGAATAAAAACTGAGGGAAGAGCAACATTACAGACGGTCAAAGAGTTGAAGAGCAAATCCTGTGACACTGGTTTTATAAATGTGCCTCAGGAGGTCAGCTGTTTGCATGTTTTTTAAGAACATGGTAAATCCAGGGACCAACTTAAAAGCTCCCAGAATAATATTTAAACGTTTCTATATTCTCTGCATAAACTGTGGTTGACAACAAGTTTAGTTATAACCAAGAAAGGCATTCAACATCAATTATTCCTCACTGTTGAGTTTGTATGTCTAGATGTTCCTTTAAATAAAGCATTACGTGTATGGAGGGTCACTGTTTTGTGTAATCATGTATATGGGCTGTCACTCATCTATTGTACTCATCTTTAAAAGACACGCCTGAGCCTCACCTGATATTGTGAAGCTATTAGATAAAAGCACAGGTAGCAACACCTAATGTGTACATGCACAATAACACAGACACGCAGACGTATTATTACTGCGCCCCCTACAAGCATATCTAACTCTTTTTCCAGCTCCGTGACTCTGTTCCCTTTCAGAGGAGGAGGTAATTACAGGGATCACAGTGAGAGAGATGTGATGACACACAACACAACTTTCTCTCTTTGTTTAATGTGTGTTGGTCTGCAGTTTGTGTGTATATGTGTATGTTTCTAAGGGGTAGAGTTACACAACCGTTGTTAGATTGACCGGACAGAAGTCACATCATCCACCAACACTTTGTCAGGCCTGTCACTTCATCCCCTCCGCCCGCACCCTCCCACTCCCCTTTATATATGCTCACCTTCCCCTTAAGTCTGTAGAAACCATGTTTTACAATATTTACAGGGGATGTTCTTATCCCATAGAGATAGATGATCAAACTGAGATGTATGGTGTTTGTATTTAGCAATAACTTTATGTTCCTATTTCCTTACTGTGGAACAATTGTGTGCAACAAATAGTAATATTTACATAATCGCAGATGGAAACCAAATCTGTATATTTTTTTCAATAATAATAACAAATCAATTATGTACAATTGTCATGTTGCTGTTGTAACTCAACAAGTAAACATGTACCAGCACAACCTGGAAATCAGAACAATTTAGAGATCAAATGTTTGTCAGAAAAAAGCAAGACTAGGACATTTCCACAAATAATAAAACAATTACCCTATAATTCCAAAAAGCACCAAAGCATGTTTGATGAAAACATGACTGGCAAACGTGTTTGTACCAGTTTGATGATAACATCTCACAAGATCCCAGAAAAACATTTTTGCAATACAATACCATAATGAGTATTGTCCAAACTACCCAGGAAGAAATGTGAGTCACTTTAAAAAAACAGCATATTATTTTCTGAAATCTTTAGGATCTTTTTGTTGACAAAAACCTCTTGACATGTATTTGACCAACAATCTAAAACCCAATAACATTCAGTTTACTGTCATATATAACAAAGAAGAGCAGCTATCCTCATGTCATAGAAACATGGCCAAGGAAATGCCATTGGAAACAAATGAAATAAGAAGAAACATTCATCATTTTCAGAATACTTTTCCTTTATTTTCTGTCAAAAGTCTCAAACAATCGTTGAGTAAAGTTAAAACCAGAGAGAAGTGAACCTAAATAAATATTCCCCTTTTCATGTGGCTCCCAGCACACAGCTGTCTAGACCAATGTTAAGATAAAAGTGAGCAAACCAATGTGTGAGGTGAATGAATGAATACATCGGCTGGGATCAGCCCGGACTCTCCGTGTGGTTGGTGACATCACGCCGCTGCTGATCCTTTCTGATCTGCTCCCAGGCAGGAAACAGTGCTGCGCTGTGTCCCGGCCTCTGATGTGTGATTAGTGAATGAGTCATTAACAGAGTAATGCTCAGGCTGTCGTTAGCTGTGCCACAGTCCGACTGTAACGTGTGGGGCTTTTATCTTTATGAGCGCAGAGCTGCAGTCATTACGTTCAGAAAGGAGGTGGGAAGTGGAAACACTGAGAGGATATGTGTTGGCTGGGAAGGATTGGAGCGGAGTGGGTGGTTTGTGTGGGGGGGGTTGATGATAATCATGGTGCTGTTGTGTGTATAGATGTACTTTCTAATCCCCACTTTTGCTTGTGGTTTTTGTCTCTATAGTTCATGGATCATCCCTGTCTCTGGTCTCCAGCACTTCCTCCATTTACTCTACAGTGAGTACACAACAGGTCCATTTTAAGTTAATCAGTCTTGTGTGAATTATTTTTGAATCCTTGTGCAATGTATACCTTCAATGCTGATCATGTTTAGAAGTTTTTATTTTAGATAACATTACTTTTTGGGTAGTGTTTGTCCCATAGTGAGGTCTGCTAAGTTTATTTTTCCACTTTAAATATCCCGCTCCGGAAATGTTAAAGTCACAACCCTTCAATACCGCATTTGGAGGGTTCCATTGTGTTTGTTTCTCAGGGCACTTCCCATCTGACCACAAGGTCCCCGGTTCAATTCCGAGCAAAATCTTTGCTTCATATCATGCCCTAGTTCTCAACATCTAACAATCTCCTTCTTTAGCAAAAACTGTTATTGTCAAATAGCACTGAAAAAGGCAAACAAGAGAGAAATAAAAATAAACACAGATCTGTAAAATGATTGAACCGCCTTGTTTGAGAAAGCAAAGCAAAATCACATCGCTTCTGATGTCCCCACAGTTCATGAAGAGTCCAGTGCAACCTGTTTCTGTGTTTGCCTATGGAATTATGAAATATTGAGTATTTGAGCTGGCAAGTAAGCTGTTACACATTTACACTCTAATCCAACCAGATATCTGACTCAAACACTTGGGACAGCCCACATGTACACACAGTAGCTAATCAGAGCCCGGTGTTAACAGCATAGGCCCCCCCCCCCCTTCTGTGGGCCGGGCTACTCACCTCGGCAGGTGTAGCAGAAACACTCTCAGACTTTGAATCTCTCCCCGGGACTGGCTGCTCCTTTGAGCCAGAGAGTCACATTTTTTAAGTAAGAAGGGGGGGAGAGGGTGGACGCAAATATGATGGCGACGTTATCCCTGACGGGCACCGTCACGCCCTGGCAACTAACGGTAGGAAGGAGGGCGATTTTAGAATACCTCATTCTGATATTTATTTTTGCTCTGTTGGAGTAAGAAACGGCTGTAGTGAAAACATTAAATTACATGGAAGATATAATCCCATGTTTCTGTTTCTTTATCCATAAACTAAGGTAAAAGGTGTGACTGAGGCTGTGGATTCATGTGCTTTAAAAACCCTTATATCTTAAAAGCCAATCTAATTATTTAATTTGTTTTGATTTTTTTACTTTACCTCTAATTCCTCTGTTTGTTTTCTTTGTAAATCCCATGTGTTCTTCATGTTGATAACTCACTGGATTGTTTTGTATTTGTAAAGTCCGGTCCAGGCTTTTGCATCAGAGTGAGATCTCTGTGTTATGTCTGCGTTTCCAAGACAGACAGGCTGCTCTGTGTATCTAGGATCAACTTGTCCTGTGTGTGTGATTGACAGCTCTGTTTGGGTGTGCAGTACTACGCCATGTATTTTACACACAGCAATCCATGCACAGACACATCAGGCTGATTAAACCTGTTTACGTGGTTGGTGGAGCCACAGGTAAAATCATTTATCATCAGATGAGCTGCTTCATTGCATCTTTCACAGTCGCTCCATTCAGCGCTTCCACAAGCCTTAAAATGGTGATTATAGATTCAGCTAAAAACGTTTTATTAACTGGTTATTTTATTGTGACACAAATGTCAAGGGACCTTTCTACAGAATGCATTAAGTGGACAAATATAGTGGGATACATGTGCCCCATATGTTGTGATGCAAATGCAGGATTTTTAAAATCCTTAAGAAAACTCCTTTATCATTTAGTTTAGCAAAATCTTAACACTTGACACATTTCTCCAAGTTTGGTTGAAATCATTTAGACAACTTTAAGAATATATATCCTGCTAATTAACAAACAAACAGTACCAATGTCTTTGGTGTTATGCAGACAATCATTGACACAAACACTGGATGGCACCACAGTAAGACATTTTAAAATAGCAACATTAAAAGCGTTAAACTGACATATAACGTGAGCTCCAAATAAACTGATTTGTGTGTTTAAATGAAACCAACAAACTGACCACACACTATAAAGAAAAGCTGTAAAAACACCTCCAGTTAGATTACGAGAAAAACACTTCCAGATGGCGTTTTAGCGCCCGTTGCAGCTTGTTTATATGTAAATGTGGGTGTTGTATGTTTCTCTGTTTTCATCAGCAGGGTGTGTTGTGTTCGTGTGAGCGTTTGTTTTGCCTGCTCTCACTCCGTATGCGTTTGGCTACCTGTTTTTCTTTCTATTGTTCTGCGTGCAGCGTATGCAGACAATGGGATTCTCTCTCACAAACTCACACACACACACACACACACACACACACACACACACACACACACACACACACACACACACACACACACACACACACACACACACACCCACACACACACACACACACACACACACACACACACACATGAGTGAAATGCCTTCAGGAGGATATCTCTGCTTTCCAGACACATTACACCAGACAATCTCCTCCACGGTTTATACAGCTGGTCTCCATGTAGCTAATAAATCACAGAGGAGTCAGGACATGTGCGCGGTGCGGTCTGACCTGCGGCAGCTTCAACTGCTCTTCCTTTTCATTAAAGCATGTCACAATTCCATCAGTACCTCCTCTAATGATTTTCTTTCTTCTGATGTTTGTTTTTACAGAATGAGGAGAAGTCTCAGTCGGAGGTAAGCTTCAGCCCGCCCCCCTCACTTCTATCGCATGTTTCCTCAGCTCTTTCATTTTCTATGTGCAGTGGCAGGACTTGTTGGAACATGGGGGCGTCTTCACATGTGTATCTAGTTACACGTGTAACTGTATTGTGACTGACCCTGGAACAGGCTCTTGTTCCTACACCTGTATGTGCTCCTGCATTCATCTACGATCCTTTATGTTTCATCTCTTAACCTGAACATAATCAGAGATTCAATCTTGGAGCCTCCCTCATTTGTTGCCACAGTTTTTTCTTTCATTGTGTGTCTGGATGCATGTGTATGTGTGCATTTGGCGTTGCATGTTCTTATGGAACAGGTATGGATGCTTTTGTCTCGTGTTTTTTGAAGTCTTGCTTGTTTTGTGTTCTCAGATCCGCAAATTGCGTCGGGAGCTGGACGCCTCCCAGGATAAGGTTTCCGCCCTGACGACGCAGCTCAGCGCCAACGTGAGTGACACACACACACACACACACACACAGACACTCCTAAAAAAGTTAAATGAACATTGGTTCCTTCCAGTGTTTACCGTGCAATTAATTTAATCAACCAAATATACAAAAGCTGTGAAATTTGCCCAAAATATGTGGTTTTATATTATTTGATATCACTTTATCGTTGAGGTTTATATTACATTTTAAATAATTGTGTCGATCAAAATTGTCATAAAAGTTGTCATACAAGGTTGCCTTTTTATGAAGCTATGAAATACAAAATGAAAAAAAATGATCATTAAAATAATGCTCTGTTTTTATCTATGAAAAGGAATCTGTTAGAAGTATACATTTCAACGTTATGTCGCAAATGAAAATGATATTATTTATTTATTTTAATAATTTCAGAAAATATGAAGCAGGCTGAAAAAACAACCTGTGAATGGTGACACTCTATCTCTCTCCAGCACCCAAACAATTCCCAAACACAGCCGAGCACTTTACTCCCAGAAGCTGTACTTTCACATCTGGCAGAACCATCAGAACATCTCTTAAAGCGTCTCCAGACACGATCCCTCCTGCCACCCTACCTTCTGTGTTGCACAAGTCTCACCACGCTCTGCTTGTAATCTCCACCTGAGCACGCTGGTGGTTAAACCGTGGATTAGAGATATGGAGGGAAGGTGTTAGATTACAGTCGAGTCAAGTCTCAGCACACTGCGGAGGGACAGTGGCAGATGCTGACAGAAGATTTACAGCTAACGACGCCTGGATACATGAAGGCGTGGTGTTGAAAGAAAAACACAGACAGAAGGGTTAGCAGTGGGGGGTCATGAGATGCGAGGGAGGAGCTTTATCTGTTCAAATATTTGATTACACGCGGGCCTCAGACGGATGATGAATGATCTGAACACGCCTCAAAGCCCCGAGGCCCTGAATCTAAGAGCATCCTCTGCAGCAAGAAGTCTTTAAACACACATCAGTCAATACTCTACTCACACACTCTCTGCAGGCAGCAGCTCATCGTTCATATTCCTCTAAAGCCTATTACAATATACTAATGGATGAACTCATTCACCCCTATGTTCCGTGTTTGTTTTTAACAACCAAAGCAATGTAGCACGCAAAATAATGTATTATTAGTGTGAGAGTAATTATTTATCATGTACATTCCCTTTGAATCTGCTTGTTTGTACTCACCACAAAGTCTTTCAGTTTTTTTTGTATGGTTTTGTCACGAAGGCAATTCATTCTAACACTACCTGCACACTATGTGAGCCAGAAATATGCCAAATCAAGTTAGGGCAGATAATGAAACTGTAGTGAATAGTGGTTTACCAAAAGATGACTATGTCATCATGAGCATGAATGAATAGGTCTCTCTCCAATGACTGATTATGGTTAAGATGATGTCAGGGTTGGTAGTGTGGGAAACTGTCCAAAGCGGTCCCACAGGGGATAATCATTTATCATAGGGGGCTATTATTTTTTCACAACTATTTGTAAATGGTTATGTTTTCATTTAGTTTAAACTGACGTCATATTTGGGGTTTTAGCCCCAGGTTGTAGCTTTTATGTTGACAGCTCTCACTTTTTCTTCTGATGCTGTATGTCGACTGTTAAGTCAGATTTTCTGAACTCAAAGTCTCTGCTGGTTATCGCAGCTCAGTGGAGACGTCTTCTTTCCTTTCATATACCTTCATCAGACAAAGACTTTTGGAGACCAATTTGTTTTGATTGTTTTAATTCTGTCTTTTAAAGTCAGAAGTGTCAGTGTTTGTCAGCCAAATATCAGAGATAGTAATGTTATATTTGGCTGAAGTGTGCCTGACGGATTCTTTTTTGGACAGCTGATTAAGTTCTGGGATTAGAGGAATTGTGTTTTTGAATAAACCGTATGCTGTTGTATATATTCGAGTTGGGAATTCTATATTATTGAACATTGAGTGTTGGGTACATGTGAGCTTTTCACGAATGTCAAACATTAACCTGGTTTATATTTGGTTTTGTTCCTCCTGCAGGCTCACCTGGTGGCAGCGTTTGAACAGAGTCTTGGGAATATGACCATCAGACTGAAGAGTCTCACCTTAACAGCAGAGCAGAAGGTAAACACAGCTCCTCTTCTTTCATAACAGACTGGGCTTTACACTTATCATGGTGCACATTTAAAGTCACGGAGATGTTGCTTTCATCCTCTTGCTATCTCCTCTGCATAGGACTCTGAGCTGAACGAGTTGAAGAAGACCATCGAGCTGCTGAAGAAACAGAATGCTGTGGCTCAGGCCGCCATCAACGGAGTCATCAACACACCTGAACTCACACACAGAGGGGACAGGACAGGTACGGAGACACTGCGCCAAAAAGGGATCTTATTTTAGACATTGTTTATGGAAATGTGAAGACATTTATATTTGATGTTTTCTTTATTATATTACTCTTCAGAATGTGCTCAAAATATCCTTGTGCACTTTTGTGACAGGTCTATGAGAAAGGCCATTATAGGCAGGGGTGCACATCACTTTTTGAGTGAGTAACTCAGAGTACCAGGAGACAGCGTTTGGTACTCACCCCACACGAAGCGTGGTCCTCCTCAGTGTCTCCTTCACTGTCCTCTATTTACACTTCTTGCATGCTAGATGATGAAGATGATGAAGATGCACCTCCCTGTCTCTTTTTAAGCCTCCGATCTGCTTTTTCCAAAACTGTGAAGTCCTAGCATTTCCTGAGGCCAAGTTAAAGGATCAAATACTAAGAAATTATCACATGACTTGAAGTCATATCTGATTTCAGATGTGGGAAGTTACGAAGTACACTTCTTCAAGTACTCTACTTAAGTACAATTTTGAGATATTTGTACTTTACTTGACTTTGATCTAATTTGTAAAAGTAGCTGCACCTTTACCAGCTTTGAGAACACTTTAATGATCAATCATTACAAAACATATCATATATATTATTCTGAAATGGACCAATCTGCACAATGACTACTTTTACTTTTGGTACTTTAACTATATTTTGATGATAATACTTTTCTAATTTGACTTGAGTAATATTTTGAATTATTGTAAATAAAACTGCAGCAGCTTGACCACAGAGCGTGAACGTTGTGATCAGCTGATTTTGCGCAGTTATCCAGTGTATGCGCGGGGCACAGAGTGTGCTCAGGGGAGTCTCCCACTGCAGCCAGTTGGAGGAGTTTTGGCACAATTCTGTTGTTCATACCGACGTTAACCCTGCCTGTGCACACGGCGACCAACTCTGTTGTCCGGTGATCTAAGCCTCTGCCTCCTGTAAGCTTCACAGGTCCGTGGGTTATGTCCTGCGCGGCTCGGCCAGCTCCAGTTCAGTCAGTCATAGAAAGTCCGAAGAGTTTTTGCAGGGAGCGAAACGGCAACGTAGCTGCTTAATGTCTTTGTTTTTTTTACATGTCTCGTAGTTTACTCCATTGACTGTTGACAAGAAACACGTGTAGACGAAATATGTGTTTTGTTTAGATGTTTTGAGGTACGCAAAGGCGCGTAGTGACACAAGTGACGTTACGCAATTCAGATGTTTGCCGCGCATGTGTACCTGCGTACCAGTTATGTGCACCCCTGGTTATAGGGAACATTTCACAAAGAATATCCCACATTCTCTCTGAACCAAAAGCAGCAGCAGCAACAACAACAATATTGTATTGCTAAACAGACATTTTAATAAGATAAGATAATAGGCCTACTTTATTTATCCCGAAGGAAATTGTTGTGCCAGAGTTACACAAATTCAATCAACACAGCAGCATAATAATAAAGCTGTACACTAAGATTGCAGTAAAAAGAGCAATTCAATATCTACAGGAAACATGAAACATAGATGGTCACATACTTAATGTAAATGTGTCAAGGTTCCCAATTCATCAATAACTTGCTGTAGTTTTGAGCTTAAGACAGTGTTTATATGTTCCCCTGCAGGAGAAAGGCACACAGCCTGTTTTCTGTAGTCCAAGAAAACCTCATATCAGAAGGGGACAACTCTGACTAGTTGATATTTGAAAGTTAATCAAATACATTTTTCATTTCCTAATATTTGACAAACACACATCCCCCCCCTGTGCCTCCTCAGCGGGCGGTACCGGCGGCTCCCCCCAGCAGCATCAGCAGCAGCAGCCGGACCTCCGCATCAGGAGGCAGCACTCCTCGGACAGCGTCAGCAGCGTAGCCAGCGCCACCAGCCACTCCAGCGTGGGCTCCAACCTGGACACAGACGCAATAAACAAGAAGAAGAACAAGAAGAACTGGGTAAGATGCTGGGAATAAAAAAAACGTCACCTTAAAAATCGAATAGCTTTCTGTGTGTGATTAGCTACTAATAAGCAACCTGCTGGACTCACGGTGGTTTTGTCTCTTTGTGTAATTTGATGTGTGTCTGTGCCACTTGTTCTCACATTTATCCATCTATCTATTTAGGGAGCTTTCTCTGGGGATAAGGTGAATACACTACGGATTTAAATACAGTCCTGTTGAATAAAATGTAGTGATTGATCTGGTGATTTGCAGGTCAAAAAACATCATTTACAATTGACTAAATGTAGTTGTAATACTGTCCTCTAGACCTGCAAATGACCAAATCAATGTTTACTGGCTAGTATCTAGGGTTGCCAACCGTCCCGTATTAGCCGGGACGCCCCGTATTTGAGCCAAAAGGGGCGTGTCCCGTACGGGACTTTGTTTGTCCCGGACTCCGGTGTAAAGGGAAACGTAAAAAATATTTTTCTGTTTGCGCGCAATGCAGTGTGTCTGGCTGCGTGCCTGTGTGTTTGTGTGCTGTATGCGAAGGGCACTAGGACCGCTCAGTTGACAGGGCAGGCACAATGCTTGCACGTGTTGTAGGAGTTTTGAGGTTTTTACAACCCCACTCTGCTCCGCGTGTCGTTTTGACGAGTCCTGCTTAAAATCATAACAGGAAGGAAATCAGAGAACACCCAGATACCAGTTGAAACAATAATCTGTTTTAATTATCAAAGGTAATAATTTAATGCAATATAATACATTACAATACAATATAATATACTACAATTATATTGTAATGTAAGGATATGCCGGCCCACTCCTGCCCTGGTTCGCGTGCTGCGGAGATCCTTTCGGTCCTTGACAGCATGGGAAGACAGGCCGAACTCCAGGGCTCAACAGGAGATATACCATAATAAGAAGGAGGGGTTAGGTCAGCTGGTCATCTTTTCAGGTCATCTCATTGGGAGACGCAAAATATGCTGTATCACAGTGACTCAGCGCTAGCCAGCAGAAAACCAAACAGGCTCACTTTGCAACAAAACACATCTTATCACCTAAGTCATGTGTTTCTTTATGAAAGCCATACTTGTTGGAAATGTAACAGTCATCATCTCATGGCATCCTCAGGACCAGCTCACCAACAACGCCTAACTGTCTCCATAGCCCCAGGCCATCTCTGAACTTCCATTCACCCATAATCAGCTCACCCAGAATGAGAAGGACCATTGTCTCTCTAATTGTGTGTGACTCAATTCTCCTGCTCCTTTAGGAGTTCTGAAATGAACGCACATACATTTCTCTCACAAAGATAACACAAAGATTTCATCCCTCATATCTCCAACTTCTGGTTACACAGACTGCTTATTAATTAAACCCACACATATACTATTCAAGACATGTAGACTTCCCTGAAACATGACATGCTAGAGATCTTAAGCAGAATATACTCTCATCCACCTAGCCCCCCTGTCCTGCATACCTACACCTCCCCCACAGAGCAATAAAACCCTGTTTACTCCAACCAGCCCAGAATGTTTATAGCCATTTTTAGTCCTTACATTTATGAAAGGATAAAACAGAGAAATCAATATAAAACACAAACACAGGTATTGTTTGAACAGTATTCACTTAACTGCTACTATTGATAACCACCAGAGAAACCCAAGGGACCTCTTTTAATATCTATCTGGAATTTGCAACAAGACTTTCTGCCATTTCAAATGTAACACACTTCTTAAATATCAGATGATAATAATCTTCAGTGTGTGTGTGAGATTTTCTCCGGTGGGCCGCGGTCGCGGCATCATTGTTTGTGTGGCATGTCAGCCTGTTCAGTCGTGTTGGAAAATGAGCGCTGCCGGTGGAGGAGGTGATAATGAAAGAGGAGAAGAGAGAGAGGATGTGGTTCTGGGCCCTGGCCCTTCTAAAAAGAAAAGACTTGTGTCTTACAACAAACAGTGGGAAGAAAAACACAGTTGGGTAAAGCCCGTGAGTGGATCTGTCTCGGGTCTTGTGTGTGTGTGTGTGTGTGTGTGTGTGGTGTGTGTGTGTGTGTGTGTGTGTGTGTTGTGTGTGTGTGGTGTGTGTGTGTGTGTGTGTGGTGTGTGTGTGTGTGTGTGTGTGTGTGTGTGTGTGTGTGGTGTGTGTGTGTGTGTGTGTGTGTGTGTGGTGTGTGCTGTGTGTGTTGTGTGTGTGTGTGTGTGTGTGTTGTGTGTGTGTGTGTGTGTGTGTGTGTGTGTGTGTGTGTGTGTGTGTGTGTGTGTGTGCTGATTGATGGGAAAATGGTTGGTTGAAGGATAACATTAAGTCTAATAATGATGTACCGTGCATGTTCACATCATGTATACTTTGCATTACTTAATACCATTTTTCAAATATTTATTTTTTAACATTTTGGACAAAATAGCCAATTGTACATCGAGGTGCCCAGATGTCCCTAGTGCCCACCTATCCGATTTGAACATGCTTATGTACAATGTGATGTAGTAGCCTAATGCAGGTGTAAGACCATTGTGTTTGTATTGTGTTATAGGTATGCATAGTTTTCTATGCATTTTGAGGGTTTTGGGGGGTTTGACCCCCAAAAACATTTTCGAACCCTAGGGGCTGGCTCCCCCAAAAGAATTAAATAACATAACCCTAACCTGACCCTAACCCTAAAACCGAAATAAAGTAACAAAAAAAAGTAACTAAATCCGCCCGAAAATCTGTGTGGTGTTTCTCCATTTCTGGAAGTTGGCAACCCTACTAGTGTCTAGCTCTAGTGTCAGCTCATTCTTGATCATACTAAATACATTTAACATACTCACAAACTTTTCCTTTTTGTTGTGGAAAGACTCTTTTGTGCACCGGAGGACAAATCAGGGATGGCGATGAAGACGTATGCCACTTTCTTTTCCCTCTCTGTCATCCCCGTAGACTGAAGCAATGTTGTGTTAACCGCCTGTGGTCTCTATCTGATCCTGATGTTGCCGTGCATTGTGGTAGCTGTTAGGAGCCGTGTAGAGTTTCCTGCTTTAGGTCACAGTGATATTAAACACCCCTCCTGTGTGTGGATGTGCCTCCAGCTGTCAGTCTGTGGAGGAGACCCCACAGGAGGCTCCATACAGGTGCAGAGTATGGTGTGGAGTGTATAGGGGCAGTGTATGTTTTAGAGTATATAATGGATCATGAAAGACCCTGTGTCACGGTGGTGGTGAAGTAGCGTCTCCGTGCAGCTGCCTACAGGTCAAATTAAAATCTCTGTCCCTCCATAACGCATTAACACACCCATATGAACACGTGCTGTTTTGTCTCTGTCTTCCTTTGCTTCGCTTCATGTGGCAGGTCTATGAGGTAAGAATGGTACGCTGTGTGAAATCTGAGCTGCGTAACCCCCGCACTCTCTCTAGGTTACTAACCTCTTTTCCTGTTTCCTCCTGTCCTCTGCTGCCAACGTAGTGCCTGTCCTCTCCTCCCCAACACTGCTCCTCCCTGAAAACTGCTCTTATGAAACTTGAGCCAGCTTTTGAAAGGACATATTAATCAGAAAATAGTTTAACACTGCCAGAAACAGGGTTTTGATGTGACATAATGTTGAGAGCCTGTCAGTAAAGCTACAAAGATGTTTAAAGATGTCACAAAAAAATCAAAGACTTGTCCGCTTAGCACAAATTAAAAAAAGCCAGCAAATAACTAAATTAATTAATCATGCTGAACATTTTTTAAATATGTCCTTATTCTAAATTAATATTTCTTATTGACTCAGACAAAAATTCAACTTATATCCAATTTTGTATCCAGTTTATTTAACCTGGTTTTATCAGTTTCACAATATTCCAAACAATTATAGTTAAAAAGTTTTAATTGACAAAAAAAAACAATGCTCCACCTTTGCATAGAGCTGTAGCTCAAGTGATAAGACAGTCTACCCATAATTCCTTTTCTCCCTGTGACTCACTTCCTTTTTCACAGCTTTTTTCCTCCACTCTCCCCAGCACAATCCTCCTCTTCCTCACTGCAGTGTGTTTCTGGGTGTGTGTGTGTGACCCTCCCCTGCTCACTGTTTCTCTGTTCTCCTCTGTTTTCTTCCTGCAGCTTCGAAGCTCCTTCAAACAAGCGTTCAGCAAGAAGAAATCTCCCAAGTCGGCCTCTTCCCACTCCGACATCGAGGAGATGACGGACTCGTCGCTGCCCTCCTCCCCCAAGCTGCCCCGCAACGGCAGCACAGCCTCCGGCCACATGCTCAGGAACACACACTCCAACTCGCTGTATGTAGACATACTGGGCTTATACATGAAGTCATGTCCGTGAACAACTTTAAAATTCTTCTTAAATCACAATATCTCTTGACACTAAACATGGTATCCTGCGTTTGTTTATGTGTGTGTGCACAGATTGTCGGAGTGTTTGGACAGCGAGGCAGAGACGGTGATGCAGCTGCGCAGCGAGCTCAGGGAGAAGGAGATGAAGCTGACGGATATCCGCCTGGAGGCTCTCAGCTCCGCACATCAGCTGGACCAGCTCCGAGAGGCCATGAACCGCATGCAGGTCTGCACACATACAGATATAAAAACTATTAGTTAAGGAACTTCCCATTAAAGGATTAATCAGAACTGAATCACAGAGCACACAAAGTCATTGCTGAACAGTCATGTTGCAGCAATTACTATTCTTCACTTTAGAGTCTCCCTCTAAAGTATTAATGTGCAATGTAAAAGTAAAAGCTCATTTGCTTCTCTTAGTTTGCAACCCACTAAATTGTTTGTGTTTATTTTGACAGTGCCCACGGTTAGAGTTTGATTTTATTAACGTGTCATTTCCAGAAATTGGAAATAACACGTTTAACCACTAAACTGACTTAAATTAACATAAATTGGTGTTATACTAAGTTCAGAATTTATTACAATTTCCTGTGTGTGTGTGTGTGTGTGTGTGTGTGTGTGTGTGTGTGTGTGTGTGTGTGTGTGTGTGTGTGTGTGTGTGTGTGTGTGTGTGTGTGTGTGTGTGTGTGTGTGTGTGTGTGTGTGTGTGTGTGTGTGTGTGTGTGTGTGTGTGTGTGTGTGTGTGTGTGTGTGTGTGTGTGTGTGTGTGTGTGTGTGTGTGTGTGTGTGTGTGTGTGTGTGTGTGCAGCTGCAGATCGAGAAGCTGAAGGTGGAGAATGACCGTCTGAAGGTGGAGAATAAGGGCAGCAGAATGGGCTCCCAGGCCTCCATCTCTTCCTCCCCTCCCTCTCACAAACATAGCCAGGCCCAGGGAGGGGGGCCGGGCCTCCCCCAGCACAGCCTCAACCTCACCACCAGCGAGTCCACCAGCCTGGGTAACACTCCTGCTACATCAATCTGAGATACTGACGATTCCTCAAGCCCATGTCAAGGATAACACATGGGACATCAAGTCAAATTAAACTTGAATGTTTTTTGAAAATCTGTTAGTGTAGTGTCTTTTTGCAGTGACGGGATTCCGTAGATGGATAACATTTGAGTGTTTCAAATCACAGATGAACACTTGCCTTTTCCATTGAAAATGTCCCAACCTTGTCTAACTTTGCTCTGCTTCCTGTCAGACATGCTGCTGGACGACACCTGCGGAGAGGGGGGGTCGAGGAAGGAGGGGCGGCACGTGAAGATGGTGGTCAGCCTGGACGAGCAGGTGAGAAAACGACTTGTTGTTGGGTAGGATTATTATTGTACCTGAAGGATTTTTACGCATCTAAAACCAAACATGCCTTTGTATCGCAGGAGGGCCCGCTTCGCCATTTTCTGATCGGCTGCATCGGTGTGAGTGGTAAAACCAAGTGGGACGTCCTGGATGGAGTGGTCCGACGGCTTTTCAAGGTAAACATAAGGAATAACACAGGGATAAAAGCAATATCAAACCAGAGTAGACAGTGTTTGAAACACTTTTAGGTCTTTTACTTCTTGTCAGGGTTCCTGTTGAGTTGTTTAAAAGCATCTTTCTTTCTTAATTACATTCTGAAATATGTTTATGTTCAGCAAAAACATTTCAAGGTTTGTCCTCTTTGGAAACTTTTTGTCCTCCAGGAGTACATCACCCATGTGGACCCGTTGAGCCAGCTGGGCCTGAGCTCTGACAGCGTGGAGGGGTACAACATCGGAGAGATCCACCGGCCCAGCCTGGCCCGCGCTGCACACACCCCCGAGCTGCTGCCCTGCGGATACCTGGTGGGGGACAGCAACACCATCAACATCCAGCTCAGAGGTACCAGCACCTCATATAGCCCAAAATATTATTCTCTGCTTTCCCGTATGAAAACTTCTTACAGAGACATAGTTAACAAAATACTTTATTTATCCCAGGTGGGGATACACATTTGAATACAAATAAAAGACTGCAGTAAGAAGAGAAAATGAAATTGAATAAAAAATGTTTTAATATATTTTGTTGCAGGTGTGAGGAGTGAGGGTGTGGACTCGCTGGTGTTCGACACTCTGATCCCGAAGCCCATGCTGCAGCGATACGTCTCCCTGCTGAAGGAGCACCGGCGCGTCATCCTATCGGGCCCCAGCGGAACAGGGAAGACCTACCTGGCCAATCAGCTGTCTCGACACCTGCTGCTGCTGGAGGGCCGACCCCTGACCCCGCACGCTGTCGTCACTTTCAACGTGGACCACAAGTCCAGCAAGGTAAATGCACATTCAGTATTCTCTGTGCTTGCATCTTTATGGCAAATAGAGCACAGCTATGTTTTGGAGAGAGTATTTGGATTTGTCAGCCACAAAGGGTTTTGGTTTTTTCCCTGGACTCTTGTATTGAAACATCCATTCTTCAGGAGCTGCGTCAGTACCTGTCTGGTTTGGCCGAGCAGTGCAGCGGTGTGGGGGGTGCGGAAGGCCCTCTGGTGGTCATCCTGGACAACCTGCACCACGTCAGCTCACTGGGAGAGATCTTCAACGGAGTCTTCAACTGCAACTTCCAGCACTGGTCAGTTCACACACACACACACACACACACACACACACACACACACACACACACACACACACACACACACACACATACGCACACTCACACTCACATTCAGCAGCAACATTTGGATACACAACCATTAATCAACTGCTGAGAAAGGGCTGAAAAGATGCTGATCCTTAAAAAGTCCTGAACCATCCTAAATGTTGTTTTTGATATTAAAAGTAAAAATGTCTTACAATGTAGATGGGGAGGGGTTATTTTTAGATTTTATTTTACCAATAAAATCGTTTGGGTTAGTTTGTTTATTTTTTTTTTGCAGTAGTAGTATTTCTTCTCTTAAAGAGTTATTAAAAAGGTCTTAAAAGTCACTTAATTACTATTTATTTTAATGTGCATATGCAATGGACTCATGTAACCTCTGATTTTCTATCTTTTCAGCCCCTACATTATTGGCACCATGAGCCAGGCTACATCCTCCGCCCCCAACCTGCAGCTTCACCACAACTTCAGGTAAACTGATGATGATACCCGGCACCTAAAGAGCAGCTGGATATTGGACATTTTCTTAAAATACATTTCAACGTGGTGGAAACTGTCCTTCATGATACACATGTGTCTGATCAGGTGGGTGCTGTGCGCTAACCACGTGGAGCCGGTGAAAGGCTTCCTCGGCCGCTTCCTGAGGCGGAAGCTGATCGAGACGGAGATCGGCAGCCGGACGCGCAACATGGAGCTGGTGAGGATCATCGACTGGATCCCGCGGGTGTGGCACCACCTGAACCGCTTCCTAGAGACGCACAGCTCCTCTGACGTCACCATCGGTAAGAGGAAGATGCACAATTCACAGGAGAGCCTTTCAAATAATATCAATGTGTGAAAACATTAGTGTCTTAACTCTCTGCCCCGCGGCGTGCAGGACCTCGTCTCTTCCTGTCCTGTCCCATGGACGTGGAGGGATCGAGGGTTTGGTTCACTGACCTCTGGAACTACTCCATCATCCCGTACATGCTGGAGGCCGTACGAGAGGGACTGCAGGTAACACACACACACACACACACACTAATACACACAGACACACATGGAAAATTACAGAATAATTTTACAGCAAAAATAATTACTAAACAGACTTTATTTGACAACCGGCAGGCATGTCTAACGAATACAAATGAATACAATGGAAGTGTAATGAGTCTGAGATGGATACAAACGTTCAGATTTGCCCTCTCAGAGGACAGATTTATGTTCATCAAAGTTAAATGGATTTAATTTGTTCTCTTAATCTGCATGTAATTAGCATCTGATTGAATTATGCAGCAGCTAATAACCGGAGCAGAGTAGAAGGGAAGAGAGCTCAAAGGCTGAGTTCAGTAAACGCTTTCCTAACACGCTCAGATCAGAAACTGTAAAGTCGGCTGCATTTAATCTCCACCTCAAACACTTAACATTTGTATTTAGAAATAACCATTAGTTATCAGCAAGGCTAAATAAAAGTGAATGCATGGTTCTGCACTGTGAGCAAAGCAAGTTTGAAAAAGAACTAGCAGGAATCTGATACAAATCCATTTGACATTATATGACAGTTTAAGGACATACTTTACACTGTGACTATTTTATGAAATGTCTTGATGATATACTATACTGTAATTTTGTATGATATGTTACAGAAATATTTTATTTATTTTATTATATTTTATGACATACTATACCATTAATTTTTTATAATGTACTATCACCATTTTTCAATCACATACTTCACTGTGCCATCTATTATGACAGACCAGTATGTTTAATGTAACATTGCGTGTCTCTCCGTAGCTGTACGGCCGCAGGGCAGCGTGGGAGGACCCGGCTGTGTTTGTGATTGACAGCTACCCCTGGTTAGCTTCGTCCACCCCGGCTGATTGGCCCCCGCTGCTGCAGCTCCGCCCAGAGGACGTGGGCTTCGATGGATACTCTGCCCCGAGAGAAGGGGTCCGGAAGGAGCCGCCGCAGAGCGACAGCGACGCAGACCCCCTGGTGAGCAGAAACAGACATGAAGAACACACTGTGTTCTTTTTATAAATTACATAAGAAGTTACAATGTGAAACTTTACTGTTCCTGGCTCGCTACAGAGATCTAAAGCTAGCATTTGGACCTTGAATGTATTTCTTTAAGGGAACTGAGTTGTAAAGCTGTGTTTCTGTCCACAGATGAACATGCTGATGCGTCTGAAGGAGGCGGCGACGTCATCGAGCCCGCAGAGCTACGACAGCGACTCCAACAGCAACAGCCACCAGGACGACATCCTGGACACGTCGCTGGAGTCCACCTTGTGATGCAACACTGGCTTTCAGGAGGAACTTTTTTATAAGAACTGTGAAAACGTATATATCTAATTTCATGCCGCAGAAATCCAGCCACCTTAATTTGGGTGCAGGTAACCCAATTAGAAAAGAAGAGAAGAAAAAGGTTTGCATTTCAGAAAACGGGCAATGAACATTCCTGCTGCACTGCGCTGTTATTTGTATTTGTATTTGTTTCACCGCTGTGGCCCGGGGCTCCTCTGTCAGGAGCCTGAGATCTACTTCAGAAAGACAGAATAAAAAGCACACAGCCTGCCACTGTTTGTGAGGCGTCATCATCACCGTCATCAGCCATCAGGAGTCCTTTAACCCTCTCTGAGCCACAGCAGCAGGTCTTCAGGCGGAGACGCTGCCCAGCCGCAGTGCTCCTCCGCGGCCTGATGGGGGCGACACAGACCCTTGTTTCTGAGCGACCAGCTGCTGAGAACACAGAGGAGGCCCGCTGGGATGGAGGAACAGCCAGCAGCTTCCTCCTCTTCCTCTATGACTGTGTTATAGTTGGAGGATAAATCGAGGCAAAGTGAATGTTAGTCCTCACTCAGAGAGATATTTAATTACATCCTTCATTTATCACAGCCACATTTGAGTTTAAATAAATAGTAATAGCCCATTAAGATAAGATGAAAGGCTATTAGAGAACACTAATTACAGGTACATCTGAAGGTTTTTGAGTTAAATCTACAAAGGCCTGTGTGGACTTAAATTATGTGTTTTTATGATGATACAAACAACGTGACAAGGACGTTTTGCAAATACTGCTTCACCACCAGAGCGAAGAATGTGGAAACATCTTCAAAATTAAAAAGACAAGCTCAGACAATTTAATCAACAATACTCACCACAATCCTTTGGTTTGTTCGCATGTTGCAAATGTCCCCTCTGTGGGACTAGTAAAGGTATTCTAATTCTGATGTTCAGCCTGATAGCCGAGACACTGTTGTTCTACCAGAAAGCAGTGCCTTTGAAATAGTGCAGAACAACATACATATTAAATGCATCATTTTATTTGGCCTAAACACTAAAATACTACTAACTCCGACATTTAAAGTCAAGGACAAGATCTAATTTATAAATTCCCTTTACAAGACTTTCAGGAGGTAAGGGCACTAATTGGGAAAATAAAATTCACCATGGTTAGATTGACCCGTTTCGATCTGTTTTGTATCTTTCTGTGTAACTTCACAAACAATATCTCTACTATAAGTCCTTGCTTGGATCACCTTATAATCCTCTGAGATCTCCATGCACATTGGCTCAAACAGGCTGCTGTAGCACAAAGTCTCTTTTCTTGGTGCTGGACTGAATCCTAACAAACAATGCCTTACTCTTTTCTAACAGACTACGAGCATTAGCCGATCCTTTATTTGTCTAAATGGCTGTAAACTCACAGGGCTCCGAGTCGACTCTCCTCGACCTCTCATCATATCAGACACCGATGCCATGCGATTAAGGCGTGAATGAGAGGCAGTACTTTGGGTTTCAAAAGAAGTCGTATGCATGTGTGACCCAGTGCTGTGAAGCTGGTGTAAATATTTGGACCACTAGCGAGAAAGAAAAAATATATAGATGTGTTATGGTGCTCCAAATCAGAACGTGTTGCAGGTTGTTTGGGGAAGGGACGTTTAAGACCTGTTGATTTTATACCTCATCCCCATCCTTTGACTGTGCAGTCTGTTTTATGTGATTTGTGATGATAAAACTGACAAACATGTTGAACTAATTAAGTGAAAACTAGTGTATGCTGCTTTGTTTATAGTGATATAATTAATCTGAAGTATAAAGGTACTTGTGGTTGGATGGTAATGTTAAAACAGTTTGCCATGTGGCTTAGAATATAAAGAATATTGTCCTTTTTATTTGCTTTAAACCCCCCTGACTGCCTTCTGGGAAGGGCAGGCATACGATTAAATCCGGGGTCACGTCGTGTAGCGCGGCTTCCATCGCGTTCAGTGTTTTTGTCACAGATCCTATGCAACACTCATTCTGAACTCCCAATGGAAGCCCAAATCTGATGCGCTAGATCCCTACTTTTTCAGCACTGCTGAGACATACAGCATGGAACTATATTTGTGAGGATTTTTTCAGATTTGTGTCCCATGTTCTTGTGCGGGTGTGTCTGTGTAGCTTTAGACACACTCTGTTATGGTCCTTGTAAGCACAAAGAGATTCTCTGTCTGTCTTCAGTAGAGCCTGAGGAGTGTGGATGTTGTCCAAGCATTTGACCAGTCTGTCAGTTTATTACTCACAAACTCAATGAATGTTTAGCCTTCTTTGCTATGTACATTTTTTTATATGTAACATAAGTTTGTAAATAGATGATTATCTCGCAGCATTTTGATGACTTTTTTCTAGCTGATTTGTTACAGTACTTGAAAAGGAGTATTTTGTGTACAGTGTCTTTACACCAGAGCAGATAGATGCCGTTTGTCATCGCTGGTCTGTCCAGGGCTCACTGTACTAGTCTTAAGTTATTGTGATTTAATAAAAGTAATGATTATTTATGATTGAATGTTGTCAAACGGTTTTTTAATAAAAATACATACACACATAGTCTTGACTTTGAAATGTTCACAATTTTATTTGGTATTTGTACAAAACGTGTGAAATAAACATATATACAGCACATAATACAACATACTTATTAAACAAATTCATATAAATTATTAACGAAATAGCTACATTTTTAATAAACAACTCTATTCAAGGTCAAGATAAAAGGAACTCAATGTTCTTGGCATAAAATGTCCATACAAAATTGTACAAAATACTGTACAATTGAACAAAGCTGTGCAAAACAGCAAATTGTGTCTAAGAAGTGGATCCTGCACCTGAAGCAACAAACACCAGTGTTTTTTGTTTTTTTAACAATGACATTTATGGGGTCCCCTTCAAGGCCGGCAGCTTCTTACAGATGTGGTCACAGTCTCATATGAAAACAAAACAGGGGTTATATTCTCTATATTTAAAATAAATTAAGATACTGTTATTTCTTCGTCGTCTGACATTGAGAAGTCCGAGTGCTTGCTGGAAAAAGATGGAGAGGAGATGCTGGACCCTGCAATCGTTCTCTCTCTTGCAAACTCTTCTTCTTCATCTTCCTCGGCAGAGGACTTCTTGCCCACATCACTAAGGTCCGGGTGCGGGTTGGCTTTGGTGGGCAGGGTCTGCTCGCGACAGCCCCCGGAGGACAGCAGCTCTCTCTCCTTGGAGTTCCTCCATTTCATACGCCGGTTCTGGAACCAGATTTTCACCTGTGGATGAGGAGGAGATTGTGAGTTAAAGAGTTCTGCGTCAGGTGCAGTGGATCACACAACAGCGTCTTTACGTGGAAATTACGCACGAGATGTTGGACATTTGTGATGTTTACCTGTGAGTCTTTCAGGCCCAGCTTCGATGCCAGCTTCTTCCTGTCCGGCTTGCTGATGTATTTCTGTTTCTGGAACATTTTCTCCAAAGCTTTGCGCTGCACATCGGAGAAGACCGCCCTCCTCAGCATTCCCCTCCGGGGTTTACCTCTGGCGGCCAGGGGCCACGAAAAGGTCCCGGGAATGGGAATAACGGATGAAGATACTGCAATACAAACAAAGACAATAAAATATGTTAGAAAAATATATATATATTTGCAACATCTTAGAGAGAAAAAAGTTCGCAGAAAAAAGAAGAAAAAAAACACTTTTCTGCCTCAAATTACCCTTTTAAATCTAAACTCAAAATCTCAGGCATCTAAATAAAAAAAGTATGTCCCTTAAAGCTATACTTCTCAACTGGTTATTATTGGAAGTTTTTTTTTTTTTCTTTGGAACTATGCAATACGTCTCCGTTTTGAGTGAAATGGCACGAGGTGACTAATTAGCACATTGGCCGGACCCCAACCGCATTGGTATGGTAAAGAGGTAGCATATCCTTTAAGGAACCCTGTGAGGGCGGATAGAGGAGTTAATAAACCGTGAACGGTAATTGTGTAGTAATGAACTAACGCAGAAAAGACTCGGGACAGGCGGCGAAGGCCATATATTATCGCAACAAAAGGAGATTTACACTTTCAAACTAAACACAACTGCATACCAGAATACTGATGCCCGGGGGGAATGGCGGGGTTTTTTTTTCTCTTCCTTGCCTTCAAATAATTTTCATTAAATGAACACGAAAAGCTATTCAGGACGCTGGAGTTGTATTGTTGGGGCATTCAGCTGAGCCCATGAAAAGACTCCATCACCATTATGATGTGCCTGAATGAAAGCACGGACTAGCGACTTTATAGACTTTTCTAAGAGATTATTCTTTATCTCAACTCGTTGATTGGCCCGCATGGAGAATAAACGTTTAGGGCACTGAGACAGAGAGGATGGAGGTCAGTGGTAACCTATCCTATGGGCCTGCAGGGACAGACCTTCCCCGGCTGGGACATTACAGATGCAGTTAGAAACTTTACTTTAACTCCCACGGTGCGAGACACTGTTCCTGTGTGCACGCTGCTAACTGGACGTCTCCCTGACAGTATGCCCTGTGGCCGCAGCAGAATCAGGAACAACGACGCGCTATGTGGTCTTGTGAGAATATTGAACACAGTCAATAGCGCCTAATAGGGAAATTAGTGCATGACTGTTTCACGCCTTTGGCCCCCCTGGTAAAAGTCACTCTCCGGGGTGTGTGGGTGGTTCGGCCGGTGGGAGCTGACCAAATTGGTCATGGTGCTGAAGGCATTGTTGCCCGCAACAGCGGCCCGGTGGCCTCCCGGGCTCTGTGGGAAAACGCGGGGCTAGGGAAATGCCAAAACGCCCCCAATGGGAAGCAGGGGGGACTCTAACTCGCCACCCCGCCTCAAATTTAGAGCGTGACGATTTGGGATAATTGGTTAATTAGGGGGTGGGTGCAGGGTCCTGGCAGAGGCCAACGGTCCCCATTAATAAGACAGTGATTTCTTCTTCTCTGGTAAAAAAATATTTGACAGGGTGCCAGAGTGTTTTACATCTAAATGCAATTAGCTCAGACAGATTCCCGAAGGCTGAAAAGGGATGGGTCGTAAAAGTTGTGCCTACCTGGTAAATAAGGAGTCCTGAATATGGGGTGAAATGTCCCATCAAAGTAGGGGAAGGGGAAGCTCTTGGAGTGCTGGCTGTGGAATGCAGGATGTGAGGACACTGTGGAGGAACGTCACACATGTTACACAATCATTCCTGAATGACAGAAATCCATCCAAAAGTTAAACACATCAATACGAACTGAAAGCAGGAAGTCTGGGTTCTCACCTGTCTTTGGTGAAGGTGCGAGGATGGCGCTCACGCCAAACTTGAGAAAAGTTGGGTCCTTGCTACTCGACATTTTCGGCGAGCACGATTCGCGCGTCAACGCGGTCGTGGCCAATGCGCGCTCTGCATGCGCGCTGCTGAAGGACAGGGTGGTGGTGGCTGTGGGCAGGGAGGCGCACATTGACGGGACAGTCCGGTTAACGAAGGCTGTGGGGCGGCTTATCCGCAACAGGTCCTCCACTAGAAAGCTGGAGTGGGTGGGGAAGCCGGAGGGCAGCGCGTGGTGCAGCGGCAGAGCCGGCCGGTACAGACCCGGGTAGAAGGCTGGAGGCGCGAGGACGCTTGGGATCATCATGGTCCCGGTTTAAAAAATCACTGGGTGGAATCAGAGATACTCCTTAGGTCAGCTGGGAGAGAATCAGTCGTGTGAATGGCTGCTAACTCCTCTGGTTCCTCACTCTGGGGAGAGGAGTTTTATAGCCTCCCCCCCCCCCCCCCCCGGCCCTCTGCTCAGGGCTGACAGCCTCAACAATGGGGCTCAACAAAGTCCTCCACATGGGTCGCTTTCATGCCGCATCCCCCGGCCCGCTGATTGGCCCAGGGACGCAATTTATGATTGCATTAGACTTCATAAGCAAGCAACACACAAAGTCCCCCCCCCCCCACAAAAGAGGCTCAGTCATCAATTTTGCATGTTGACCACTTTCCTTTCAATTTGTTTTGTTTGGCAGAGGCAAGCTGCCTAATTAAAGAGCAATCTTTACAGATCCAGTCATTATATGGGGACTTTTAATGAGTATAAAGAGGATACTTTATTATTGTCCATTCAGGCTCTCTTTCTGTTGTGCAGGATATCAAAAATATAGCCTCCTCGTTAAAATGTTAAATTATTCTTTTATTCCTTTTTTCAGTGCAGCAGGAATACACACCTAGGCTGCTAAGAGTACGCTTTAAACAATGTAATACTATTAATAGAATAAGCGATTTAACTGCATTGTTAAATCTACATTATCTAGGCTACAGTTGCAGACGCTGCGCAGCATCTCAGATGTAAATCAGGTTTAGGGTTTCATAGGATTCTCAACACTCAATCTGGCCCTCGTCATGGAATAATGTCTTAAACGGATTTCTGCTATCAAAACGCTTTAACAGATGTGTTAAATATCACTCTTTTTGCATGGGCTTCATTCAGTGCGCAGAGCCGCAGCTCAGTGCAGGAGAAGTGTGCGGCCTGAGCCGTGCGCTCCTGATCCTGTTAACCATGAACTAACTGTCACCCTCAGCTGCGGAGGAGGCGCCCCTCGGCCTTTCTCTCCCCGCTTCAGAAAAAGCCCAGAGGAATAGAAAAAGCTTTATTTCTAAAGACGGTTTTGTTCTGCTATTTTAACCGGCTGAATAAAAGTGCATCTGTGATTTGATTTAAAATGCATTCATATGAGCGGACACTGAGACCCCATATAAAACTCTTATTAAAGCGACTTGGAGCCTGATAGTCGTGTTCTGTCAGCTTTGCCCTGAAAACCCGTTAAAGCAAAGCAATCAGGCGAAATGCATTGCAGACCCAGAGGGGAAAAAACGCCAGTTAGAAACCACATTTAAAAAAGAAACACAATCAAACAAAAGTTTGATTTAGATAAACATTAATTTAAGAAACGAAAAATTATAATTTAGGGCCTAATATTTTTATTTAAATGTTTTTTACTTTGTATGTATTTTGTTGCCCTTTAACAAAGGTTTTGGGTTAATATTTTTTAAATACGGTCAACAAGCTTGTTCTTTTAACTAAAATAAATACAAGTATATACTTTATCATATTTTCATTTTATGCTCTTTTTCCACTTAACGAAAAAACACCACAATATCCCTATATTATAAATTAAGGATTTATATATATATTTGTATATATGTGTGTGTAGTTATTATTGGCTGCTCGTATAGGCTTCCAAATCAAATAAGTTATGATATTTGTTTGTATATTTGTATTTGAGCCATTTAAATGTGTTTTAAATACCAGTTGATAAAACAAATCTAAAGAAACACTTATTTTTCATTTTAAATGTGTGTAAGTACACTTTTACTTATGTTTAAATAATTGATTAAAGGCACACGGTTTATCCACTTTCCACCATCAGTTGTATTCACACAGGGAGATGTCAGTCTTAAGCTAAGCACCCAGCCAGTTTGCATCATTTGGGATCAGCTCAAATAACGATAAGTGGTTCGACATCAATCTAATATAAAGTGGCCACAATCCGCTAATTAAAAGGGAACGCCTCCGTGAAATGATCCTTTGGAGATGGTCGACGCTTATCAGAGGTGCGTCTGCTTTATGGGCGCAGGACGCGCAAACAGGCGTTAACACAGCGCTCCGTCACTAGCTACACCTCCACTGAGTAACGAGACCTTCAAAGCTTTTTTATGAGCCCGTATTCCTTTACTTGGCTTTCCGAAATCCTCCTTTTGTGAGCCGTATAGCAGATGGTTAGCAGAAAACATAGGCTGCTCAGGCTGACCGAGACTAATTTCTACGAGCTTTGCAAGCTTGCCACGTCCCCGCTCCTTTACCAGGCCGAGTAAAAACAGCTGGCTGCGGCTGAATTAAGGCCATTAAAAGCACATCTCTAAAATATTACCACCAAAAACAGCCCGTCCCCCTTGTTAGCAACCACTAAAGTCTCGTCACTTTATCATAATCATCATTGGATTCACCCATTTTAAAATATAGGCTATGGCATTATGGTATAATTTGTAGTATTTTGTAGCCCATCATCACATAGCCTATCGAAAACTATATTCAATGCTAATTATTATTATTAATATCATTATCATTCAAAAGTTGGTGGTGTCTTGCTTCACATTTAACTATTTTATCGGATCATGATTATATTCCAATATTCAACGTTTTATTAATATTCATACTAACACCAATATGTTTATGGTCACTTATGATAGGCCTATCCCCATATGGGATTACTGATTTGATCTCTTATGGTATCCCTATACAAGAAGAATGACATTTTATCCAATTATTAGGGATTACCAGTAGCTTGCATTTTAAACACAAATTCCTAAATGAATTCATATTATATAGGTAGGCTATATATATAATAAAATATATATATATATATATATATTTCAAGTATGTTCTACACAATGTAGGCTACAATATAGACAACATATTGTACATTATATCCAAATATTTTTGGATTGTTGTCCTTTTTCAACAGGGCAATGCGAGTTTACCAAATAGATGAACTTAACCATTGTTTTGGGTCTCTTTCTGCTTCGTTAAGTGAAAGGGGCTGAGTAAATATGTTACTCATGCATGAGAGGCTCTCTATGGGCCGTCCCATTGTGCCGCGGGTCCGACAGGTGGTTAACTGTTTATTATTCCCTCATTATTTATCGGTGACGTGGACGCACCGAGGAACGGGAACTCCCTATCCTTTCACTCAACCGGGGATGAACAGATTGTGCTGACTGGTTGCAGCCTCGTGTATGACAGCGGTCACCAGTCCATCCATCTCAGGCCTGCAGCCATTCAGTCCTCTCCAACTCCATCAGGGTTTGGTTAATTCAACCATTTATTTCACTTAACACATCCCTCCTGAGTCCTGACACATTTAACCATTTTCTGTTGCACTACATAGCCTACTTGCCAAATGAGCAGCAAGCAATCTAATTTGAATTTCCAAACTCATAATATCTCATGTGATGTGAGTCAGTTTACATAATAATATCTAGAGTCTTCTATGTAGGATGCGGTAATGCAGATATACATATATTATACTGTAATTGTGTCAGACGTTTTTTTATTCTATATAAATGTACAGGCCTATACTTAGGCTACTTAACTTTCTGAACCTAATTTCTTTAGTTTATAGCTATATTAAAATACTGCTTGTAAAGCCTGTACAACATGGAACAAATAACAACAACAACAACAACTAAAACATTCAGAGAGGAGCCCTTCTACTTTGCTATACTTAATGTTGCTTATTATATATACAGTTTGTCCACAATGTAAAATAAAAATGTTGAGTGTATAGGCCTAAGACCTTCTTGTAAGCTAATTCATTAATGTTTCCATTGTATTATTGTATCCCCCCCCCCGCCGAAACATGTTAAGTGTATTTAAAGTATGTTATAATACTCTCCCAAGGTTAATATTTAGTTTGACATGGTTTTCAGACATACAAATACAAATAAAAAAAAGAATTGAAGCTTGGAGCACACCTTCTTTCGCCCCGCCCACCACTGCTCGCGCGCGGTTACCTGTGCAACATGGCGGTCGCGAGAGTGGTGGAGCTTCACAGGGACATTTTTGATATTTGTTTTATTTTCTTTGGGGGAAACGTGGGACAGATTCAGCCATATGTGTTTGATTCAGATGAGGAGTCAGTTGTGCATCAAAATAGAAAACAGAATACATTTTTCATTTAATTTAATCGTTTATTTGAACCGGGACAGTGCACATCGATGAACACTTTAAAACAAAACAATGCTTACAAGCGTAAATGAGCCGGATTTGAGCTTTAAGCTCATTTCCATCCGCAGTCCCGTCACATACAACATACAAGAACATGACATTTATATACATAGCAAAAATAAATACATGATATGCAGAAAGAGCATGAGCAGCATACAAGCATTTACCACATGGCAGTACAATGTAGCAGCTATGGTATATAAAGTGCAAGATAAGATAAAAGTGCTACATAAAGTGCAAGAGGAGATACCTCTGTATACAAGTGCATTTAGCGGTGATTACACGTCTGTTTGTTTCTCAACCATTCGTTAAGTTGTCCTTTAAAACTATTGAGAGTGGGACAATCCCGTATCTCAGGCGATTCCACAATGAGCTGCCTTTAATGGAGAGGACATTTTGTCCAAAAGTGGTCCGTCTATGGTGGACTTCACAGTCTCCTCTGGTTTCTGACCTAGTGCAGCGTCCAGTGTGTTTTTTGTGGATGAATTCCCCTAAGGTCATCAGAATGGTAAGTGTAGTTAGATATATTTTATTTGTTTTGTTTATTAGCTTGTTAGCTTGTATACTTGCAATGGCTGACATTAGTGTTTGTGTAACACACAATCATATCTAGTGGGACTTTTTTGCGGATGTAAAAGAAAGCTCCAGGGAGTGTATCTAAAAAAGTGCACACTCAACCATGTTTGCTATCAAAGTTTAGTTTGCTAATGAAATAGCTTAGTTAGCTTAGCTGGAGGTTTTCGGTTCCTATGCCAGTGTTGTGTGTTGTGCAAGACTTACGTAATTTGCATTTTTGACAGCTATTGGCTATCTAATCTAGTTGCATGGGGACTTTTGAATCTAATTTTGTAGTAATCTCTCCCTTCAATAGAGGAATGTGAAAACACCTGTATGCCAACAATCTTGGCCCATGTACTATCAGTTAAATCAAAGTCAGACATTTTACATAAGAGTTTTGACTGGAGGGGATTCTTCGTAAATACTTCCGAAACCATGCACATTGTATATGGGCTGGCTTTACAGTAACCATGTTGATGTGTCCCTGGGCAAGAGTCCTATCCCAAATTGCTTCTAACATCATGGCCAACAATTAGTCTCCCGCTTTGAGGGGTTGCATTTACCATTTATTAAACTTGAGTCCATCATGCATGGAAATGTCACAGTTCTTATCATGCATCTTTGCTCTCGCCATGTGGAGTTAACCAAACATCTATTTTAGTGGATTCAGTTTGTGACCGGTCTTCACCTCAGCAGTGGCTCCCACTCGGAGCGTTTTGGCCGCGGCTTCACCTCTGGTGCCGGCAGCACTAAAGGTTCCTGCAGCATCTGGCGCAGGCGGTGTAAGGGCTCTGCTCAACACTGAGCGAATTAGCAATGCCAAAAGATTCAGAAGAGCAGTGACAAGCATTACATCGATATTAACTTTGTATTAAACATGGGCCCCTCCCTCTTCCCCAAATGGACTGAAGCCATATCACTGCACAAAGCGCTCTGTATGAACTCTGGCTGCACCTGTTCCCCCTCTCTTGGCCATGATAGTTCAACTTCTTAGTTTCACCCCAGGCTCTTTCTTTCTTCTGCTTCACCCCACAATGAATTCTTTCAGTTGTGCTTTTGTCATCATTTTTGATCTCATCTTAGCCTCCCACGTCTACAACCCATCAAGTCAAAACATGAAAAACATGCATTTTACATTTACATTTTTAGAATCTGTCTTAACTTTAACAACACAAGTTCAACTTCAAAATGTAGAAAACATTTTAAAGCAGAACTGCTCTTTCTTGTATAGATCGGGACACTTGCCTCCCCTTTTTGCTGTTCATTTATTAGCAGTTGTCAGTATGGATGTCGAGTGGTGTCCTAATCCTCTTAAAGTGCATGTTGGTACAGTTTGCATATCATTTTCTCATCTCGGAGAAAAGCCACAACCCTCTCTATTCACAGGGATTCCCTCTCCTCATTCAGTGCAGCCACAGCCAACAGCATTAGCATAATCTGACAACCAATACCATTGTCTGTGACCTTGTATGCAAAGTTAATTGCTCATTAATACCAGACAAAACAGAGGGGTGCAGAGGAAACACCGTAGTCCTCTAAAGCCTTGTTTTGAAAGGGGCAGGTTGGCAGGTGAATTATCCTCCACTGACTCATTATACTCTACCTGAAATAATTAGAACTTATTCAAAATCTAAATATTTAATTTGGGTTTGTGACAAAAGCATATCTGGTGCTCAAAAATACTTGAATCAGATGTGTAAGTAAAAACCAACCTATTTAGCTTTAACAATTATTTAAGACACACACACACACACATACATACACACACACACACACACACACACACACACACACACACAAAGACACACACACAAAGACTTGCACACACTCCCTCAATAGTATATACAATTCGTCACAGTGGCTCAGCGTTAATCAATTGCAAATGTATCTCTCTGCGAGTTTAATCTCATCTCTACATTAGTTTCACGGATGCACGCCGATTTGCAAGAGGAGCCTCCACTCCAACCTCCCCCCGAGCACCTGGCAGTCTTTCGGGTAGCGTCATGTAAACACCCATTGCTTCAACGGGTGCCCTGTCTGAGGACCCAAGCGTCACCGCGCAGCACGGAAAAGAAGGCCAGGCTGCGTGGTTGTCAATACCGGTTTAGCTTAGGAGTCCCGTGGTGACACTAGTGGTGATTCTCCTGGTCGGACCGACCTACAGCACTTGTTTGATATAGATATAGCCGCTAATATCTGAGTATTAAGGAATGAACAGGCACTAGACAGAGTTCAGTAGGCCACCACATGCAGCTGCCTAATACTGTCTTTGTGCTCTGCAGGGCTGCAAAGCCGGCAAGGACACGCTTTGGACAGAGGAAAAACTGGAATAAAATGCTTGTTTGCAGGATTTTTGTATGTGCACCACAAGAGTTTGAGTGAAATTAGAAAATACTGCCTCTTTTATTCATGCTAAGTGGAAAATACATCCGTAACAAGGAGGAGCAGTTACAAATTGTTACTTCACAATCCTTAATCTTTGCAAAAAGTTTGTCTAAAGTTTGCTATTTGAAGACTGGCCAGGAGGTTTGTTGTTTACTGGGGCTGGAAGCTTGAAGAAGTGTGTATGTACGCGGGAGGGGTAGCTGTGCAGAGTAGTTGAAGAAGAAGAAGAAGGTATGAATGGGGAAAGAAGGGGCTTGGGTGGAGGAGGGGATGCTTGACGGACTTCACTGCCTGTTGGCCCTGCAGCATTGATGCCGTGTTGGCCATATAATCGGATTGCCAGTGGGTGAAAGTGAGCCTGGGTGCTTATGTCAGTTTGCGTCTCGTCAAGCTGAATAATACGCATGGCCAGGGAGTGAAGCGGACGCTTGCCATTGAGGGCTCTCAGTACTTGTGGCTAAGCATTTCTAAAAGAGAAAAAAAGCCTCATTGGATTCATATATAATTCTCACTCAAGCGTTTTGATGCATTTGCATAACAGGAGGAAACCAGTGATCTTTTCAGTGCTGCTGCAGCTCCTGCTGAACAAGTGTGTGTTGCATGTGCCCACTGTGTGTGTGTGTGTGTGTGTGTGTGTGTGTGTGTGTGTGTGTGTGTGTGTGTGTGTGTGTGTGTGTGTGTGTGTGTGTGTGTGTGTGTGTGTGTGTGTGTGTGTGTTGTGTGTGTGGTGTGTGTTGTTGTGTGTGTGTAGATGTGTGTGCTACTGTGTGTGTGTGTAGATGTGTGTGCTACTGTGTGTGTGTATTTGAAAGGGACCTAGCTAAACCCTGCATAAACAAGGCTGGACACGGTTCCTGCACTTGGCCTCTCATGATTAATCGAAGATCAACAACAAAACGACAGACAGAACATTTAGCTTTTTTCACATATCTTCTTTCACGTTTAAGAAAAAAAAGACAGAGCCGGGTGCAAGAGTTCAGTGTTTATGTTGTCATGAATGAACATGAGCAAAGAAAAAAACTGCTGATCTTCATATTCTGCAATTTCATTTGAAAAGTTTCAAGGACAGTCAATATGAGGAGTTTTTTCAGATTCTGTACCAGTGCCATTTGTCACACCTGAGCTGAGGTTCTTGGATTGCATTGAAAGGAATAAATGAATCCTCCAAGACGTGAAACAATTGATGCATTACAACGTTCTTCAAAACTAAATGTATGAACCCTCTTTAGATTCACAAGCTCAATTACTTTTATAATTTTGAACAGTGCATTCAGAAACTAAGACAACAACACATGTTGATGTATTTTGTCCGTGTCCTCCAGGAAATGTAATTTGAACATTACAGTGCTGAATCTTTGCTTTTATTTGAGGTTGGTTAATATTCTCACCACAATAACACTATTATGTCATTTTGTCGGGACAAGACTTAAATCGCTTTATTTTGCTAATGTCATCTTGTCAGATTGCTTTTTTTGTCACATAAAATGCAGGGGTTGATGCAACTGTCCGGCAGTGGCTAAGTCAGTAGGGGCTTGGACTGTGAGCCGTAGGGTCGCCGGTTCAAGTCCCAGAACAGACCTAAATATGGAGTGTGGACTGCTACTTGGAGAGGTCCCAGGTCACCTCCTAGGCCCTGCCGTGGTGTCCTTGAGCAAGGCACCGGACAACCCCCTTGCCCCCCCCCACTCCAATTGCTCCCCGGGCGCTGTACAATAGCTGCCCACTGCTCCTAGTGCTAGACTCCTGGTACTAGAATGCGTTAAATGCCGAGGCCAAATGTCACTGTGTGTGCTGTGTGCTCTGCATGTGACCATTAAAGAGGGTTTCATCCCTCCTATTCTATGGTGGATAGTAATTACCTCTGCAAACAAGGTAATGGTGGTTCGGTTTGCTTGTTTGTTGGTGTTTTTCTTCAGAATTATGGAAAAACTACTGGTCTGATGTTCAGGAAACTTGATGAAGGGTTTATCTTGTTTTCATTGAAGAACTCATTAAATTGTTGAGTTGATCCAAATCGTAAGGGAGCTACAAGCATTATCTGTTACTCAGGAAAACGGCCTTGGCAGAGGTCTGCGCTCTCAAAGTGCCCTCCCACTTACCAACTATGGTGTACAGTCAATATTTCAAACCCGATGACGGTAAATCAAACCTCCCTTGACAAAGCCATGACATCAGCTACATGGTTTGGGACTCCTCAGTTTGAGGTCGCTTGCTTTGTGCCAGCAGCTGAAGCTCACAGGGCCGCTGCAGTTCTCTTCGACCCGGATGTGGACCATCAGATGGTCGATTTACCCCGTTGAAAATCTGTGAGGCATGATGATCAGGACGGTCAGGGCATTTGGTGAAAAACACAGCAGTAATGTGGTCTGACTGATTTACCACATAGCAGACCCCCCAGGTCTGATCCTGGAGCAGTCAAAGTCTTGCATCTCAAAGTCACATTCAGCCATTGGGAGCCATTGGCCTGTGCTAGTTCTCATTCCCAGTGGGCCTGTAATTGATCCCATCATTGCATTATGGGGGATCCTATAGGCCCTAGGTAAGGTGACCTCCGCACCACCAGGTCTCTAACTCCCCTTTTCTGCTTGTCAGTTCTACAAACCATCACTCATCTATCCTTTTCAGCATCTTCTGCAGTCCATTTCCCCTTTCTTCTTCTGCTTCACGCCTACTCTCTCCTCAGGTTTAGCAGCCATGTTGAGCTCAGAGCCGTTTCAGATTAAAGAGTGAGAAATGACACCGTTTTTCCAGATCAGAGACATAAAATGCAAGAGTACTTTTATGTTTCTTTCTCTTGACTATCATCTGAGCGAACAAAGACACCGTGATGGCAGTTGGCCTCTCATGATGAACTAATGACCAGGATGTTGAGTTAATCCAGTCCACCAGAAACAACACATCTCTTTTCTTAAAGCATAAATAAACTTTATAGAAGACTGTTACAGTCTGTATAGCTTGCTCTGAATCTAATTATTTTTCAGCTTTTCTATTCATCTTCCATTCCAGATCATTCATAGCCTTATTGGGATCTACTGCAGAGTACTTTGTATATTATCTTTAGCTAGACAGTCTTCCTAGAGACCTCTTGTACTCGTACAAAAGCCGAATGGAGCTAGCAGGGGGAAGGGTCACCTATTGCAGCGTGACCTCTGCTCCGCAGGACCAAATGATAAGACACTTAAGGTCAAGGAGAGCACAATGGCCTAAGAGAGAGTCCACTCCAAAGACGACAAGGAATTTGAAACTTTCACTTGGCTTCAGAAAATCACTTGCGGTAAAGCTTGGAGAAGAGACATTCTCCTTTCATGTGGTAAGATATGAGCCAGAGTAAGGATGGAAGGAGCTCAACCTGTTCTTACATCTTGCCTTCTGTTTTTTTTAATATGATAGATGAGAAAACTTGAGTGACCTATTGTTTGCTGCGCCACACACAGAGTCTTTGGTTCCACTGGTTTTATTTGCTAGTTTTCATGGGACATTGAGTGTGATTCCAGCTATTATCCATGGCCATGGTTCTCCTTAAAATGTTCACATAGTTTTCCCCTTTGTGTCTATGGTTTGATAGATCTTTACACTCTTACACTGAGGCAGATACAGTGGGACAAGCGGAGACAAATTGATCAAGGGAGAAGCAAATCTCACTGTCACAGTCTGGGAGTCCAACCCTATTAGCTTTACGACGTGTGTCCAACCAGCGCTGCCTGGCTAGATCTCTCCGACAATCTCCAAGAATCCTACAGACGCATGGGAAATGATAGCTACCATTTGTTGTTACTGGCAGACACATAGCTTTACTCATGCATCTCCTCGAAGTTAATCTGCAAGCTTTCACGCTATCTGGGAAACTGACAATTCTAAAATGTAAAGACAATGGCAAAAACTGTTATGTGGTTATGTTTGCAGCTTCATTGGAATGGTGTGTGAAAGAAGGTTAGGATAAGATGACAAAAAGGGGATCCCGGTATAATGAAACATTTAAAGAATAATGACACATATGTTCCAATTTTACACCATTCATTGAACTGGGACAATGTTTCGAGGATTAGAGATGACAGGCCGTGATAGGCTGTCTCCTGAGTCCAGGGATCATGGCTGCATTCACATGCAAAGCAACTACACACACATGCACACACTCAGACACAAACAAAGACACACACTTTGATGTTAATGTTTTTACTCCTCTTTCATACGAAAATTCATTTTTAATGACCGGCAAGCACAAAAGTGTCGATCACAATCAGCCATTTTCCCTTGAAAAATGCGAAAGTTGGCGACGATAATGGCTTCAATGGCACCCAAAAACTAATTATTGAAAGCACCATCAATTAATCCGCTATTGCAACATCTGACAAAGAGAGTAGAATGACTAGTGCATGAGAGCAAGAGACAGTTGGGCAAGGGTTGCCAGTTGAGAAAGCTCTATTCAATTTCCCCGAGGTCCTTCATACTCACAGAGGAGATGACAAAGAGCACCAGTTAATTAGCAAGAAGTAGCATCTCAAGGAGGACGGCAAAGAAAACCTCCATTCAATCTCTCTGCTCACCTCTTGCTTATGAGAAAGACTGAAGGGTTGGAATGAGGGGGGCTGGACAGAGAGCAGAATAAGCTCACACTGCCTGCATGGGGCTGCCCTGCTTGATTTAATTTGGACAGTCATTCCTTTAATTTGCAAGGTCATTGTATCTAACAGGGAGTTTCTATTGTGGACGTCGAACAAGTGAAGGCCTTGGAGTGCAAGTCAACGATGGCTCCCTTCTGTCTGCTGGATGAGACGCGGCTGCGGCGGAGGAAAGAGGATGAGAAGAGAAGGACACAGTGGAGAGGGGGATTTGGAGAGATGGTGAAGTTTTAATTAAGGCACTTCTCTGTTTCTAAGCAGACTAATTTAAAGCCATGGTTCCTCACAAGTGCATGAGATGATTGAAACAGAGGTGATGGAGAGGGCTGGAGGGTAGCCTATATTAGATCTATTGTCGAAGAAGATTTTGAAGTCCCTCAATGTGTCATTAAAAAAGAAAATAACAGATGGAGAAAAAAAGAGAATAAGTCAGCCTATTTTTCCTCAATGAAGAGAACAGAGCAACTTCTTTACCTTTTCAAATAAGCCATGCAGAATTCTACGAAAGCAAGTAAACTTGAAGATTTTCTTTTGAATATGCAGATTGGGAGGAAATAATGTAAAGATTTGAGGAATTAGCATTTACAATCGGACCATGAGCAGAAGGGCAACAGCTTGGAAACGAATCTCTGATGGATGGAAACCTGGTTGCTCTAAATGCTGTTTTTGTTTCACTTGTTTAAATGGAGGCCTGATCAGAGCAAAGAACTCCCCGAGGTCCACAGGCTGAGGTGCAGACAAAGGTGGGCCTGCCTGTGCTAAGGTCCCCCAGGACTGAGGAATATGCAAAGCCCTGCACCTCCACACTGAGGCTGAATTTGAATGGCTTAAACCAGGCTGCAACATAAGGAGGCAACATTCAGCTCCTCTTGCCACTTGGCTTTACATATAGAGGTTAGAAAATGTAAATGTATGACAGTGACTGGGAAGTCAGGGGTTTAAGAATGGAAATGCGAGTTTGTATAGTGTCACTGTTGGAAAAGAGGAAGGCTAATTAACTGTTAAACAAATTGTAATTAATGAATAACTGTAAAAATGTCCCTTAAACGTAACCCGTGAGTGAAAGAAGAGCAAAAAAAAGGGTGCCAGAGTGGAGTTCATTGCCTGCGACAGACAGTGTCAATCAAACCGCTGTGTGGAAAGTCTCACCGCCCAGGTCTTTGAGGGCGCATTGACTCTCTGTTCATCTTCACTGCACAGTAGAACACTGATGAGAGAAAGCCACATGGGAGCTGAGCTGCATTCAAAATATCCGTTATGCTCTTTCCTCTGTTTATTCTGCAGATCACTATTTTCCTCTGTATTTATTGTATCCATTATCCCTGAAAGTGGTTTTGCTGTAGTTGTAAAAGACAATTGTACAATACCACTATGCCAAAAATAATTAATGTAGCTGTATAACAAAGTACATTAGTTAAAGGCATTCAGGCATCAGAACAAGATCTACCGTTCGAGAAATGCTTCTGCTCGGAAAGTTTTACAAAGTAAAAGTCTCCATTCTTCATATTTACATGTTGGGGATGTTTGTTCTCCTCTTGGATGAGGGATTCATGCCCTTATCTAGTTGATTCATTCGAAAGTTGTCTTTCATGAAAATCAGTCAGTTCAAAAAATCCATCCAATTAAGTTAAACGATAAAACCCGTAGGAAATTGAGATTTTTTGAGTAAGTAATTTGAACCAAAACAATGATCTCTTGCTATGAAACTTGCTATGAAAGACATGTTTGTATCGAAACCCAACCAAACATTTGTCATATCAAACATATTTTCCCATCGCTTAAACCAATCCATTATGTGCGGACACATCTGGACAATCTCTTTAATGTTGTCATGTCTGAAGGAGAAACGTATTACTTTTTTATTTCTACCAATGTGCTTTTGAAGGCACAGACAAACAATGTTGTTCATGGTAGGGTTTCCAGAATATCTACCTTGATGTATTCCTGGCAACAGTAATACAAGTTGAACCATGTTCAGTAAAAAGTCTAAATCTGCAAATGAACTACCAAATAGATCCATCCCATTCAGGCTTAATACTATCCGCTGAGATAGAGGGAAGTGGACAGTCTCCCAAAATGCAAAGTTAAGCACAAGTGCATCAAAACTGTGTTCCTACAGTACTTGGTAACTTAGTATGTCTATTTAGTAACTTCCATTGTCTGATCAATCAGGATGAATTTGTCAGCTCTTCCTGTTCTGTCAGATGGATTCTTCCTGCAGTCAGGAAACTGCTGACAGGATCCTTGACAGTGCTAACTAGGGCCTTTAGATATGCAGGCTAATGGTTAGCTTGCCTGGATAACGTCGCCATTTCAGCATTCATGTCATTCATGTGGCTGACAGAAGGAAGATGACTGACAGAGGGCAGCACTTCTGTTTCCTGCCACTGTTTTACCTGATCAGCTGACCAACTTTAAAGAAGGAGTGCACAATGTGAGTTAGCAGTCAGTAAAGAATACAAAGGCAAGATGCAGAGGAAGCTAACAAAATACCACGATGACTGATACTCATGTCTAAAGATCCTCCAAAGCTCTAAAAAGCATTCAGAGATAAATGAATCCTAATGTTGTTTAAATTTGTCATGAATATCCAAATAGCAACGTTGGGTTGGACAATGGGCAATATGGAAATGTTGACTGTCCATTTTGTGAGTCATGAACGTTTGTAAGCATGAAAAGGTCGAGAGAAAGGCGAAGGATTTTTTTTCCGGAGAAGTGTGGAGACTTTTTGGAAGGGAGGAGGGTTTGAGGGGTTGTGCTCAAATCCCCAGAAAATTCAAAGTGAGAAAGTGGAGGGGGTGGATCTGCCAGAGGAGGAGGGTGGAGGGGAGGCGTAGGGTGATGTATGGAAGCGTAAGAGTAAGAGTTTATTCACTGGTGTCTGAGGGAGCCTTTCAGAACCACTGAGTGAGTCTCTATAGCGGGGCAATCAACCATAGGACTAGGAGGCTTTATCTCTAAAATACAACCCCACCTCCACCACCCCGCTCCACCCTTCAAACACACACACACACACACACACACACACACACACACACGCACACACACACACACACACACACACACACACACACACACACACACACACACACACACACACACACACACACACACACACACACACACACACACACTGGTACCTGTGAGAGCCTCTCATGTGCGGCTAAGAGTGCCATTGAGGGAGACAGGGGAGAGAATGGCCCGTGAGGGACAAACAATCCTGAGGAGTCTATCATTCTGTGTGGTGTTGTCTTAGGCCCTGAATAGAGCCAGTGTGACCTGCCCACCACCACCCCCATCTCTCTTCTCCGTCAACCCCTTCTATCTGCTGCCAACCTCTCCGCCATTACCACCACACAGCATCCCAGGCCGAGCTGCCAATAAGAGTCTTATCCTCAACATCACTCTCACAAACAAGCGACTATCTCTTCCAACCAGGGCTCTCTTTTCTACGCGGCATAAACAGATCAGTAAATATTTTCAATAAGGGACGTTCAGATAAGTATCTTTTGGCCAAGTTCCTGTTCAGAGTCCTTTTTGGGGTTTGCAGTTACTGTGTCTCATTTATGAATGTTAATTACAGGAATGGATGCAAAGTCGCTAAAGTCTGACTTAAGAACAATGTGATCCACTTACAATACACAAATAGCATTCAGAGAGAGAAATTAGTCATTTGTTTTTGCTACTTGGTTTACCAGGACATCATTGGAGCTGTTGCCCCATTTTCCAGAATATGCTTTCTCTCGACCGTTTATTTAAAAAAAATGTTTTACAAAAAAAAACATGTTTGTAGAATTGAGAAATTCATGACAATTCAAAAAGACTCACAGTCTATACTGCCGGACTACATCACATATTCAGTCAAAGCAGTTTTCAAATAAATACTTATTGGAAGCTTTTGTTGCGATATTGTTAAATTCCAACCCTTGGACCTTTGTTTCATGTCATTTTTTTAAGGATTGCTGGTGGAACCCTAAAAATATTTGGCGTTTTACGACAAATAAACCAGTTAGGTCGGTTGCTTAGCACAGACTCAGTGTAGTAAAAGTCCAAATGTCCCTTGGATAGAGACTCCTCCATCCAGCTAAACTGTGTGGGAAAGGCAGGAGGACCATGACTCATCCAAACATATGGTCCTCTGATTCCCTCTGACGGATCTGTCTGCAGCATCTGTTGCCAAGTGCAACACACAGACAGGCACTGTGACCAACAACATTGTGTAGATGTGTGTGTTAGTGTAAATGACACCAGAAGAGAAGGCCGGTGGGGCGCATGGGTTGGGTGCAGGGGTACGAGGAGGTAACAGGGCTGGTGGCCACTGGGGTGAGGTGGGGGGGTACGAGGGCACCAAGAGGGCGTAGAAATAAAGCAGAGAATACAGTCATTACCCACCCAGGGCTATTCCTCTCTGGCCCATTAGCTGCTGGCGGCCGTGACCAATTGGGTTTTGTCGCTCTTAGCAGGGTCATCCAGTGGTGGTCTGGGCCTTTTCTATAATGGACGCTCACTCAGCCGTCCTCACACAAAACCTTTAAGAGGGAAATAAATTCTCTCCCTGACTCTCTCCCTTCTCCCTCTCAGTTTAAAAAGACCCAGTCAGGCAAGAAAGAGAAAGAGTGGAAAGTGATCATGAAAAGAGGTTTGTTTTGCGATGTGAGGCGCGCAGGGAAGTGATCGTTTAGCCACACGTGGGGTGAAGGGACTCCATGGCGGTGGGTCTTGTTAACCCTCTTGACTCGTATGCCAAGCACCAAATCAAATTGTTCTGTCTGAGGACGTGGTTTCTTGTGGGAAAAGCTCACAACTTCACAACTGGCGGCGTGTGTAATTTTCAAAGCGGAAAGGAGGAATTTGAATAGGCCACAGCAGATTATCCAATGTGTATGAACACTGATCCTTGAACTGGTTAAAACGGAGCCGAGGGAGGTTTTCTCTGCATTTCTAGTGACTCAACAGAAACAGGTGTGTGAGAGGTTACAAAGGCCTGAGTCAGTCTTTCAAGAAGCTGAGAAAATATTCATTTCATTTATTCGATTACAGTTACCGAAACTTTACTACTGTCATGGGACAACTGCAAAAACAATTATTTTGTTGAATAATTCAATACTCTTCTAGCAGCTGAAAATTATTATCTTCATCTTCCGGGTTAAGATATATATATATATATCTGACTAGCTAAAAAACCTGATATATTCAAAAGAAAATCTTTGTTTGTGAAAAAAACAAAACAATTGGAGATTTGAGGATACAATGCAGGGTTTATACCGTTTCCACACAAATAATGATGTGCACATATATGCATATTCCATCCAGTATGAGTTGTGTTGCTGTCTGTTGCTGGGTGTGATTTTCTTCTCCGGTCCGGAGCTGAATAAAAGGCCAGTTAGCCACCTAGCGGGCTACTAATTCTCCATGTCAAATACAATAGCTGCAATTATATGGTAATCAGTGTTGGTGGCTCATACCTTTCTGCTGCTTTCTGAGAGTGTGTGTCTGGCCAAGCTGCTCCTCAGGGAGACGGTTAGTCACGGCTTATTATTGACCCATTAGACACCCGTCCCACTGCCAGAAAGAAACCAGTCGGCTCACAGGCCGCGCTGCTTTCACTGAACAACAATAACGAGAGGCAGACTGAAAACGAAGTTAATCATTTTGTTATCTACGGACGAAATGAATGAACTCATTGGTGCCAAACTATGATTCAGATTGTTATCTGAATTGTTGAAGGAGTATGCGAGTGGGTTTGCATGTTTTGCATCATAATTAACTGCCATTTTAACCTTCATGGCATCCATTTATTTATGTATCTGTATTATTTATATGTCTGTTTATAAGACATCAACATCAATGGGAAAACTCTTAAAACACTGTGCAAATCTCCAAAGAAAATATCATTTATTAATGAATTTAGAATTTAAATAGAAAAAATAAAAGATCCGAGTCTCTATTGAGTGACCGTGTAACTTCGACAAAAATTGCACGGACTTCAAAATGACAGATGTGAAATGAATGAAAGTCAATGGCCACTTTGGAAAAAAAGATAACATATAAAACTTTCTGCATCCAATAATGTTCAGAGACAATATGCTTTTGGGTATACTTGAAGAACACATTCAAACACCCTTGCTGTTGCTGCAAATGCAAATCAATAGTTGCCGGATTTAATTTAACTTTTTAAAAGTACTTTTTTGTGTTGCAGTTTACACTTGGAAATGAACTGTTTACACCAAGTTTCAAAGGATTATCATGCAAAGCACTTTGGTAACATGACGCAAGCCAGTGAAGATATTCTCTTTCAAAACATGTCCCCTCTTTGTCGCCTCTTCTCTCCTTCATATAATCGACAAATGTGTTGTTTTGATATAATCCCCCAGATCTGTCAACTCTGAAGCTTGCCCTCTGCTCCCCCGTCCCTCCGTCCCCCCCCGCCCGACAACACACCCACACAGACCCCACTGCCACCTCCTCTCCCGTCCCCACCCCTGCAAAGCAAAGCTCTCTTTGTTAACCTAATGTGCTTTTACCAGTTGCTTTCTGCCAGGGAGACATCTGCTGTGTGCAACCAGTCAATATTGTGAGGACAGTTCAAAGCGGCCAGTTCATTATCTGTGTCAGCTTAACAACCCAAAGGTAGCGGTCTAAGGGACACTGGGAGGAGGAGGAGAAGGGGGGAGCAGGAGAGGAGGGAGACACAATGTGTGGGAACACAATAGACTCCTCATTAACCAGTGATTTATCATGATAGGATGCCCAGTTCAACCTTTGCCCCCCCCTCTCGCCTGCACACACACACGCACACGCACATACACACATACACACACACACACACACACACACACACACACACACACACACACACACACACACACACACACACACACACACACACACACACACACACACACACCACACACACACGCCTAGAAAAAGATCTTATTGTGGCAGAAAGACGAGCACTGTGCAAGCTGAGTTGAAAGTGAAATGATATAGTTAAAATGTCAAATGAAAAGTTAAAAGTGAAGTGAAAGAAATTCATCCACAGCTGAAATGTGTCCTTTTTGAAAGTGTGTGTGAACAAAAGTCGGTAGAGGTCCAACTTCTGCTCTTTTCAGCTTTTTAAATGGTGAAACTTAATAAAAAGAAGGAACTCTTATTATCATTGAACTGCTTTGCTTTCATTATGCTCCTCTTTTAAAAACATTTAACAATTTACTGAAACTCCCCAATGCCGTTTTGACTCGTCAAATTCTCCTTCTCCTATTTCTGGAGAAAAGCCAGCTGCCCCCGAAAAGTTAACTTTATTAAACATAACACGCAATCTGATTCACAGCGTAAAAATGAGCCTTGCAATAGACACACCCTCCCTTCCCTTTATGAAAGTCCAATCCCTCGGTCATGATGATATCATGTCAGCCTCTAAAGATGCTCCATGCATGCATATGCAGAGAGAGATCATAGTGCATCCTGCGCCGCTCTGCCCTCACAGAGACCAGGCCTCCTCTGGCACATAGAGGCTGTATAATGAGCGTTTAATGTATGGCTTCTCAAAATGCAAGAGAAAAGAGGAATATTCAACGCGGCCCATGTGGTGGTTTTGTAAAGCTGCTGCAGGAACACACCTCTTTTCACTTTTTCCATCCTTTCCATGCAACCCCCCCCTCTCTCCTCCTCCTCCTCCTCTCCATCCCTCCCTCCCTTTCTGAATCCATTTGCTTAAATCAATCTCACAGGAGGCGGTCGTGGATAATGTACCAGCCAGGGTTTGTAAACCGTTTTGTTAACAATGCATTCTGAAAAGAAAAGAGGAGGAGAGGAGAGAGATAAAGCGAGACAGAGAGAGAGGGAGAGAAGGAGAGAGGCAGAAACGGGCAGAAGGGTGCTGAAAGAGGAACAGTTGGGTGGGTGTGGTGCGGCTTGGGACCGGCCCCGGCGACTGCTGAAACCCCTGGCTCATCTCCTCCTCCCTCGGCTAAAGCCTGCATCCGCCCAATTCGGTCCAGTCCTTGCTTTAGTCACACCACCTGCCTTCACCATTCTTCACCATACACCCACCCGTCCACTGACAGGACCAACAGACGGCATAAACCCCCGTAACTCAGCCTAAATGCCCCTCTCACACACACACTCGCTACACAAGTGACAGGGCAGTGTTCCCTTTATAGGATTATACCGATCGATAATGAGCAATGAGAGATGATCACGGTCAATTTCTCAATCATGTCAATATTGTGCTCCGTGGAGACAGAGGGACACATGTGACTTCTCTAAAGGTCTATGTAGGAGTCATACAAATAGTACATCTTGTTTTTAACTTGTATCTTTACTCACAAGGGAGTGAAAGCGCGACATGAAAACTCTTGCCTTAGCTTCCAGCTTTGTCTTTACTTAAGAGATTTCATATCCTTAAAACCAGATCGGAATAAGTTAGCTTTTTGTCCCTCATAGCTACTGAACCTATTTGTTTTTAATACTTCCTAACTATCTAAGTTAAAGTTTGATGCACTGAGGACTTTTCAAAGTACTTGTTTGCCGATGTTCTTTAACATTTGAGTCATGTGTCAGTGTGTGTTGGCTGCAAAAGAGATCTCGATGTGATTTCTCCATGAAATAATAAATACATAGAAGAAATAATAGGCTTTTTCAAGTTTGCATTGCTTTTTGTAATTGGTTTTGCTTGTGTAAGAAAATGCACCGTGTGAATTCACCGTTGTCCTTTTTAAACTCATTTTAAAATGCAATATATTAGATTTTCAGATCAGTACCATAATCAGATGATCTGATAATTTGGCAGCGGATGACCTTTCCATCATGTTTCAGCAATAAGAATGGACCAGAGAGAAAATATGACACACACACACACACACACCCACACACACACACACACACACACACACACACACACACACACACACACACACACACACACACACACACACACACACCACACACACACACTTTTCATTCACTTCTCACAACAATTGAGTTAATAATAAAAGGAAAGGTACGGTCAAAAAACCTATTTCTTTAAAATGCACTGGTCAATTTTGAGTTTGTACAAATGTATAGAAGAGCAAGTTAAATTATGTTCATTGACTTATTCTCATTTAACACAAAAAAACAACTTGCTAACTGAAAAATGGGTCCCAAGTGCATGTGTTCAGGCTGTGGGTCAACTGCTACTGTACAAGTTAGGAGTGACACCTCCTATCAGCAGGGACCTGTTCCTCCATGTTCTCTCAGCCGACCTACTTTGCCTATCAAAGCCCCTTTTAGCCTGAGGAAACCTCGGCCACTTTGACACCCTATTCCCGTGAGCCTCTCTCAGATCTCCACCAAAGCACCCATTACTGGATCATAAGCTCCAGAATGGGGCTGCACTGGACAGGAATCCCCAGTAGAGTCTCGCAGGTCGGGGCTGATTTGCAACATAAGCCCCCCTGTGATTGCCCATTAGCCCCTGTCCCCATTGACAGTGGCTAGCAGGGTAGCATGTGTAACTACTGTGCATAGCCATTGAAGGTTAGCTGCCATTATTTCCCCTAATTGGCTTTGAGGGGTATTATGAGAGGTTGTGGCTTCAGGGAATTGAAAGCGACATCTGATCTGATGTCCACTTAAAATGAAGACAGTGTTGAGTCATATTGTGCTGACAGAGCAGTTTCCCCAGAGGATGCAGCTTAGGATCTGATGATTGATGGCTTATTAAAATACAAGCCCACTGTGTCAACACTGATTTTACTTTCAGTTTATTCAATTTTGTCCAGTTAAAAAAGAAATCTGAAAACCGCAGTTTTATATTCTGAGTGTTCCTGTTTGTTGTATCTAATTAAAATTGAGCCAGGGCCTGTAAACACATGTTTCAAAATGAACCTACTTCTGATAACCTGTCATTCTGTCACAATAGAGATATTGGCAACAAATCTAATTTCAGCTCTTCTTAAAAGGGTGAAGAGGGTAAACATTTTAACTAATATTAATCACCATAAAACCTACCCAGTTGATTTTTTTAAACATTAAAGCATTACAATTATATGTTTGAGTATTCTAATGAGGCCTTCTCTTCTTAAATATTTGCTTATTTGAATACACAAATCTAGGGCCAGGATAATGTTTGCATTTATTCAATGTCAAATGTTTTTTACAGAGTGCATTTTAGATACTTTTGTATCATTTCATAAACCAGAAACATCTGTCAACAGCCATACAAAAGAAAATTGCAAAAACCTCCGAATAAAAATATGAATAAAACTGTTATTGGTAATAAAGAGGATATTTCTGGTTCAGAGAATGAGGCAAATATTTTTGTGAAAAATGTCCCTTTTAAAATTAAATGAACTTCCAAGTTTTGGTTTAATTATCAGTAGTCTGACAGATATAGACACAATCTGAACATTGTACATGCTTTTAATATTACACACAAAAACCTATTATGTGGGACATTTCATGTTGCCAAACATCTTGAAAATGCACACACTTGAACAATTGCCATGTCCTATTAATATTGAGAGTATACAACATGCACAGATGTTTACCTTTTAGAATTAGATAATGAACATATATCTCCTTTCACACAACTGTAAAGATGGCATTTCCTGTAACTCGGTTGAGTGTGTTGTCACTGAAGCTGTGGATTAGAAACTCAAATATTTAGGCCATTTCAGTGCAGTTTTTCAATTCAAGCACTGTTGGTACTTTCCTGGTAGAAGTGATCAATTGAAGAGATTATAATAATAATGCAGATCAGGAAACAGCATCCATTATACAATACGGTCTTTAAAGGTAAAACCACAGTGTCAGTTTTACTTAATGTCAATAACACAAATGTGAATATGACCATAAACCTGATTTCTTTTTTTTGTTCTCATACAAGGAGAAAAATATTCCGCCCTGTAGACGGTTAAAACATGAGCCTGCATTCAGACAGCTTTCTGCTGTAATTTGATTTCTTAAAAGTAAACAACAACACTGACTTATTGTTTATGTGTTTATATCAGCTTTTTACATATATAGAAATAGACAGACTAAAAGTGGTAAATACAGTAATTGCTGTTTTTGGAATAAATGAAAAGCTCAGCATGCAGCAACGCATCGTTGTATTGAAAATACGATTGTACAAAATTACACATTTGTGCTTCAAGGAAAGACTGTGTCTGTCTTACTACACAGCCTGTGCCCTAATGTTGTAGCTCCAACTATTCAGGTTATAAAGTCATCATCCCAAAATGATTTAGGTATTGGTGAGAAATCTTAATGCTGACCTGCTGAATGTATATACAGATTTGCCAGTTTAGGTTACTACTGTGCATGTAAAGAATTTTATTTCTCTTTGTAACAACTGAACCTTTATTGGTTGTCAGTCAGATATCCATCTATAGCAAACCTTCATGGATACACATGTGGGGAAAGTTGCATGGATCCAGTGCTGCAGGAAATAGTCAAATGCAATATATTCTCTCCGACAGCTTTTTTATTCCTAATCCTGCATTCTTGAAAACTACTTTAACATATCATACCTGTAATGTTGATTATTGAGACGGGGTAAACACTGATTTATCTGTTCAAATGTATCAGTCCACCACAGACCACAACAGATGTGCGTCTCTCTAAACTACAATCAGACAGAACAGAGCGACACATGAGTCAATCTGCTCAGTTTGTCTGCATGTGGACTGCAGATCAGAGCGCAGACGCCGAGTGTGGTCCATCAACAGCTCTTCCTAATCAACCCCGGAGACCCCGGCCTTTTAGCCGCTAGCCCTCAACATGTCTCGCTGTGTTTACACATACTGATTAGTTTCGTAAGTGTTCAGAATGTCCTAAGGACGGTGATCTCTGAATCAACGTGCCCCTCAGTCCCATCTTTTATCTTCCCATCCCGCCGTCACAAAAGCCAGAGATCCTCTTGGAATCGGTGAGAGAAATTAGGGGATCAGAGTCGGCCAACTCCTGAGCAAACAGACTGAGCTAATGGACCAGCCGCTTTCTCCTCCCCTCAAATTATTAGCTGAGCGAGGGAATGTAGCCAGTCCAGTCACGATGTTAATGCTAAAGCTTGCTAATCCCTTACACACACACATCGGCCTCGCACTTGCCTTGATGCGTGCACGGCTTCGGGGTAATCACAGCACCACCCAGGCAGTGGGAGAGGATGGGAGAGCAAAGGAATGAGACTGAAAGTAAACACGTACACATAGCGGGGTTCCCAGGGGCCTGGAAAATGTTGTAGGTTTACGAGATGAGAGAGAAATAATAAAAGAAAGGATCGAGGACACGTTTCGGAACATGAAACTTGTTCACGGATATTTTGGATTTGATATCATTGTTTTCAAGTTTAAGAAATCTTGCTCAACATGATGTAACTTCCCAAAATGGCAACTCTGAGTCCTTACATTTCCCAAAATAAGAGTATGGAAGTCATTGGAAAAGTCTTTATGCTCTCAAACGGGGAACCTGACTACCTGACTCACATGGGATCTCACAGGTAACCCAATACAAGTCCTCCTCTCCATCAACACATCACTTTCCAATCCTGCAGGTTGAGGTTGGCAACAGCTGGCTAAAGCAGAATATGCTAATACCAGATCTTGGGAGGAGTACTTTAGGCTTATGAGGGATTAGCGCTTGTTGGCCAGCCCTGACTCCCCGCTGAGCGAGCACGCTAATACAGGTGTTAGTAAACTGGCATTAGACTCCAGCTAATTAGCTTCCATTCACACAGTGATTGTCCTGCCGGCTCTGCCATTTGTAGTGCTGTTTGCTCATCGGCAGGGAGGTCTCTGTGCTGTGGTGGGTCCGTTATGATCCGTTATGATCTCCCTTCTTGCTTCTTTCACTCTCCCTGTAGGCCACTGGACATCAGGGCCCGTCTAAGAGACTAACTAAGCTGGTTTATAAGAAGCCAGAAGCTCAGACATTGGAACTGAGGAGAGCCAGCAGCATCACACTGAGACTGGCTGTCATAAAGTTTAAAAATATGAGTGTGACTTTGTTTTGGCCTTCGATCCACTCTAAGCCAACATTTACCACAATCCATAACAGTCTATACCTGATAATCATGTGATACAACTTTAAGAGGCCAACTTTGACTTGGAATTCAAGCCAAATGTAATTATTCCACTCATAACCCAGCAAAACGGTTTATGTACAATTACAGCATATAAAAAAGATCCAAGTTCAACAGAAAGATATTTTACCATTTGCTCAGTTTTCTTTTCCAAATGTGTTCGGCTAGAAGGATGTTTGTTAAAAACCTGTTTGTCTTATTGCACAAGCCTTTCGGCTAGTTTTGACATTTGTATTCTTCTGTTTCTTTATTTACCAAAGGTACAACATTCACAAATCACAGGTGAGTACAATGTTATCATTACTGATCAGCATGGATGACTGAACAAGATCTAAGGTGTAATGAAGAATATTAATGTTTAATATACTAATCTGTTATAGTTGGAATATAAAACCATGATTTGAATATTCGTCTTGATCAGACCAAGAAGTAATTAGCTTGGACTAGCGGTTAGCAGTTCATATATCATTTTGTCATTTGATAACAAAAACAGGAAGACATGCCGATGAAAATAACACCAAACGTTTCGTGGTATAGTTTTACCCTGGTCAAACAAAACATAGTAAAGCATTTGATAATAATATATTGGACAATATTTGGCAAATGTAGGCTATGCGATGTAAGTATTACAGCTTTCAAATCTTAATATCTGACAACACGTTACATGAATTACACACTTTAATATCTTACGATAAGCTTGGAATTAATAACCCTGATGACAGAATCTACAGATACTCTCACATCCCTATCTCCCTCTATTTATATTTCAGTCAGTCGTGTCTCCAAAATATCAATATTTGGGGATTCAAACGGTGCAGGGTTCAAAAACATATGAGCTCAGAAACTATTCTCAAACCATAAACATACATAGAATCATCACAGCAGTTATTATGAGATTGTATCCATATTGTATTTCATAGAAACAAAGACTTTGATATCTTCAAGAAAGTAAAACTACTGCAGGTTTCCATTCTATGAGTTTTATGCTGTTGCCATGTATTACGATAATTGCTCTATGTTTGCATTAGTGATGGACAAAATGAATATACGTAGGTGCCGGTGGTGGCCAGGAATTGAAAGATGGGTATTACGTGGACAACACTTTTGCTTGATGTGGGAAAGAGACTAAAGGTTAGTTGGTTGACATTCCCGAAGCCATTCCGCCGTGGATGTCGGCAGTTCAAAGGAGTCATTAAGCTTCACCCGTCCCGCCACAAAGGGGAGATTTAAGACAGCAAATAGATCTGATAGTGAAAACTCAAAGCCAAACACAAATATCCACTAAGAGGCTTTGGTGTAGTATTCTATTATTACTCCATTCAAGACCATACAGAACTAACTGTTTCAAGTTTAACTTTCTCCTGGGAAACTCATCATAACTGATAATCTGTCCTTTTTGTGCAACCTATTGAGATAAATGATATGCAAAAACGAAATACTAGTGACAAATGATCATCAATATTGACATGTCATTAGTCGTTGGTGGTCTTTAACTCTGCAGTTAAATCATATTTGGGTGAAATCAAAAAACAAACAATGAAATAATATTGGTCTAGTAAACCCTGACTAATGTTAGCATGACTTCCATCAACAAGAGAAAAGGAATCTCCTCTCAATTAGTTGACTGACATTAACAAAGACGTGCTGATGAAAAGGACTCATGAGGCCAATACACATCCATTACAGACAAGGGATTGCATCTCAGTAGAAGAGCAAAGTCTGAGGGGAAAAACACTTTCAGTCGCTAAGACAAAAGGCACATTTGCAGGAAAAAGCGTTATTTACAACAGAACAGACAGAAAACAAAGCATGAACTGCTAAAAAAACCTGATGGTTGGATGGTCTGCAAATTGTCCGAGAGTTCTCAGAGAATGTCTTGTCTACGCAGAATTACCTTCAATCTGCTATTTGTGGTTCTTTTGTTTAACATATTTTATGTAAATGGTTTGGAAGCTCATTTTTCTATGCCTTTTTTTTAAGGTTTTACTCGCCATTTTGTGATCTTGAAAGTATTTGGACTATCTTAAGTTTAGGGGTTTTCTCTATTTTTCTTTCATACAACTTTAGAGGCAAGTTAACAAGAAATAGAAAGGTGCACTAAGGTGAGAGGGCATCTTAGGTTTCTTATTCAGGTAACTTCCACTCTGATGTGAGTCGGACTAACAGATGTGTCATGTTTCAATAAGCTACTAGTTGCAACTCTTTCTCTGCTTCCTTCATCCTGCCCTTCCTGTTTTCCAGCTCTGTCACAAACAACCACAAGCACCCATGCCACTAAGCTGACAGACAGACAGTTTCGTCAGTGATTTTCATTGAGTGGTATGGCCTACAAACTTGTCTGTTTAAATGACATTCAATTAAATGATGTTGGTTAATATCAGCCTTGTACAAAGTTAAACTACTCATAGTACACCTTATCTAAATGCAGCTTAAATACTGTTGCGGGCCAGATATAAAAAGACACAAGCACTGACAGGGATGTCCACATGGCTCTGTTTAAACTACAAAGGGCATCTGCCTACAGTATAGTGTTCACACATTAGTTGGCAAGGACACACACATCTCTGCGGGAGCTGAAAGTATCCTTAGGCTTTGTACTGTTTAGCTGGTTTGATAAAAAATAAAAAACAGATTTTTTTCCCCCTCAGAATGACAATGGCTTCTGTCCTGGCACTGTTCAAACATGTTGTGACACAGGCAAGGCAACGTTGTTCTTTTTCTCCTTCCCTCATTTTCTGTCAGGTGATGTATAGAAGCTTGAATTCTTACTTTAAAAAAAGGTGAATCTGTATCTCATTAACAACAAAATCACAATTAACCTAATGCTTTGATTTGATTGGTCACTGGAATTCCCCACAAGTAAATTGTTCATGTCACCTCACAAACTTCTGTCAAGTCCATGGCTTCCTATTCATAGCATTTATTGTTACTGTATACTAATGATTGATAACATTAAAGATAGAAATAGGCAGTTAGGGAGATAGACTGACAGACGTAGCAGTTAGCAGCAGGTTGGCCAGATGTGCAAGTGTTTTCTTATCTCTACCTGCTGGGAGCTGTTGGGGCCCCCAGACTCTTTTTAGGAGCCTCTATTGAAAAACAGTGATAATCTGTTTGCTCCTTTAATGAGCCCATTGTTCCTCAGAGGAGGGAAAGAAGGTCTCATTGCTGCTTAGCTGCGGCTCTTTGAGCAGGAAAGCTCCTCTGAGCGCCACTGATACTGCGCCTCGAAACATATTGTGAAGGTCTGAGCCTCCAGTCTGAGCCCGCAACAAAGCCCGCCCGGAGGAAGATTCTGAGCCTCTGTCCCACTGTGGACTCTCTTTATTGTACCGCTTTTTCCCCACTGATCAGGGGATCTGGCAGCTGGTATGGCCTTTTTAACCCATCACACTTTTCATTTCCTTTTACGTTTTCCCCTGAGGTTCCTTAAAATTGAGACAAAAAATACTTTCAAACTATTATATAGACATTTTTATTCATTGGGATAAACCCCTTGAGATGCACCATCTCGTTTTCAAGGGGGTCCCGACAATAGCAACAATTTACAGACATACATAAACAAAAAGACAAAATGCAAAACATGACACACAAGACAAACCACATACGTGTTAAGTAAAATTCAAGCAATGCACACAATCATTACAATTTGAGAGACAGTCGAGAAATCAGTTTCATTAATAACAAGTACAGACCAGTTGAAAGTGAGATGATAATGCATGTTTAAACATACCCAATGATGCAAGAGATCTAATAGCAGCAGGTAAAGTATTCCAGTCAGTTGGGGCTTTGAAAATGAACGCTCTTCTGCCAATCAATTTTTTTGCAGAGGGGAAAGAGAAATAAATCTGAACAGAATGTCTAAGTTCATGATTTGGTGAGTAGGGTACAAAATACTGCTTTAAATAAGGGGGATAGTTAAGATAAATGCATTTAAATATCAACTGAAGCCAATGCGTGTGTCTTCTTACATTTAAAGAAGGCCATTTAAGTTGGTTATACATTGTGCAGTGATGTGTACGAAAAGGACAACCAAGAACAAATCTGCATACATATTACTAATATTATACATTTATAGTATGTATTTTTAAATTGTTAAAAAATCTGCTTAATGTAATCTGAAAGGTCATGGTAAGTATTTAAAATCGCAACAAAACCCTTTCAGTTGATCTAGTTGTTTCTATTGAATGTTTTTTTACAAGGACTCTTTCTTTCAACAGAAAACATTTTAAACTGATCATGAAAAAGGGTTCTTATTTATCGTTATCTACAGCAATGAGTATCTTTTTAAAGGGGGGGACAAATGCATTTTTCAGTGACTGATACAAGAAAAGAAAAATCAGTGTAATTTTATACAGAAAATTCACATTTTAAGAGAAACAATGAGTTTTGTGTAACCTATATCTGGGCAATTCCGTCACTTAAGCGAAGCTCAATTAAGCTCATACTTTAAAGCACACCTTGTTAAAAAACTGTAAATCTAAAAACAAACGTGGATCGTCTCTAACATACTTCAAACTTTAAGATGAAATCATATTAGTGACCAAATACTGTATTAATGCCCCTGAGCAAAATAAATAAAATAAAAAATACAGATAAAACTGACCTGTAACAAGTTGGCTAAAGGCACACTGAAATATTCATAGATCTGTTATCAATTGGACGATAAAACACATTGGAGATTAATTACCATTGATATGTATGACAATAAATGGATATCTCCGCAGAAGGTCACAGAAAGCTAAAGGCATCATCTTGACTATTGTTCACACCAGCTGCATCAGTAGACACATAATGGCAACAGTCGTCTCTAATAATGGATACTCCTCTCATAACACACACACATACATCATATGTACCATGAAACCCTGCATCTTGATCAGACAGTGCCTCTCTAATTGAGCTAATCCCCACTTCAGGATCAGCGCTGTCCCCTGAGGTCTGACCCTCCACCCCGCCTGTCTCCTGCTCTCACTGTCTCAGCTTAAAGCTCCCGTCCCCTCTGTGGCTCATGTGGACTGCAAAGCTGTTTATTGGGAGACAATGGGCAGCAGATTGTGCTGTCAGGCTCCATTAATATCCATCATTAGCATCACACTCCAGAGTCTGTGGAATCGGGAACCTAAGCCTTAAGCCGTGTGTGTGTACTGTGTGTGTGTGTGTGTGTGTGTGTGTGTGTGTGTGTGTGTGTGTGTGTGTGTGTGTGTGTGTGTGTGTGTGTGTGTGTGTGTGTGTGTGTGTGTGTGTGTGTGTGTTATGTATATGTAGGCATGCATGTATATAATTAGGAAATACAATTAAACTCCCATTTGTGTCAGTACATCTTTACAGATTTCTGCATGTGTTTCAAGGAAATACAAATGTAATTAATCATATAAACATATTATGCCGCACAATGTATCTTGATTAAAAAAATGTGTTGAATGCCTTAGGGCTCAATTAAATGCCATCAATTAAGAACAAACTTACATCTAAGACGGCGGCAGTTTGTGTAAAGATGTTATAAAATCCAAGTTTGTGGCCAGTCGAAGTATTTGGGGACGCAACACGGTTCAGACATTTGCTTTCATATTTCTCGGCTAAGTTTACGTTAAAGTTGCTATACCATTGGCATTTTGAAGTAAAACCCATGTGAAAAGTGAGGTTCAAAATCAATAAAAAAATACTATTGAAAGCAACAGTATTTAAGGACTTTTTGGCAGTTTAGTTTGTTTCAAATTACAACATAGATACATATACCATGAATGTGTCATTCCATACATGCTATATGTATAGCATTGAACTGTGCGCTTACGAGATTTGAGTTCAAATATGAAGTGCGTTACAAATGGAACCCATTATTATTACTATCATTTCAGATTCAACATTGTTTTTGAACCTAATATCCTCACACATTCTTTTTTTAACCTTTTTGTGACTAAAACATGATGATCCGGTTCACAGTTGAGATTAAACTATATATCCCAACCCCGTGAGTTTTCTTTGCTCTAGTTTTTTATATATAGCGGTGTGTAATGTGTGAGCTATTCCACATCCACTGTTCTAAAAGCTAATCCTGTCTGAATAGGCCTTCAGGTGAAGTGTGGCAGAACAGCAGTGACTGCGACATCAAACATATTATCCAATGCGGAAGAAATACGGGAGGGATTGTGATTGAGTGAGGTAAGAATGTAGAAACGCCAATGAAAACCAACTCTTCAGGATCCATATGTCCTTTAGTGCAGGCTAATCAATGGTCAACCGCAATTGACCACTGACCACCATTGGTATTTCCAGCTCCGGCAGCGGAGCTCTGAAAGGAAATTGAACCATGTTTCTGCCACGCACCCACTGAGGCATAAGCCTTCTTACTCCAACTTCCTGTCTGATCAATGCGAGAGACAATGACTCAACAGGTGTGACAGACAGGAGCCCAGCGGCAGTTTTCCTCCCCGCCGGTAGGCCCAATTAGCACCCGCGGCTAAGGAACAAAGAGGCGACATTTCATTTCAGCAGAGTGCCAGTTTAAGACCTCTTCTCTCAACCTCAGCCTCTTTTCTTTCTGTCTCTTACTGCTGACATCTTTAAAGGATCATCCCTGGCTCCATCATATTCTATTAGATTGGGTCGATGCCTTGTATTCCAAGTGGCAGGGGTGTTAAAAACATGGGGTGTTGATGAATTCATTGCATGTGACTGGACTTGCTTTCTTTGTAAAGTGGTTTTGGCTAATGAAACCCCCTGAAGGTCTGACAAAAGGCAAATACGTTTGTCAAGGTTCGGTTCTCTTTTGGGTCCAGTCTCGATTTTGTTCTGAACAAATTACACTCAGGTGCTGCCATCCTGGATGACTTTTCTACATATTCAGATACAAAACGATAGTTTTTTGACCTGGTTATTGTTAAAATCAATCATTGGTCTATCAGGGTCAGGTCTCATGGAGTTATTACAAATGACAACAACCTAAATAGATGAGGACAAACGTTTGACAGCTGGTGTATGGGTTTTATGTTAGCAATAAGAATCTCTTGTCTTACAACTTTAGTTAAATGGTTCCCTTCAAATAGAAGATCCAAGCTTTCTGCAGTGATTAAATGTTACAGATCATAGTGCAGAATGCAAGATCCAATGAGAGTTCTGTAACAGAGTATTTCTATACCGTGGCAATTATTTGAATGAAGTCTCTGAATACACTTTCCTCTACTTGGCAACATGTATTTTAATTAAAAGTGCAACACGCTAAACTGTCTGAACTGTGAATACTTTTTATTGGGGTAAGTTGAATAAGAGTTGTGGAGATGGGGAATAATTAGTTGGGCTTTATTTTTATATCTTTCCACAATAAACAAAAATATTTTCCTCAGGAAAATAATAGCATGAAGCTATCTGTTTCTTATTCCTAATAGTTATAGTTAAATAAATTATAAAAGACAAATTAATTATGTTTACGCACATACAAAATTGTCATTCATTTATTTTTGGGAGATATTGATGTTTAGTATAACACCTCTAATGCATTAGATATAAATTAAGTTCACTAAGGGTTAACACATAGTAAGCAATTCACTAAAACAGGTGAACACGTATTTTCTAGTAAGAAACTGTGAAAGTAGTGATTATTTTATATTTCAAGCGCGCATGCGCTGTTCCTTCCTGTGTATGGTGGTACATGAGGATGACCATCGAGGCTTGTTGAATGAATTACAAGCTTGTGTCCCTTTCCGTTGGATTCACTATCGTATCCTAAATCCTACCAAATAAATGAAACATTCAAATAACAGCATTGGTGTACATCGAGCTGTCAATCGTTGAGTTTGGCGATCTTTACTGTTTCCCCCCCTCAACCTATCAACGAAGCAGAGGGAGCACCGTCTGTGAACATGAAGCAACCAGGAAGTGTCCCAGCAATTTAGCCATTGCTCCTGGAAATGTCTGTTATGAAACTGCTGGACTCCATCCTAGGAAACGCGACCGGGATCTTCACTGTCGTAATTGTTCTCATTGCAGTGCTTTTCAATTATTTCGACGACCCTGATCCGGTTAAATACAACAGGTAAAGAACAGCGGAAAGCTCTGTTAGTTTCTCGGTCAGCTCGGCACATGAGTGTTACTGTAGCTGCTAACACAAGATACATTTAACGTAATTTAAGGTAAATTCGTATAGCCTATAAATACTGTTTGAATTCAGCTAATTTCTGATACCAGACCTGTGAACCACAAGTGAATTTGTTTTTATTTAACATAAGAACGTCACTCCCTGTGTAAACACGAGTATCGACACAACGTCAAGCCAAATCCCGTTCACCAATCCGTCAATTCAAGTTTATTTTTCTGGTTGTACAAACATGCCTGCATTGTAAAACAGAAATAGAACTGGATTATGAAGTATATGCATCTTCTCATGAATTCGGCATACATTGCACTATACACCCGTGTGTAATATATTACTGTTGTCTACCAAGGTAGACGTGAGTCCAACGCATTTTCTTGGTCCCAAACATAGACACAGGGGCGCACCTTGCGAACAGGCAAGGCAGGCAACTGCTTGGGGCCCCGGAACAGAAGGGGGCCCCCAATGAAGGTAGATTAAGAAGGTCCACAGCAACGACAACATGAAACACCCTTTAATTTACTGCAACGACATGTCAGGAAATCCCCTCAAGGCGGCTCCATACATAGCCTGCCGTAAAATGCTGCTTCTTATCTTAAGGTTTGTTACCTTGCTCCGCTCCGGGGGGTGTTGTCGGTGATGAAAAGCTTGTTCAAGGGGTTCCCAGTGAATGTTTACCTAGGGCCCCCACCGACTCTAGGATAGACATGATATGATATGAAAGTCCCAACATCTAACTAGCTTCTGTTTCAACAGGATGGCTTTTATTAACATGATTTACAATGGCAGTCGAATTACCTAACTGCATTATTATTGTCGTGAATAATAGTGAAAAATTCCCTTTAGCCAAGATAGTAAACAATGTTTACACAGCATTGTTAGCATTTGCACACATTGCCTACTACGTTTAATTTTTAGCATAACCTGCACCCATTTATGCTGCTAAGAGAAATATCTGCTTTTGCACACAGCATGGCTGAGGACACCAAGACTCTGGAAGAAAATTTCAGGCAGCAAAATAAAAGCTGTTTCATCCTCGGTGCCTCGGGGGAAACGGGCAGGATGTTGCTTCAAGATCTGCTTGGGCGCAACATCTTCTCCAAGATCACCCTGATCGGAAGGAGAACGCTCACCTTTGAAGACAAAGCAATTGAAAACCTGGTTAGTGGCTTGATTCATGTTATGTGACTCCAAATTGTCTGAGGTTCATCAAGTTGAGATTGACATGTGTTTTACTCTGTTCTTTGCCTCCAGGTCCAAGAAGTGGTGGACTTTGAGAAGCTTGAGGATTATGCTGCGTCATTCCAGGGCCATGATGTCGGCTACTGCTGCCTGGGAACCACCAAAGCAAAAGCAGGAACTGTAAGTAACATTGTATCAGACAGACACAAGAACAAGACTAGTGAATCAATTAACTGTTATAACTGTATAACAAAATAACAACAAAATACAGTTTATTTGAGGATTTTAAGGTGTTGTTGCTCAGTAGAGATGACTCATTGCCATGTGCAACCATTTCCAGTAGTTAAGACTGAAACAGTGCCTAGGCCAATATATCTGCCAACATTAGCTTATCAATTAATATAAAGTCAATTTATTAGATATTTTGCTGATTTTAATTAAAAAAAGATGTATTTGTAATTGTTAGCTACAGGTAGGATGTGTCAGCACCTGTCAATGTTGTCAAAATACTGTATTTTATTTTATTCACTTAATTCTCTCTTTTATTTCAGGAAGGATTCATCCGAGTTGACCACGACTATGTTCTAAAATCAGCAGAGCTCGCCAAGGCAGGAGGCTGCGCTGAGTTCCACCTGGAGTCCTCCAGAGGAGCGGATAAAAACAGCAACTTCCTCTACCTCAAAGTCAAGGTACTTTATTTCCTTTCTATTCTGCGAGCCACATACTGAAGTGTTTTTCTTTTTCTCTACTAAGGCTTTCCTGTGTGTTTCAATAAATAATGAAATTGAATAATCACGAAAAGATTAACATGAAATTGATTCTCTTCCAGGGACAAGTGGAGGCAGAAATCGAGGCGCTAGGTTTTGACAGATTTGCCATTTACAGACCAGGGTGAGTAGTCTCATTACATTTTTTTAAAATCCTTTTATTCGACCAACTTCCATATTCACCACGAGACACATTTTCCACAAACAAACAAAAAGATACATACATGTATACATTTTACAAAACCCCATTTCCAAAAAAGCTGTTTTTAAACTCACCTGTTTCCAATGAACCTGTTCACCTGTGGAATGTTCCAAACAGGTGTTTTTTGAGCATTCTTCAACTTTCCCAGTCTTTTGTTGCCCCTGTCCCAGCTTTTTTGGAACATGTTGCAGGCATCAAATTCAAAATGAGTGTTTAGTGTATTCAATTGAATATATGTTGCAAAGGATTTGAAAAGCATTGTATTCTGTTTTTATGTGTTACACAATGTCCCAACTTCATTGTAATTGGAGTTTGTACATACATTACAACAGAAGTATAGTCAAACAGTTGAGGATCTCATCCTGAAAATATGCATCCTCTGCTGCAGCAAATGTTATTATGCATGTGAACATTATCTTAATCCGTTACAGACAATTGCACCCAAATGCATTGGAATGTGGGGATTGATTATGTGATCTGATGGCTACTGATAGTTTATCATTTTAAAGGACGTTGAGCACAAAAAAACCTAGGCTTTTGCTCTTAATTACCCATGTCTCCAAGTGTTCAAAGTTGGAACTGCTGGACCTGGTAACAGCAGCTTTCTGGACCTTTTTGTAGGCGTTTCAGAGATGACTTGCTGAAAGACGTGAAAATGGGGTTATGATAATCCAGCCGGGATGATATGAAAGCATGAATGATCATTTCAAGCTCCGCTTGATTGTACTGTGTCATTAATAATCAATGTTGTTAATGGCCCCAATGGAGAACAAATCTAAATGTCAAATCTGCTGAATGAAGTGGTCGTCACCAATAGCCTGATCCAAGCCAATAGAATCCCTAAATCATCAATACCTTTATTGTTTTCTCCAACAGGGTTTTGTTGGTAGACAGGCAGGAGAGTCGGCCCGCTGAGTGGCTGGCCAGGAAATTCTTCGGTGCCGTGTCCGCCGTCTGTTCTACGGCCATGTCCATCCCAATCCAAGCGGTCGCAAAAGCGATGGCGTCTAACACGTTGCTTCAACCAGAGCAGAAGACAGAGATCCTAGAGAACAAAGACATCGCCAGTCTGGGAAAGGGTGCAGGGCAATAAGAAAATGCAAAAAATACACTGAGGTGAGAAAAAGGTTAACCGTTTACACTGATAGCATTATGTTAAAGGGAATGATTTCTGGCATGGGACTGAACCATGTTGGAGCAAAATGGTGGTTTTTGTGGGAACATAATTAATCTTCTTTCACAAGGCAGTTTTAATTTATACGAGTATGAAGTATCATTAATAACTAATGAGTACTATTTAGTTTTCATAACAAAGCTCTTAACATTTCAGATTAGTTTAAATATCCTGACCAATTTTGCTGTAAATTCAGAACAAAAATGTTTCACTAGACTGATCTCTCTGATTTAGCTTTCATATCATGATCCAAATAAATGTTTTGGCACATCCATCTTATTTATTATTGGTCATTTTTAATCTGTTTAAAGTTAAGACTTTGTCAGTAAAATTGCATTGTGATTTTCAGTTTGAGCTGTGACTTCAAACTGTTGATTTTATTTTGTATTTACAGGTAATTCCAGCAGATAAACTGGGACGACTACAAACACTATTCCCATGACCATGATGTCAAAGGATTTTCACATACTGTTGATTTTTAAATGAATTTATCCATGAAGTTCATTATCAGAAAACCAAAATAAGTTTCCATGAATGTACACGATTCTTGGATAAGACGATCTGTTTAGTTAGCAAAAATATTATATTTTCATTTGTTTAGTGCTTTTTTGCTTTGCTTTTGATTGATATTTTTAATATCAGGGAATTGCCTTAAAGTAAAAGCTTAAATGTCTAATACAATTAAAATATTTGATGTCTAACATATTTTCATTAAATTATTACAGAAATGTGACTGTGTTTGATTTAGAAACATGTTTCCATAATAGCTGTGTCAATATGAATAATCTTCTATGAGTATAACTGCAGTACTACATCTGTGCAGTTTATATAGATGCACAACACAATATTTCAAACGTTTTATAACAGAAGTATGCTAAATGTAACATGCAAGAAATACATTAGAGATATGATTTTGTTTTTCTACAGTAAAGCTAGCAATTAAACAATGTTTGATAAAATGTGTTAATAATTCATTTTGCATACGTATTTATAAAGCAAGTTTGTAGTCATACCAAAGTGAAGTAATTTAAAGTCTTAAAAACAGCTAGTTTTAGTATATTTTCAATTTGTTGCTTTTTTTCTCAAGCACAAAAATCATCCATGATGCAGACACATGAAAACCAGCACTTGTGTTCATACAAATGGAATTGCTGTTTAGTGACAGACCATAATAACTTAAAAACAGAAAAAGTCTTTAGAATTTAACAGGACAACAAGTTGATTATTATATATTTTATTATTTTGTTAACCGTTTTGTATTTTAATAATTTAAATATGCATGTGTTTTGATGTATTCTTTTGGTTTATCTGAAGCACAACTTGTCCTCATGTATGAGAGATCAGTGAATTCAACGTATTTTCTCTTCTTGATCAAACAGCACCCTCTTGTGACTGAATGCGGTTTCACTCATTGGGCTCTAAGGATGGAGGACTTGTCAAATCTGTGGTTGAAGTCTAAAGTGATAACGTTTTTACCTTATGTACTAATAGCCTATTAGATTTTGTTCTTATCTTACACACAATAGGTTTTCTATCTTTACATTTCAGCTAAAACCATAAATATATCTAAGGCAATATTTTCATTGAGACAACCAATATTAAAAATTAACTTTTGACAGTCGTTGGGTCCATATTCTGTTCTGATCCTACATCATTTATAGGCCTGTGACAAACAAGCCAAAAAGGGCTTTAGTTTTCGAGATACCGTTCCCGGAGTTAGGACAAAACACAACTTACTTTTTCCTCATCTCTAAGGCCTCCCATACATGAAATGGATTGTTGTATACAAATATTTTACTGCAAAAGTGGTGAAATTGATATATAAAGTTATACACCCCAAACTAAAAATAAAGCCTGGCCGTCTGGGGGTTGAGGCATATAAACTGCAACACCTTGATTTTACTCTCAAGAGGACCATAAGGATACTCATCCACTTCCTGATAGGGCAGAACGTGATGGTACTCCCGGTCGCTCTCGCAGTACACGCGCAAAACCTCCGGCCATGTCATGCCGTCGATAAAATACAGAGTGGAGTTGACGCTGTCTTTGAGGTCGGCGGGGGCAAACGTGGTGTTGGAGGTGTCTTCTTCACGTAGGATGACCTTCAAGAGGGCAATATGTGTCTCTGCTCACATTGAAGATGAGAAGATGAGACAGTCCAACACACTAAATACAGCTCCTGGAAACTGAAGGAAAAGCTCTTACTGCATTACAAGCACAGGCTGGTATTTGTAGAACGAGCTGGAAAGTCTGATTTGGTATGCTCTGAAAGTGTGCCCATGGGATTGGCAATGAGAGCTGTACAACTCGAAGACAGGCCAGAAGAGACAACAGCTTCTACAGCAGACTGTGAGACACAACAGCAAAGTCAAGGTCTCTCTGACAGGCAAATACTACATAGAGCTGCAGACATATTGAGAAAGAGCATGGAGCAGGTTGACCATGACCATAAATCATGTCAGCAGTGATCGACTATCACGTCTACATTGCAGCAACTATGTACCAAACAATGTTTATGACTTTGTGAACTGGTGTGTTGATTCAAATGCTCACAGAAATTGCGAGACCTGTGATGAGGAACCAGCTTTGAAGGACAATCTGCGTGTCATTGCAATCTGCCATGATGTCATTGCACAGTGCCGTCACATCCATACGCCAATCACACTGGGACATGCCATTTTGATTCATCATCAATTTGGCAGTAAGTCACTCATCAATGAGCTCAGTGCAATGGGGCACTGTGTTTCCTATACAGAGGTTAGACAGTTCCTCACATCTGTGGCAGCAGACCAGATATCAAGGACAGAGAGTGGTGTCTACATCCCAACTGGAGTCACTGAACATGGAATTGTTGATGCAGCCATCGATAACTTTGATCAGAATGAGGATACTCTGGACGGGAAGCAAACAACTCATGCTATGGCATCTGTTGTGTACCGAAGAGGCCATGTCTCCACTGCATATGAATGTCTAGCACGAGTCCCAGAGAGGTCTCTCTCAACCTTGAACACAGCTGACTTGAATGGAGAGAAACTTCACAGATATGTTTGGATTATTTGAATTTGTATTCATTCTGTTTTCATGTGTATAGTCACAGTAGAAATTAATTGGTGGGGGTGTTCAATATGAATACTTGGTGAGGTTTAGTGTTCTGAGTTGATATTTAATGCATATGATAACAAGCTTATCTTATTATTTCTGGTTACAGATATATCAAACCTCCAAAGCGACCAGAACCGCCCGAACTTCCCAAACCTTAGATACTACACATAAACACAGCAGTCTCCAAAGCAGCAGAAGGCAGAGACCTGGTATGGAAGCTGGCCGGAAACCAGAGCGAGAATCAACAGCATATTCCTGCGTGGTCTGCATTCAATGCCTTCACATCAGACACACCTTGTCCAGTAGCCAGTGTACTATACATGCCCTTCATAAGAGAATCGCCCTCAGATTTGTCCACCATCTATACAGCTATGATACAGCTTGTACAGCTAGCTGAAGAACTGGGACAACACCATGTGCTTGTGACTGCAGACCTTGCAATTTATAGCAAAGCGCAACAGATATTGTGGAACAAACCAGAGCTCTTAAAAGGGAAGATCACAATGAGACTAGGAGGTATGCATATCACAATGGCTTACCTTGCAAGCATTGGAAAGCTCTATGGTGATGGCGGACTGTTTGACATACTCACTGAGTCAGACGTGTATGCAGAGGGCACAGCCCGACAGTTGCTTCAGGGGAAGCAGCTGGCAAGAGGAATAAGGAGCATAAAGCTAGCCTCTGAGGCTCTGTTCAGGCTCTTCTGGAAAGCCATGCAATCATGGCTTGAAAAGAAAGGCAAATGTGCAATAACTGGAGCACAAGAGCAACTCCTACGAGATGTACGGTATGCATTTCATGGTAATGACAAGGCCACTGCTCAACAGCTTATCGGTGAGGTGGAGACGGAACTTACTGGGATCCAGAACATTATCCAGACTTTCATAGTTGAAGGGGCTAAGCAATCAGCAACTTTTGGATATTGGTTAATGTTCCTCAAGGGTGCTGATCTGTTGCTAAGGATCCTTCGTTCAGAACGTGAAGCAGACTTTCAACTTCACCTGAATAGCATGCGTGAAGTCATCCCTTGGTTCAGAGCTGCTGGAAGAACCAATTATGCCAAGTACATGCCGGTCTACGTTGCAGAAATTAAAGCTCTTGAACATGAACAACCAGAAGCATACACATTCATGCAAGAAGGCGGATTTGTTGTCCGCCGGTCAGAGGATCATAGCTTCAACTGTGTGGCGATTGATCAGGCACTGGAGCAAACCATTAACCGAGAAGGCAAGAGTCAGGGTGGAGTTGTTGGCTTCACATTGCGAAAGGCAGCTCTCACAAGATGGTTGATGACAAGGCATGTGACCACAGCATACGTGGATGCCATGAAATACCTTTGTGACACTGATGCAAAGGGCCCAAAAGCACACAAAGAACATGGAGCCTCTAGAATGGACAGAGATGAGGGAGACATACAAAAGATAATGGAAGCTGTGGAGCAGAAGCAGAACCCCTTTGACCTTGATAGTATCCCTGAGGAACTGATCAATATTGCAAGTGGTCAGGTTGCATCTGAGAACGTTGCAAAAGAGCTGTCAAGTTTCCTCCAAGATGGTGCTGAGCAGAATGCCATCTTTATTGAACAACGCCTGGCAAAATCCAAAAAAAAACTAAGAGCTTCTGGGATCCTGAGAAAAGAAAACAGTGTGCAACCTTCAAAGACATGAAAACATCAGGTGGAGTCAGTACTAGAAAGGTTCACATGGACTCAGATATGCTCTTTCGAAGATTACTTGCTGTATCCAAGCAAAGAGAGGTATCCATGGAGACTGTGATGTCTCATGAACTTGCTGCTGTCCCCCCCTCTTTGTTTTATGATGATGGAAGCATGAGAAAGACAACAAAAGCCGACCTTGCTAAAAAATTGGAGTCAGTAGTTGAAGAGACCAGTAGCGTGGCGTGGGGAAAAAATTAGGGGAAGCCAATAATACGTCCTTTCTTTTGGGTCAGGGGTGTGGTGGTCAATGTAATAACGTAACCAGATGAGTGATTACAGCACCCGGTATCATTTTACACACATTTGTATCATACAGATGCAGGACTTACACACGCCCGTTATCTAACCGACACTCTCCAGCCGAAACTCTAATAAGCATTCATTCACAAACTAAATCAGGAGACCTTTAACGTTTTATGTCCGATTCGCTCCTTTTTTCCTCGCTGTACACAGCTCCAGTTTGGGCATTGGCGTCATCAGATTGTATTTGTTGTTGCTACTGTAGCGGAAGTTTAGTACAATTATTTTTGATGAAATACTCCAAATCTCCACCCTCCATAATTGCACTTGCTTCAGTTGCTTGCTACTTTCTAACGGCGGTGAGAGTGGTGCAATGACGCTATCTATCTTCTATCGATTAGATTTATGATTCGAAAACTATAAAAGTAGGGTAGACATGTGGATATTATCCGACTGAACAAAACTTGCATTTATCTAACAGGTTCGTTTTCCACTGACCTTATTTCGAGCTATTTTCCTAAATCCTATGGAGAAATCCCATTGCTTTTTTGTCGAGGGAAACCGAGAGCAGCTTACTTCCGGATTTTAGGGCGCGTCACTGCAACACTAAGTTGATGCGATTTGATTGGATTGTGAGGCAAGGGAAGCCAGCTGCCTCTGGCTTCCCTTGGCATGGCCCTGACCAATCACAGGTTGGCAGGGGCATCACGTGAGCCTCATCTGATTGGTCAATCCCTCCATTTTTTTTCACCAAGGGAAGCCAGATTCGGCCATGGGAGCCTGCCTGCAGACCATGGATGTATAATAAGAACTGGATACAGCGTGGGAGGCGGGGCCTCATTCATTCTTATGAGAGTTGCTCATTGGCGAATGATGATAAAATGGCCCAACTTTTGAGAGAGTGAAACGTCACAGATTACCCAGCATAACTGAGAAGTACCCGTATGTGCGCTCATAGCGCATGTGCAACTTTAACCAAAATGCTCGTTCACATCAAGCACGTCAATTTGCGTACACGTAACAGCACCGCACGTTCATGACAGCATGGTAATGATTTGTTATTATGATGGATTTTATATTAACGAGGCGGCAGTTAGCAGCTAGCGGCTAGCTAGTAATTATGCTAATGTAAACATCAATCGTTATGTACTTATATTACGCTGTAACAGGATCTAGTGATATCCAAGCAACAGAGCTTAATTTAGCATGAAAGAATGATTGCACTGTATATATAAATGACAGTGCAATCATTATTATAATAAGTATATATATATATATTAGGGCCGGGACTTTAACGCGTTAATTAAGATTAATTAATTACACAAAAATTAACGCGTTAAAAAAATTAACGCATTTTAATCGCACTTATTTTTGCACCGCGGAACGTTTCTCACTGGATGAGTTTCAGGCGTACCGATTATACCAGTGCTTGAATTGGAATGAAAAAGGTGCCAGTACTCTAAAATCAGCAACTTTTTCAAGTCAATTTTATATATACAGCCCACAAACAAGAATTCGGCTACTATAATGCTGGTGGGTTTGTCTCTTTACTACTGTATATTTTAGAAAGGTTCACTGTACTTAACATTTTTTATGATAGGCAGCGGATATGGCTAAACAGTAAGGTCAATATTAACTGAAAATATAGCAATCAAAGTCTAGATCTTCTGCTGAAGACACATGAAGCAGAGACCTTTCAGGTGAGAGCCCCTCTGGTGGTGTTCAACATTAATGACAAGGAAACAAAGCTCTGGTCAGAAGCATTTTTTATAAAAAGCTTTAACAAAATTAAGTATTTCTGTACATTTTGAATGCAATCTAACTTTCCAACTCAGAAAACGAAAAACGAAAAAGTGCCAAAAGTCTTCTCACATGGCTGAGCTGCTTTGCAATATACTTCACCACTGAAGAATACAAATATGTATAAAGTAAACTATGATGCAATCTAACTTTCCAACTCAGAAAAATGATAAAGAGCATGAACAAAGAACATGTAAAAACAAATGCAAAATTTGCACAATCTAAAATGAGAAACTGTAACTGCAAGTAACAAAGTCTGAGCCATGGTAAAGAGTTACATTGAACACCAAGCTGATCAGATAACTCCCTGGTTGGTCTGAAGTCCTTCTATCTCCAGGATCTGTACAAATTGGCACATTATGCCAAAAGTCTTCTCACTGGGTGAGCTGCTTTGCAATATACTTCACATTGTTAGAAAAGGCTCCAGAAGGCCTTGGGGACATCAGTATCAGGGGCTGGAGCTGGACAGGCTCTTTCATCAGTACTTCTCCTTCCCTTTGCCAGCCAGGACCTCACATACTGTTCCGGATTGGTTAGTGATGGTCCATTACATTTAATGAAAACCAGGCTGGACAGTCGGCTGACAGAGAGAGCATTCCTTTTTGCAGTAAGGATATCGTTCATGCAGCTGAATGCCCGCTCACACTCACTAGTGAAGACAGCGATGGTTCGGACTGCTTTCAGTAGAGGCTCCATGGCAGCAGGTGTACGGGATGCCCTGGTTTCCTTGTATTCGCGAAAGCCCTGAACAGTCTCTCTTCTGTCCACTTTCAGCACTTCGCACAAACGTAGCACCTCTACGTCCCCATACTGTACGTCTAACTCCTCTTCAGGCCAACTTCCAGGATGGATAACTTTCATGTCCTGGATTAGCTGATTGTCCCGGGCCTCCCGGCCATGTAATGGGATTTCTCTTGTGCTGACATGAGAGGAGGTTGTGGAAGTCATTCTGTGTCTCAGATTCTCTACCATACTGCGGAAAAACTGACCTGCATGAATCTGTACAAGCCTGCCATTCTCACGCAGGGCAACACCCTTGAAGGACTTCTCAGCTAGAGCTGTATGAACTGTAGTCATGTGTGGGCCAGGCATGGTGACCATGGATTCAAAAACTCGTATTTCTCGAGTTAAGAGCCTATCTGCTGTAGGCAGTGTCATCTCTCTTTTTGGAGTTGCCGAGAGAGGTCGCTGAGCTCTGTGAGCGCATCGTACATCAGTCCCAGATTGCTGACAAACGTTGCAGATGTGAGCACATCATCCAGGCCCTTGTACTTTGCTCTGTCTCTGGAATCTCTGCTCGTGTCGTTTGCAGCATTTGTGAAGTGATCATGAAGCACTCGGTAGTTTTCCCAGACTGCTCTGACGCTCCTTTCACTTGAAGCCACCCAGCGGATGGACAAAATGCGCCCTATCACCAGGAGACGCTGTCCGACTGCTTGCGCACACTGCGCTAACTGCCTCTGATTTTTGGGGGAGGCATGGAACAAGGAATAGAGTTTGTCAAAAAAGATCTGGAAATGATTGAGCCCTGAGACCTCCTTGACCACATCCCCAACTGCCAGCTCTAGACGATGATTGGAGCAGTGCCACACAAACAGGCTTGAGAATTTACTACACAACTGGGTAGCAACGCCTGTTCTCTTCCCTAGCATGACTGAAGCCCCATCACATGCAAAAGAAACGAAACACTGACCTAAAAAGTCCTCGTTAAAATCTCTTCCAAGACACTCCATTAACGCCTTTGTGATGTCATCAGCCGTTGTTCCATCCAACTCGATCAGCTCCCAAAAAAACGTTTCGGGCTCAGCATCAGCTAATGCTGAGCGTAGACACACAACAAGCACCGTTTTACCACTAATAGTGGTAGATTCATCGACCAAAACACAGAGTTTTCTTTGGTTTTCTGTAATGTCTTTTGCCATTTTTTTCTTCAGCTCATGAGCTATGTGGTCGATGATTTCGCCACAGGTTTTATTGGAGTGCAAAACCCTGCCCACGTTCAGCCCATTCAGTTTCTGTACATTCAAATCAATTGGCATGTCTGTGAATGGCCGGCTATGTTTGCCAATTTTATATGCCGTTCGAAAAACTCTGATAGTGGTGTCTAATTCAGATTTATGCATAGACTGCACTTGATGTTGAATAGTTTCACGTGAAGCAGATGTAAGGATGTCAGCAGCTTTTACATGGGCTTGTGATTCTTTATGTTCTTTGATTTTTTTTCTCAGGCTAGCTTGTTGTTTGCCCTTGTCAACACCGAAATGAGACACTGCACACTCACCCCATTCAGTTGACAGTTTCAGTCCTTGTCCAGTGTGTATTCCCAAAGATTTGACATCTCTGCATATCCGACATCCTAGCTTCTTATCTTTAAGAAGGAGCCATGCATTGGTCTTGCAAAAAATATTGCACCTGGTCCGTTGTACAGCAGTCAGGTGCATCGCTTTGCCCGGTGTTGGTGGTGGCAGTTGCGCCAGCAGCAGCTAACATTAGAGGCTCTGGAGGAGGCGGCGGAGCTAGTGCTAATGCTAATGCACTAGAACTTGGAGCAGGAGGATCAACCAAAGAAAGCTCCCCATCAGACACAATTTCCAACACAGGCACAGCATTCTCTGTATTTGAAGTTTCTTCCGGCGACAACCGCTGTCTTTTTGCACTTTTATTAATCCACGCTAACATTTTATAAATGCTCATTTGTGACGTGACTTGCTTTCCTTCTCTCGGGGGCGTGCCTGCTCTGTTCTATCACTCTACATAGCCACCCACTGGGTGGGAGTTGCACTGCATAAACACAACACACGTGCATCTAGGTATGTCAATTGTAAAGCATTAAAACATGGTTTTACTAACAGTTTTCAGTATGTTGTTACTTCGGCATTATTATTATTATTATTATTTTGAAACGTGTATTACTATTAAATCACGGTCAAATGGGTTAATTTTGACATAGTCGTTTCCACCACAGTATTTACATGGAGAAGATAAGCCCCGCCCCCTCTCCAGCACGTTCTGTTTGAATGACAGGAGTAAACAGCTGACAGCCGCTGTGAAACTCCAGCGGTTCTGCACCTCATGACGCATCTACTGAGTACCGGGCGGCTGTATATATATATATGGATGTATAATAAGAACGGCGGGAGAGTGTTGAGTACTGGCACGGTGCATGAGTACCGGAGTACCGCCAGCATGCCGGTACTGAGCAAGAAGTGCCGGTACTCCATGGGTCAGAACCAGAAGTGCCGGTACTGCGTACCGGTGAGTACCGGCCCAATTCCAGCACTGGATTATACTGGAGCACCAACTAACGTTCATGACGTCAGACAACAACAAACCACAGTGAACAACAGTGGGAAATGTTGTTTTAAAAAACGGACGGATGGAAGCGTCGATAAGAGCACGGTTGTGTGCAAATTATGCAAAAAGGAATTCGCATATCACCGCAGCACATCAAGCCTCAAGTATCACCTCAATGCAAAACATATAGCAGCTAGCGTGGAAGCTAGCGTGGACGTTAGCCTCTTTTATCGCGTTCACACCAAAAAGATACGGTACTAAAATTAGTTCATGAGAACCTTTTTACCCCCACGAAAGTCCCTGCTAGAGAGCAGAGAGCTGCTAGAGAGCAGGGACTTTCGTACGGCTCTCTTGTGAGAAAAGAGCTATATTTCTGATTGGCTGGGCGGATTGCAAACCACGCCCCGTAAAACTCCCAAAAAGTTTTGTGAAGCCGCCATTTTATTATCCTCGCATTAGCATTAGCCCAGCGCAGAAACGCAGAGAGACTAACTTATGGCAACACAAAATAAAACATGGGAGCGGTGGAGATGAGGAGGTGTCGGCGTTCTGGCGATTTACTCGGAAGGCTGCTGGGACTCCCAGCAGCTTCTACTGAAGCCAGTCCCCAACTCCGGGGACTTCCGGCCGGGGACTTTGGGCGGCAGTATACGACGTGAAGTGGTTTGCTGCCTGCCAGTAAATCCAATGCAGAAGAAGAAGAAGTGACGTCAGCGGCTTCATTTGCCTAATCCACCCCCAGGTTCAAAGAGTTCTCATGAACTAAGTTCTCATGAACCTTTGTGGGAAAAGTACTGCGGTGTGAATGCGCCTAATGGTATACTAAAATCCATGTGAAAAAAATTGCTTCTCACTGTTCTCAGGTCAAATATTTATATGTGATTACAAATGCGATTAATTTCGATTCATTAATTACAAAGCCTCTAATTAATTAGATTAATTTTTTTAATCGAGTCCCGGCCCTAATATATATATATTAGTGCTGTCAAAATTATCGCGTTAACGGCGGTAATTAATTTTTTGAATTAATTGCGTTAAAATATTTAACGCATGTGCAGAATGGCCCGCCCCATACGTGCCACCAGTGGCAGCGCCAGGGTATGGCTGGGGTAGGCTACACCAGAAATGGCTTAGCCTGTAGTGCCGTGAAAAGAGAGTCGGAGGCGGTGTATTAAGAATGGAGTTCCAATCTTTATTATCCATTACTTTCAGAGAGGTTAACACATGCACTGCTCTGCCTGATGAGCTAGCAGGAATGGCAGCTAAAGCTACAGGTGTTCCCCACTAAAGGGTCCGTGTGGCAACACAATAAGCAAGGTGAATTATGTCCAATAACGTGTCACCACACAAGCCCCCCCATAATTCACACATAAACAAAATCAGCATGGCGGGGAGGAACGACACGCCGACCCCCACGACTCCTGAGCACGGGAGTCGGAAAAGTGACTCCCGCCTGTGCGGCCCCCGGAAGGTGAGGGACCGGAACAACAGGTCTTAAATCCATGACAGGGGACGAGGCCGGGGGGCGGCCCCGTCGCGGAGGTCGAGCCAGCACCACAGGCTGGTCCAAGTCCAGGTGAGCAGCCTTCACCCGGTCCACCGAGACGTGCTCGGCCTTACCACCCAGGTCGACCACCAGGTGCTTGTCCCCGTGCTCCAAGACCTGGAAAGGCCCATCATAAGGGGGCTGCAGGGGGCCTCTGTGCGCATCGTGCCGGATGAACACGTGCTCCGCCGAGCGGAGCTCTGCGGGAACCTGGGACACCTGAGTACCGTGCTGAGTAGTAGGGATCGGAGCAAAGGCCTCAGCGGCGTCACGCAGGAAAGCCCGCTGGGCCGACGCCGACCAGGGAGCCGATGCATTTGGGAGGAAATCCCCCGGAACTCTCAGCGGCTGACCGTAGACCATCTCCGCTGTAGAACACTGCAGATCTTCCTTAGGTGCGGTCCTCAGGCCCAGCATCACCCAGGGCAGCTTGTCGACCCAGTTACCGTCCGTAAGGCCGGCCTTGAGGGCCGCCTTCATGGAGCGATGAAAGCGCTCGCAGAGGCCGTTAGCCTGAGGGTGGTAAGCGGTAGTCCTGTGCAGCTTAACCCCCAAACCGCCTGCCACAGCGTTCCAGAGCTCGGACGTGAACTGAGAGCCCCTGTCTGAGGAAATGTCTGACGGGGTGCCAAAACGACACACCCACGTTGCAATAAAGGCCCGGGCAATGTCTGCGGGTGATGTCGAAACGAGCGGAACCGCCTCCGGCCAACGGGTCGTTCTGTCCACCATGGTGAGGAGGTAGGAAAACCCCTGAGAGGAAGGCAATGGACCAAACAGGTCAATGTTGACGTGATCAAACCTCCTCTCAGGCACCAGGAAACGCTCCAACGGGGCCTTCGTGTGGCGGTGCACCTTAGCGCGTTGACAAGCCACGCACTCCCTGGCCCAAGTCCTCACGTCCCTTTTCAGTCCTTGCCAAACGAACTTCGCCGCTACCAAACGCACCGAAGGTTTAACGCCGGGGTGGGACAGGCCGTGCACAGCCTCGAACACAGGACGCCTCCAGCTGGCAGGGACGACAGGCCGCGCCAGGCCCGTAGAGACGTCACACAGGAGAGTAATGCCCGCGTCGCCGAACACCACGTCCTCCAAGCGCAGCCCCGCGCTCTCCACCTTCAGGGCCTGGACGCCGGGATCTGTGACCTGGTCTGCCGCCATGCGAGTATAGTCCAGGCCTAACTGGACGGCACCGATGACGACCCTGGAGAGGCAATCAGCAACCAGGTTCGACTTGCCAGCCACGTGCTTAATGTCCGTAGTGAACTCCGATATGTAGGACAGCTGCCGCTGCTGACGTGCCGACCAAGGCTCCGCCACTTTTGACATGGCGAAGGTGAGCGGCTTGTGGTCGACAAACGCCGTAAATTCACGGCCTTCCAGCATGAAACGGAAGTGCCGCACGGCCAAATAAAGTCCGAGGAGCTCCCGGTCAAAGGCGCTGTATTTGCGTTCTCTAGGCATCAGCTGGCGGCTGAAAAAGGCGAGCGGCTGCCAAGCACCCTCCACCCACTGCTCGTGCACTGTGCCGACCGCGTAGTCTGACGCGTCCGTGGTGATGGAGATGGGAGCCGTAGATGATGGGTGTGCCAGCAAAGCCGCCTGAGCCAACGCGGTCTTGACCTCAGCAAAAGCGCCGTCCGCCTCTGCTGTCCAGTCGATCTCCTGGACGGGGGTCTTGCCTTTCAACACTTCATACAGCGGCCGCATGATGTGTGCGGCCCGGGCGATGAAACGGTGGTAGAAAGTCACCATCCCCAGAAACTCACGGAGCGACCGGGCGAGGAAACGCCGCAACAGCCTCCACCTTCGCTGGCAGAGGTGTCGCACCGCCCTTGGTGACGCGGTGCCCCAGGAAATCGATGTCCGACACCCCGAACTGGCACTTTGCAGGATTGATGATTAATCCGTGTTCGTTGAGCCATGTGAAAAGGGCTCGGAGGTGGGACAGGTGCTCCTGCACTGAATCGCTGGCGACGAGTATGTCGTCGAGGTAAACAAACACAAACGGCAGGTCCCGCAGCACCGAATCCATCAGGCGCTGGAACGTCTGAGCGGCATTCTTGAGTCCAAAAGGCATCCGCAGGAACTCAAAAAGTCCAAAAGGCGTTATCACTGCTGTCTTGGGAATGTCCAGGGGGTGCATGGGCACCTGGTGGTATCCACGCACCAGGTCCACCTTGGAAAACACCCCCGTACCGGCCAGATGCGCCGAAAAGTATTGAATGTGCGGCACCGGATAGCGGTCAGGCATAGTGGCGTCGTTGAGTCGGCGGTAATCCCCGCACTGGCGGAACCCGCCGTTCGATTTGGGAACGACGTGCAGGGGGGAAGCCCAAGGACTGTCGGAGCGGCAGATAATGCCTAGGCGCACCATGGTTGCGAACTCCGCCCTCGCTACAGCCAGCTTAGAAGGGTTCAACCGCCGGGCCCTGGCGTAGACAGGAGGCCCCCCGGTAGTGACGTGGTGTTCCACGCCATGCTTAGTGGTAAGCGCAGAGAAGGTGGGTAGCGACAGGTCTGGAAACTCGGCCAACAGTCTGAGAAACGTGTCTGCACCTGACAGCGAGCCTGACAGCCCGTCGTACGCTGCGCTGCCAAGTGTGCACACGAGGGAAGAAAACTTTAAGGCATCAACCAAACGCCTATTCTTAACGTCCACTAAGAGTCCATGAGCACACAAAAAATCCGCTCCGAGGAGGGGAAAAGAAATGTCCGCTGTCACAAAATCCCAGCTGAAACGCTGTCCTCCGATGCACAAACACATAGGCCTCACGCCGTACGTGCGAATGGGACTGCCGTTAGCCGTCGTCAATCGCGGTCCGTGCCCCCCGACGCTGGAACTACGCTCCGTTGAGCGCCCGTGTCACACAGAAACAGGCTCCCCGAAACGCTGTCGCTGACGAAGAGGAGCCTGCACGTGCCACCGACGCTCAGAGCCACTACTGAGCGCCGGCCCCTCCGTTTCCCGGGGGTTTGTAGCTGCACGGAGCGATGCATCTCTTCGCCCTTGTCCCGAAACGTGCGTGGTAAACGCACTCTCCGGCGTCTCCACGCCGGCTCGCCACAGCCGTGTCCGGCCTCCGCCACGCTTTCTTGACTGCCGGTGGGCCGCTGAGCGTCGCGGCTAACGTCTCTGCCCCGGGCTGTTGCGTAGCCAGGAAAAAACGATCCGCTTCCTCAGCCAAAGCACGGGGCTCCGTGACAGGCGTGTTGGCCAGCGCCGTCTGTACCCGGGGAGGCAAGTGACGCAGGAAAATCTCCGTGAATAAAATCCGGGGATCTTCCCCCCCTAGCAGATTTAGCATTTTCTCCATTAGCTGGGATGGCTTGCTGTCTCCTAGGCCTTGAATGTCAAGTATCTGGGGGGCCCTCTCCTTAGCAGATAAGCTAAATGTCTTAAGGAGAAGGGCCTTAATCGCCTCATATTTGCCATGATGTGGGGGGGCTGCGATGAATCCCACCAACCTGGACGACGTGGAGCTCCCCAGCGCTGCTACCACATGGTAGTATTTTAGGTCCCCGTCACGGACCTGTCGGCAGGCGAAATGTGCCTCCGCGGCGTGCTCCCAGAATTCCGGCAGCTTTATGAAAACATCGCGCTCAGCCATGTTCGTTAATTTTCCGGAAACTTTCTCGGAAAAGTCAGGGTCACCAGTGTAGTGCCGTGAAAAGAGAGTCGGAGGCGGTGTATTAAGAATGGAGTTCCAATCTTTATTATCCATTACTTTCAGAGAGGTTAACACATGCACTGCTCTGCCTGATGAGCTAGCAGGAATGGCAGCTAAAGCTACAGGTGTTCCCCACTAAAGGGTCCGTGTGGCAACACAATAAGCAAGGTGAATTATGTCCAATAACGTGTCACCACAAGCCCCACCATGAAAAATGATGTTAAAGTAAGCAAAATAAAGTCTGCCAACTCGCGCGGAGTAAATTGCACAGACAGCAGTTAGTAAGATTGATTTCAGTAGCCACGGTTTTGAAAACTTTTATCACGTAGTGATCGTCTTCTCAATAGAACATCTTTGATAACGGCGTGGTGTTGTTGCAGGAAGTCCCGACGGAGAATACTTTTGCTGTAGTACAGGGGTGCACATAACTGGTAGGCAGGTTATGTGCGTAATCTCTCTGAAATGCGTACCGTCACTTGTGTCACAAAGCGCATTTGCGTACCGACGTTTGATTGATTGATTGAAAAGTGTATTAACAGCTTGTATATTGGGTACAGTACAGTACAGCTCAAAACATACAATTGTTAAGGGGATGCAGACCAGAGAAAGACTTTCGTCTTGTTTACATCAGGGTCCCCCATTTCCAATTCATCATATCATTTAAGACATATAAGACATATTTGACATACAGATGGCTTATTTACAATTTTCATTTTAGATTTCGTTCTAATACATCCTAACCGGACATTTAAGACATACCAAGTCTACAGATATACAGTTAGTAACAGAGTCTAAAATGCGAGTATATACATAGATGGGGGGGGGGGGAAGCTGTCCATTGAACGACAGGTTGAGATTTGTACCATTACCGGGGCCAGTTTTGCAATGCTCTCCCCCGAAGGTGCTCTTTAAGAGAGGTTTTGAAGGTAAGTATAGTTTTACTTTCCTTTACAGTTGTGGGAAGAGCGTTCCACCTTGATGTGGCATAATTGCGAAACGTGTATTCCCCCTTTTTTGTGCCAAATCTGGGTTTCACATGATTTGTGGAGCTCCCTCTGGTGTTATGATCATGGTATTCCTTGACCTTTGGGAAGAATTTTGACATGTACATGGGTACCATAGAGGTGTAGTGGATCTTGTAGACCAGGCCCATTGCAAGTAGCTGTACTCTGTCGTCTACTCTAAGCCATCCTAGGTTGTCAAAGTGGTGTTGGGGATTTGGAGGGATATCTGGTCCGCTTTTCAAATCTCCGCGCGTTCCTATGAAGCTGGTTATAATACAGGAAGGAATCCATATCTACAAAGTAACAGTTAATCTACTTTAATGGCAATATGACAATGCAATACAATCATTACAATACAACATGATATATTACAGTTATATTGTAATGCTTAAGGAGTAATGCCGGCTTACTCCTGCCCTGGTCCGCATACTGCAGAGCTACTTTCACCCGAGGGCAGCATGTGAAGAAGAGGCCGAACGCCAGGGATCCTCCGGATATATACCAGAGTAAGAAGGAGGGGTTTGGTGTTAGGTCAGCTGGTCATCTTTTCAGGTCATCTCATTGGGAGACGCAACGCAGCAGGAAACGCAGCAGGAAACCAAACAGGCTCACTTTCCAACAAAAGGTCTCAAGGCCTGCATACCTACACCTCCCCCACAGAGCAATACAACCCTGTTTACTCCAACCAGCCCAGAATGTTTATAGCCATTTGTAGTCCTTACATTTATGAAAGTGGGAGGTGGGTTCTAGATGAAAGGTCAAGCAGTAGTCTGACCAGTTTATTTTGCGATGTTTGAAGTTTATTTTTAGCGCCTTGGAGGTGCTATGGTACCATGACGTGCAAGCATGGTCATAGTACCCTGAATGAGTGCTCCTGCCAGAGTCTTCAGGGTGTTTTTTGTTTACAGAGAGGAGATCCGGTATAGGAATCTAGTTCTTTGATTGACTTTTTTTATTACATTGGATGCCATTTTGTCACAGGAGAGGTTTGCCTCAAGAATAGATCCTAGGTATGTAATTTCCTTCTTACTTGTGACAATAATGTCGCCCACTGCAACTGAGAAGTCGTCGGATTTGCTGAGATTATGTTTCGAACCGAAGAGAATGGACTCTGTTTTACCCAGGTGTAATGATAATTTATTATCGGCGAGCCAGGTGCAGATTCTGCCGAGCTCGGAGCTGAGGGTTTTTTCAACCTGCAACCTGTTCCTGTCAGAGACCAGCAGGGCTGAGTCGTCCGCGAACAGGAACAAGTTGCAGTCACATGCTGATGACATGTCATTTACATAAATTAGGAACAGTAACGGACCTAATATGCTTCCTTGTGGAACACCACAGCTCACTGGGAGGGGGGGGGGACAGAGTACCGTTTACCTCCACCATCTGTTCTCTCCCCTCCAGGTAGGATTGCATCCAGCTCACCGATAGTTTATCAAAACCAATTGCTTTTAGCTTGTCAATCAGAATGGGGTGATTGACAGTGTCGAAAGCCTTTTGTAGGTCCAGCATCACCATGCCGCAGTACTTGCCCTCGTCCACCTCTTGTTTGATGTGGTCGCTCAAATAAAGAAGGCATGTGTCAGTGGAGTGGGATGTTCTAAAGCCAGATTGAAATTCATAGATTAGTTTCTTTTCCGCAAGGTACTTTTCGACCTGTTCATATACTATTTTTTCCATGACTTTCGAGATGGAGGTAAGTATAGAAACAGGGCGGTAGTTGCCTGGGTCCAATTTGCTGCCCTTTTTGTGCAGGGGGGTTACTCTTGCAATTTTGAAGTCTTTGGGTACTGTTCCCTGTTTTATGGAGAGGTTAATTATGTGAGCTATGACTGGTGAGATGGCGGTTGCTGTGTCTCTGAGGAATTTGGAGGGGATATTGTCGTGGCCAGTGGCCTTGTTAGGTTGGAGGGCGCTCAGTTTAATGAGTACCTCTGCTGTTGTTACCCTTGCTAGACTGAAATCATCTTTGCGTACCCCTAGGTTTTTGTAGTAGGTCATGATGTGATCTACTCCAAAAAGCCCTGAGTGGGAGGGTAATTTATTTACAAGAGTTGTGGCTATGTTTGTGAAAAAAATGTTCAAGTACTTGGCCACATCCAGTTTGTCTGTGATGAGCCTGTTATCTGTCTTTATGTTTAAGTTAGAAAATCTCGTTTTGAGTTTTTTACTGCAGCCAAGCTGGTTATTGAGTAATTTCCAAAGTTCACAGGGTTTATTTTTGTTTTCCTCAGTTTTGACATTGATGAAATTCTTTTTGGCAGTTTTGATCATGGAGCTTACGTCATTTCTTAGTCTGTTTCTTTCAATTTTGAGTTCAGTCACGTGGGCCTGGAGTTCACTGCTCGTGCTTTTGGAAAGCATTGACTGACTTTTATGAAACTCAGAGCATTTTTTGTCTCTGGTTTTCATGGCGGTCAGTATGCCGGAGTGCATCCATCCACGGCTCAGCGCGATTTTTTACCCTGGTTGTTCTTAGGGGGGCCAAATCATTGAGTATTGCAGAGAATTTGTTTTTGAAACCAAGCCATGTTTCTTCAACTTGTGTACCACCGAGCTCATCTGACCAGTCCAGGCTCTCCAGTTCTAGGTTAAAGGCCTCGCTAGAGTAGTTTTTGAGGTCTCTAGATATGACTGTTTTGTGAGAGCCGGCCCTTTGTTTTAGCTTTTTGCGGGTACAGAATATCATATAATGATCACTTAACCCGCATGCTATAACCCCTTTACTGGAGATCCTGGACTTGTCAGAGGTCAGAATGAGATCAATGGTAGTTTGTGTTGTTTCACATACCCGGGTGGGTTGGGTGATTAGCTGGCTGAAGCCGTGCAGATCACAAATCCTACTGAAGGACTCGAAGACGGACGTGTCTTTACGTTGCATATCCGTGTTCCAGTCTCAGTGTGCGAAAAAGTGCACGTCCCACCGTCCGGGACGGGTTATTCACAACATTGGACAAGTAGATTTTTAAATTGACTTGTCCAATGGACAAGTGACATTTTTCGCCGCTATTTATTGACAAATTATTGATAAATTCAGCTTACAAAAGGCATAACTCATTCGCAAATTGTCCGTGTCCGCCGTTGTTGTTTGCAACCGCTTTACGTTTTTTTACTCACTTACGTCGTGTCGTAAAACTGTGTGAAAATGAAATACGATGGCGAAGAAGAAGGTTCTAGTGGCCCCAAGAGGGCAACAAAAGATTTCTTTCTTTTCTAAGAAGGTTTGTACACATCATTCTCACAGTTGTAAAATGGTGTGTTACATTAACAAGGAAAATAATTGAAATAAATTATGTCCGAAAATAGTGGATTAAGTGCTTGAAAGGGGACTTTTATTAATCCATTACAATACATTGCATTTAGCTGACACTTTTATCCAAAGCGATTTACAATCCCTGTGGGGAAATTCAGTAGGCAACAGGGTAAGGGTGAAAAACAGGACAGCACAGATTCACACAGGTTCATCAAATCAAAAATAAAATCGAAGATAAAAATAAAAATAATGAAAAACTATTAAATAAGAAATTAATAAAAATAATAATAAAAAAGGGGTAGACCTATGTAAAATACTTTTTTCTTTTAAAAGGGGGGGATTGAAAGGGGCTCTTTATGTACCAAGGGGCTTGAAAGGGGCATATCAAATTATTTCAGAAAAAAACCCCAAAAAATGCAGAAAGGTTTGTGGGGAGTCTACGAGTACCTAACATTCATGTTGACAAAAATCTATAATTTGTCTGCAAGAACAGGAGTCTGAACAACAGCCTGAACATGCTGAAACGAGCCCTCAGAAAGTCCCAGAGTGTGAGCAGAACGATAGCCCCCCCAGTCACGAGAAAGTCTCTGCTAAAAGGCCATGTTCCGTTATCTCACCAATGGCTGGTCCATCTAAAAAGGCCAAGAGTGACATCGCCCTGACACCCAAGAGGAAAAGAACATTCATTGAGACTTGGAAAACCCAGTTTCCATGGGTAAGATGTGTGGACGACATCATGTTCTGTGAGGTCTGCAGAGAATATCCATCCATTGCTGACCACAGCAGTAAACTGTACGAGGGTGTCACAGGGTCAAAACGCATTGAGACACTTCAGTCACACGAATCCAGCAAATATCACCTTCTCTGCATTCAAAGGAAAGAGGTCACAGAGAAAGGCACAGGGCCAATGTTTGTGGCTCTCAAGAAGCAGGCAGAAAATATGGACGACCAACTGAAACCCATGTTCAACACTGCGTTTTATGTCGCCAAACAAAAGTTGCCTTTCCGTTCATTTGAGGGCCTCATCGAACTTCAAGAGAAGAATGGCATTAAAATGCCTACACAGTACCGGAACGATAAGGGGTGCAAGGCATTTGTGCAGGCCATTGCCGAAGTCGAGAAGGACAGAGTTTCTGAAGACCTCAAGGCTTCAAGATTCTTCGCTCTGATGGGAGATGGATCCACGGATATATCTGTGACAGAACAGGAGAATGTATATGTTAGGTAATTATTATTTTGAATTCTTTTGTAAGTCTTATTTAAGTTACATTTTATCTCCAAAAGGGCCTTTTGTTTATGAGTAATTAATTCACAATCATTTTATTGATGAATTTTATTAGTTTAAATTTTCAGTTAACTTAAAAGTTTTTAACAGGTAAAGTATATACATAAATTGTTTAAAGCGAATGAAGGTGAAGTTGCTTTTTAGTGTTCTTAGTCTTAAAAAAAGGTGAAGGCAACACTGGTGTGGGAAGGTTTATATAAGATAATCATTTAAAAAAATGTTATTGCACTTTATTGATGTACTTTATTTATTTTCTATCTTCAGGTATGTCAAAGATGGACTTCCAGCGACAGAGTTCATTGACATCATGGCTGTAAAGTCAGCTGATGCTAATGGTGTTCTGGCAGCTCTCCTCGAGGCACTACATCATGTCGACCTAACAGATGGAGACATAAAGAAGAAAAATAATAGGCTGCACATTTGATGGTGCCAGCGTTAACCAAGGTGCCAAGGGAGGAGTTATTGTGAAGTTGCGGGAATTGTTGGGGCATGTGCTCATTTCGATTTGGTGTGCTCCACATAAGCTGGAGCTGTCGCTCCTAGATGCCACCAAAGCCACTGACTTCATTGACATCGTAGAGAAAGGAGTGGACCCCATCTACAGATTCTACTATGGATCTGGTAAACGTAGGAGGGAGGTGAACGCCATATCAGCCGTTATAGACGAGGATCCTGTCTATTTCTCAGCACCCTGTGGCACTAGGTGGATGGCGTCAAGACTCCGGGCATACAAGGCTGTAATAAAAAATTACAACTCCGTCATCCTACACATGGAAGAGGCTTCAAACAGAAAAACAGACGAAGGAGCTAAGTGTGTGGGGTACTTGAAGGTACTGAAGTCTGCAAAGTTTGTTGATGGGCTCCACTTTATGGTAGATGTCTTGGAAGTGTTGGCCAACGTGAGTCTGGCATTCCAGAGTAATGATCTGTTCATTTATGATGTTGATGTAAAGTTGTGTGAGGCCAGGATCAAGTTGGAAGGCCTTAAGCATAATAGAGGTGATGTCTACACTGCCTACATGGCAACCTGCAAGGATGGCAAGTTTGACAGTAAGAGCAATGGACACATCACTTCACTGAAAGGAACAGGTATTCCAGAAACAGTGAAGAATTCCTTCTTGGAGAATTGTGTGAAGTTCCTAGAGAAGAGATTTTCCTTCCTGAAGGATACCCCTTTCAGTGATTTCCATGTTCTTGACCCCAGGAACGTCCCAAGATCAGACGCACAACTAGCTACATATGGTGATGTTCAGGTTATGAACATGGTGACCCACTTCGAGTCCGTTCTCAGTGAGGAGGAGGTAACCAACATCCCTAGACAGTGGCCAGCTCTCAAGGCCAGACTGAAGTACAGGCAGAGGCAGCCCGCCAAGGAGGTCATAAGTGACCTTCTCACTGAGAACCACCCAGATGTGAAGGACGTCCTGGTTCTGGTGTACATGATGGTCACCCTTTCTCCCTCCTCTGCTGCCGTGGAGCGTGGATTTTCCCTCATGAACCTCATAAAAACATCCAGAAAATCCCAGATGACCAATGAAACTCTGGGGTCACTCATGAGGGTCAGCCACATCACCACCACAGTGGCAGAGTTTGACCCAGAGCCAGCCATCCAGAAATGGAAAACATCTGCTAAGACCAAGAGGTATGTCAAAGCTGCCCCCAAAGCCTGCTGCAGTGAACAGCAACTTACCTGTGCCTGTTGCCCCATAGCTCGGTGTGAGGAGAACCACTGGAGTGCTGCCCCACAGTTCGGGAGACAGCTGCAGTGAACAACCACCCTGAGCCTGAAGCCATACCTTTCTGCTAGCATGTCTACTAGTCCCACAGAGGAGAAAACATTATATTGTTAGTACTTAGTTGTTTTATCTTATTATTTTATATCTGTCATTCATTTGATGTGCCTTGATGGTAGAAGTTCAGAAACCAGACACTGTGAACAATATGAACAAATAAACAATAAAATGTTTCCTACAGTAACCTAGATTCTTGTGTGCTTTATGTTGATATGTAATCATATTTAAAATAGGTGCAGCAATGCATGCACAAAGTATAGATATGGACAAGTGAAAAATGTATTCGGACAAGTACATTTCCAAACTCACTTGTCCATGGACAAGTACTCTCTAAAAACTTTTCCTCACACTGAGTCTCCAATAATAATTGTCTCTACATCCCCCACATCAGCCAAACACCCATCTAATGTATCATAAAAGTCACTCTGTTCCGGTGGTCTCTAGATTGTCCCGACTATTACAGATTTAGCATTGTCAAAAAGAATTTCAACCCACACAGATTCAATATTTTCATGATGCAGGTCAGTACGGTTTTTGAAATTGGTGTCTTTATGTATGTACATGCAGACACCACCTCCATTCACGTTCCTGTCCCTTCTCACTACAAGATAATCTTCAATTTCAATCTCTGAATCTGTAATGGAATTGTCCAATTTGGTCTCAGAAAAGCATAATATGCTTGCCTTACCGTTCATGAATAGCTGCCTGAGTTCAGCCAGTTTGTGTCTCAGGCTGTTAGTGTTCAGATGAAAAATATGTAGTCCATTTTTGTTGCTTAAATGCACAATGTCGTCAGCTTGCAGATATTTGTCTTTGTCCGTTACAGCAACCGGCTTGTCGTGGTGGTGGTGTGGGGAGGGAGGCTCCGTTGTAGCTTTAGCCGTTGATATGCTAGCAGGGTGGCTAACAACATGGCGGATATTTGTTCCCTCGGATCTCGGTTCTCTTCCTCTCGTCACTGCCTCATGCGTGTCTGTCTGCCGAGGCGTCCCCGGGGGAATCTCGAAGTCTCCGTTTATTCCTTGGTCTCCGCTGTCTCCACGGTCTCTGTTGTCGTCGCGTAGTTGTTGTTGCAGCGGAAGAGATGCTAGTTCTGATGCTAATTGTGATGCTAGCTGCTCGAGCCTGCAGGACTGGCTTCTTGTCTGCACCGGGCCCGGATTCAGATGGATGTCTCCCGCTAACAATAAGACCAAGACGATCATACTTCTTCGGTCTAGTTTGCCTGACGGGGGTAAGTACTTTCGCGTCGGGTTTGCAGTTAATAATGCATGAATGCTTGCACTTCCAAAAGCGAGGTGTTTCCTTTCCCAGCCGTTGAGAAGGTAAAAGTCATTGTGGTTCATTTTATCCCCGCTTTCATTACTCTCCTTCTCTAAGTGATGTTGCCTCATTGATGAGTTGAGGTAGGAGTCCATAATCCATATTGTTAGGAGGATGAAATATGTAAAAAATCTTGAGGAATAACCGCCAAAGCCGGAGCTCTCGAAAATGCGACCACCCATAGTGAAACCGGATGTTGTTGATCTAACCGCTAACGTACTTGTGAAGCTTTTCCAGAAGGCGGTTAGATCACCGGACGACAGAGTCGGTCTCCGTGTGCACAGACAGGGCTGCTGTTAACGTCGGTCTGTACAACGGAATGGTGACAAAACTACGCCAACCGGCTGCGGAGGGAGACTCCCCCCCCCTTCACTGGAGAACTGCGCTAAAACAGCTGATCACAACGTTCACACTCTGTGGTCACGAAGTACTCCACTAGCCGCCGCCGCCGCCGCCCCCCCTCTGTCGACTTTCCTGAAGTACTCCCCCGTTGATAGAAATCAACACGTAATGAATTAAGACCCCACGGTTTGATGATTGATAGGTGTGTGGGTTGTCTTTCATTTTGACACGCAGAAAAATGTTATAATAAACATAGATACTGTATGTTAAATGGATATATCCGCCTTCTTTCATTTATCTTTCCATTCCCACAACAATATACATAAATAAATGGCATATTTTGGACATAGTTCGAATGGTGATTAATCATGATTAATTAATTTTTAAGCTGTGATTAATCTGATAAAAAATTGTAATCGTTTGACAGCCCTAATATATATATATAATAATAAGTAATATTAACTTTATTTAATACAACATTTACGGTACAAGATTTAATCATACAGCCCATGTAGTATGATAATGAATTACAGCAAACATGTGCAATATATCGATAGTTACGGCTGTAACTACGGTTCTATGAGTCCCGGATGACCGCCAGAGGCGGTGCTTTTAGCACTGGATATGTCCATTGCACGCATGCGCAGTTCGAGTACCTAATAACAACAAAGTCACCTGTGACCCACGTGACTACGGCTACATAGGCCGGCGTCACTAGTGGATCGGTTCCCAGAATCTTCTCGCGAGCACACAAGAATTCTGAGTGACCGGAAACTCTGGCGGTCATCCGGGACTCATAGAACCGTAGTTACAGCCGTAACTATCGTTCTATTTCGTCCCTACTGACCGCCAGAGGCGGTGCTTTTAGCACTGGATGACTATACCAACCATGTCATGAAGAATCCGAACACTTGCTTACCTAGCTGGAAGCAGCGGAGCTCGGCAAAAGGACCACGCCCAAAGGATGGGGAGTGGCGACATTGACCCGGTAGAACCTGGAGAATGTGCCAGACGATGCCCACGACGCCGCAGCGCAGATGGTCTCCAGGGACACCCCTCTCAGGGCAGCCCAAGACGTTGAGATGCTCCTTGTAGAGTGATATCTCACCCCTGATGGTGGGGGGCGGCCACTGGCCCCACAGGCATGTGAGATTGTATCCACAACCCAGTGGGACAGCCGCTGCTTGGAGAGAACACAGCCCCTTCTCGTGCCGCCATGGCAAATGAAGAGCTGCTCTGACTGTCGTATATGGGCCGTAGCACCAATATACGCCTCTAGGGCACGCACAGGGCACAGCAACTCAGGCGTGCCGTTCTCCTGTGGGACGTTAAAGCGCGCCAGCTGGATAGGCCGATTGGAGTGGGCTAGTGGAAGCACCTTGGGCAGGAACGCCACGTTCGGCCAGAGGGCAACACCCGAGCCATCGGAGTTCCACCTCAGGCATGTATCGCTCACGGAGAGGGCATGTAGCTCTCCAACTCATTTCCCTGAGGTCATGGAAAGCAGAAATGCTGCCTTTAAGGACAGCCACTTAAGCTCCACCTGGGCCAGGGGCTCGAAGGAAGGAGATGATAGGGCATCCGGCAGCAGGGGCAGGTCCCAAGCCGGAGCCCTCGGGGTGCTACGGGGATGCTGCCGTAAAGCCCCTCTCAGGAAGAGGGACACCGACCTGTGGCACCCCGCCGTGGCACCGTCGACCCGAATATGTCGGGCAGAAATAGCAGCCACATAAATTCAGAGTGGAGTGAGAACGCCCACTGTCTAGAAAGGACTGCTGTCTGGGCAACAGCGTACCTGCTGTCCCAAGGAACACGCACATTCTTGCCCCCCAGTAGGGGTAGAAAGTGCGTGAGTGCAAGCTGCACAGCCCTAGCACGTTGGCATGGCGTGCACCCTCCTGGGCAGACTACTGACCCTGAACGGTCCTGCCCTGCCGTACTGCACCCCACCCTGAGAGACCTGCACCTATAGTGACGGTCTCCTGGCGGGATGGGATGGCGCCCATGGGCACGCCCATCAGGAGGTAGGCCCCTCCAGTGTGACCGAGAGTGGAGGCAACGCTGCGACACCCTGACTTCCCTGCACCTGTGCCACTTGGCGTCCAAGTGAAGGCTGTTCAGCCACATCTGCATGGGGCGCAACGCCAGCGGGCCCAAGGAACTGAATATAAGGCACCACGTTGCCCAGCCCACGTGGAAGTAGGCATCCCTCAATTCCACGGCTGTGCATGTGCTGTGGTCAGCATATAGAGTGGCAGCACCTTCAGGAATCTGTTGATTCCTCTGAGGTCCAAGATCAGGCGAAATCCGCCGACTTTCTTGCTCACGAGAAAGTACGCCGAGTAGAACCCCCTGGGCTAAGCAGAGGGTCTACTGGCTCGATTATGTCCTTGGACAGAAGGACGGACAACTCTTGGGCCAGAGCTAGGGCCTGCCGGATCGCTGACGACTGTCATTTTGGCCCAGCCGAAGGCTAGGGGCCGGAACTGCGGTTCGTACCCCTGGGTTAAGGTGAAAACTAGAGATGTCCCGATCCCGATCCCCAGATCGGATCGGCCCCCGATACTGGGTTTTAACAGGGTTGCCAACTCTCACGCATCTGGCGTGTGACACACGCTTTCACTCTCAATCTCACACTCTCACACTGCCCAAACTATTCTCACGCCAAAAACAATAATACCGAAGACAAGAAACGGTTTTGAAAACTTTTGTCACGTAGTGATCGTCTTCTCAATAGAGCATCTTTGATAATGTCTTCTGGCCAATCAGAATCAAGATAACGGCGTGGTGTTGTTGCAGGAAGTCCCGACCGAGAATACTTCTGCTGTAGTACATCTCTATATACATCGATACAAGTCATACAACATTACGTGTTGATAGAAATCAACACGTAATGAAATAAGACCCCACGGTTTGATGATTGATAGGTGTGTGGGCTGTCTTTCATTTTGACACACAGAACAATGGGGGCTATCCACCCTTATGGATAAGGGTAGAGGAGGGAAGAGGCTTTACATTGCGGATCCACAATGTAAAGTCATTCACACAGCCTCTTCCCTCTTCTCTCTGTGAGGAGCAGCAGGTTCAGCTTTCAGAACAAAGTAACACAAAACTAAAATGGCATTCATTTTTTAAATATGTCATGTAGTAATACATTTATTTATTTGTCTTCTCAAGAGAGTACCAGAATGTGTATTTTATGTTAGTATTTCAAAAGATCTCCTGGGGGAGAATCCCCCCAGACCCCCCTGCAGGGGTTGGGTTTTCAGCATGTCAACTCTTTCACCTGTGGGGAAATTGCAGGATTGGCTCCAGGTCGCCCTTTTTATTTACTACAAGACAAATGTGCCTTTTTATTTCATACAGTTCAATTTGGATTGAGACAGGGAAATAATCTAAACCTCACGCGTGGCGTTTCACTGTCAAGGGGAGTGTGTATGTAATTACATTGCAAATACTTTTTTGAGCCCCACCATGCACTGTATGGGTTAGCCCTACCATAGATTACTCAACAAAAATACTCTGGAGCCGCAACTGCCGACCCGCATTGCGCATGCGCAGATCTAAGATCCAGTAGAAATGATCAAAAAGTAAAAGTCTACTGCTTATTGTTCTACTAGGCCAAAATACAGTCAAAGAGTATATGAGAGTGAGAGTCTGTTAATTAATATATTTGGCAGTTTGGAGTAAGTCTGTAGATTTGTTTTTGTCTGTGTGTTTCATGTATAGGCCTCTCACGATAATTAATTAATTGGATACATTTTCCCGGAAATTATTGCGATAAACGATAATATTGTCGGCACCGTTGTATGACCATTTTAGACCACTGACATAATGATAATATATAACAGTAATTCAAGTACATCCTTTCAAACGGCTAGTCACATCCTCATGTAAATGGCAATTTATCGAGTTCATTTTTATTTATCGTACAATAAGTCAATTAATTGCTTATCGCGACAGGCACACAATAAAACAGTGGAAACAAACATGTGTTTGACTTTCATTAGTGAATGAAACTGTGTGCCCTTTATTCTTTCACACACAGTGACGTCACGAGCTACCCACAATGCAACACGCGCCATATATATATATATATATATATAAATACGCCATTTTCATGGAGGTGCAAATATCCTGGAAGTGCAAATATAAACAGCTACCTAACGTAGCAAGGCAGAGCGCACTAGGTTTTTTTTCTGAATTAACGACCGAAGAAATCGCTGCATGTCTTCGGATTACATCTCTGGATTTGAGGGGTGTGCTCTAGGTCGTTACCAGCGTAAACTAGAGCTGTGTGGGTTGTCGGATTGCCTTTACAGACTGCGTCGATTTTGGCTGCATCTACGTCTAATTTCTGGAAACACCATGTGAATACCCCACTTGTCACAATAATATTATCATGCCATTGCATATATGTGGTATTTTAGAGTTGACTAGATATTGATTAAGGCAATAGACTATGATATTCAGTACAGGAAGCTTAGCAACACCTAGACGGTGTACGGCTAAATCCTTGGCCAGAATTGTCTGTGTCCAATATTGTGTATTTGTATATATTGTATATATATTTTTTCTTCAAGGTTGTGTCTTCCTGGTCGAATGTACTTATTGTAAGTCGCTTTGGATAAAAGCGTCAGCTAAATGCAATGTAATGTAATGTAATATATCCTATATATATGCTAAGGTCCCGCTGCTGACACGATAGCAGTCATTTCGTGCGCATATGTGTAATTAAACCCATGATATCAAAATCTCACTCCAGCCAGGTACCCAAAGTTGGCAACCCTGGTTTTAAGGTGGATCGGGATCAGCAGATCCAATTAAATGTCATGTCCGATCCATAGTTAATATTTCCCATGATTCCGTTGTTACGTTGTTTGTCGTTGTTGTTCTATTGCATCAGCCGCCATTATCGAGTTGGAAAAGTGGAACGGACACATATCGTTAGCTAGTTAAAATGTCTGCAGTTTGGCATCATTTTAAAATAACTACAAGTGAGTCGCCGACTGCGACATGCAAAGTCTGTGGTGTGGAAGTCTCACGAGGTGGTGCTAACAGGGTCTCCTACAACACCACAAACCTAATAAAACATCTTAAAAAGCACCACCCCGACGAACACGCCGCCTACTGTAAAGCGACAGCGTCTGCGACTGATGGACTCCATCAACAAACACTGCGGGACAGCTTGCAACGAAAGGCTTTACTTCCTCGAGACTCCGAGAGATTTCGTAAGATTACTGAGCTGATTGTGGAGTGCATAGCAGGGGACGACCAGCCAATTTCACTTGTGGAAAACTCCGGTTTTTGTCGTCTAATAAATTATTTCGAGCCGCGCTATGGGATGCCATCCCGCCATTACATTGTTGAAAAAGGCATCCCAGCCCTGCACACCAAGGTGCGTGAACAAGTGCAGCGGCACCTAAAGGAGGCTACCTCAATCGCCCTCACCACAGACCTGTGGAGTTCAAGTGTAGCCCCGATGTCGCTCCTCAGTCTGACCGCCCACTGGATAGACTCCAGTTTTACTTTGCACAACGTGGTGCTACATGCAAGTGAGCTGCGTGGCTCTCACACTTCAATGCGTATCCGGAATACTATAGAAGAGATGCTCGCCAAGTGGGACATCGATAATGACAAGGTGCATGTTGTTATGAGGGACAACGCCGCCAACATGAAGAAGGTAAGCCTTCTTGTTATTGACCACTGATGTTTAGCTACGCATTACCCACGTCAGTAAAGTTCATGCTAATTCCGTCAACAGCATCTTTTAATGAATGGTCATGGGGTAAACTTCCATTTGATGATTTTGACATGATATACTGGATGTATATTACATGTTCCCTATTCCTAATTATAATTACGTGTGCCCTGGATTTATTTAAAATGATGTCTAGATAACGTGTCTTTTAGACGGCAACCACGCAGGGGCGGATCTACCGGGGTGGCATGGGGTGGCAACTGCCACCCTAAACAATAGCCTTGCCACCCCAGTTGGCATCTTTGTTTTGAAAGAAAAGTTGTGGCTCATCGGACATTTATGAGAGAAAATCTCTAATGTCCGAGTGCAAGTGAATGCAGCACAAGACGCGAGTCTTGTAACCCCTCCCCCGTCCCTGGCGCGAGAGTGGAAATATGATTGGTGGCGAATTCACTTGAACGGGGGGACGGCGCAAAACGAGAAGCCTTTCGGACTCAAGTAGACGGAAGGAATGAGGTAGTTGCGGTCTACAATGACAGAGAAGAGACTGTGAAGTTTGGCTGCACTCAGCATTGAATCAAAACGCACTAAAGCTTTAGATCTTAATAAGTTTGTGAGGCGTTTTGCTGAACAACATGGTAATCGCCGCATTCAGCTGTAATAGGCATGCCAACTTCATGCTCTGCTCACGGATGACTCGATGAGCATACAAAACTGTTAAGATGATGACATTGTATGCGTGTATATATTTTTTTATTTGTGGAGGTCTGCCCCCAAAAAACTGTTTTAAGTCCTGAGAAAGTAAAATAAGACGGTGTGTAAAACTACACTGCCCAGACAAAAAAAAGTAACCACTTTGATTTAACTAGGCCAGTAGGTAAGAACTTTCCACTGGACAATAACTTACTGCAGCGATGTATATGTTTTAGCTGAATACACGTTTTTTTAACCCCAACTGATGCAGTTAGTCACTTCTTTAATATTTGTTCTTTCTGATGCAAAGTCAAGGTTGTAACTGTATATCAATAATGATATAATTACTTGTTTTTCAAATTTGAAGGAGGGTGAGCAAGCATCTTGATGAACATTCATCATTAACTCCTCCAAAAAATATAGTTTATTCAATAATAAGTGAATATGTGAATCATAACAGTTCTTCACTATATCTGTAAAGCGTCTTTGAGCACCTGTAAAAGCGCTAACAAATTAAATCTATTATTATTATTATTATTATTTATTAACAGTGATTGACAGCTGATAGGAATAATATGATTGTTAATAGTATCATATTCATTCAGACAAACATCGATGAGACAGTTAATTAATATACTTATTGCAGCAGTCTTCATATATTTGGTACCCCTGCTGGTCTAAGAGTGAAACCAACTCATTCAGTTAAAATTCATTAAATTACGTCTGCCACCTTATATATGCATATGTAAGGCTTTACTGATGTGCCACAATAATATCACCTATGTCATTGAGTTAAAATATTAATATTGTGCCTTTCCAAGTTAATATTGATTGTAGGGGTGTAACGGTTCACAAACATTTCGGTTCGGTAGTACCTCGGTTTTTAGGTCACGGTTCGGTTCGGTACGTTTTCGGTACAGCAGAAAAAATTATCACAAAACATTAAATATATATTTGTTAATTATTATTAAACTGTGAATAATGTATTCAAATAAATACAAAATATAATAAAATAAACATTAAGGTGCAGCATTTCGATGAACTGAAATAATCTGTATTTGAACTGTACTGTACTAGTACCTAAGCAGCCAGTTTGACATTAGGACTTGCTTGTCATTGTATTTTCATGTTTTTTTAAAGAGAAATGAACTTGTCCACATTGCTTGCCGAAAGGGCAGATCTGCTGGCACTAATAATGTCTCCTGCTGTGGAGAACACCCTCGCTAGGGACAGAGGTAGCAGATACAGCCAGGTAGCGCTTTGCTAACATGGCAACATAAGGATATTTGGCGTTTTTATTAGCTTTGGCTCGGTCTGAACTTTTTGCGAGTGGTGGAGGCTTAAATGCTAGTGGGAGTTGGGTTTGCACTTCAGTCTTTTTTCTTTTGGTACCGGTGATATTCACGTTCGGGTGATGCCTTTTCATATGAGTGCAAGTTTGATGTATTGCCAGCCGCGTAACCAATTTTAGTTGAACAATGCCGACAAACAGCTTTGGTTCGGTCCACCTGTCTTTGTCCGTCATCCTTGTACGTAACTGCGAAACCAAAATGTTCCCAAACCGGAGACTTCAATGATGCTGGAGGATTTTCGAGCTCAACTTTATCTGCGTTCGCCATTTCGACAGTTCCTCAAATTACTGACTACATTTGAACGCATCCCTGTGACCAGCTCTCATAGTATGCCTCTCGTCCAATGAAATGACTTGGTCGCTCTATGATATATACCTGAGATTACTTCCAGAAAGTTGTTCATGTTCTCAATCTTTTACGTTTAACGCTATATTTGTTCGGTACACACGTGTACCAAACCGAAGGGCCCGTACCGAATAATTTCAGTACGGGTACGTGTACCGTTACACCCCTAATTGATTGATATGATTGCGATTTAAATCAGCATATACTTCTGCCAGGGAATGCCACCCCTCAAAATCTCCTGCCACCCTCTTGCCACCCCATGAATATTTGTCTAGATCCGCCCCTGCAACCACGTCAACAGGCTAGCAGAAAAGTTAGCCTAGCTTGTTGTCAGCTAACTCACGTCAGCTTAGCCACTAGCACTAGTTGTTATTGCGACAGCAAAGAATTACAACGAAACATTAATATCCTGTTTTATGTCTTATCTAAGACTACAGGCTTTCAATACGTTTGTTAGGCTTGGAAGTAGCCTACCATATTAATGACAAAACAGCTAGTTTTGAGAGACTACCTATCAACAGGAAAAATATTCAGTGCAACTTTTGAGATGTTAACATCTCAAAAGTCTCATCAGATCATAATGGTTTGGAGGTATCATGCAGATGGTGGACCATAGTGTATAAATTACTCACAAATGTTATGGAAATTTCCCGAGGTTTGTTTAATAAGTTAAGGAAAGTCCAGAAATGTATGTAAGTCAATGAGAGGTAAAGACGTTACCTCTCATTGACTTACATACACTGCTATCAGTTTTGCAACCAGCAGATGGCTGCACTCTATTTGATACTATTGTGACATTGACTGCTTATTTTCCTCACTGACCAGTATCAATAGGCTATTGATATTCATCTATCTATCTCTCGCCATCATCCTCTCTCCCAATCTCTCGACTGTAGGCATTTGCAGACATGGGGGTGCAGAGCCTGGGCTGTTTCGCACACACACTCCAACTCGTGGTCATCCAAGGCCTTCTCGCCCAGCGAAGCATCATCGATGCTGTCGCCAACGCACGGAAGCTTGTGGGTCATTTTAAGCATTCCCCAAAGGCCTACTCCATCCTCGAAGACATTCAGGTGGTTATCATTTTATTATTATTATTATTAGTAGTAGTAGTAGTAGTAGTAGTAGTAGTAGTAGTAGTAGTAGTAGTAGTAGTATGTTATCTTTTTAGTAATTGCACTTTCCCCCCTCCCTGTCATGTCATTGTAAAGCAATCCATCATTAGGCTACACTAGTGTTGAAAGGATGTTAGCCAACAAATAATTAACCTAAATATAGAAGCATTTTGAGTGGCCTACTAGAAACACACAGCTGATTTATTTGAATTATTATCATTATTATTACTTTACAGAAAGACCTGCACATGCCAACACAACGACTCCAGCAGGACGTGTCAGTCAGATGGAACAGTACTCAGTACATGATACTGGTAGGCTATATGGATGGAAGGAATGAATGCAAAGAATGAATAGATTTTTTTACATGTGAATCAGCCTAAATAAATACATTTAGATGTGAGGTATATAGTTCTACTTGTATTTTACACATGAATGTTATTTACTTATTTTGCAGAGCCTTCTTCAGCAAAAGAGGCCGCTCAGTGTCTATGCAGCGGATCACGACCTTCCATGCATGCCCTCTGCCAACCAATGGGCGCTTATGGAGAAGGCAGTTGTGGTCTTGAGTCCATTTGAAGAGCTGACAAGGGCAGTGAGTGCTGCGACTGCAAGTGCCGCGGATGTGATCCCTGCAATAACTGTCCTCAAGCGTCATCTTTCCTGTGAAGAGAGCACAGATGCTGGAATCAAGACTATGAAGAGAACACCTCTTGAGGCTATCACTGAGCGCTTCGACTATGCTGAGACTGAACCAATCTACTCCGTTGCTACATTGGTTGACCCAAGATACAAAGATAGGCAAGTCCTGTTTGATTCAAAACTTATTTTGCGATATATAATTGCTCAGGCCTAATCAATTCACCACTTGATTATTAATTATCAAATAACATCAAAATAAATGTTCCAAATGTTGTTCTATGACATTGACAACAATAACTTTGATATGCTAAGGCAGGGGTGGCCAACCAGTCAGAGGTTAAGAGCCACATTTTTTCTATGTTACTGCAAAGAGCCACATCAAACACACAGTCACTGATACCGCTTGTTTCAGTTTTTTGTTTTCTGTAGACAAGATTTCAACCACGTCACTGATGCATTTTTGTGGCATTGGGATATATATTTTTTAAATCCTCTGGAGCAGAGAGAGGAGCTGTGGATTATTGTTATTGATTAATGCATCAGTGTTTTTTAGGGTCAAAAACACTAAACTCACAACTTAAAATGAAAGCGTTTAGTTTATTTAATAAAAGAGCACATGTTCAATGTGAAAGTGACAGTAGTTATAGATTATTTGCAATTTGGTGCTATATATATATTTAAAAAAAAATGATATATATTTTTTGGGCGCAGCGCCCCTCCAAGACAATGGTAGGGGAAACACTGGATAGTGTTTAATCAACGATAGGTTTCCCCCCCCTCAAAGGTGATTGGTTCACTGCATCACAGGTATTACTGTGATTGGCTCTTGGGCCACATCAAAATTAGACGCGCTCGCGCTGTCATCCTCTCCTACTGACACCTGACACCACACATACGTGGGGAGATGGGGGAGAGCCGGGACGAAAGTAACACGGGACGAAAATAACGGAGCGATTTTATCCGAGCCCAAACAACTTTGACCGGCCAAATTATGTCAGAATTATCAACATTCAATACTTAACAGACCTACTAAATATCAGGTTTAACTGTCAGGAGTAGTGTTGTCACGATACCAACATTTTGGTTTCGATACCAAGTCAAGAATTGCGATTCCGATTATTTTTCGATACTTTTCTTTAAAAAAGGGAAACAGTCTTACATGTAATTATTGTGCTTTATTTCACACCAGAACCATAACCATAACACAACCTTGTAAACAATGAGAACAATAAATAAAATAAATGACAAGAATTCGTATTAAATAAAATTAATAAATGTCTTACAGACAGGCCTCGTGGTGTCCGTAGGCTTGCCCTCACTGTCAGAGATATAGCTAAAATACATCAAAATGTCGCTTCTGGCGTCTTTTTTGTCAACAAGCCGAGGCGCAGCGGCAGTTGCACTCCCACTTGCAGCCATGCTTCTCGTTTTCTCACATGCTCTGGCAGCAAGCGCGTGGCTGAGAGAGGGGAGGGACTTAGAACGTGCTTGAGAGGGGCGGGACTGCAGGCACGGCTGCAGTGCAGGGATTGGAAGCAGAGCGCTGAACACACGGCTCGTATTAAAACGGCGCTTTCTCACCGGAGTACTTTCCCCCGTCATTCTTAAAGTAGGCCTACCGATAGGCCTAAGAATCGTAACGTTTTTAACGGCAGGGTATCGCGGTATACCTTTCAAGTATCGGTACACCGTGCAACACTAGTTAGGAGTCAGTGTCTCTCCCCCAAACTCACACATTTACAATTCGATATGAACTGAAGAGCCGTATGAAACTAGGCAAAGAGCCGCATGCGGCTCGAGAGCCGCGGGTTGGCCACCCCTGTGCTAAGGGAACGACAACATATGGTAGGAAACAAATAATAATTTTTAACTAAATGAAATTCTATCCATTTTCAGATTCTTCACAAGTCCAGACCACCAGGAGCTTGCCAAGGAGGCTCTCATTAGAGAGGTGGAGATCATGGAGAGAAAGAGGAAGGCTGGCAGTGAGGTGTCTGCAGAAGAGCCTCCAAGAAAGTCACCACGTCGAGGCGGTGTAGGCTGTGCAGCTGCAAACAGCAGCTTTGTCAGTCTATATGACGAGATCTTGGAGGGGAATGTGGTGGAGTCGAGGCCTGTGAGTACGTCAGCAGTCGTCACTCAGGTGGAGGCCTACCTGGCTGAACAAACCATCCCAAGGTCAGAGAATCCTCTACACTACTGGCGGGCACATGCTACACAGCGACCCACACTGGCTGATACAGCCATGAAGTTTCTTTGTGCACCTTGTACATCGGTGGACAGTGAGAGACTGTTTAGTGCAGTGTAGGGCTGTGCGATTATGGCAAAAATCATAATCACGATTATTTGGGTCAATAATTGATATCACGATTATCTTGACGATTATTCATTGACCATTTATTGAACTTTAAAACAAATAATATTTGACCAATAAACAAGATCAACAAATATGTTGGAGCGCACTTCCAAAACCATACTAAACATATATTAATATGATAAATAAAAATAAATTAGACCTAAATCAAATATGATGCAGTGCACTGTCACAACCTACTGAAAACTCCTTAACATATAGCCAACATTTTGGTAAAACATATTCAACATATTCCACTCAGTTAAACGTTGAAGGCTGGCCAACCGTCATGGTCCAGAAGTAACAGGAAATAAATGTTGAACTACAATTTAAGACCAAATAAAAATGTTTAGGCCACCATGGCAAATGCTGGTAGGACTGCTCATGTCATCTCTTAAAGATGCTTAGCAAGAAACAACAGCCTGTTTACATGGTCTAGTTTCAGAGATGAGCGCAGGCAGGTGACGATATTGCCACCTGTACTGAAGACCCTCAGCCACGCCCCGACACATGGGGTGACGCCGGCCAATCACAAAGCTTTGATGCGTTCAAGTGCATTATTCTGGCACAGGAAGATTATGTTACAGGACATAAAACAGAATATTGTTGTTCTATTTTTAGACACATCTCGCGATCGACTGGTTGGGCACCCCTGGGCTAGACCATAGGTCTGTTGTGGTAACAAAGTAGTCAGCTGAAGCCACATCTGTTTCAACTTCCCCACGGCATTTGTCATATAGTGCAGGCAGCGCAGACCTGCTGAAATAATACCGAGACGGCATCGCGTAACGCTTGTCCAACGTGTTGACAAGTTGCTTAAAGCCCTGGTTGCTAACAGTGCTAACTGGGCACATATCTTTAGCGATGTGAAATGTAATGGCACCTGTAATATCTCTGTGTCTCTGCGAGCTCGTCGCGTAGGCCGTTGCTCTGTACAATGCGTCCTGAATCGATGACTGTGATGATGTGGTGGATGAAGTCGAGCGGGCATCTGCTTTTTGTTGTATTACTGCCCGGTCGTATTGCACTTTGTGGTTGTATTTCAGATGATTAAAGAGATTGGTTGTGTTAGCGTGTGGTGCCAACACAACCTGGTAACAAATCCTGCACTGTACTTTATTTTGCTCCACGTCGGACTCCTGAAAGCCAAAGTACTTGCAAATAGTGGAAATAGTTTGACCCTTCTTTTTAACGAGTTGCTGCTCTTGTTCTGACATCTTCGCTCGCGCTGAACACTCACAACACATGTCACTCCCACGTGGCCGAGTGGGCTTTTAGGGAGGGGCGAAAGCGCACCCAGCAAAATAATCGTATTTTGTCAATTATGCTGTTTTCATAATCGTCGCAAGCCATAATCGTAATCGCGATTAAAATACGATTAATTGCACAGCCCTAGTACAGTGTCAAATGTCCTTGATGAAAAAAGGAACCGGTTGACAGCCGATAAGGTGCAGGTGTTGGTTTTCATAAAAAAAAACCTGCACTACACTTTGAAGAAGTCAGTGCAGTAGATTAAGATGGAGGAAATAAGGAGCTCTATTACACTGTAAAAATGTTTATGTTTAAGTTTAGTGATTACATGTCTCTGAGATCCCTTAATTACCCACACTGAAAAATAATAAGTTCAGTTTACTTGAAAAAAGGGTGGAAACTCGTTGTCTCAAATAAGTAACCAAAACTTTGTGTATGTTATGTTTACTTTATGTGTACAATTAATGCAAAGATTTTTAAGTTATGGTTACTTACTTCCAAGAAGTAAAGTTTAGTGAAGCTTACTTGTATTTACTGCTGTTAAATGAGTAACCTTTTGAGTTGTAAAGGGTACTTTATGTTGGATAGTAACGTTTTTTTAAAATTATTATTGCAAAAAAAAAAATGCTCTTATTTGTGATAGCGAGAGAATAAAAGCTATTGAGCACAGCTTGGGTGCCTGTCTATTTCTTAATGTATACGAAATTAAATGCTGTTTGCCAACACAAAAAGTGAAATCGGTATCGAAAAACCGGTATCGGGAAATATCGGGATCGGATCGGAACCTATATGAAAATATCGGAATCGGATCGGAAGCTAAAAAATGAGATCGGGACATCCCTAGTGAAATCCACCCACGGGTCGGAAGTACAGACAGCCCAGTAACTGAGCTGCTGCTGGGAAATCAGCCGACGACCGTCCCCGAGAGTCTCTGGGACGGTCGTAGGCCAGACCTGGCGACGAGTCTGCACCAATAAGGACATAACTCGTCCCCATTCCCTAGACCAGGGGTGGGGAACCTCCGGCCCCCGGGCCGTATACGGCCCGCGAGACCATTTGGTATGGCCCTCGAGGTAATTTATAAACACACGCAAAAAAGAAAAAAATTAAAGAAATCTAGACCGCAAAATAATTAAACAAGCAAGTGCTTGTTTTTCCTGGCAATGGTCATGGTCCTTGAACACAACACGAGCCTAACGTGTCATCACGTGGTATATGTCTCGTCTGACAGGGGTGTAGTTCTGACGGAGAGCACCAGAACGCGGCTCCGGGACTTCAAAAAATTGCAGTAGGCATAAGTCCGTACCATAAGGAGCCGTACACATGCTGCAGTTTCTGCGTGTCTTTAGTTGTAAGCCCAGTGGCGATCTGCTCATCTGTCATACTGATCATACAGTCAATAGCTTTGTTGTTATTAGCATCTGGTTAGCTAGCTATGCTAACGAATATAAGAAGCTTTTTCTCCAACCAGTGAGGTAAAGCCACATCTTTATGATCATTATAGTTATCAAAAAATAAGAGAATAAAGTAAACAGGTATAAAATACTATATGACAGTTAAAGGGGAGTGATTTGTAAAATATCCATAAAGAAAAAGTAAATCTGTTTACAGTTCTGTTTCATCTGGGTGTTGAGAGATGTTTCCATAGATCTCTTCATGGTGCTCTCAAAGTGCACCAGATTGATGCTTTTAACTTCAATATTTAAAAAAAAATCTTCCCGGGGGAGCATGCCCCCGGACCCCCCTAGAGGAGGTTAGGTCCCCCCCCCCCCCCACTTAAATCATGTCCACATGGATAGGAAACTAAATACATTTGCACACATCTTGTGTCCATATCTTTCTGTTTGGTGGTCATGCCACACCGTGCACGTGCATTCATGCGCGAGTCATGGTGAGATACTCCTCTGAAGGAGGAACAGTGGGAGTGAAAAGGGGCAGGGTTATGCCTGAAAAAGGCGCTAGCCTGAGCCGAGTCGGCCTGCGGAACCTGAAGCTGCAAGCGTACCAGGGCTGTACGAATAATGGCCGCCATGAAGGCGTCCTCCGTGCCCTGCAAAGAGCTCTGAGCAGAGGAGTGGGAAGCCTCCTCGGGGGTGAGCGGGGCCCCCCTCCCCCCTTCATAGAAGAGGTTTGTCCGGAGCCGCTAGCGACATGGCATCCTCAAGTAGAGGTGTGGCAACCGAAGGAGGGCCAGGCGGCAAGCTAGTAGCCCCCGCACCGGCCCCTGGCTGAAGGGCCAACAGGAGCGACTTCGTCTGCTCCATGACGGCAGCTAATCGACCCACCTTAGAGGACAGCCTGTTTCTAGCCCTCTACCTGGGGGGTGAACCCATAGCCATCCCTCCATCAAGTCGCCGGGAACGGTCAGACTGAGCTGGAGGAAGTTGTGACGAGGAGAGGTGCCACCTCTGCGACTCTAACTACTCTGAGCGCCTGAGGCATGAATCTACAGCTCATGCAGGCGCTTTGCGTGAGACCCTCCCTCAAATGCTCGAGGCCAAGGCAGAGGGGGGCAGCGGTCATGGCCGTCCTCGGGCTCAAGAGAAGCCATACAGGTGCTACATGAATGAGCCAGTCTATAGGTAGCCGGGAGTGGGCGCGAGAACACAGCCTTCCCCAGCTACCTGCTGAACGGAAAGAGTAGAGCAATACTCATACTCGCCGAAAACAAAGAGGGATGTAACTACACCCACGTTACCGGCAGAGGGAGCGGGAGCGAGAGCACTGCCTTCACCTAGCTGGATTAAATAAAGACGTTTAACAGGACAGCTTAGCCGTGCGGCTGCTGCTAGAATCAAGCAACACGTCTACCAGGAGCGGGGGCGAGCACACTGCCTTCACTGGTTGAGTTCATAACGAATGCCAGGTGCAGCGTACCCGGGAGCGGGTGCGAGAACACAGCCTTCACCGGCTACCTACTGAACGGAAAGAGTAGAGCAATGCTCCTACTCGCCGAACACAGAGAGGGATGTAACTACACCCACGTTACCGGCAGAGGGAGCGGGAGCGAGAGCACTGCCTTCACCTAGCTGGATTAAATAAAGAAGCTTAACGGGGCAGCTTAGCCAGGCGGCTGCTGCTAAGAATCAAGCAGCACGTCTACCAGGAGCGGGGGCGAAAAACACTGCCTTCACTGGATGAGTTAAACAACGAAGCTCAACAGAACACGCCAGATGTTAGCCAAGCGGCCGCTGCTAACAATCAGAGCAATACGTTACAGGGAGAGGGAGCGAGAGCACTGCCTTCACCAGCTGAGTTTAAATAAAGAAGCTGTAACAAAACATGCAAGATGTTAGCCAAGCGGCTGCTGCTAACAATCAAAACAATACATTTACCGGGAGCGGGAGCGAGAGCACTGCCTTCACCAGCTGAGTTTAAATAAAGAAGCTTTAACAAAACCGGCAGCAACACACAGCAAAGGAGAATTATCGAAACAAAACAAAGTGTTTTTATTTATTTATTTAAATTATAACTACAATCCGAAAAAACAGGGGAAGCCTGGCTTCCCTTGGCCTCCGGGAGAAAACGCCACTGGAACACAGCAGTTGCCTAATGTTGCTGAACCATCTGCAAACATCATCGATGGCATGGCTCTTCTACAGAGTCTCCCTGACTCAGGCTTTCAGACATTCAATGACCTGGGTGAGTGTGTCTGGAAGAAGATCACAACACTAATGGAAAAGTAAAAACAACAACTGTGTTGCTCTAGTGTTTGATAGGTATAATCATCCACACTCAATCAAAGACCTGGAAAGGCAAAGAAGAGGCACCATCCAAGCAAGCAGATCTACACATGTCATCACAGGCAAAGCCAAAGTTCCTAACTACAGGAAATACCTCAAGGTCAGTGGTAACAAGGCTGCTTTATGCAGCTTTGTAAGCAACTACATAGCCAATACAGGGCCCAAGAGAATCTCCTCAGAGAACACAGTCATTTTGGCAGGTGGCTTTGAAAATGGTGAGGAGGTCAAAGTGGTCAGCAAGTCAGGTGTTGACAACTTGACAGATCTGTATAGTGACCAGGAGGAGGCTGACACCAGATTGGTATTACATGCAATACATCTAGCAGAGTCTCATTCTCGGGTCGTCATCAGATGTGATGATACCGACGTACTGGTTTTGCTTGTGTATTATTCCAGCAAAGGAATGTTTGGATCCTCAACGGTGTTCATGCACTCTGGACATGGCCCAAGGGAGAGGTTTGTCCCAGTCTGTCCCATCGCAAAGAAGCTTGGTGCAGCATTTTGTGCATGTCTATCTGCATGCCACGCCCTCACAGGTTGTGATACCACAAGCAGCTTGTACAGAATTGGGAAGGCTACTGTGTTTACAAGACTTAAGACCCATCTGAGTGACTTAAATGAGATGGCCAGTTTTGGACTTTCTGGAAGTCTGGAGGAGGCTATTCCTGTGGCAAGAAAGTATGCCCTCCTTCTGTATGGCCAAAAGAAAAGGGAGGATGGCCGTCCTTGCACCACCTTGCATGAGCTGAGGTACACACTAGCATCTACAACAGATTCATCAGCTGCAAATCTACCCTCAACAGAAGATGCCTTCCAGCAACATGTATTAAGAGCCATGTACCAGACCGCAGTGTGGTGTCACAGCCATGTGGCCAAGCCTCATCTCTGGAACCCAGTTGGTAGAGGGTGGAGGCTCAGAGAAGATGGGTCTATTGAACCAGTGATATTCGTCAAAGAACCTGCACCTAAAGAAGTCAGAGACATCACCCACCTATACTGTAAGGACGGAAAGTGCAATGATAGCAGCAAATGCCAATGTCTTTCAGTAGGCTTGACAGAGTTTTGCTCTTGCTCTGACTGCCCAAATGTGAGCCATGTTGTTTTTGATGACAATGTGGATGAGTGATAGAGATGTGTTTTATATGCATGTATCCCCCGGCTCCCACTAACTTAGGTTTACTTAAGTTTAGATAAGAACATTTCATTTGAATACTAAAGTTTGTTAATCCAAAAACCTGTTTCCTTGTCTCTGTGTCTCACCTTCTAGTCCCTGGCACATTTTGGCTGCATTTGGGCATAACAGTGTATAAAGACACCATAAACGTTTAGTGACAGAACTCGATGAGTATGTAAGCTACCTTTACACAATTGCTGGATTCAGTAGAACCACACCTTTTCAACAAGCCATTGTGTGTGTTGCTATGGCAATCCATGTCAGGGTCACTACAAAGTAAAGAGATCATTCTACATAGATACATTTCCGCCTATTGTAGGTATGTGTTCAAATGACTGTATCTCCAATTTACATTAAGATATTGACATTCAGTCTTTTCTATAATGCAGAGGGATGTCCTGACCTCAGGTATGCCAAGTTTTAAACCAGACCTTCCATTGTGAATCTACATGAGTTGTTATGCCTCAACCCCCAAACGGCCAGCCTTTATTTTTAGTTTGGGGTGTCTAACTTTATATATCAATTTCACCACTTTTGCAGTAAAATATTTGTATACAACAATCCATTTCATGTATGGGAGGCCTTAGAGATGAGGAAAAAGTAAGTTGTGTTTTATCCTAACTCCGGGAGGGGTATCTCAAAAATGTTGGGGCCATTGTCACTAGCCTATTAACTCCTAATAAGTAATAATGTACAGTAGAACCAACCAAAAATAGACTTTTTTTTGAAGAAAAAACGAGCTGCTTTATTTTCTTCCTGCAGCTTTAGGTGTTGCCATCATGGCCGCCCATCCATTAGTACAAAATGAGGAACAGCTGAGCCGATGTCTCTCACTGCAGAGAGTTTATAAATAGGGTTTAGAGTCTGCCCTTCACTCCTGGATAAGGTGCAGCTTAACAATGAGCCCTACAGACAGGTTTAGCTAAGTTGTTCTGTTTAATTGCAGCTTTTTGACTTGTGTTTATTTTAATATGTGTTTATGACCTTTGCCCGTTGTGCCCTTTACTCTGCAGGCTGTGTGTGCTTTGTTTGTGGCTGCTGCTTGGTTATGTCAATTGTAAGAATACCCAGAGAGGTATGTATGCAATGTTAACAGCCATTAGGGATTTATATACAATTATTTTTACACTCTCTTTCTGTGTTTTGTTTTAATAGGTTATGTCCAGTCAGGACAGGCTCCAGTGGGCGTGACAATAGAGAATATAACAGATGGAGTGGTTACAATGGCAACATGTACCCTGCAGAAGATCACACCACAGCCTCTCAATCCTCACTAATCCAAATCCATCATCCGGTTATTCCTGAAATTCAAAAAAGCAAAGTTCCAGAAATCCAAATCAGCCATTTAAATCCTGGCTTACGGCCCGTCTACACGACAGGCATCAACAAATCTTGAAGCTGGGCGTGTCTGAGGCTTGGCGATTTCTCGCGACCAACAACCAATCACATGAATCTCCCGCCCCCGACATACAAAGCAATAGCAATGTTAAAACGAAGTAAACTGGATATAAAATCCCCAAACAGGCGAAAACCTACCAGTTTCACCCACTGTCTCTGCCACCTCCCTCCATGCCTGGTTCCTCCGGTTTGTATCCTGGTAAATAGTTCTGGTCGTAAAGAACCGGATGATTTGCTACCGTAATTTCCCGTTTGGAATATGAGGAAATGAACTGCGGTCTGGCTCTCCCAGCTTGCATGCGGTTTGATTGGCTAGCGCTTGTACTGGCGGGATTTGCATAAACGGGATTTGATTGGCTGATGCCAAGCATCGAGCCCCCCGATAGATGCTCGTGATGCTTGTAAAGCCATGCCATGCTCCCCACAATGCAGTTCGGTGAAGATTCAAAATCTTCTACGTCACCCCATTCAAATGAATGGGCGAAGCGTTGAAAGCATTTTTCGATGCCTGTAGTGTAGACGTGGCGTCAGCCTTAGTAACTCAAAGACATATTATTTGGTGTTCAAGCGCTTTGGAAACAAGGCATTCACTTCCCCTGATAGAAGACTCAGCAGGTAAACCCTGATTCGGAGTTCTCTGCAGGTGTAGAGCAGCGTCCACCCCGTGTCTCTCACACCACATTGAAATCAACAGGAAGTTTTCCAGCTGCTCCGGTAGACAGAGCACCAGACTTTGGACCAAACGACAGAAGGGTCCCGGTCTACTCATACAGCAGTAATGCACGTCCAAGTATTCAAACCTTTAAGCCTAATCTGAAGTCTATGTCACAAAAGATTCACGTAAACCCCACTGGGTCCAACGTTTCCCCCACAAGCTTGAATCATGGCAGAATAACCTTTCGACCTATCAATAAAGGACATTTTCCTGGCAGCAATCCAGCAGGAAAGGTTGAGACACGGATATCTTCTCCATCATGGAGTCCCAGGGTCTATAGCAGTGATGGGATGTCAAGAGGATACACCCATGTGCGCCACATTAAGCGTAGTCTTGACAAAACATGGCCCCAAGCTTCTGTAGGTAGAAGGACTCAGGATAGATGGGGTCTACCACCAACAGAGAGAGCAGATATCCCCGTCCATGGAGGGAAATTCAGACCTTTCCAAACACGTTTTACAAACAATGATCTCCCTGCTCGGACCAATTCATTAGACATTACAACAGCCCCCATTCAGACATTTCCACAGACAACCCAGCCCCCCAGTTTGATTTCCACAGGTAATGCAACAGCTGTTCCTCCTGTTACTGGGGAGTGGAGCACCAAGACGGCTTTGACCTTGCAGACAGAGGGCCGAGATGCAGAGCTCACACCTCAAGCATCAAACCCTGAGGGCCAGTCTGAAAGCAAAGCAGAAGTTGGATCTCCCTCTGAACAAAATGGGACCGTTACAGTCTTTCCCCCAAAGCTGCAACCAGAAGATGAAGAAACAAAAGCTCCTAGTACTGTCTCAGGTCTTCAAAACGAAAAATAATTGAGTTTGAATTGACCTGCCAGATGCTGATTTGACAAACATCAGCAAGCCTTGTGGTAAAACTGAAGTATTATTTACAAGATATTTTTTGCATCTGTTTGCAAAAATTTAAATTCCAAAGTTCCAGGGCGGTGAAATAGTTATATAATCCCCCCCCAGATTTGACACATTACATTACATTACATTGCATTTAGCTGACGCTTTTGTCCAAAGCGACTTACAATAAGTACATTCGACCAGGAAGACACAACCTTGAAGAAAACAGAATCATATAAGTATATCAGGTTTCATAGAGCCAAACATTTCAAGTGCTACTCAACTGGCTTTAGGTAATCCAGTCCTTTATTGGTATAAAAGTGCTTCGTTAATCGTTCTAACGCTCGAAGTGGAGTCGAAAGAGATGAGTTTTCAGTTTGCGCCGGAAGATGTGCAAGCTATCTGCCGTCCTGATGTCAATGGGGAGCTCATTCCACCATCTTGGAGCCAGGATAGCAAACCCACGTGTTTTCGCCGATGGGAACTTGGGTCCCCCTCGCAGCGAGGGCGCAACGAGTCGTTTGGCTGATGCAGAGCGTAGTGCACGCGCTGGGGTGTACGGTTTAACCATGTCCTGGATGTAGGAAGGGCCAGATCCATTCGCAGCACGGTAAGCAAGTACCAGTGTCTTGAAGTGGATTCTAGCAGTTACCGGAAGCCAGTGAAGGAAGCGGAGGAGCGGAGTGGTGTGGGAGAATTTAGGAAGGTTGAAAACCAGACGAGCCGCTGCATTCTGGATGAGCTGCAGAGGTCGGATGGCACATGCAGGTAGACCAGCCAGGAGGGAGTTGCAGTAGTCTAGGCGTGAGATGACGAGAGCCTGGACCAGAACCTGAGTCGCTTTCTGAGTCAGCTGGGGACGTATCTTCCTGATGTTGTAAAGCGTGTATCTGCAGCAGCGGGTTGTAGCAGCGATGTTTGCAGTGAAGGACAGGTTGTTATCTAGGGTCACACCCAGATTCCTTGCAGTCTGAGTCGGGGAAACAACTGAGGTGCCGATGTTGATTGTCAGGTCAAGAGTTGGACAATCTTTTCCCGGGAGGAAGAGCAGCTCAGTCTTGTCAAGGTTGAGCTTGAGGTGGTGAGCAGACATCCACTGAGAGATGTCAGCTAGACAAGCAGAGATGCGTGCGACGACCTGGGTCTCTGAGCGGGGAAAGGACAGAATTAATTGGGTGTCGTCAGCGTAGCAGTGGTAAGAAAAACCATGCGGGCTAATGACTGATCCGAGCGAGTTTGTGTACAAGGAGAAGAGGAGGGGACCAAGAACAGAGCCCTGAGGGACCCCCGTAGTTAAATGACAAGGGTCGGACTCAGACCCTCTCCAAGTCACCCTGTAGGTACGGTCTTTCAGGTATGAGGTGAGGAGGGAAAGTTGCAGAGCCAGAAAACTCCAAGTTTTTGGAGAGTGCGAAGGAGGATCTGATGATTCACCGTGTCGAATGCAGCAGACAGGTCCAACAGGATGATGACAGAGGAGAGGGATGCAGTTTTGGCAGTGTGCAGTTCCTCCGTGACAGCAATGAGAGCAGTTTCTGTGGAGTGACCTGCCTTGAAACCAGACTGGTGCGGATCCAGAAGGTTGTTCTGATTGAGATAACAGGAGAGTTGTTTAAAGACAGCGCGTTCAAGTGATTTAGACAGGAACGGGAGGAGAGAGACAGGCCTGTAGTTTATAACATCAGACGGGTTGAGAGTGGGTTTCTTTAGGAGAGGGTTTACTCTTGCCTCCTTGAGACTGTTTGGAAAGTGACCAGAAGTTAGAGAAGTGTTGATGAAATGGGTGAGAAACGGTAGAATATCAGGAGCGATAGTCTGAAGGAGGTTTGAAGGGATAGGGTCCAGAGGACAGGTGGTAGGGCGGGCAGAGGTAATGAGGGTAAGAACCTCACTTGGAGAGAGAGGGGAAAAGGAGGTTAGTGTGTTGGTGGAAGGAAGGTCTGGTGACCCAGCGGTGAGTAAAGGTGAGTCAGAAAAAGAAGAGCGAATATCATTAACCTTTTTTTCAAAGTGGGTAACAAAGTCGCTTGACAGAAGTGAGGAGGGGGGAGGAGCTTTTGGAGGGTCCAAGAGGGTGGAGAAGATGGAAAATAGTTTTTTAGGATTGGAATAGGAAGATTGGATCTTATCTTGAAAGAAAGTGCTTTTTGCCTGAGAGATCGAAGCAGAGAAAGAGGAGAGGAGAGCTTGATAGGTTAGGAGGTCGTCACGGTGTTTGGATTTCCACCATTTCCGCCACCTGACACCTACCAGAAGTTCTGCAGCTTGTCCAGGAAAGCTGCTAACTGACTGCTAATAAAGAACATTGATGCTTTACTTTTGTTCTTCAGTTTCTTTCTTTACATAAATGCTCTTTATTACACCTGAAATATAATCTAACATAAACCGTTTTTAGGTGAGCTCTGCCAGTTTGGAGTAATATGTTTTTGAAATTATAATTATTGTAATCACCACAAATCTATTTCAACTTGCAAAACGTATAACATATATTTTCCAAATGTTTCTGTCTGCACCATTTTCACTTAATTTTAGGAAGTGTAAACTCCTATTTGTCAGCTATATAATTTATTAACACCCTATTTCAAAAGAACAAAGTATCTGAGCGTCTTCAAATAATAATATTGTAGCTATTGAGCTACATTTAGAACCAACATTGTCAAATTAAACTATGCATTTTTCTTTATCAAACTATTAATGTCCCAGCTGCCTGCCCTCTAAATTATTTGTCTAGTTAGACATTAGTGGCTGTGGGTGAGAAGTCAACAACACAAAGATTATGTATCTGGAATTTTGAATAGGTCACAATAAACCCCGTTGATCTGTATGAGTGTAGGTGTAGACCGGTGTAGACAGAGGTATCATCATCATTGCTGTGTCATGAATTAAAATCTGGCGACATCTTGTGGTGTTTATTTAGATGTGCACGCTCTTCTTTTCAGTTTATGCCAGTCTATGGCCCGGCCCCTTTCTTTACGTCACCAAACGTGACCAGGAAGTCCACTGAAACCAAAGCGACATCATGGCAGAATACACAAACCCACGTGAGTTTGGTAAATAGCAAATTTTAACCCCAAAAACGATAGCTGTTGAACATATAAACCCTTTTTTTGGCTGACGTTTAATTTTAAAGCGTAAATAGTGGAATAACTGTGAATTTAGTTACGTCAAACGTTAAGTTATACACCTTTTGCTTAGCTGCAACGTTGATGCTAATGTCTGAGGAGACTAGCTTACTAAAACACAGCGAAAAGTTACCGTGTGCATGCAGCTGTAATGAGGTTTTATTTCTACAGACTGTGACGGGGTTGCAGACGAGATGCCCGAGCTCTCTGACGGTGAGGATGAAGACATTGAGGATGAGCAGCTGTGGCAGTGTATGGATGAAGATGACAGTGAGCCAACTAAAGTCACCTGTCTGTTCTGTGACAGGTGAGATGACTTTCAGCTAATCTTACAGAACATCTTTACTGTCAGACTTCTCTTTCACTGGTTGTGTCTATTTAACCGAAACCTCAAACACATAAGAAGTTACTTTGGTTTTAGTCTGCACAGCCAAATGTCATTACTGTTTAGTACCTGTTTTAAAACTATAGGACTGTGATATAGAGTGCTTTGCTTTTACACCTGCAAGAAAAGATGCATGTTGCATTTTAGTTAAGGTCAAAGTCCTTCTCGCAATTACATTTTTACAAACGAAACCAAAGGAGTCAAACAAAAGTTACTAAAAAAGATAACTTGTTGATTGAACACACGTTTTTATTTATTTTTGTTTTGAACTTGATTTTTGAACACAAATTGACAAGCAATGATGATATAGCGGTTGTGTTGTATGTACATTACAGCTGTGAAAAACATAACATACAATACAACAACAACACAAACAGCTTGGTCATACATGTCATACAAAACACATAATCTCCCTTTTCAGGTCAGAATAAAAAAAAATCAAAGATAATAAAAAAATGTATTACTAAATGTATTATTAAATGTAAAATTGTATTTATTCTCATTTGTCGTTCTTTGGTATATCATTTGAATTCAACTCATGTTATGAATAATATTTGAGATCGCAGGGACACACTTTAAAATTCGACTCAATGAACTGACTAAGTACATAGAGCAGTAACATGCAAAGCAGTTTAACTAGCTTTTGACCTATTAAACAGGGGAAATATGTGATTACTGTTGATGTGCTTTAATGGGTTATATACATGGCTTTATTGCATAAATAAGATTGCTTTCTGAGCCGTTTTTACAATTAGCTAATTCGATTTATTAGTAATTAAGCCTTTTAAAAACATGCTAAAGTCCCATACCAGCTATCATAAAATGGTTTGTTGGCTTTTACACCACAAATGAGGCGATCCAACTGTTTTGTATTCATACAATTCAGGGTGTAATTCTATGCTTTACTGGTTGTGATCCAGTCAATTCTCTACACAGCAAAGTAATACATCTCAGGATCCGTTACGACGTTTGAAGATGAACGCATGGAAGTTTACTGTATATATTTAATTAAACATATTTCCTCACTTGGTATGTTTTAGGTTGCTGAGCTCCGTGCCGGCCACCCTGCAGCACTGCGTTGTTGAGCACCAGCTCAACCTGGTGGACGTGATGAGAAAACACAGTAAGCAGGCACTCATGCTTTCTGTGTCAGAGGAATATTCGGTTTTTAAAAAATGGCTCACTTTTTTGTTTTCCCTCATTAGATCTAGATGACTATGGTTACATAAAGATGATCAACTTCATACGGTCAACAGTAAGTACAATCTGTCACAAGATTTAATGTTCACACTATATTGTTAAATTGATATATTGTTTGGTTTTTCCTTGATGTTTGCGACTTTTGTTTTTACCTTGTGTTCACTGAGCATAGAAATTGCTAACGTTTCGTCCAATAAACATCACAAAGTATCCACTGAAAAATAGCTAACTAAATGAAATATACATTTAAAAAAAAGTGCAATAGGACTGATGGATCTTTGTCTACAGAAATGTGATGCAGCCTGTCTAGCAGGGCTGCCAGACGGTCCTTTACCCTGGGAGAGTGAAGACTTCCTGCGGCCAGTAATCCAGGACGACCCCCTCCTGCAGACAGGTACGGAACTGCTTTCGTTTGATTGAACTCAGTTATAATCTCAATAGATATGTCCGTCTCATTAGAGAATATTTGCAAAAGTTTATTAGATTTTCAAAACTACTTATGAAACTGTCTTGTAAGGTTCTCACAAAGGCATAACACATTCACATTTAGCAGTTGCTCAGCGGTGGTTCGTAGGAAAGAGGTGAAACATGTTCAGTAAGTGCCATTGAATATAAAATACATAATTTTCCAAGTATAAATCGTAGAAATGTGAATAACGATGTACATTTTTGTATCTCAATATCTACTTAAAGACATCCCTGGTGTTGGGCTAGGTTGTGCACAGATACAGTCACACAAGTAGTTGTGGGAAAAAACATTTTTAAAGCGAGAGCTCCACATAATCATTTAGTATAGTTAACAAAATGATTTATGGAATTTTGTAGATAGCATTTCTCTTGTATAGCTGTTTTTAACCTTTACTATTAGTGTGTTATTGTTCCGAAATGAGTGAAGGAGCAGGATTTAGTTTTGGGTGTAGGTGCAGAGAGCGCTAGTGGAGTTATGGGAGTGATATATATTTTCCTGTTGAGAAAAAGTGTGACTTTTGTACCTTTTATTGAGCACCGAGCCTGGCTGTAGAATTAAGCCTCTCTGTCTCCTCTGCTGTGCAATCCTCACTGTATGGTTGTAAATGTGCGGAAATGGCAGCTGCAGCAAGAAGCCTTTGCTCTTTGATGATGTTTGTAATTGATATTTGAGCTCAGGCTTTATTAACAACTGGTGAAAATCTAAAGCTATAACATTCTTTCAGGAATAAAAACAAACACACAACATCTAATTACTAGGGCCGGGACTCGATTAAAAAAATTAATCTAATTAATTAGAGGCTTTGTAATTAATTAATCGAAATTAATCGCATTTTTAATCACATATAAATATTTGACCTGAGAACAGTGAGAAGCAATTTTTTTCACATGGATTTTAGTATACCATTAGGCGCATTCACACCGCAGTACTTTTCCCACAAAGGTTCATGAGAATTTAGTTCATGAGAACTCTTTGAACCTGGGGGTGGATTAGGCAAATGAAGCCGCTGACGTCACTTCTTCTTCTTCTGCTTTGGGTTTACTGGCAGGCCGCAAACCACTTCACGGCGTATACTGCCGCCCAAAGTCCCCCGGCCGGAAGTCCCCGGAGTTGGGGACTGGCTTCAGTAGAAGCTGCTGGGAGTCCCAGCAGCCTTCCGAGTAAATCGCCAGAACGCCGACACCTCCTCATCTCCACCGCTCCCATGTTTTATTTTGTGTTGCCATAAGTTAGTCTCTCTGCGTTTCTGCGCTGGGCTAATGCTAATAATGCTAATGCGAGGATAATAAAATGGCGGCTTCACAAAACTTTTTGGGAGTTTTACGGGGCGTGGTTTGCAATCCGCCCAGCCAATCAGAAATATAGCTCTTTTCTCACAAGAGAGCCGCACGAAAGTCCCTGCTCTCTAGCAGCTCTCTGCTCTCTAGCAGGGACTTTCGTGGGGGTAAAAAGGTTCTCATGAACTAATTTTAGTACCGGCTCTTTTTGGTGTGAACGCGATAAAAGAGGCTAACGTCCACGCTAGCTTCCACGCTAGCTGCTATATGTTTTGCATTGAGGTGATACTTGAGGCTTGATGTGCTGCGGTGATATGCGAATTCCTTTTTGCATAATTTGCACACAACCGTGCTCTTATCGACGCTTCCATCCGTCCGTTTTTTAAAACAACATTTCCCACTGTTGTTCACTGTGGTTTGTTGTTGTCTGAAGTCATGAACGTTAGTTGGTGCTCCAGTATAATCGGTACGCCTGAAACTCATCCAGTGAGAAACGTTCCGCGGTGCAAAAATAAGTGCGATTAAAATGCGTTAATTTTTTTAACGCGTTAATTGTTGTGTAATTAATTAATCTTAATTAACGCATTAAAGTCCCGGCCCTACTAATTAATGAACATTTCCTTGGAAAGGGTAATGAGAGTTTTCCCAAAACCACTGGCAGGTTTGAATATTAGATTAAAAAACAGGTCCTTAAAACCCCTAGGAGTTTGTGAATTTCAAGAAAGAAAATCAAGGCCTTGACGATGGTTAAAAAAAGACACAGATAGACCTAGATCATTAAAAGTTCTTGAATTCATATTGATCAAGAAATACATTTTATTCCAGAAATATTAGTTATTGCTAGTTTACTGTAACCCAGCACAATTGAGATGTGAACACACATGCAAACCTCTGCATCTTTTTGAAGTTGTGTAAAGTCTGCCAATTCTCATTTAACAATTAATGTAACCATTTTTTAATGTTGCTCTAATCAACCTTCTCCTGGTCTCAAACTATTTAGTGTTTGATACTTGAATTTGAGAACATTTGGCCTGAGAAAGTCCTTACATTTGATGTTTAAGATGTTTGTGCAGCAGCCCTGTGAAATACTCTCGATAAACATGGAGCTCAAAATACACAAAATGTAAACTTTGTCTTCCTGTATTTGAGCTTGTGTTAGTCACTGTATTCAGAAGCCTTTACGTTCTGTGTTTCTGGCAGACCCTGAGGATCTCTGTGAGGGGTCGAGCCTGTCGGCGTGCCAGTCGTCTGGGGCCATGTCCCATGATGCACAGGAGCAGAGGATACAGGCCGCTGAGGATGCGCTGACCAGATCCCTGGAAGACATGCAGAAAATCAAGTCAGTGACATTTCTGGATTTTTTGTTGTTGTTGTAACCTCTAGATCAGGGCTTCTCAAACTCCGGACCAAGGTCCGGATCCGGACCGAACTACAAATCAATCCGGACCGAACCCTGTGTCCCATTATAAAACATTATACAAAATAAAAAGTTTCTCATTCTGATGTAAATTAATGTATATTTTCTGATGCGTTGTGAGAATGAACGTGCATATATATTTACTTGTGTGCGCGAGCGTGACACGCATTGCATTGGGTGACTTTACTGGCATTGATCCGGACCAGTGACCTTGTATAAAGTTCACAAGTGGACCTTTAATAAAAAAGTTTGAGTACCCCTGCTCTAGCTGTAATAAGGTTGACCTATCAATTGATTTCATGTCAACATTGGTATACAGTCTACGGTCAACTAGGGCTGTGCAATTAATCATATTTTAATCTCGATTACGATTTTGGCTTGCAACGATTCCGAAAACAACGTAATCGAAATAAAACGATTATTATTTTTATAATAATTTTTTTATTGGTTTTTCAGTTGAATTATACTTAAAGTTCAGGGTAATCAACTGTTAAAAACATACTGTTCTCATTTTTTTTTTCAATAAATGGATATTTTCAAAGTAAATGGATAATCGTTTTTAATAATCGTGATATCAATTATTGACAAAAATAATCGTGATTATGATTTTTGCCATAATCAAGCAGCCCCTATGGTCAACCCTTGTAAGCTTGCAGTGTGTTCTGCGTGTTTACTTCTGCACTTCCCCCTAATGGCCTGCAGAGGGCCACAGTGAACCCAGTATTGCAGAAACATCCACTAGAATACCTTGTGGAAGAAGTTTGGAGCAAGGGAAAAGATTTATAAAAAAAAAGGAGGAAGGAAAATTCCACTGCAGCATGGAGGTTAAAGTGAGGAGGGGAGGTAGGAAGGAGGGGGGCAATAAGGGAAAATTACAGAAAGAGTGAGGCTGGGGGGGTTGGAAGAGAGTTAGAAAGATTAATGCCTCCCATCTCCTCCATTTACTGCTACGTCCTGCATGAAGGTTGTGTGTTCTTTCTGCTTTCTGGTCGCTGCTCTTGTCCCGTGTACTAAATCTATATATATGAGAAGTGAAACGCAGATTTGTCCCGTGTTCTCGCAGGCTGCTGGTTCAGGGTCTGGTGATGAACACAGACACCGGTCGACCTGGCAACCTGGGCACCGTGGCCGAGCTCCGAGAGGACGAGGACGAGGCCTACTTCAGCTCCTACGGCCATTATAGCATCCATGAGGAGATGCTGAAGGTCTGTGTTCTGCAAAAACATATATATATACACACACACCACCACACACACACACCACACACACACACACACACACACACACACACACACCACACACACACACACACACACACACACACGCCACACACACACACACACACACACACACACTGACCGGGCCTGCAGGTCTCATCGCAGTGTTGTGAGTCACTACCCCACGGCTGCCAGAAATCTCCGCAGAGTAAAAGTGTGCTCATCAGCGTGCGTCTTGGCTGAAAGATTCCATGTAGCATGCATATGAAAACGATCATCTTTATGCACACTTGCTACTGAGGACAAGTCATTTTCTCAAAAGGGATAAATCAGCAATAAATGTTGCGCTTTCATGTGAGACACCAGCAATGCCGATGCTCGAAAGGCGGAAATACATCTTTACACTGCTCAAGCGCTGAAACCTCAAAGTGTCAGAAGGCAGAGGGGGTGTGTTTGGGGGGGGGGGGGGCTCTCTGTCTCCTCCTTTCCTGTTCTACTTACCGCAGTGCTTAAATATTCCTGTTGGCTGTCCTGATTGGTCCCGAGGACTGTTAAGTTTTGCGTCATGTATGTGCTAGTGCGTCAGGTTGTAAAGTCCATCATCGCCTCAAAGGGGCAGAGAACAAGTGACGGGGGGGGCTTTGCAGTAGATAGTTGTCAACTCTTTTACAGGTTGCAATGAAGAGCAACACCTATGACGCACTGTGTGTGTGTGTCACAATATGACGTGAGTTAGACGTACATTGCTTCGGTTTAAAATGAAACGACTCATAATTTATCCCCGATTTAACCTTTTCTAAGTTAACCTGTCTAACTTTGCTTTATGAAGCTATCCCATCGAAACATTTAATTAGTTTCTGTGGAGAGTTTTAGTGTTCCATCGTGGTGGAAATTGTTCATATACTAAAATCTGATTACATTTTTTAAATTTAAACTGCAATACCTGGTGTTCAGTATGTAGCATTCATTTTACACAACATTGACTTTATGGACCAAAAAGGTTTTGGGGGAAGAACGCATTCAAGTGTAGCTGTTCTAAAGTTTGGATCTTCTATACTGAAATTCCCTCCTAGTGTAACTGTCCCTCTGCTGCTGCTCAGCAAGGAAACACTGTCTGGTAAAACACAGAGGGCTGGAGAGAGAGTTCAATTAGAGTGACAGATGACTCTCTTAAAGGGGACCTATCTTGCAAAATGCACTTTTTCATGTCTTTTATACATAAAGATGTGTCCTCGGTGTGTCAGGGAACTCACGCAGCGTCAGAAAATAAAACCCGCTCTCTTTTCCTCCGTACCCAAATCTCTAAAAACGGGGCTACAATGGAGCTGATCCAGATTTGCGTCTGATATGACGTAATATCGGAAATGTGGACCCACGGCACTATCAGAAAGTTGCTATCAGAAACAATGCCCGACTGTTTTGGACGTAATATGGTCGATAGGGGTGTAACGGTATCCGTATTCGTCACGGTTCGGACGTCACGGTTCGGCACACGCAGTCACACGACGAATACGCCTTTTTTTTACGAGTGGGAAAAAAGTGTCATTCAGGGCAGTATCCACTACACTATTTATAATCCAGGGGGCGGTATTGCGCATAAAAGCTGTTTGCCAGCCGCCCTTAAACAACAAAGAACAAGAAGAAACACAACAGCAAAACGAACAAAATACAAGAAGAAGAAAAGTTAGTATGGCGATTTCAGATAACACACAGGAGCTAGAACCCACCTGCTTCTTTTAAATCAGCTGTGTGGGAACATTTCGGGTTCCCTGTGGACTACAATAACGATGGAGTGTACGAGTGGTGGATCGGACGAGGACGGCGTGTCGGCGTTGTTCTACAGCGGTGCGGAATGCTAATGGTAACACACGCCAAACATGCTAAATCATATCAGAAGGCATCACCCAGATTTGCCAATCACCGGAGCCCGGCAAAAGCCAACAGCAGTTCAACAGCTGATCCCCGCTGTTTTAGAAGCCAAGAGACATGAGAGCCGAGAGACCAAAATAAATAACGGAAGCTTTTGGCATATGTTTTTCAACGACTTTGCGCTCTTGAAACACTTTCTTATTATTTATTATGTCATATTTTCAAGACATTCTTTTTAGTTTTACAGCTTGATGAAACCTTTTTGTTTGACATCAGCCATTATAGATAATATGGCCATCTGAGTGTACTGTGTATGGTTTGTTTTTAACTGTTTAATACAGTTAATTATTCAAAAAAGAGTTCTTTATTTTTAAACTGAAACTTGCACTACTGTTCAAACATAAATAACAACAAACCTGGAATTATGCATTTGGGACTTGTTGTACCGAACCGTGACCCCCAAACCGAGGTACGAACCGAACCGTGACTTCTGTGAACCGTTACACCCCTAATGGTCGGTGTTTACATTAGCATCGCTAACACTCAGAGCTAACCTGTACTGGAGAGCATGTGTGTGAAGAAGCTGGATATCAAAAGGAACTCACCTTGTGGTATAACGGGCAAGAGAGAAAGCCTTTGAGCTCCATACTGTTTCAGAAATACTCCTTTTTTATTTATCCTTTATTTATCCAGGAATGTCCCATTGAGATACAAGATCTCTTCTTCCAGGGAGTCCTGACCAACACGGCACACAACAAGTTTCAACATAAAACAAGGACATTAAACAAAAAACATACAATTCAAATATAAATACAGAAGGCCATTTGTGCAGTGGCAAGAAGCATAATCACATCAGCAATAGCATCAGGTAAAACAGTTACATGTTTCATGAAGGGCTAATCGTAGCATACCTTTTAAAAGCATTTACAGTAGGAAGTGATTGATTGATTGATTGAAAAGTTTATTAACAGCTTGTATATTGGGTACAGTACAGTACAGCTCAAAACATACAATTGTTAAGGGGATGCAGACCAGAGAAAGACTTTCGTCTTGTTTACATCAGGGTCCCCCATTTCCAATTCATCATATCATTTAAGACATATAAGACATATTTGACATACAGATGGCTTATTTACAATTTACATACAGGTGGTTTTTTTACATACAGATATGTATGCCTCTAGACAAAGTTTTACTTGCAGCGTATTCCATAAAAAGGGAGCATAGTGGGAGAATGCAGCTTTACCAAGCTCTGACTGCATCAAAGGAACATTTAAAAGCATCCCATTTGCTGCTCGTCTGGTATTAAAAAAGCAAGTATAAAAGGACAGAAGTCTGGAGATATATAAGGGCAGCTTACCTAGCAATGACTTAAGGATAAAAATCAACATGTGTGATTGTCTTCTTTGGTACAGAGAGGACCATCCTAAGGACTGATACAAAGTGCAGTGGTGGGTGCGAAAGCCTGCACCCGTTACAAAACGTATAGCAGTATGGTACGCAGAATCCAGCTTTTTAAGCAGGGAGGAAGGAGCATGCATATAGATCACATCGCCATAGTCTAATATAGACAGAAACTCTGCACAATTCTCTTCCTGGCTTCAGACGGGAAACATTTCTTTAAATGGAAGAAAAAGCCCAGTTTAGGTCTAAGTTTTCTCAGTAGGTTCTAGTGTTGTCACGATACCAACATTTTGGTTTCGATACCGATACCAAGTCAAGAATTGCGATTCCGATTATTTTTCGATACTTTTCTTAAAAAAAGGGAAACAGTCTTAAATGTAATTATTGTGCTTTATTTCACACCAGAACCATAACACAAACGTTTAAACAATGAGAACAATAAACAAAATAAATGACAAGAATTCGTATTAAATAAAATTAAGCATCATCTCAAACAACTTTTCTGTTTTATAAAATATAATTTTTTTGATATTATATTAACATGTAATAGTACAGTAATATAAATAATTATTGACAAAATGTACATTGCAGATATTAGCCACATTGGTAAGTTAGCTAAAAAGATAGCCATATTAGACAGTTATCATTGCCATTAATTGCCTCGTCAAACTACGAAAACGTTCGATTGTCACAAAATAAATTACACTTCTTTGACTTAGATTTGAGGGCATGGGCTTGAGCATGATGTAATTATGTTATCTATCACATTCGCTAACCTGTCTGTCTTTAAATTCTTTAAACAGCTCTGGATTCCGGTCGGCGGGGTGCTTAGTCAAGTCTGATGTGTTGGCTCCCTTGGTTTGCAGGGATCTAAAACATTTCTCACAGACAGGCCTCGTGGTGTCCGTAGGCTTGCCCTCAATGTCAGAGATATAGCGCAAATACTTCCAAATTTCGCTTCTCGCGTCTTTTTTGTCAACAAGCCGAGGCGCAGCGGCAGCTGCACTCCCACTTGCAGCCATGCTTCTCGTTTTCTCACATGCTCTGGCAGCTAGCGCGTGGCCGCGTGCACGAGAGAGGGGAGGGACTTAGAACGTGCTTGAGAGGGGGCGGAAACTGCAGGCAACGGCTGCAGTGCAGGGAGTGGAAGCAGAGCGCTGAACACACACGGCTCTTATTAAAACAGCGCTTTCTCACCGGAGTACTTTTCCCCGTCATTCTTAAAGTACCGATACTAATGAAACGGAGGAATCGTACCGTTTTTAAACGGCAGGGTATCGCGGTACCTTTCAAGTATCGGTACACCGTGCAACACTAGTAGGTTCCCAATATGAACATCAAAGGCCATCTTTTCATCAATCCATATGCCTAGATATTTGTAGGATGCTACTTTGTCAAGGCATGTCCCTTCCAGTGTCAGAATCGGAGGGACAGCTGTATTAGCTCGAGAGCGAGAGAAGGTCATGTACTTGGTCTTTTTTGCATTAAGGACCAGTCTTAGCCTTAGCAAGGAGTGTTGCAGTGTATTAAAAGCATCCTGTAGAAGCTCTATGGCCTGAGTTAAAGAGGAAGCCACTGTGTAAACAACTGTATCATCGGCGTATAAATGAAACCGTGCTGGGTTTATCCCATTTCCTAGTTCATTTATAAAGATGGAGAATAAGACAGGGGCCAAAATAGAACCTTGTGGAACACCTTTGTTTACAGTAAGAGCAGCTGAGGTATAATCTTCTACTGAGACACACTGAGTTCTTTCAGATAGATAGTTTTTAAACCAGCTCAAAGCCATTTTGCCAAGACCTATGCAGCCAAGCCTCTGCAGTAGCAATGCATGATCCACAGAAAAGCTTTAGACAGATCAACGAACAATGCTGCACAGTGTTTTTTCTTGTCTAGTGCTTCAATTATGTCATTTGAGACTAGCATAGCCGCTGAAGTAGTACTATGGCCTGATCTGAAGCCTGACTGAGACTCGTTAAGAATATTATGGTCAGTTAGAAACTTTTTCAGTTGTTCGTTTACAAGAGATTCAAAGACTTTGGCCATTACAGACAGTCTGGAAATAGGGCGATAATTATTTAGGTCAGAGGGGTCTCCGCCCTTTAACAAGGGGAGAACCATGGCCGACTTCCATGAGCTAGGCAATTCACCAGCACAAAGACTGAGATTCAAAATAGAGGTTATGGGTTCTGCAATCAGACCTGCAGCAACTTTGAAGAAGAACGGCTCTATCTTGTCTGGGCCTGACGATTTCTTTACATCTAGGCTCATTAAAGCTTTGTGAACCTGAGAGGTCAAGATGGGGGCGAAGGTGAACAGTTGATCAGGGTCAAGTGGCGGAGGACCTGGCTCTCCTTCTGCAGCGATCATCCCTGAGTTGCTAGAATCAAAGATTGAGCCATCAGAAATAAAATAATTATTAAAGCTGTCTGCAATATCCATTTTGCCCTTGATTTCACTCTGATTTACCCTTAAGAGATCAGGAAGGCTGTTTGGAGTGATAGAACCTGAGGAGGATTTAACAAGTTTCCAAAACTTTGCAGGGTTATTCAAATTGTCATGTTTTGCATTAAGATAGTAGGCACATTTAGAGTCTTTAATCAGCTTAGTGCATTTGTTTCTTAATGTCCTATACAGATTCCAATCTAATGGAATATTCGATTTCTTTGCTTTAGCCCAGGCAGTGTCTCTCTGTCGAATGAGAGAGGATATAGAATCCTTAAACCAGGGGTTGTCTTTACCGCTTATCCTAGATGTCCTAAAAGGAGCATGCTTGTCACATATAGCCAAGAAGGTGGATTTAAAATAATTCCATGCTAACTCAACATCGGTCATAAGTGAAACAATGTGTAAATCACTATTAAAAACATCATGTAGAAACGCCTGCTCATTGAAATGTTTGAATCGCCTCTTGTGAATGAGACGTGGCTTTCCTTTAGGGATCTTACAGGTTCTCACACAAGCAATTGCGCAGTGGTCGCTTATATCATTACAAAACGTGCCTACTGCGGAGAAACGGTGAGGTGCGTTTGTAAGAATAACATCAATCAAAGTGGACTTCTCTAAATCTTTTTGGTTTAACCGAGTTGGCGAGTTAACTAGTTGCACCAAACAGAGAGAGTCACAAGTGTCCTTGAAAGAGTTTTGTAAATCCGTTTGCCAGTCCCAGTTTAGGTCTCCGAGTAAAACCATCTCGGATTTAGTCCAGTTATGGAGAAGATTGGAGAGTATATTCGTGGCTTCGCTTGAGGCAGCGGGCGGGCGGTAGCATCCGACCACTATAATGTCTGAACCACTTGGGAGCGATAGTTTAATTACAGAGAGTTCAAAGCATTTTGGTTTTGTTAGGGATTCGATGCAGGTGCAGTCTAAATGGTTTTTAACATAAATCGCAACCCCGCCCCCTTTTCCCACACGGTCTGTTCTAAAGACATTGTAATCTTTTATATTTATCATATCATTTGTAATCGACTTTTTGAGCCACGTCTCAGAAAGGACAATGATATCAGAGTCAGTCGAATCGGCCCATATTCTGATGGAGTCCATCTTATTAATCATGCTGCGAACATTAAGGTGAAAAAGACGTAATCCGTCTTTCGTTCTAAACTCCTCTGGCGTTTGCAGCTGAGACAGTTCTGGGCCTGGATTCGGTTTCACGTTACCCGACATCAGGAGTAGGAGAATTAGAAGCCAGGTCCTCCTCGCTGGGCTGGTCGGCTTGCCGTCGCAAGTGCGCGCTGCATAGGGGGAAAGTCTCCCATTTCCCTGGGCCCATAGACAGCGTAGTCCTCGCGGCAGAACCCCGGGTAGATGAGACGTCCATGAGAGAAGGTCCTCCGCGAGCAGCGGGGTTGTCATTATGGCAAAAACTCTTACTGAATCCGGGGAAGCCATGGTGCCTGGGGTAGGCCACACATCAAGCGCAGGTGTGTCTTGTGGGTGTTCAGCGTCGGGAGCGACACCGATCCCGGAGATCCCCAGCACCAGGTAGCCGACCAGGTAGAATAGCAGGGGAGGTAGCCACATCATCACGTGTTGCCTCTGTGTTTAGTGTCCCGTCTGTCTGTAACTTCCTTGATAATCCATGATATGGTGTTTCATCACTGCAGTATTTAGTTTAGTCCAGGGGTTTCAAACTCAATTTAATCGCGGGCCACATCAGCATTATGGCTGCACTCAAAGGGCTAGTTGTAACTTTAAGACTATGTAAAAATACATATATAAATATATATATATAAAATAATGTATTATATTACATTATTGCCTCTGCATTGGATTATTATCAGATAGGGTAATAACTTCATAATTAACTACGTCTGAAAGCAGAAGTCTAGGGCAAATAATTGCAAGTCTCTTCAGTGAGAATGTCACAAAATGATTTGAAAAGAAAAACAAAATTCTGGAAAAAAAAAGAAATTACATTTAAAAAAAAAAGAAAGTGACATTTAAAAAAAGGGCAGATTCTAAGAAAAAATACATGTTTAGAAGAAAAAAAGTCAAATTTGAGATGCATTGTGGGACATGTAGTTTATGGGCAACGTGCTTCTGTAAATCATCATGTAACCGTATATTAAACGTATAATATTCTTTGCAAGCTCTTGTGGGGCCACAAATGAAGTCACGGGCCGGATTTGGCCCCCGGGCCTTGAGTTTGACGGCCCTGGTTTAGACAGTAGCTGCCGGGTCCCGTATGAGCTCAACCCCCTCCTTTTTTATTTTGTATCAATTCTTTTAATATTTTAAAGCTTTATACATAAAATCAGCACTTTTGAAACAGGAAGTGAAATAGAGGGATATAAGGCATGGCTAGATCTGTTTGGTATTTTGAGCAAAACACTTCATAGACATGTTTTTTATATATCTGAGACCTGTGCTATTGCCTAAAGATAGCATGATAGGTGACCTTTAATGTACATGTGGGCATGTCAGTCATTTACTGAGATAGATTCAAACACATTTTAACCTACCTTTCAAACATTATCAGATGGCCAAATTTGACAAATACGATCTGCGATCAAGTCCAAAAATGTTTGCTTTGCAGCTGTGGTGTTGGTCATAAAAACAAGGTTGAATCATTATGGAAAAAGCATTTAAATGCTAAGTCTATAACCTGTTCGACATGTTTCCACTTGTATTAATTAGCCTAGAGCTAATTAATGTTGACTACAATAGCTATTCTATATTATGATTATGAAGGTTGGTTTTTGTAACATTGTGATGTAGCATACATTTTGTGTTCTTTGGTCATTACTGCAACATCATTGTTAATTGACTCAAATATCGGGGCTTATTTAAGTGCAAAAAACTGAATGAGCCTCTGGTTATTTCTACATCACATAATGACTGACATTTTTTGTTGACCTAAATATCTTACAATAGCTGAGATCTCTTGAATTGATCTTTGATTGGCATGTTAATTAGTGTGTACTGACCTGACTTATTCTACACATTTGTATGTTTTGTAGTCCCAGTTATATCTATCACATAAGCATTTTCAAGAATTCCTCACATTCTGTTTTGATCTGCTGTTATCTGCTCCTGTGTTGAAAAACGTGTAACATGCCATGCTCTGAGCTTTTTTCTTTCTCCTGATAAGGCCTGTGTTAAATTCAGCTTCATATCACAAAATAAGCATCCTAATAGAAACTATAGTCGTAGAACTTAAAGAATATAAAATCCTTTTAAAAGTTAGATTTATAACCCTTCCCTTAAAGAGAATAGAAGTAGGGCTGTATGAGGTACTTATAAAAGTCAATGTATTACCTACAGTGTTGAGAAACAGACAGGAGTAGCAGCATCCAAGCAAAGCATTGTACTGCTGTGGACTAGGACAACATTGTTACTTCCACAATAACACAAACTAACTGATGAGTAAGAGGTAGACCAGCAACTCCTGTGTTCTACAAGGTTAAATTACGATTTTTTTTTCAATCAAGTCTGGTGGGTTTCGCAAAATCAAAGATGGACATAATGGCTTGCACTTGGCTTGACACCTCATACAACCCCACTTCAAACAATATAAACAATCCTTTTGACTATTTGAAACCCTGCAGTAAACCTTCTTTTAGTCTTTTCTCTCTCTTCTTTCCCTTTGTGTCTGTTTGTAATGTTCTTCATTTTTTGAATATTCTCTCAACAGGATAAAGTGCGAACAGAGAGTTACCGTGACTTCATGTACCGCAACCCTGAAGTGTTCCGTGACAAGGTGAGCCTGCTGAACACACGCCAACAGATATGTGCTTTAATGTGTGCATACAGTATTAGCCGGGGATCTGTTTTAATGTGTAGCCAAGCCTATTAACAGAAATGGGCGTGTGTATCTTTCAGGGAAGACATTAATAAGGTGATGGTGTCCGATTTAAAACACAGTGTGACTTTATTAGCGCCTTGAATGTCGACTGCAGAGTGCTGATAACAGGCCCAGGCAATCCACTACCAAAACCCCTCCCCTGAAAAAAAAAAAAAAACCTTCCAACTGCCCCCACCCCTCTCTTTCCCCATTGCCTTTAGTTGCAGGAAGCAGTGGCCTGTATCATGACCATCCATTATATGGGCGGCTGCTGGTTAGTGCCTGGATGAGGCTGTAGAGGAGGGAGGCAGGTTTTGTTGATGGGAACGTACATTATCCCTGTCACAGCGAAAGGGAAGTGTCACCTTCTACAGGAAGCGCTAGATAGAGAACAAAACAGGATCTTCTTGTTTCAGTACTTTTAACAGGGGGTGGGTGGCTGAGCGGTATACAGAAAGATGGAGAAAACAGTCAGGAGTTGTGCTGTGTCTGCAGTTTGTTGGCGACCCCCTGTGAACCTATAAAGGCAGCGTGATGCTTACAGGGGAGTTAAAGTCGCCCCAAATAGAGACACATATAAACACAGGGTTAGATATAGAGACGTGTATCGTCATTGAGCTGTGCCTCAGCCATTTAACATCAGCCGGGAGCTAATGAACAAATTAACTGTAACCTTCTGAAATAGAAGTGACTCGGCAACTGTGGGTGGATGTGAAAAGTTTTTTGATGGAGCACTTTGATTTGTAAAACTGTGGAGCAAAGCAGGCCAACATACACAACATTCATTTGGATGGCTGGATTCGGGATGTGAGAAAAAAAGTGGATGCCAAAGCAGCTAGAGGTTATCAAAGTTATGAAATCTTTCAAAACAATCTCCGCTGTGCCATACCAGCTTCTGTGACAGTGGCTGATGGTCCACTTTCCTTAGCATTCATCTTGTTGTTAATTAAAAATAAATGTATATATAGCTCAGCAGATCTGTTGACGGCCCATGTCTGAAATGTCATGCCTTTTATTTTTAATCTGCGTACCAAAAATACAAAAAGAGCCAAGTTGTGGAAGACATGCAACAAGATCTCTTTATTCTTACTATCCTGGAAAGTATCCCTTTGTCAATTTGTTTTCCTTGTATTTATCGTTTTGTCCCCTGCTAGCTTGCGCTGCTTCATTCAGATGTCATCTGATTGGTTTTGCGCCAAAAGGTCAGCGGTAAAAAAAAAAGCGTTGAAATAATTTGAACTTTGAGCACAGCGATCGACGTCAACTTCAAGTAGTGCGCAACACCGAGGGTAGCGCTTCCGCCTAGCCAGGCAGCATCCACTCTCTCTATAGAAACACAACGGCAACGTCAGTGAAGAGCCCTTTTACCGCCTATCATAGGATTTCAGCTCAACATAAATACATTTACAAATGACTTTGAGCACTTTTTTCCAGGGATCTTTTTCTTACCCCTGTCCCACCTCCTTCGCTTCTCGTCCTGCAGGTGGTGCTCGATGTGGGCTGTGGGACTGGCATACTGTCCATGTTCGCTGCCAGAGCAGGAGCCAAGAAGGTCATAGCAGTCGACCAATCCGAAATCATCTATCAGGCCATGGACATAGTCAGGTAAGAACCACTTTAAAATTAAATAATAACTATTTGTATTTATTTATGTTTGCCTCCACCCAAATACACTTAAAGTTGATTGAATTACATCAATGTTTCTCTCAGCAATGAACAAATAAACGTTTTTCTCCAGTCAGCAATTAACATGCTAGCAGATTAGCTCACTTAGCGGTATTGCTAGCTCAACCAGTGCCTTGCATGTCATAGAGGTCCTTCAAGAGTTGAGAGCGGACGGCTTGTTCCCCCTGTTTGCAGCGGAGGATTGTGGGACTAAAGGTCTGTGTGACCTCCAGCCACCTTTTATTTGTTGCAGCTGGTTGACTTAAATAAAGCTACTGTCAGTCGCGTGGCCATAACGCACATTATTTACACCTGCGGTCTGACTCATTCACCCCTCGCCTTTTCTCCCCTGCAGTATACACACACATTACATTGCATTTAGCTGACGCTTTTATCCAAAGCGACGTACAATAAGTGCATTCGACCAAGAAGATACAAACTTAATACACACACACACACACACACACACACACACACACACACACACACACACACACACACACACACACACACACACACACACACCAACATGTAGATGACCCCCTGTTGGTTCCATTTTAATAAAGTTCTCAGTCCAATTTCAGGTGCTGCGTTTTCTTCCAGTTTTCCAGCAGCTGGCTATCCACATTGGAGTCATTTACCTCCACAGAGCATGTCCCTACGTCTACCTGCAGCCACTTCCTCCATCACACCCCTGCCTCTAAAATGCATTTTTGAGTTAGGGGCCATTATGACTGCTATTATTACCGTTATGTAAGAGAGTGTCGTAAGCAAAACAACGGGGTTTTTGCTGAAGGAAAAGGACGTTTTAATTTTACAGACCACTGACTCGCTGTGGGAGTGTGCGTTGGCATGCAGGCTGCGTTGCAGGTTCGCCAGCGTTGAAGATTCAGCTAAAGAAAGATGTGTAACCCCCCCCCATTCCTACACACTCACACGTACATACTTAAAACACACAGACTCTTGCCCTTGGCTCTCTTTAAATCTACTTTTCTGCTCGAGTCGTGGTTTTAAAGCTCTCGTTTCTGTGTGTGTGTGTGGATGGCCTCTGTGTGCCCACCCCTTCCTCTAGATGTTAATATCAGGATTGTAATTAAAGTGGCTCCTGTTGGTTGGGCAGGAGCATCCATCTCCTGTCTCTACTCCGTCGCCAAAGTTTAAATGAAAAGCTAGATGTGACTTCCTTCCTTCACAGTCACTTCCTTAATGGATAATGTCTAAATAGCTTTTTTAAATGGCTAGAATTGATGGATTATCCAATAGAATGCTTTGAATTGTGAGAACAAAGTGGACACAAATTAGACAACATTTTATGTGGATGAATGGAATTCAACTTTTAATGGTTATATGTACTAAAGATTATCAGTTTGTTTATCAAAGAGGCCCTTTTGTGCTTTTTGAGGCTTTCTCTTTCATGTAGTGTGTTACATAGGTTTTTGTACATGTAAATGGTCTGCAAAGGCTTCAATCCCAGAGTACCCTTCAGAGGGAGTTTCTCCGTTCCTGTTTAGGAAATGCGACAAAACTAAGAAGTTAAATATTCAAAACTATAAAATATTATTTTCTCCCATATACTTTATATTTTGTAAAATAAATGTTGGCAAATATACAAGTTATTAAAAATCTTTACGATATTTTCAATTTGCTATCTTTTAAACTACAGCACAAATGTCTGAATGATGATGAAAATGCAAACCTGTTTAAAAAGGACAGATTCAACATCAAATTGTAGCAATTATTCTCAGACACTGGTTTCCTATCATGAAATGTGTACACACACACACACACACACACACACACACACACACACACACACACACACACACACTCTCTCTCTCAAAGCCACACAGATACTGACTCTCTCCCCAGAGTCCTGACATTGTCCTCTAAATTACCCCAATAATGAGATTACAGTGTTTCCCTCTTGTGAAAGGTGTAGGAGGTGCGGGGCTGTGGGTAAGGGGGGCGCTGGGTCCTGGGAGGAGGTGATAGCAGCAGTAGCAGAGAGGGGAGAGACAGTTCAAGATAAGGATCGCTGCCACAGAAATGCACTCTGGGCCGCTGTGAGTAATTGTTCTGTCCTCTGTAACATTAGCTGTCATGATAATGGAATATTCACAGAGATTGATACCCGGACTGGCCGCTCTGAAAGGAAGGATAATTTAAATGGCGGCACTGATCTTACTGTCCCTACCTGAGCCTGACACCCCTGCAGGCCCACAATTAGTTTCTAGCCTACACGGCTCCGAATATAAGAGGAACATAATGTACACATTTAAAATGTTGGCCATATTGCTGCACAGTATGCAGTGTTTCCCCTAGGTTTACTGCTTTGGGGGGGGTGCTGCCTGAGCGCGGGGGGGGGGGGGCATTGGAATATATATTTTTAAATCCTCTGGAGCAGAGAGAGGAGCTGTGGATTATTGTTATCGATTAATGCATCAGTGTTTCTTAGGGTCAAAACCACTAAACTCACAACTTAAAATGTAAGCGTTTAGTTCATTTTATAAAAGAGCACATGTTCAATGTGAAAAGTGACAGTAGATATAGATTAGTTGCAATTTGGTGCTATATATATAAAAAAAAATGTTATTAATAAAAACAAAAAAATATATATATTTTTTTTTTTAAACACCTTGAATTTCAGGCGGGGCTCCGTTGGCGGGGCTCCGTTGGCGGGGCTCCGTTGGCGGGGCTCCGTTGGCGGGGCTCCGTTGGCGGGGCTCCGTTGGCGGGGCGCAGCGCCCCTCCAAGACAATGGTAGGGGAAACACTGGTATGCATATATGTATACATCTTCCATTACTTTAAGTTTACTTTCAATTTATGTGACGGAAATGTTCGTGCCAGGTAGCTGCTCTATCTTCAGTGGCTTAAAGCAAGATTAGTGAGGCTGGAATCTGCACCCATCACCATTTTTTAAATTAAGATGAAAATGGTGATGCGTGCAGATTTCAGTTGGTAATTAACATGGTTCAAGTCACTTCGTGTAATGTATAAATGGTTTGCTCTCGTGATGATCATCCCCTAACTGCAGGTCCTTTGAGCATTAGTGGGTGTTTTAGCATCTTTAAGCTTATTGTCTTGGCTTCACAACACACACTATTACTGTTTTTGTCCTTTCCTGCTCGCAAAATATACAGCAGTTGATAAACTAATAAAACCACTGTACACTACTTGTACAGCACAGCATAGTAGATCATTTAGCTGCTTAACAATCAAGAATTTCCTTCAGAAGTGAGCAGTGACTATGAATTGGCCAATGTTGCTTGAATAATAATAAAAAAATGTAAAATGTTTTTTATTATTATTATAAAAAATTATACATAATGTAGTCGCTATTGGGGCTTTGGATGTTGTGCATCACAGCAAAACTACAAGGCTTACTTGAACCATCAGCTATTAAACGCAAGGCAATGTTCCTCTTAGTCCTCTGACACTGAGCTCTGCATGTTTCCCACAGGTCCAACCAGCTGGAGGACAAGATCACTCTGATCAAAGGGCGCATAGAAGACATCAAGCTGCCGGTGGAGAAGGTGGACATCATCATCTCAGAATGGATGGTCAGTACATTATTATCACAAATACTTAACCAGTTTAGTAATATAAAACCTCAGCATTCAAAGTCTTGCAAGCCTCGTAACATCAAGTAATAAAAAAGGTTATTCAAGATCGATTACCACTCAAAAATATGATCATTCACATTGATAGCTGAGGATGTGAATCAGTAAATGCTCCTGTTAGTTTTCCAAAAAGTTGAGGCTAATAAAATCAGTTCCGTGAGACGTCATCAACATCTACATTACATTACATTGCATTTGGCTGACGCTTTTATCCAAAGCGACTTACAATAAGTACATTCGACCAGGAAGACACAACCTTGAAGAAAACAGAATCATATAAGTACATCAGGTTTCATAGAGCCAAACATTTCAAGTGCTACTCAACTGGCTTTAGATAAGCCAGTCCTTTATTAGTATATAAGTGCTTTGTTAATAGTTCTAACGCTCGAAGTGGAGTCGAAAGAGATGAGTTTTCAGTTTGCGCCGGAAGATGTGCAAGCTATCTGCTGTCCTGATGTCAATGGGGAGCTCATTCCACCATCTTGGAGCCAGGACAGCAAACCCACGTGTTTTCGCCGATGGGAACTTGGGTCCCCCTCGCAGCGAGGGCGCAACGAGTCGTTTGGCTGATGCAGAGCGTAGTGCACGCGCTGGGGTGTACGGTTTAACCATGTCCTGGATGTAGGAAGGGCCAGATCCATTCGCAGCATGGTAAGCAAGTACCAGTGTCTTGAAGTGGATTCTAGCAGTTACCGGAAGCCAGTGAAGGGAGCGGAGGAGCGGAGTGGTGTGGGAGAATTTAGGAAGGTTGAAGACCAGACGAGCCGCTGCATTCTGGATGAGCTGCAGAGGTCGGATGGCACATGCAGGTAGACCAGCCAGGAGGGAGTTGCAGTAGTCTAGGCTACTAATCTGTTGTTTTGAAAAAAGATGATCGAATATATTGAATTTCTTATACTTGTGCACGAGGCTTCAACCTCCTCCAATTATGGTTTTGTTTCCGAGACCTCTCATATTCTCTCGGTTTAAACACATTTCTGGTATATTCTCTTGTAGTTTATTAAGTAGGAATAAAGATAAAGTAACACAGTTGGATAAATGACTGTTTCGTAAGACAGGGGGCGTGTATGAAAGGTGTGTCAATTCATTTGTGGTGGTAAGTAGGTAATGGTGACAAATGGCTAAAGTCTGGACATCATTAATGTCCGATTCATCAAAATCCACTGAAGATATTTGACCTTTCATAGCAGGAACAGCACAGGTGTAAGTAATAACCTTAATGAGGGCTCTGTTTTTCAGATATTTATTCAGCCATAGCAGCCAAACCAGTGTGTAAAAGTAGAGCCTGGCAATGAATACCAAAATGTATCGATGTTATATGTAAGTTAATTACACTTTTAGAAGTAAATCTTCAAATTCAGTTTAGTGGGTTTCTACAAGATAAAGCTTGATAAAGACAAAACGCTGCCAATATATTTACAGTTATAACTACTATTTTGGTCTATTCTGAAACTAAAACGTTTGCATACGCATGTGGTTTGAAAAACCACCAATCTATGAAAAGCCATCTTTCCAATAGTCCTTGAAGTCCTCGACCACAGACATAAACTTATCCTCATAGCACTTGCTTAGCTTAATCTCAGGTTTGTCCTGTAACCACTGATGAGTGGGCAGAATCTAAGGTGCCAGCAGATGTGATGCATGCTTTAAATAGGCTTAAACAGGGCTAAACTCTACCATGAGCTCCTCTGAAAACCTAACCAGGAAGAGCACTCCTTCCCGTTGATGCCCATTTATCAGGGAGATTCTCTGTGGCGATACAGGCGGGATGGCCAAAGTTGAACGCTCCGCTGAAGTCATCCCTAATTCATGAGCATCCCGTATCTGTCCCCCCTCCACCTCCCCATCCATCGTGAAACCCCAGGGTCACGAGCGGGGGTCGCCAGCCAGAGCCTTCCCATCCTCTCACCAGGGAAATTGAAATTGGGTGCTTGACATGCCGTTGGAACGGTGAAGGATAGGGGGCGTAATCTCTGATGACATCAGCTCGCACAGTGCTAATAAATCTAAGAATCCTCCAGTCAATTCTCATCATGGCGGCAATGGCAGACATTTCTCAGAGTGACCAGGACTTCAAAAGCTGCCCTCCAATCTGCCGGTATAAAATGGAAAAATGACAGTTGTCACAAGAATAGACTTTCTGGCCAGGGTAAATGGATTTTGACTGTATTAAACTTGAATGGTTTCGTCTTACAGCCATGTAGTGTCTCATTACTACAGGGATATCCGGAAGTTCGCTTGTTCCAGTGTGTAATTCTTCCATTTCTTTTTGCCTCAGAAGATGGCTTGTTCTTCAGAGTGTCAATTAAATAAAATATGAAATGTTAATTCTTTAAAAATAAGAAAATGGGATTTACCATGTGCGGGTAGAAGATTGATCATCCACTGAATCTAAATAAGCGTTAATTACAAAATATAATTTAAATGTTTTTACAAAAATATTATTCGACTCGCGTGTTTCTTTTCTCCCAAAAGAAGATTTCTGATATATTTGGCTTCTCTGTGAATACAGTAGACCAGGGGTGCCCACACTTTTTTGGCTGGTGAGCTACTTTTGAAATGACCAGCTCACCGAGGTCTACCAACCAAAAATAAAATCCCAAATTGCAAGGGTTGCTGAATAACACGTTTTATTTATACATGGGATAACTACAATAGGGCTGCAACAAACGACTAATTTGATAATCGAGACTATTCGGACTATTACTGTATGCCTTGCACAATTTCTCAAGCGCTCTTATTTAGCCATCAACTTTTAGATTTAGCTTGAGGTTGTTTTAGGCATGTGGAAACTAACGATGAAGACAATAAAGATGAATACTTGATTCAAAAATCCATATATTATTAAATTAACTAAACACATTTTGAACAAAATTAACATTGCTTTTTATTTAAATTAAATAGGCTACATAATATTTCACATCAAAAGAAACAACAATGTTTTAACAAATCGTATTAAATAATGTGATGACAGAACTGTAAACAGAATAGCTGAAACTTTAACAAAATAAATAACTCAGTTTCCTCTAATTATTAACCCATGTTTGTATAATTGAGTTAACTCCGTGTGGTGCTGCTAGCATACATAACACCTGACGTGGAAACGTTACTCGTGGATGGAGCTACAGAGCTGCTAGAGAGACAGTCGAGCCCGGTGCATTCCTCCGTCTGAATGTGGAGAACTTTTGATAAATGTTTAGACACATTGCTCGTGTTTCCGCCCTTACATGCTAAACTCTCTTGGCAAGGAGCATTGTCCACTTCAAGACGGGTAACATTTAACCACACCTTGGAGCGCTTCTCTCCGCCATCCCCGCCGTGTGTTGCTGCATGTAGCAGCTGCGTGTGTGTAAACTGCCCCGCCCCCTCGCACACAGACGGTGGAGAGAGAGAGATCGCGTCTGGATTGGAAAGATCGAAAATACACCGACCATAGAAGCATTTGTTTGTCTTTTTGCATATTAGAAACGAGTTGGCGACACTAAGACTGCGAGATAATGTTTGTGTAGCAATAATACCTTTCTCTTTCTCAACTCGCTACTCGGAGGGAAGTCGCTGTCATGCCTTATGAACACTCCGATAATGCCTCTCTACGTTACCTTTCTTTGGCTGAGCGACGCTTGCTTTACAAATAAGGCAAATAACCTTTGAATGTGACATCACAAAACAATATTCTTCCTCCCATTCTGGGTGGAAGTGGTTTGTCTTTAGCTTCTTGCTCGGTCCCGCACTCATTTTGTTGTTTGTCTCTTTAACTTAATTTGAGTTTTCCCGGGACTTGACTGATTTTGTATCGCTTTGCATTCTGGGTTAACAGACTGGAAAGCGATAGGTCGCTTTTTCTGTCAATCAAGTAAACTCCTGAATTAAGTGGCAGGGAGGCGGGATCAAAACCTGTTTTGTCTATTTTAACGGAGCTGGATTATTTTTTTTATGAATGACTCGCGATCTTCCAGCATTGCCCCCGCGGTCGACGTACTGGGCACCTCTGCAGTAGACACACCAGTTGCTCTTCTGTTTTCTTTTCATAACTGCCCAAAGAGTGTTTGCTGACCCCAAATGTCAAGGACCTAATTAAACTGTACTGCTAACTTAATCTGATCTGAGATCGTAAGGATTATAACTTTAAAATCACTTATCATTTATGTCCCAGTTCGTCACTGCATTATACCCAACCATTCTGTTTCAACAACAGTTTTTACATGGAATAATGGTACCTCAACATGCTGTGACTTTGATCATGGCTTAATGCCTCTAATGTTCCCAGAATGGCCAAATTGGGTCAAAGCAATGGCAGGGATGCACAAGAGGGAATTCTGTAACTAAGAATAGATAAGCATCCAGCACTTCAGAGAACTCACTGTCTTTGTATACCTTCATCTACTTTGTAGGGGTATAGGATTGACAAAATGTTTCTGGAATACATGATCTGATAACCAAGAACATTACACTGGTTTGGCTAGAAGGTATATTAGAACAGTCTGCTTAGTTTATGGTGTTATTCATCTGAAATATGTAGAAAAAAAGGTCTACAAACGTCAAATTAAAAGGTCTACAAATCCATACCCTGTATATCATGAGAGCCATGGGCTAATATAAATAAAATAATAACTACTACATAAATTAATCTATGATCACATGTGTTTGATTAAAGATGTTGCCCTCTGGCCAGGAAAGTAGTCTATTTTGAGTGGAAGGCGATCAGTGAAAATGGGGATATTTTTAATTAATTCCGAACAAAAGCAAGTACACAATGTGTCTTTTGTGAAGCGAAATTAAGGTGTTATCCCTGGATTGGTCGAATATACAGATGAAATGGATAGATGAAAACTGACACCAAAAATGACACCTAATAAATTAGTAAAAGCTTGGGGTTGGAAAAGCAAGAGCGGAATACTACTTTAACTGTCCATATATCTGAAAATGGTTGCTTTATATAGATAACCCTGGAAGTGTTTATGATGATACAACCATGTTGCTTATCTGAAAATTAAGGACGTGAAGGAAAAAAAAAATATGAAGGATTCTAGTACAAGAGTCCAGTTGTCAGAGTTGTTGGAGCGAGCTGACAGACAGTGGTTACAGGGCTAATAGACAGAGATGGGTGATGAATGTGTTGTATCTGTGGTGGTGGAGGAAAAGGGGCAAATGAGTGTCTGTCTGCTGTGGCAGTGTTTGAGAGACGACACCACTGTCATTTCATAACTCACGACATTGATCGGTTCTTTTTCTCAGCACACTGAAAAAACAAACAGTCCAGAGCAGATAAGAGAGTGGGAGAGAGGGAGGAGAGCCGAGTACCCCAAAGGCTAAATAAAGATTGTCACTCCAAGATCAATCACCAGTGATGGGCCTGCTAGCTTGATGGTGTTTAATGGCATTGACGCCAAAATACAGACATGAGAGTAGATTAGGCTTTAACAAACCTTAGTTACATAATACCGTAGTCAGCATTAACAACTAAAGGAGTTGTTAATGGAAAATCACATGTTAGTTACATAACGCAACGAGACTATAACGGTCTTTGCATTCAATGGAAAAGTCCAGTCTGTAAACATTTGCATTTCAGTAATTTTTTGGAAGTAAATGTAGATATCTGATATACTGTACACCTTGACTTGTAGCAAGAAATGCATTGGCTGTTTTTTCTCGTCTGAAAAGTCACTGACAATCATGCGAATGTTTGAGTTTTAATGCCGCTGGATGGTTGTGGCAAAGCCTGTGTCTGTGCATGTGGAACGTTTGCCGTTTGCAGCTACTGTTCTGTGCATATCTCTTGCTGCATTTAATGTAAATTAATTAGCGTAACACTTTAAGAAACAATCAATTTAGCTGTTACCACATTCCAAAAAAGAAACTGTAATGGCTGATTATTTCGGTGGGACCAAACCATGTGTTACCAATGGCAATGTCAGGAGTCCTGTAGTATGAAAGTATGAAATTGCCTTCCCTACATTAGACACAAACTGAAGATACCAAAAGCCATTGATAGAAGTGTTGATTTTTACTTGGAGCAAAAACTGTATTTTCTTTACTGTGGATGCCGAACCTGCATCAATCAATCAATCAATCAATCAATCAATCAATCAATCAATCAATCAATCAATCAATCAATCAATGTTTATTTATATAGCCCAATATCACAAATGCTACATTTGTCTCAGTGGACTTCACAGTTTGTACAGAATATCAGTATGACAATACGACACCCTCTGTCCTTAGACCCTCACATCGTACAAGGAAAAACTTCCGGAGAAAACCCACAGTTTAAAGGGAACATGGGAGAAACCTCAGGGAGAGCAACAGAGGAGGGATCCCTCTCCCAGGACGGACAGACGTGCAATAGATGCCGTGTGTAAATTGAAAAGATAATACATTTACAACATAGGTAGTCCAAATGTTTGGAAATGCATGTGTCTATAATAAGAAGATGAATCCACGAAGATGATCATATATAGTCTTCTTGAAAACAGTTTTTGTACAGGGGGATGGCTAGTGTCCCTGAGCATATTTAGGTATGTGGTAGCTCTCATGGTAGCTCTCATGGTAGCTCTCATGGTAGCTCTCCTTGGAGAAACTCTCCCAGAATGTCAAATTGGTCCTCAGCCACAGTGTTTTCATTACATTTGAGAGGAACCCTGAACAAGAAAAAGTGTCAAGTGGCCATGTTCAACTTCTCTGCTGTGGAGGGTTTCTTTGTGCCCACACCTCTGTTTCACCTTGAGGGAAACATAGTTGGACTACAAAAAAAGTATCAATAAACAACAAGTCTCCCTGGCACACACAAAGTCTGACTCATTGTGTGCGGTCGAGATGTGAAGTCAAACGAATGGCAGCCCCTTCTCTTTAGCCTTATTATCCGTTCTGGGAGACTCACCTGCCCAGGCAGAGGGCAGTAGTCATCAGTCATCCTGTCCCTCAGTCTGACTAGCTGTCAGTCTCACACACACAAACAAGCAAACACCCACACACATTTGGAGACGTAGCCGTTTCCAGCCAGATGCCCTATGTAACAAAAGCTCTGATGCATGTCATCCATCCCATTCGTTTTTATTTGGCAGGTATTTGTTGCTTTGGTGTTGGTCGGAACATTTGATATGTTTACAGTACAGTTTAATCCTTTATTTTTTTAAATAGTACTTTAAAAGCACAAGATTATCATGACACACAAATCCAAGAGAATAGAAAGCATTATTACAAAGGGGTCCTTAATTGAAAGAAAAACAAATGAGAAATGAAAACAAACAACTACACCATCAACCTTCCTACCCCCATGCAACTCTTTGCCTATGGTTCAAGCTCCCACCCTTTTTAAGTGAACTATAATTGCTCCACGAAAAGCTGCTTTAACTTTTCTTTAAGAAAAATGCTTTTTCTTTGTTTAATATTAAGTGCAGGTTGTTCCATAAAGGAACACAGGGAGCACTGCATAGCATAATGCTCTTTTGCAGCAATAATAATGGCGTCCAATTTGTCAATGTGACGTCTCTGGCTGCATCTCACTTCGGTTAAATGAAATCCTTGCGTCCCTCACTTGCATTGTTTCCCTGCGTTTAGTCCCTCCCACCAGGGAAGCATGGAGAGACGCAAGGAAACCACGAGAAGCAAGGAAATGAGTTTTAAGAGCAATGGGACGTCCTTTCCTCCGGAGCGTCACGTGAAGCGACGTCCGTTTGTGATGACGCTGCACAGCTGATCGTCTGACAGCAGCCAGATCAGTGCATGCGCTGCATCGTCCAATCAGTGAGCGATACACACTAAGGGGGCAGGGCGAGTGTCTGAGGATCTCACCGGAGGATGGTCTGGTAGTTCCTCGATCCTCGGTCCTCCGGGAAAAATAAGGCCACTGGGACGCTACTCAAGATGGCGCAGACAAATCAACTTCCGGTGATACAGAGACCGAGGAGCGAGGAAATGAAAAATAACCAAAGTGAGACGCACCCAAAGTGTCTCTTCTCACACATCTAGAAGTAATGGTTTCCAGCTCAAAAAACATACTGATCACTTTAGTTTACAGTAAGATATGTTCTCATACAGAAAACTCAGCTGATATCATTTCCGGTTATTGAAACAGATCAACAATGTTGCAAATTAGAGAAAATGCAAAAGACACTTTGGGTAAATAAACACACGTTCAAGCACAGAGTCCTTGCTTTAGACCTGGTGTAGCTAAAATCCTGATTTTTACCTCTTATGTATTACGTTTTTCAGATTTAGTCATTCATCCTCTGATAACATGGGTTTATATTTTCATGAATGTGTCGATCCCAAACAAGTCTAGAGAGAGACATTTGTGTTTTCTGTTAGTACACACCCCCCTCTGTTTTTATGCAACTCTATTCTTCCCCCTTCGCGCCTAGTCAAGTATAGTCATAAGGGCATATAGGCAGCCATTTACAACAAGCAGGGTGGTATATAAAGACCTGCAATTCAATACAATATCATCTAATGTATGTATCGAAACTACCGAACGATGTGAGTAAGTGCTCTCTGGTTTGAATAACGCTGCTACATGCAGAACCTGACGACCTGAAATATCCCTCAAACTGACATTCTTATAAAACCAAACCCATAATCCCGTACCGCTCAGTTGACATTGTTTTTGTGGCAAGAAATGGTCTCCATGTTCCCTCAAAATGATGAATTTTAATAACGGCTTGTAAATGCTTAGGCAAGTACAAAGCGCAGTACAAGTATATTAGGATTTTTATAGTGTCAATTCAAAGCTATAACTTTTTATATCGCAAAGGCACTCAAAGGCAAACGTTGTTCTTTTTTTCTGCTGCTGACTGACTTTGACCTTCAAACCAAATAAGTTATATTAAGGTTCATTTCACAAAATCCAAACAGTAAATCCATGCATTTGGAAATTGTGTTTTTAAATGAAATATCAAATGATCTACTGCTGACATGTTGTTCTTGTCATTACAGCCACTAACCGTTTGTATTTCAGAAGACGTTGTGCTGAATAATTTTTGCAGCAAATGTGTGTCTTACAATATACAATTTGGGGAAGTAAAAATGTGTTTGTGTAAAATACAATTAAATATATAGAATTCATGTACAGCCTAGTGTAAATATGCTACTTTCCTAAACATTGTATTGTACATTGTATACAATAAATACATTTAGATAATTTAATTTAAATCTTCTATGGCCCATGAAAATGATCGTTCCATCTTCTAAAATCACATAATGTTCTTATCTTTTTTCTCAGATGAGCCCCTGCTTCTAATAACCTTGTAGCTATACTGCAAATGACTTTGCTACTACACTATCTTTCCCGTCTATCTTCCATTTGCATGCCTTTTAAATGGAAATGACGCTGATATTGGAACCTACACAACGTACTCTCGCCAAGCGTTAAGGCTCCAAAATCTATTACTCGGATGTATGTGACATGTTTATGCTAATATGGTGTCACCTGACCAGAGAATAGTATAGGAAAGGCTTGTTGACGTAGAGCTGCTGCCATCGGTATGCAGTGAAGCATGGCAGTACTCCCAGAAACACACACGTTCATGCATGCACACCATCACCTTTATTTTGCCTGGGCCCTGCTGGGACTGGAAGTGATGATGATCCGCAGTAATTGAGAAAGACGTATGTTTAATGCAGTAGAAGAGAGGAGGTACTGGAGGGCGGAGGAAAGTGTGAACCGCTGATGCACATTTTGTACCAAAATGCTTCTTGGTACCCATAATTGACAGTCACTCAGTGTCCCATTGGTTGATGGACACGAACATCTGCAAATCGTAGCACACCAATGCTTTTTCACTGAGACAGGGAAAAACTGAATTGCATTTGTGTAAAGATAAGGGGAAAGGACATCTCTTTAGAAAGCTCGATTTCTAGACATAAGAAACACAGCTGTAAAACTGTTTTGCAGTTTTTATCTTTTTGTGTGTTTGTGTATATGTAGATGTGTGTAGTAGCCGACTCGTGAATGTGTTTTATATGCTAATTGTGTTAATGTGCATAAGCTGCTCCAGCCTATTCTCATTAGGTTTTCATTAGTCTCTTTTATGGAAATGCACAGTGACTGCAGAGCATGGCCCGCACCAGCCAGTACTGCGAAGCGACGCTGGTTTCTCAAACTAACACTTCGGCCCGTCTTTGTCACTGAGCCCGTAGGCAGACATATTGATTGGGGGAAATCAAAGACATCAGTCTGGCGTTTAGATTTAATCCTGTTTTCCCAACACAAAATAAATTAAGATAAAGTGAAGGGAGATAAAAGAGAAAGTTAGGCAGCTCTTTCTTTTTGATGAAGTTTTCACCTGAAAGTTTGCAAGAACGTGGATCTATCACCTTTGATTTGCTGCTATTGACCAACCCACTGTTTGTGTTAAAGAGAGGTACAACGACATAGGCCCTAACCCTTTAAGGAGCAGCGTGTAATTATTAGTTGCACCTAGCTATGAAGCAAAACAGAGACACTTATGACCTGTTTAGCCAAGAAAATAAGCTGGAAGCAAGAGGAACATGCTAGCATAGCTTGCCTTCCAACAAATACAACAATGTTATACATGTTTTATGTGTGTATTTTAAATACATACTCATATGGAATATCATGGTAACAACAGTTGGATCCAGTGACTGTACAAAGCATATCACAAGATCTTTACTCAACCTTAGTTTTTACTCTAAACAACCTGACTTTTTGTATATTAGTGTTTTTTTCTCTTTGGCATAGGCTAGTTAGTTATCTACTTTACTTGCTAGGCTAAGCTCAAAATGTTGATATCATTGTTTTGAACACAATAAATTGGAGCTGCAACAATAAGTCAATCAACAGAGAAATAGTTGCCAACTATTTTAATAATGGATTTCTTTTCCGGCCGAAAATATTTGGATTTGTACAAAAAAAACAAGACATTTGAGACATGAGCTTGGAATTTGAGAAAGCGAAGTGGACATTATTCCCTTTTTGTTGACCAAACCTTTGATCTAGTGAAATAGTTTGCATATTAAATAATCTTACATTTTAGCCAATATTTTCAATCACTTTTAGCCTTTGAAACATTCTACAGAGTTGCTGAAATTTCACAGGTCGATCTGATTAAATAAGATGGTATGACTGATCGTTGCACTGGCCCGGGGCCTTTTGCTGAATATATAGAAATTGTAGGAATATATATTAAAACTTGGAACTTTTCATTAAAACGCTGAGACACAGTTTGATGAATCTGTGAAGGATTTTACATTTGCACGCTGTGTTCCTGTAATTAATACATCAGCACTGACTGGCCTGAAGGATGCCTGTGCATCATTAAAAGTCTCCCTTTTCAATACCTTTACTTGTTATATTGTACAGTAGGTGTGACAGGCTCACTGCTGATTTGTCATTTACAAGTTGAAGTATTCGGGCAAGATCTATTCAGACTCAGACAAACGTAAGTGCTTTTGCTGTATTTCCTCCTCACGTCCAATTCTAATGGTTCAGAAGTAGGTATATGTTTCTGTGTTTTTGGTAATTAACATTGCAGATGTATAAATTAGGAGGAATGTGGTTCATGCAGCTGGGAGGACATAAAAGGCAGCAGAGGGGGGGGCAGTAATCCTGGAGCATTGTTGACGTGATAAAAGTAAGGTGTGACTCTGCTTTCGGCATCTCTCCCTCTCATATCCTCTTCCTGTCAAGAGAAGCAGCGTCCCGTGAAATTGGGATCTAAATTACGAGGCTGGTGTTCTCTTTGCAGGGGTTTTAAAAAAACGACCCGCTCGGCTGCTAAGGACATCGACCACACCAGTCAGCAACAGACGATTCGCGGACCTGACTTTAGTTCGAGACCAGTCCACTGTCGCAAAACCAAAAGAACGTTTCCCTTTATCGTCCCGCAGAGGATGAGTTGGTTATATCAGCTTCATCGCTGTCATTATCAGCTCAGGCCCGTTACAGAGATGGTGACGATTTCGGAATTTGGTTATAAATCAGAGCTGTTTCCCCGGTTGTCTGACGCTTGCTCGCAACTCCTTTCTCTAATGAAAGGTTGTCTTTATTTGAATAATAAGCCTCTTATCTCACCAAATTACTATTCTGCTGGCCACTGCGTCTTCGCTATATCACTTGTCTTGCTTTTCCTCTCTCCTCTACTTTCTCTTCATCATACACAACCCCATCCTCCACACACACATGCCCTGATTCAGTCTTTATCTCGTGTCATGGCCCTCACCTCTCCTTGCCCTTGGCCCCGGTTGACAAGAAAGTAGAGATATTGAAATCTTCAACATAACTCTTTTTTTCTTCTCATATTTGACCTGTTAATGCTGCAAATGTTATCTTTGTGTTGCGGCTTACATCTTGCTTTGATGTTTCAGTCACTCTAACATAATTGCCATTTCCCAAATATTAAACTACTAGAAATTAATTTACACTACAGTAGCAATAGTAAAACACTTTCTTATCATATTGATTGATTCAGTATTGTACAATTTTGTATCACACTTGTAAAATTGTTCCGCTATGGCCAAACCAGTTAATAATAATTATATAGTTTAAAGCAAATGTAAAACTATGTAAATGTTTGTCCTATTATTTGGATGATAACCAACATCCATTGTAAAATAATAATAAAAAAGGTTCAGACAACTTTCTGGATTGACTTTAATATGCTATAATTGGCGTAGTAAAGCATTTTTCCAGGGCAGTGGGGAATTTATAACAACGTTATTGCTACCCCACTCCCAAATAAATTGATTTAGATAATCTGGCTCATCTTTTGTCTTTTACGGTCTTCTATGATTATCTTCAAACTATTTATATATTTTTTTTAAACGATGCTGCCCTGTACCAAGATATTTGATGGTTATGTTTTCTTATTTGATAGAACCAAAGTTCTTGTAATAATAAATAACTCATTAAACAGCACCTCTTTCCTGTACGCTGTACAAATAGCAGAATGATAGAAATGGTCAGGTCATGTGTAAACTGATGATTAAGGACCAATGTGATTTATTCCTGAATGAATGAATGGCAGTATCAGATAGTCCATTAGAACTGATCCAGAAATCCATATAAAGGCATGGAAGGATTCAAAGATTTACAGTGAACAGGAGGACAAATTCATCATTGCCTGAAAATTGAAGGATGTCGTATTTTGCTTGTGCTCTTGATTTCATCGTAAAACACACATTTGAAAGCATAGAAATGTGTTTTTGTTCCTAAAGACAGTCAGTGTTGTCAAAGCTTTTACAGGACTATATGGGTCATAAGTTACAGTATAAATGTACACGTAGTAATTTTGCTCCACCTCCTTGTCCCAGATGGAGATATCCCATATGTCTGAACCCGCCCGATTGTTGTGCACATAAATACCATATTCAAGGGCTGGCGGTGACCATAGCCAATCGGTACTGTAGATCTGCTGCTTGGATTGGGGAGGAGGTTAAAAAAGCCATTTGTCAGCAGTTCCTGCCACTCAAGCCGAAGCCAACAAGATGTGGACAAAACTGAATTTCCCCATTAATGGAATAATACCATGGTTAATGTGCCATCTACTGGAGCAGAACAGAAGGTCAACCCAGGGTCAAATCTGTGGATGTTTGGTGTCAGACCTCATGGGCGCACTTCTCGATTCACAGTCACGGCTAATTCAGATTTCCACTTTAGTGATCTTGCATTCAAAAATAATTAAATTGTCCAGCGGTTCTGTAGTTTTGTCCTTGCGCATTTATTATCAAAGAAAAAAGATAATGCTATACGGACAGCTGCTTTTGCCCGTTTGTCAGTTAGGGTTGTACCCGAATATCCGAATATTCGGTCGTTGGCCCATTATTCGGTTTTCAATTTCTTTATTCGGATATTCGTTTTTTCCCGTTATTTTTTAATAAATTGAATTTATTGAAATCTCCAATATCAACGTAAGAGCTTGTGCCTCTTCGGGGGGTGCTAACACTTAACCATAAACTTTATTGTTTACTTTCTCCGTCTTTATATGTAGATGTTACTTTTCTCCGTTAATCTCCGCTCCTTTCGTCTGTCACGTTGTTTCCATAGCAACAACAACTTCCTGTCAGCAGCGCTAACTCTCCTTCAAAAATAAAAGCATGTCCATACAAAATAGGAAGCCAAGCCAAATTACACTTAAGACATATACAACTGCAACGGAAGTAACAAACACAATATCCTTTTCAATTTCAAAGAACATAAATTGGGTTATTTACATTAACAAATAACTATAAAACAGCAATACTGTAGAACAGGGGTGCCCAACCTTTTTTGAACCGAGAGCTACTTTTAAAGTTGCCAGTCTGCCGAGATCTACCAGTCCAAATAGAGAGGCGTAGCCATTACTGACAGCCTACTACCAGGTAAATACACACTTCTACTTGTATAAAACTGACCTTTGTACGATTAATACTTCATAAAATACTGCAGATCCTTTATCTTACCTCTTTCTAATCTGCACACATACAAGTATTTAACTGAAGTTACACAACAGTGTTGTTGATACAGAGTTGGAGTTTATTCACACGTCACTACAGTGGGTAATGTTTTCAAGAAACATTGAACAGTGCTGCCACATATGACACAGGACAAAAAGAAAAGACTCTGAACCCTTTCTTTGCCATTATATAAAAATAGTGTTGCTACAAAAGTATAAATGAGGCTTACTAATAAGACAACTCAGATCTGAAGCTACACAGGAATCTGCTGCCAAGGTGCAATAAAAAAGACAACATTAATAGAATCAAACCTTTTTTTGTTGCATTTTAGTCGAGTATCAAAATAAATGCCTTTTAAAATAGGAAGCAAGCAACACTAGTTTCTTAACCTGAATTGATGATAGACTATAATCAATTTAAGTTTGCATTCTTATACCATTTTGTACAATAATTATAATGAATAAGTTCAAACAAACTAAAACTCACAGCTGATTAATAACGGTATCTAACTTGAGTTTTTATTATATCAAAAACCTGTTGAAATGCTGCTGTTATTTTTACTGTCCCCCAAAAGTGCGTCGCAGCCTTCATGGAAGCTTCTTTCACAACTTCGCCGTCTTTGAAAGACTTCATGTGTTTCTCAAGAACGTGACTGACACGATACGATGCTCTGGTAGCAGCCTTGCTCTTGTTGTTGGGCCTGGTGAAAATGGACTGCTGTGCATTTAGCTGTGCTCTCAGGCCCCTCCCCTTTTGGAGCGTAGGGCAGAATTAGGAGGGAATTCCGTCTCGTAGCGTTTGTGCACTGTTTTGAAATGCCGCTCCTAAGTGACCCTTCTTCGATAAAGCCACGCTCGCATTGCAGATGAGACAGATGGACTTTGAATTGGAATAGATACACAAATAATGATCCTCCCACTCGGAGTGAAAATTATATATTTTGGGCTTATTTTGCTTCTGCCATAATTGCGGTCTTGTGTGTGTGCGGACTGTCACTCCTGTTGACACGGACAACGTCAGCTAACTCACGCCGGCCAATCACAAAGCTTTGATGCGTTCAAGTGCATTATTCTGGCACAGGAAGATTATGTTACAGGACATTAACGATAAAACAGAATATTGTTGTTCTATTTTTAGACACATCTCGCGATCGACTGGGAATCTCCCCGCGATCGACCGGTCGATCGCGATCGACTGGTTGGGCACCCCTGCTGTAGAATAACAAAATGAATGCTGAATAAACCAAAATACATGTGTTGAAGCGCGCGCCGAATATTCGCTGCTGATTACTACCGAATGTGTGGGCGGTGGTGGCGAAGTCCATAGGTACTTGGCTTGGCAACTGGAAGGTCACCAGTTCAAGTCCCGGCAAGACCAAGTGCTACCGAGGTGTCCCTGAGCATGGCACCGTTCCCTACACTGCATCCTAGTGCACTTGACACTAGGATGGGTCAAATGGAGAGAAACCATTTCATTACATAGTACCTGTACTGTGTAATGACAATAAAAGTGTAAAAAAACAAAAAAGAATATCCGGAGCCCGAAAAATGGTATTCAGGACAGCCTTATTGTCAGTGCACATGTTCCAGAAGATACCTTGGTGATAATGCTTATTTTCCTCTCTTTGCAGGGTTACTTCTTGCTGTTTGAGTCCATGTTGGATTCTGTGCTGTACGCCAGAGACGCCTACCTCGCTGACGATGGCTCAGGTAGGTCACATCTTCCCAAGATAAAAAAAAAAAAGGTAGCATAAAAGTTTGCCACTGTAGAGTTGGATATTTCTCTTTTTTTCTTCAGGCATTGTCTTTTAATTACTCTATACTTAAGTCTATGAATTAGTGATGAAACACTGTTTTCTACACAACTAAATCAAAGAGCACCATGAAGACATAACATAATGTGAACCAACAACATTGTAACCAATAAAGAATAATATTTCACATGGCTCGCAATTGCTGAATTGAAATGGAGAAGGTACTATACTGTTGAAAACATGTTACATGTTGTGAAAAGAGTAAACTAAGGTTAACAACAACATTTCCACTAAAGTAACTGCTTTTGTTTCAATTAGCGGCTGATAGAGAATTAACGTCAGACCTGCCACTTTAAGTACCTCCATTTCAGTGAGTTTCCCTCTCCTTGCCTTATGTTACAAGCGGCAGGCTGGCACAACCAAATGGAGCACAACTCTTGAAAGTATATGGTGTGATCTGTCAGCAGGAGAAACTTCTTATGCTAGCCCACTATGGTTTTTGGATATATTGTGTGTTCATTTGTTCATGTCAGTACAAGCAGCATATATACAAATACTTCTCTTCCAAATATACAAACCAGTTGACACATAAGCAAGAAGCCTATGACAGAATGGAAGATTTGACTATAAAACTGCAGCTTCAGTTGCAGGATTCAGATGTTTAGTCAGAGAAATACTCTCTGAGGAGGTGGGGACATATACAGCTGAGGGGGAGGCTCAACATCTCACCTCAGCACACAGCTGTTTTCAAAGACAACATGTCTCACGTTTGGCTGGACTAAAGAATGTGTGCTTGCACTTTTGCCTCAATAGCAGCTTGGCATAAGCACAGTGATGTTGCTTTGATCCTCATATGCTTCTTGGAATTCTATTGTGAACCTGTTTACATTTTTGGATGTACAGTAACAATTATTTTTAAATAACTTTAATTTAAACATTCAAGATTCAAAGATTTTATTTTCATATGCACGAAAGCTACTGTGTTTGAAAACATAACCTTGAGGGCGTTCTTACAAGTATAACTATTTGGACAACAGTTTGACACGTACAGTATGCACATACTTTTTGTCATTAGGGATTTGCCTTGTGTCTCCTGGGTCATCCCATCCCTGCCCCTGACCAGATTTAATGGCTTGTGCCGAATGTGACACAACTACGGAACGGTTCCACCACAATGCCTTTAGTGGCTCCTTGGAACACCAGGGATAGGTCAAGCATACACACACACACACACACACACACACACACACACACACACACACACACACACACACACACACACACACACACACACACACACACACACACACACACACACACACACACACACACACACACACACACACACACACCACACACGCGCACAGATTGACAGCCAGAATGACCCCACATATAGAGACAGATCTGTTTGCGAGGGAGTTTGGACATGCAAACCAGAGTCAGGCAGAAAGTGATAGGTCAGAGGACACCATATGGTTCGTCATAAGCCTTTAACCCTGATGCTCCCAGAACAGGCTGATCCCTGTGTATTTTGTGTCACTCAAAACCAGGAAAATGTGCCTAGCAGAACCATCTACTTAAGATAATAAGAGCTTTGATATGGGAGCATTAAGTCAAAAAGGGAACACTTTGTTAAGCTTATCAGCATTTCCCATGCCTAATTCAGCATGCATGGTGCTAAGCATAAAAAACGAGTGGATGCTGCTCCATGTTGTTGTTCAAGTAAACATTGCCAAGGCAGTATTTATGTGCCAATCTGCAGACTGCACCTTAATGCATTAATCCAAACAATGTGATATCTTTTTAAATGATTAAATTATACTCTTTTTACAATAATTGTGTTACATTAGATTTATTAACCTCCATCCATTAGCTTTTTTTCAGATTTTTGAGTGTGTGTGCTCATGGCCCTGCAGCAGTGCCGCTGTATGTGTGTTTAAGCTACATTAGAAGAGAGGTACGGCGGCTCGCTCATTCTCCCCACTACATTAACCTCCCCTTCATCCTTAAATGTGTCCCTGCCTGCCTGGCACAGCACAGCGTCCAGGGAAAAGGGATCTGTTTTGTCCCGTTCTCCCCCCCCCCCCTCCCACACCGTCTTTCCCTCCTTCAGAGCCAACCAATGGGGGGGGGTGGAGAGAGCAAGTGAAAGGGGAGGGGGGCATGACAAACGGGCTGTGGGCAGCGAGTCGAGAAGGACGCAGATGTCAAAGCCATGAATCTGGGGACGCCCATGTACCCCCCCACCCTCCTTCTTCCTCTTAGTCTTTCTCCCTCTCCATCCACACCACAGCACCCCATCCATCGCCTATTCGTCTCTCCATCTCCATTTCTTTTCACTATGAGTCTCAGACGGGCCTGTCTTGATTCTGCCAAATCAGCATCTCTCCGTCCTCCTCTCACCCGGCCCTCGTAATTACTCAGTCGGTCCAGTAATCAGAGTAAAATGAAGTGACAAATCTGCTGTTTGCATCCGTAGGTGTGTAAAAAATATGTGTGTGCAGTCATTAGGTAGGGTGACACTCACAGGGTCACACACAGGCTTCAGCTAAAAATGAGAGGCCATGAGTTGCCCATCACCGAGCTGTCACCATCCATTCACACATTTTATGGTCCAACATGTCGAAGGTTATGTGAGACTGAGCCCTAACACACATGCCAGGTAAAATAAAAAAAATCTCATTTGAAGGCTTATGTTTTTTAAAAGTGTAAAAACAATGCCCGTAAAACAGTTTGTAGTTTGCTCCTTTTATTGGTATTCATACAAAGGTTGGGGCAACCTTGGTTTCACAGCCTTTACAATGTGTTCAAATTCTCTGGAGGATTATGTGTCTCCACTATCCATCTCTTTCTCCTTTTCTTCTCGCTGTCTAACAATTTGTGACTTTTTTTTTTTTAAACTTCTGTATGAATGCATTTTGTGAACCCTATCTTTGTCAGGTGGAAAAAGCGTAAAAACACTTATCAAATGTATGTGCTTTTCTGATATCCATAACATATTTAAGCCAAAATGTGGGTAATAAAAATACAGAAACTCATCATTGCTATCAAAACCAAAGTGTTAAGCGTAAATATATGTACAGCATTTGTGAGAGAACTGATAAGCTTGCTAGCTGAAGCTAGACTTAGCATCTGCCACGCTAATAATTGAAGCACATAAAAGTGTCCAACTAGAAAGGAATATAATAAAGGGTGTATGCACTCCAACTAAGCCCCTATTCAAATGACAGAGATGTCTGTTTACATCCCAAACTGCTATCCTGCTGACTTCCGTTTCTTCATGCCTGCTTCTAAGCTTCATTGCTGCTGCTTGCTAAATGTACTGCTAACATTTGACTATTTCTAACGTTTCATACCTTAATTGTTGCCCCCTTTCTTATACTGCAAACTGTTTTGTGTTTTAGTATATAGTCTAATATCACTACAGCTAACTGCTTGCTTAGTATCAACTATTGCAATTGCTAATTGCTATTGTTAATAATTGTTAATGATTATTTTTGAGATGTTATAGTATACCAATATTTTGACCTTCTGAATATTGTTTTGAGGGTGGATATCAATTATTAGTGCTTTAAGGAAAGGCCATTAAATGTTATATCATTATAAATGATATAACATATCATATTTGTAGAAAGGCAGGAAATTGAATTAAATCTGAAACATGTTTAATTTTGGAGGACCCCCTGTTTCGTGTCTCCCCCCCACTTCTCAAACCAAAGTTACACCCTTGGATTTTAAACAAAGTCACGTGACCACAACAATATTGGAAAAAATATATATTTATATTTATTTTAGGATCTTAAAATCAGACCTGTTTTTTAAATGAAATCTGACGGCAGGCAGGCAGCTCTGTTCACCTAATGATAAATGTGCCACACCTAATCGCCAGCCATTCAGCCACTGCTCCCTCTATACAAATCAAACTGTAGACGGTGTGAAAGCGCCTATTGTTTTAAATAATGGTCGGAATGTGAGCCTTCTCATTTACCGTGGGACAGCAGAGAACTCTAAACAAAAATGTTCAATCAATCTTATCTTATCTTAATAATATCTTCATATTAATAATAATAATAAATCATACAGTATGTGTCCGAAAGGGAGCAGGAGGAAGCAAACACCAAAAAAATATTACAACAAATATACTGCATATTAAAGCAAACTATTATAAAGGTAAAAGTATGAGCATAACAAATAAAGAAGTGTAAACATTTACATTATTATTATGATTATTTAATATACAAAGACTGTATATTATTGAATTACAAGATTAGATATACTTTATTCGATCTAAAATATTGATGTTTTTTCGTTATACTGTAGTAGCCTGTGAAAACCATAACAAATATGTAGTCCTGTGTCTTGGATCCTCTATCCTGAGTTCTGGATTAAGTCGTGGACTTCGGGTCGTGGCTGAACCTGTCTCTGCGGTCCTGCCTTGGGTCTCGTCATGCTGCTTCTCTGATGGCTTCCACAGGATTGTAGCTGACATCCTCGTGGATTCATCTTCTTATTACAGACACATGCATTTCCTAACATTCGGTCTATATGCTGTAAAATGTATTATCTCTTCGATTTACACACGGCATTTATTGCACGTCTGTCCGTCCTGGGAGAGGGATCCCTCCTCTGTTGCTCTCCCTGAGGTTTCTCCCATTTTTCCCCCTCAAACTGTGGGTTTTTCTCTGGAAGTTTTTCCTTGTACGATGTGAGGGTCTAAGGATAGGTGTCGTTTTTCTCATACTGATATTCTGAACAATCTGTGCTGTTGTATTTGCTGTAAAGTGTCTCTACTGTAGGCTATTTTTATTATATGTACAGCACTTTGGCTCGACCAAAAATCGTTTATACATGTGCTATATAAATAAAACTTGAATATGTGTTCAAATGCTCTTCACCAAAACACAACTGAAGTACTGAAAGTCCATGAAAGTTGTCTTTCTGTATTTGTGAATGAAGCGCCATATCATGGTTAAATCCTGAAATTGAAAATCTGGCAACGCCCTCTTGGAAAATAGTGGGAGGGTTTAACATTCCCAGCCGCTGGGATCCGTTGGGTCTTTGGCAGGAAGCTGTTGGCTGGAGTCTTTTCTAGAGTGCTACATCTGTATCAGTAAGAGTTTGTTGCGTTTTGTACACATACATCCTTATCAGGCTTCGGAGAATGTAGGTTGCGTCTTTCTCATGATGCAAAAGGCCAGCTATATTGGCCATCAGCTATGCTCTCCTTATCTCTAACTGGGACACATTTTTACATTACATTTACATTTTTCTTCGCTGTGGGACTTCATAAAGGATTTCTGATATGTTAAAATATGAAGTTTTTCAGACATCCTCATGAGCATATTCTAAACTCTAGTTTAGGCCTAAGGCCTCTGGGTTGGCTAATGTTACTTCACAGTGGGGATACCAATGGCTTCAAGCATCTCAGCTCTGGCTTAATCACCAAGCATATTACCCAAAGGAATGTGCTCAGATGTGAAAACACAATGAAAAGGACATTAAGTCTCATGTTTAATGCTCATTTAAAACATAATGTTTCTCAAATAGACAGTGCAATGTAATATGAGGAGTGAGTAATCACTGCCTATGCCCTGTCATCAAAGCTTTGAAAAACAAAGGTAGAAAAACAGTTCCTCAGTGACTGACCGACATCTTTCATCTTTTAAGAAAAATGTTGTTTCTGAGGCTGCAGGATCAAAAGCTTGTTTGACCAACATCCAGCCAGGGTGATTTCCAGCGGCAGTCATTTCTCTAAAGTGATAGAAACACTCTCCGCTGTAAAACAATGTGTCTAACAGGACTGGCCACTGGCACAAGCTTCTAAACCTTTAAGATCCTTTTCAGCAACAACTCAGAATCTTTTCCATCCAGGTAATGAATTAGCATTAGGCCACATTCAAATCATTTTTCATTGTGTTTTTCCCTTCTTTGTTTACCTCCAAGCATAATATCAGTTATTTAATTTGTGATTACGGAAGTTTACTTTGTGTGTACTTTGAGTGCAAGTAAAGAGGATGTTACGTTTTCTGGAATCTGGTGATCATATGGGTTCAAGAAATATAACAAATGCTGTATTTATGCGATGGTGAATACAACTGTTCCAATTCTGTGATTTGACCCACTTTTTGGTTTGTACTGTAAGACCAAAAGTATGTGGAACAACGGTTATATTTCAGACAATGCTTTCGTACCAGTTCGGTAGGTTTATGTGAGGCCCCTTCCTGTGTAAACATGACAAGACCACTGCACAAAGGTGGCTCCATTAGAAATGGTTTTCCAGGTTTGGTGATGTGAATCATTGCTGACCCAATCTGACACCATTAACTGATGCCCTTGTAGTTGAACGGGAGCAAAGCCCTGCAGCCAAAATGTTGTGGAAAGCATGATCTTAATAGTGTAGGAGCTTAAAGTTTATTAGCAAATTAGCATTTATGGGAAAATTATATTTTGAACAATGCCAAATCTTTGTTTTTGGGTGTCCATATTTGGGCCATCTAGTGAACAACATGGAAGAATTACAAAAGTAGGACAAAATGGTCATCAGGTCATTTTTTGTCCGTATGTGATGGATACAGTCATTAAAGAAGCCTCATGAAATTGATGCAAAGCTCCACACCCACAAGATGTTAAGGCGTTTTCTGATTACATTTGTTGAATGGTTTTCGAGCCGTTTAATTTGTTGATATTAAGCACGTCTCAGCACTGAGAGTAGAAGTTCATGCTACCAGAGTTTGCCCACCCTTTCCTTTAGTCATGATTTATGTTCTTACGTTTTAGAAGAAACAAACCCCTGAAGGGATTCACTCATCGCTGACCAGGCTGGCCTCACAAAGGATTGCATTTTGGTCCAAAAATATGAACTGTAATTCATTGTGTTTGGTTCTCTTGTTTCTTTTGGATGTGTAGTGCATTGAGGTTGAAATACATCCTGATTAAATGCATTGTAAAAAGGTTTATACAACCAATGATACAAAAACTTAAAAGTGGATTTGTTTTCAGTTTTACAGATATTTTAAATGATTTTTGTATTTGTTATTTAACAATCAAAAGGAAAAATACATTGTTGACTGAGGATAACAAACAAGCAAATGCACACATTATTACACACATGTTTTGTTCAAAGAAAAGGGCAGGGCTTAAAGTTGCTCAAGAATTAAAAATGAAAAGATTCATTAATGCTGTGTGCCCAGAAATAATGACAAAGACTATAGAACTGTAAATCACATAAGAAGAGATTTACACAAATTGCTACACAAATACAATTCTTCATAGTTGAGAGAGATCAATCATATAGCAGCTAACTTTACGCTCTGTGAAAATAAATACAACAATGTTTAAACGTGAAGCCTAAGGGCAAAATAACTGCAGTCGGGTGCAGAAAAATAGTTGTTTGGGACCGGCTGGTTGCCAAGGTCCTTCCTCTGGCTGCATGCCGGCTAACATCGCTAACAGCACTGCCTGGAGTTAGCAGCACCAGAGGTGCTACTGTAGCATGTCACAGGTGTTCCCCCTGCTGTTATCTTTCTCTCTCTTTTGCTCTCTCTTTTGTTGCTACCACTAATTTGTCTCGTTTCTGGTTCCTTTTGATAACAAAAGAAACTAAGAAACTCAAGTGAGTACAGTATAACAGTGACGTGAGCAATGTAGGGTCTACCAGGTGATGCAGAGAAGGTTGTCATGCTAATATGTGTATTTGACTTGTAAACAATAAATTGCATTAAGGATATTTTCGTGTTTATGTATGCATGTTGTGATATGTCCTTGACTCCCTTTGCTCCTACAGTCTATCCAGACCTCTGCAACATCAGCCTGGCACTAGTTGGAGACCCACAGAAGCACCAAGACCACATTGCATTCTGGGACGACGTGTATGGCTTCAACATGTCATGCATGAAGAAGGTTGTGGTGCCTGAGGCTTCGGTGGAAGTCGTGAATGAAGACACACTTATCTGTGAGCCTACAGTCATACAGGTAAACAATCTTTTTTTCTGGCAAGGACATTTATCACTTTTATCTTAGGTTATTTTATTGTGAATCATCCTCATTCATTTCTTGTGTATAGTGTTGAAACTTAAAAATCAGTCAACCTGATCATGTTTTATTCATATATTAAACTGCTTACATAGACATAGATCGTGTGCTGAGGAAGCCATACTTTCTTTAAAGGGTGATACTGACAGACCACAATGCACCTGGGTTTGCATAGAGCTTGTTGCTCAAAGAAGACCGATTACATTAACTCTTTTAATAAATATAAAAATATAAAATAAAGACTGAAATGTTGCCGTGAGACTAAACGTTTATGGGAGACTAGTTGTGTTGAGATCAACCGTTATTGACTATGTGCACCGTATTAAAAAAATGTATAAAGCCGTTGCCAGGGTCATTCTATTTCTGGTTGTCCATGCGTTCGTTTGTCAGATTCTTGTGAACATATTATCTTTGGAAGAGGGGAATTTGCGCAATTTTGGCAAAAAATATCACTTTGACTCGCTGGTGAACTAAATAGATTTTGTCATGATCACCTTTGACTTCACAAAACACTGCTTTGGCCATGCCTCAATAATACATATAGCAAGTTATGCCAATTTTACACTTATGTCTAGTAGGAAAAATGTTAAAGTGACATTTTGGACAGACATGGTATTAATCAACATGATGTGTTGGTGGAGGAAAACCACCATGATGCAAAATCTAGTTTTTTGTCCCAGTGATTAGACTGGATCCTCAATTGTGTCGACTGTGGACGACATCAACTACCCAACATCTGATAATTGTATTGTACCATATGTCAGTCTCATGATCCTAGTGTACGAGGCTAGTGGAACCTACAGATAGGAAAATTAGAGTTTGCTGGACCCATGCTGTTATAGCTATAGACAGGAAATGAGAGCAAGAGTTAGCTGTGGAGAGCAAGATATGGCCCTGAAAGTGTGTGTGTGTGTGTGTGTGTGTGGTGTGTGTTGTGTGTGTGTGTGTGGTGTGTGTGTGTGTGTGGTGTGTGTGTGTGTGTGTGTGTGTGTGTGTGTGTGTGTGTGTGTGTGTGTGTGTGTGTGTGTGTGTGTGTGTGTGTGTGTGTGTGTGTGTGTGTGTGTGTGTGTGTGTGTGTGTGTGTGTGTGTGTGTGTGTGTGTGTTGTGTGTGTTTGTGTGTGTTGTGTGTGTGTTGTGTGTGTGTGTGTGTGTGTGTGTGTGTGTGTGTGTGTGTGATATGATGTCGTAGCGCTGGGTGATTGATATGTCTAATCCTTGTTTAAGTTCCTCTTCAGGAAACGTCATTACTCTCAGCAGCCTGTGGAGAGAGCGGTTTTCACTGATGGGAGAACACACATAACGGCGATAAAACAAACGCACACAGTCGAACATATAAGAGCACATATACCTCTTGGGAAGCTTTCTGTGTAGGAATGCTCTAACCCCTTGTCTCTCACACCATCACGTGTTTCCTCATCGACTGGCCCGTTTGCTAAGCAGCATGTCCTCCTCGTGATGAATGAGGGGAGAACTTGATATAATGGAATTTGAATCCTCTAATCGATAGTTTCTCCCCTCCAGTGACAAATAGACAGTCCCTCTGCCCAAATTACATGGACTCTCATCTATTGCCTCCCGTTGATACGATCCAATAACATTCCATTAAGGCTGGCTGCTATTCCGTAAATTGAGAGCCCTTTCATGGATTTATACATTTGTGCAAAACAGATGAGGTTTTTTTCACAGTGAGAACAGATAGGAATGTTCAACTTGATGAATGTTTAACTTGCAACCATTTGAAGCAGCTTTAAAACTGCCTTATATAACGTGTTTCATGTCCAGATTCATAATGTTAACTGTCTAGAAAGCAATTTTGCAACATCAAGTGTCTTGGTCTCTTAAAGGCACAATCTGCGATCCACATGTAAACCTGCCAGGGATTATGAAATGGATAATGCCTGATGAAGGGACAAACCCCGTTCGTACCATGCACATGCAATAATACTTTTTGTTTTGCAATCAAAATGTATGTCTCAGGCCAGTCTAAAAGGTTATTCAAAGGAAACGTTGTTCACTATACTTCTCTAAGACAAATAGGACACACTTTAGAAACTACTTCCAAACTGACTCAGCTACAGTCTATAGTATGAGCCAGAAAGCTTATGTTATCCTAGCAATATTTAAAGCCAATAACATTGCATGCAGTGGATAAATGGTCAATATGTTCTGATTTTTTTAGCAACCATACTTGCTAGCTAATCAGCCATGTCCGTGTCCAGAAATCAATATCAAGATCTTTCTTCAGTTGCTTAGGCTAACAGAAATGTCACATATTATTGTAATTACATTTAGCTTAAGTTGTTGCATTAAAGTGTGAATGGAGGATTTTACTGCCAATGTTGCAATTGTTACTCATATAAGATGCAGCCAGTGCATTCATTTCAAATGGTGAACGGTTTCACTGGAGCTACTTGCTAGTATAAGCTTGATGCTAAACAAGCTATCTAAATACCTGGCTGAAACTACAATCTTGCTAATGTGATATTTGTCTCCTTTGGACATTATGTTCACATTTACAAAGTTAATTACTGTGCTCTTATTAATGAGAGGTTATTTTATGGAGTCTTGATTTCATATTCAGCCAGTTTAGATTTCTACTCAAGAAACCATATTTTATGAACAGATATACTCCTGACCAGTTCTCTAGTCTTGCTCTAACCATCTGCACGTCGTATCAGCTATGCAAACATTGTATTCATTAGTTAATCATTCTTTAGTTGTTATACAAAAAAACTCTAAACAAATAAATTATGAAAATATCATTATTTGGAAGAGGAAAACAAAGACTAATGGTTATTTAACTACCAAACCTACCTTTGTAAGCATCTATAAAAGTTTACAGACTGACTTCTAGGCTCAACTTTGATCGACTGAACTTAATGTAGTTTTATGTACTGAAAGTTTTTAGGGCATTTTAGTGACACAATTGATGCATTTAGTACAGACCTAAACCTGTATCATTTTCTGACCATATGTGTTTCCCTGTATGTCCTGTTTTAGCCATGTTATTATAACAGATGAAACCAATGGCTAGAGAAAATATGCTGTGGCAGCAGTGTAGCAACATGAATGTAAATACCTTTATTATACCAGTGTGAATATTTGTATCAAAAATGACTTTTACGAACAAATGTAAGAACCAGTGCTGTCAGATATTCCATCCAGAACAGAGAGCTGCTAGCTAATCAGATTACTTTTGTACCAACTGCATGTTGTTATTGTGTTGCCTGTTTATATTTTGATCAGTATTTATCTTTGCATCACATGCTGTGTTTGTTTTTGACTTTCAACAGACGATTGACTGTAACAGGGTGTGTCTGTCTGAGCTGGAGTTTGCATCAGATTTCTGCTTGAAGATAACAAAGAGCACAGAGTGCACGGTAAGGAAACACATACAGACACTGCCCACTTGCACACAATGATATTGATACAATTCTAGAGTTTGTAAAGTTGTTAAAGTACGAGCTTTGTCTTCAAACATGCTATTAAAATCTAATTATTTCAATAGTTTTGTCTGATAACTGCATGCAGTGCCTCTACAGTAAAAAAATAAAACACTACCCATGTTCCATTAGGGCTTAATTGTATATAGCATTTTATACTTTGAAATGTTGCTAAGGTCTCTAATACAAACAATTGGAGGAACATTTTATAAGATTTTGTCTTTATTTTTTCCTTGGCAAGTTCTTTTTAAATTCAGATTTAGTCCAAACGTTAAGGGTTACACAAGAAAAATGACCTGAAACAAAAGTTTGCACATCCACTGTGACCTCCTGTCATTCATCAGAGATGTTGTGTGAAAGGAACAAGGCAGTACGACCAGCATAGACATCAGTCAGCTCATGTTGATGGATTATGTTTCTGTATTTAAGAGGATTTTTGTCAGTTGGATATTTAATAGAGTTTCAAATCGAATCAGAGCAGTGAGGCTAATGTGACTCTGAATTACATGTCATACAACAACATAGTGAATGTTCACAGCCTGCTCGCCCTGTCATTCTCTGAATCACACCACCACACACTCGCCTGCACGATCACAATCTCACACTGGAGCCTGAAATAGTTGCAGTGTGTTAAAAATGTGTCGGCCTGGCTTGTAGATTATTGTCCTGGTTATACAGCCACTGAACCAAAGCTGAGTTATTTGTGGAATTGTACTTGCCTCATAATTTTTTAACCAAATTCAACAATTTCTGAAGTCTTCAGACAAAAGGTAGCCATTACTGTATACTGTAGTTTAGCTAAGAAATAGTTTAAAAATAAAGACCTTTTTGAATATTAAAGCATGGAAACATGTCACAGTAGAGGCACAAAATACAATGAGCATAATAGGGCTTGACAAATCTGATTAAAATGTTTTTTACACAGCCTGATAAGTCTTAGGGGAAAAACACATTTGTTTTCTTTAATTACCAAATGTGTGTTCTCAAATGAATAACTTATGTTCACAAATTAACTAACTATATCATTACATCCTTTTAACAGATGTTTAAGGGATTTCAAAGATAATTCATCCCTGTTAACTGACAACATCTCCAATTTGTTCACCAAATCAAGCCCTATTGAACCATTTGACTCACTTAAAACACAATCAGAAAATTGTGAAAAAGAGTCCTATGTAAGATATTTAATGAGTCATTGGAACCCTGGCTGAACCTGTGAGCTGTGGTGTGTCGTGTCAGTCAGCTTGACCAATGCAGATTGCATTGCGTGTCCTCAGTGAGGGTCAGCTGCAGGCACCAAAGCACGGAGAATGGTTTATGAGTCTATTTGGTGAGGTGCTGGCAGCCCTTATAAACCGCCCCCAGCCATCCTAACCCACTTCCCCTGAACTTCTCACAGCGGCACATTTCTCTCCGTCTACAGAACAGCCTCACGACTGCAGCCTCTGCCGCTCTGCACTGTGAGAAGTGATCTGCCAGTAGAAAAGCCTGTTGTGTTGGAGCAGCTTTGTGTCGTGCTGCAGAGTTACTGCACTGTCTGGTGTATTGGTTTAATGGATAATCAATAGGTGGTTATTATCTGGCCTGTGCTCCCTGGATAAGGCCAGTGAATTTAATGGGATTTGTAAACATCCTCTCATTTTTCCTGTCTTTTCGGCTCTGTAATTGAAAACATCCAGTTTCTATAGGACGTAAGTACAGTCATGTTAGGGGTTCTGCAGCAAAACAGATGATGAGACCGCATGGCACAGAGCTGTTATTTTTCAGTTTTTTATCTTTATTTTATTAGATTTTTCAGATGCACAACCACTTTGTGCTTTCTCGCTGCAATTTCACGCTTGCAAACGTCCTTTAAAAGAGGTTAAAAGAGCATGTAATGTATGTGTCTTGGTGTATATGATTTATCATTTGCTCGTGCTATCATACTTGTTTTATCCAGCTGTTTCTGGCTTTTACAATGCAGGTATTCTGTGTAGAAGTTATCAATTGTCCACATTTTAGATACTCGCCTGCAGTATCCAGCCTGCGTGTCTCAGGATTTACAGACGGATTATTGACCTGCAGGAGTGGGGCAATGCTACCATAAAGATACTGATCTGCAGTCAGTATTGGCTGCAGCTCCTCAGTAGTATTTAAGGTTAGGGTGTGTGAAGGGTAAACCGCTCCTGGACCAGTGCTCGAGGATGGGTGAGAGAGAGCTGCTGCGCCTCTCTTCCTGTGATGGAGCGCCTGCTTTTGTTCTCCCGCCGACAGTCCATTCATCAGCTCAGCCTGCCTAACCTTGCATTAAATGAACAGCACAACCCCTGCGTCTGCGCCGTTCACGCACAAGACAGATCCTCTCGCTCTTGCATTTTTTGTAATCCTTCTTTTTCTTGCCTCCCCTTTTTACATATCACATGTTCTGCATCGTGTATGCTGTACATCCGATCTGCCTTTGTAAATCGTAAAGCTTAAAACGTCATATACTGTGCAAGTGCTGAAAGTTTTATCAAACTTGGATCAGAAATTCACTCAGGGCATCTATACCTTTTTTTGTTTAAGCCCCTACAGCTCTGTGATCCATTTACCTTAACTGTAGATCAGGTAGAAAAAGAGCCTCATCCCTTCCCAGAGGCTGAAAATGATGTATGCTGATGGTAAGGCGGGAGAGAATAAGTTTGTGTCTGTAATTAATTCTGACACTGCTGTCTCACTGCTGTCTCACTGCTGCTGATGTAGCTACTGTCGAGCTACAGAGGAAAAAGTCTCTGCAATCCGTCTTTAACCTGCTTTCCATCACATTTAAATTGTGTGTGGGGGGGTGGCCTTCTGGACTGACGGGGCAGGCACTCGTCACCTTCAAGGTTGACTTTCTGCACATTAAGAAGGGAATTGTTAATAGGGAAAAATACTCTTTAACTCTTGACAGTATAGTATTCAGATGAAGTGTATCACCTAAAAGTAAACAAGAATTGTTTCAGCAGGCTATTTATTTATATCAACATCCGAGAATACAATTAAAGTGAACGATTTGCACATCGTCCGTTTACAGCTCTTCCATAAGCATTCTGTTATTTGCTCAAGAATATTACATGGTGGAATTGCTCAACAGTCGTTCCATTGTCAAGCATTGGAATTATTCAATGGTGCTAGTCTTAGGGTGCATTCACACCTAATAGTCCGCTTCTCTGGTGCGCACCAGACCACAGTTTGTTACATTGTTTCATTTTTCAGAAGGTTCGGTTTGCGTTCACACAGGCAAAATTCAAACGGACTATAAACTTTAAACACAAGTCATGTGCTCGCAAATGCTGTTCAACAATTGGTCAGACATTAAGGGGGTAAAAACGCAAATCCCGGACATTTCTACCGGAGCCTCCGCCATGGAGCATCGGCAGGTTATTTTCATGCTGTTGTTAATCTGGAGAGCATATCAACAGTAACGGCGCATCCATCTTCTCCCGCTTATCCGTGGTCGGGTCGCGGGGGTAGCAGTTCCAGCAGAGAGCCCCAAACTTTCTTTTTCCTGGCCACATCAACCAGCTCTGACTGGGGGATCCCAAGGTGCTCCCAGGCCAGCGAAGAGATATAATCCCTCCACCTGGTCCTAGGTCTACCCCTTGGTCTCTTCCCAGCTGGACGTGCCTGGAACACCTCCCTAGGGAGGCGCCCAGGTGGCATCCTTACTAGGTGCCAGAACCACCTGAACTGGCTCCTTTCGACGCGAAGGAGGAGCGGTTCAACTCCGAGTCCCTCCCTGATGACTGAACTTCTCTCCTTATCCCTAAGGGAGACACCAGCCACCCTGCGGAGAAAACCCATCTCGGCCGCTTGTATCCGCGATCTCGTTCTTTCGGTCATGACCCATCCTTCATGACCATAGGGTAGGAACAAAAATGGCCCGGTAGACAGAGAGCTTTGCCTTCTGTCTCAGCTCCCTTTTCGTCACAACGGTGCGGTAAAGCGACTGCAGTACCGCTCCCGCTGCTCTGATTCTCCGGCCCATCTCACGCTCCATTGTTCCCTCACTCGAGAACAAGACCCCGAGATACTTGAACTCCTTCACTTGGGGTAAGGACTCATTCCCTACTTGGAGTGGACAGTCCATCGGTTTCCTGCTGAGAACCATGGCTTCAGATTTGGAGGTGCTGATCCTCATCCCAGCCGCTTCACACTCGGTTGCGAACCGATCCAGTGAGTGCTGAAGGTCACAGACCGATGAAGCCATTAAAACCACATCATCTGCAAAAAGCAGTGGTGCAATCCTTAGTCCACCGAACTGCAGACCCCCTCCCCCACGACTACGCCTCGAAATCCGATCCATGTATATTACAAACAGGATTGGTGACAAAGCGCAGCCCTGGCGGAGACCAACCCTCACCGGAAATGGGTCCGACTTACTGCAGAGGACCCCAGCTCTCACTTTGGGAGTACAGAGATTGGATGGCCCTGAGTAGAGACCCCATACTCCCGCAGCACCTCCCACAGTAACTCCCTGGGAACTCGGTCATACGCCTTCTCCAAGTCTACAAAACACATGTACAGATGTAGCACTCCAGATCGGACTCACATGGCTGTGTCCCAGTCAAAAGCCCAGCGGATGCCAGTGGCTGGGGGTTTTGCCAAATTGCTAGAGGGCGTTGCCCAATTTCCCCATTTGTTCAATTACAGGATTTAACCATGAGATGGCGCTTCATTCACAAAATACACAAAGACAACTGGGTGTTGTAGAACTTAGTCTGTTTGCAATGTTTGCAGCTCTGCAGTTGTGTTTGCTGAATACTGTAGCATTTAATCACTTATTTGTTACTGTATGGTTTTCACAGGCTACTATAATGAAAAAACATCAATATTTTAGATCAAATAAAGTATATAGTTTGCTTTATGCAGTATATTTCTTGTAAAATTGTTGGGGTGTTTTTACACAGTACAGTAGATTGAAGTAAATCAACTTATACATTAAGATAAGATAAGATGGACCTTTATTAATCCTGTGGGGAAATTCAGTAGTTCAAACAGCAACAGGGTGAGAGTGAAAAACAGGACAGCACAGATTCACACAGATTAATACAATCAAAAATAAGATGAGCGATAAAAATAATAATAATGAGAAACTATGAAATAAGAAATGAATAAAACTAAAATGTAATTATCATATCATATATTATAATGTATTGTATTATTAAGTAATATCATACATTAACCCAATTATAGCAGATGCCACATTGAATGGATGAACACATTTATGCATCAATAATTACAACAGAGTATTTCTAAATACAAGTTGTAAAAATACTTATATGTATTTAATATTAACCCTTTGGAGTCGACCGTCACGCCGGCGTGATCAGATCACATGACCTGTTCAAGCCGGTGCCGCATAAAAACAACAGTCCGGACAACATTGCCGTGTGTTTCTGTCGAAAGTACTGGCTTGAAACTATATCCCAGTCTTTGTTTCATGCAAAAAGACCCAGTAAACACGGAGATACGATGATATAAAGTTAATACATTTCAAAAGTATGAAAAATGGAAGCACATATTTGAATATCTTCACCGCATTTGATCATTTTACGAAACGGAAAATACTGGAAACTGTAGATCCTGCTCAACAGGATGTATATGTGTATTTCTGTCGAAAGTACTGGCTAGAAACGATATGCCAGTCTTTGTTTCATGCAAAAAGACCCAATAAACACGGACATACGATGATATAAAGTTAATACAGATATATTTCAGAAGTATGAATAATGGAAGCACATATTTTAATATCTTCGCCGTATTTTATCATTTTACGAAACGGAAAATACTGGAAACTGTAGATTCTGCTCAACAGGATGTATTTACCAGGGAGGGGGTGAGGTAATCAGGTAAACGGAGTGATACGAAACGAGACGAAGAGGGACGGCGGGAACCGAAGAGAGACGGCGGGAAATGGAGAGAGACGAAGATATACGAAGACAGGCGACGGGAGACGAAGAGAGACGGCGGGAGACGGCGGGAGACGAAGAGAGACGGCGGGAGACGAAGAAAGACGGCGGGAGACGAAGAGAGACGGCGGGAGACGAAGAGAGACGGTGGGAGACGAAGAGAGACGGTGGGAGACGAAGAGAGACGGTGGGAGACGAAGAGAGACGGCGGGAGACTGCGATTGAAGTAAAGTGACAGACAAACATTGAGAATTTAGATATAGTTAGATAGATTTAGAGTTTTGAAGATTCAACTATGATGAAGAGAACTCTGAACGTGAGTCAAGCTTTAAGCTTGTTTTTTGACATGGAGGAGGAGGAACCTGTGATGTTGCCCTCTGTGTTGTAGTTGACAGAAACCGCTTTGAAGCGTGGCACAGATAAAGACAGAAAAAACTGATTTTTGTACATAATGTGTGTATATATATTTGTATTATATTTATAATAACACTTTTGCCTTATCAGAATGAAATCCCATGCTACCTCAATCAAACTTTCACATTATCATGGTGACATCCCATGTATATATTTCCAGCTTTTAAATGGTTTCGTTGTGTATGTTTGTGTTACATATGAAAAATAATATCATTTTCAAAATCTGTTTTTACGTTTTTTTTGTGATTTTGGGTCCAAAATGTTCATATAGTATCTCAAAATGAAAGAAATGACTATCAGGTTATATAGGTGAGGTTATCCTTAAAAAAAGATACCAAACATTGACATGCCAAACATTTCTTAATGGGGTTTAGTAAGACAAATCAAAAGTATGTGAAAACGGCCAAATTAGCCCAGGACTCCAAAGGGTTAATAACATAATGATTACTTTCAGATGATAATACTTTTCAGGGTTAGGTCCGGTCTGACAGCGCTTAGCTCTGTGCTGCAGAGAAGATCACTGCTCTAAACAAAGTCAAAACGAAATAAATATAATTAATTATGATGAATACGTTAAGTCTTGTTCATTGTTTTTCACTTTTATTAAATGTTTGATATTTCCGGCACAGACCCTTTCATACCGGCAATGCGCGATAGAAGCAACATGACAGTTTAAATATGCCAGTGTTAATTTCGTCAACGAAAACTATGACGAAAAATGTTCGTCAACGACCTTTTTTACATGACTAAGACGAGACGATGACGAGCTAAAAATAGATTCTTGATAACTGTTACGACCGGCTCGTAGGCCACAACGGAAAGATAACAAAACGTACACGAGTTTCCAAAAACCACGGCACATTTATTGCGGTTGTTAAATATAATGCACAAAATAGATGGACGAGGGGAGAGAATCGCCGTGTTACTCCTCATGCGGCCGGCTTGGAGAGAGTCAGGGGCCATGTGACTCCGGGCAGCTGGGCTTAATAGCACCTCGGTGCCGGCCAGGTGTCCGCGATCGCGCTGATTGGCCTCTTCAGCTCCACCCCACCGTAAGACCTGTAACACACAGGCTCTGGGGCCGTCACAATAACGAAAACTATGACGAAATGTATATTTAGTTTTCGTTGATGAGACGAGACGGACTAAGGTGTTAATGATGGACTATCGGACATTCAAAATGCAGCATATTTCCCCCAAATGTCTGTCAAAATGCATTCTACGTTTCTAACTTGCAATATCATTATTTCCGCTCTCTTCACTCCAGAAGAGCGATCTCCCTGTGTCTCTCTGTGTGCGGGGGATCACAGGAGGGGGGGGGGGGGAGAGCTGTGGAATGTGACTCCACACATTCCGATGGCCAATTAGTTTTAAACAAAGAGTTCCCAACATACAGCATAGGAAACATGGGGGGTTGGGGCTGGTGAACGGTATGGTCCTATGGATGTGTCCTAATCAAACTATCTATATATTTTATACTATACTTGCACTGCTTACCGTTTTCATACTTTATATATCTTAGCATATTCATACACACTGTTAATACTGTTCATACTGCTCACAGGCTGATATCTAGTGTATTCATACCCCTCCTCACTGTTTATTCATCATTCAATTCATTCTATATTTTATTCTGTAGATTGTGTACATTACTTTTCACTTTACTGCTTGTTGCACCTGGTTAGAAGCTAAACTACATTTCGTTGTCTCAGTACCTGTAATATGTGCAATAACAATAAAGTTGAATCTAATCTTGAGCAGGAACAAATGTATTTACTTAGTACATATCTGACATTAACGATTAAACACATTTGTGCATTCTTTATGAATGCAAACCGAGTCAAGCCGACTCCGGAGGAAATCATATTTCGTTTATTTTTAACGAAATAAATGTGATTTAATCCACATAATTTACTGTGTTAATTGTTTACTGTAGTATTGTTTAACTTGAAGGTGCCTGATGTGAACATTTCCAGAATGTATTGTCTTAACTTTTTAAATGCCTCTGTGATGTGCTGCTACCCATTTTCCCCTCGGGGACTAATAAACGAATACTATATATTGAATGTCTATTGAATGGCCTTTGTATGTATACAGTACAGTATAGCCCAACCATTTACACCTTCCTTGTTTCCCGTCAAGAGTTTGAATTGGAGAAAAGTAATCGATGGTGCTTTTAAAGCCTATTGCATAATAACTGTGTGATTTGTATTGCTTTTCAAATGCATGTGGCCACCCATTTACACTGCTCTTCCCGTCAAGAATACTGTATGAATAGAACTTAGTTAAATCACTTTACATTTCTGCGAATGAATTTCGCTCCTGATCTTATGCCACTGGTCAATGTTCAGATTTGGGAACCGATTGGAAACATAGGACTCAATCTTTTGCTTCACATTGAGGGGAAGAGGCATTTTCCCATTGGTCCCAGTCCAGTTGGTTATTTTCACCATTCTCCCATATGTTACAAATGGCGTTATGGCCATGAACATATTAGCAGCATAGATCTCAGGGCGATGCTGTCCCTTAAAATTATTATTATTATTATTAGTACTCTTATGGCGCATTTCCACTGCAACGGGGTAGCCCCGTTTAAGCGTCCCTAAGCGTCCTCGCTCAGGCCTCGGGCTGCCTCGCTGGCCGTCCGAGGCCGTGGCGCATTTCCATTACAGTTTAGGACCTGGGGTAGCAACGCAGTGTAGGCGGGGCGATCGGCTTCACATTTCGAGTTGTTCCGTCGAGCTCTCGCTGGATTTTATCATCCCCAATGAGATGTAGGAACGTCGTCACCTCCTCGGTCGACCACGGTGTGCTTTTCTTATTAGACGTAGCCATTTTTGTAGCACCTCCGTTTACAAAATGCTGTTTATAAAAATGCTGCAAGCTTGCTCCTAAATATATATGCGACGCTAGAGATTAACTCGCGCGCGATCTTGTGACGATTCTCTCTGACCAATCAGCAGTCGAGAGTGTTGACGTCACTAGTTCAGCCCTGGCCCTGGTCTGATAGAACCACGATTTTATGGGGCCGGAAAAAGAGGGAAAAAGTACCCGCTAGCCGGTACTAGGCTATATGGGAAGGCCACCAAAAACTGGCCTGGCCGCTTGAGGACGGTTAAGGACGCTTAAACGGGGCTACCCGCTGCAGTGGAAATGCGCCATTAGTGCCAAGTTGTCTCAGACAATCTGCTTTTCCTAATGTGGGACAGTTCTGTGCAAAATGTGGGACACTGAAAAGTCTATGTTAAAAGCCTCAGTCACCTTAATTCATGTAATAAAAAAAATCTCAGGCCAGTAACACTCAAAGCTAAATGTGCAATACCATGCTATGTTACTATTTCTAATGTTATTGTTGTTACAACAGAAGATGTTTTTATTTAAATTGAAGTTAAATGCATCAATCTGGTGCACTGAGGGCAAATTTAAGAGATTTGTGGATACAGCTCTCAACACTCATATGAAACAGAACTGTTCTTACAATGTGTGTTGGAAGGTATTAAATTACTATGCATATTTTATTGTGTAAACACACAGCTGATCACCTGAGAGCTGCTGTTTCATTCAGACTGTTTAAAAAAAACGACGGTCTGATTTCAACAACTCAATGTGTGATTATTATAGCAGTAATATTAGACACTAATAATACAGTAAACTATTAACACTGTACATATTATTGTTTGCCCGTGGGATTAGGATGATCGGTAGTGAGAGCCGTGCTCCATTTGCCTCCGGTTGGATGTGATATAAAAACATAGCGATTATTTTTGTTGTTGTAAACTCACGTGGAGTAAACTACATGTATTAGTGCATTCATTTCAATTTGCGAACATATGATACATTAAATGATCGTGAGGATGATGATTGAAAATCGTTTGTTTGAGCCGGGCTGCATTTCCTGATCTAAAAACATAGCGATGGTTTTGTACTTACGCCAACGTGAATTAAACATTATTTTGTTAAATAAAAACATGGGGATGTTTAGTAAATGATTACATGTCTCTTATTTAGCACAGAATATGATCCTATCCGTGATATATGGATCTTAACAAATATCCGCGATATCAGATACCTGTAGATCAGCTGTTTATTTCACATGGGTTCCAGTGTGGCAGCTTTTTAATCACGGCTCCCCCTGGTGGATCCATGATCCATTGCAGCTGGTTTCATTATAATTAAATGTATTTATCAAGGGGGCGTTTCAAGTCCTGCGGGGGGGGTTTTCCTTTTCAGCAGGGGCCCACCCCGTGCCGATCACGGACCCGTACGGGTAGGCGTCTGAAATGAAGCGCTACATCTGTAGACCAGGATCCTAGCGAGAGTAAAAAAGCTGATCCGTCGTTCCACGACCAGGACGGAATCCGGATTGTTCCTCCTCAATCTGAGGTTCGACAATTGGCCTGACCCTCCTTTCGAGTACCTTAGAGTAAACTTTCCCGGGGAAGCTGAGTAGTGTGATGCCTCTGTAATTGGCACACACCCTCTGATCCCCCTTTTTGAAAAGGGGAACCACCACCCCGGTCTGCCACTCCTTCGGTACTGTTGCAACGGCGCATATGATTATATAATCAGACAACGTGCGATACAAAACATTGTAACACATATAATTAGAGACGTTCTGCAGTAAGGAGGGGGTTTCACCGACGGCAGGTGGCTCTGACTTTTATGTATCGTTTTTAGTTTGATAGTTGTTTTTACTTTACATGACACTGTTCAACCTGTGTTCAACACATCATTCTGCTTCACTCTTTCACTGAAGAAATTAAGACACCCGCGTTCTTGTGACACGTAAATACTACGCTTCCTATGTTTTGGTGCGGACTGCATTCACACCAGCGATTAATCGCTCCAGAGTTCGAGACCACCTATTTTAGCGGACCAGAGTCCGGTTGTTTAGTTCACTTAAGAGGTCTCGGACTGTGTTCACACCAACCCAAATGAACCGCACCAAGCGGCTAAACGCACCAGGGTTCGATTCAACCGGACTATAAAAGGCTGGTGTGAATGCACCCTTACAGTCTTATTCCATTGTTGGTAATGAATGTGCAAAGTTTTGACAAGGAAAATAATGGATGCATTTAAAAATACCATATCTCTGGTTCTTCCACATCAACCTAGACCCTTTTTTAAAAACTATGCATCATGAGACAACTTTTTTAGAATGTATCTGTAGTACTATGTACCTGTAGTACTCTTTTATATTTTAAGGCAATTCTTCAACATTTCTAGTGACAAACGGGAATGGTTTTTGTCTTTATCAAATCCGGGTTCATAATAGAAGTGGGCTGATGGCTTGTGATAAGATGTTGTGTTGTGTGGCACACCAGAGACACCACACCAGGGACCTTCAGGAACCTACAACCAAGTTACTGCTAGTTGAACCCCGGAGAAAACAGCCCGAAAAAAATTCTGAATTTCTAAGATGAGAAAATGTCTTCCCATATAAACAATATTCTCAGGGTTATTAGGATCCAGCATTTATTTAGTGACAACTGGGTGGCTTAAAATACTTGTGACAAGTGCCAAGTATCCCTCACCACGTGAATGATAAGGGGTAGTTGGGATTGTAAGGAACTGCAAATATTATGGAAAGGAGCATTGGCCACCCACAACTCCCCAAATCATAACATAGACAGCTGTTATCTGGAATCCCTGCAGCTGTATAGCTATAGCTAAAGTGCATAGCTGCTGTAGGAAACTTAGCCTTTACCAAGAGTGGTGATGGTTGAATACCACTATTGGAAACTTACAGACACAAATCATCTTCTTGCTTCTGATACTGTCTGTTTATCAATCACCAATATGGCAAGTTGACCATCAGATGGCTATAAGAATTTATCTTCTGTTTGGTTACATTTGTTCATCAAAGGGAAGAATTTGAGATTGATGCAGATTACCCCAGCCAGCTGTGTGAATCTGGCCCTACTGTAACTGTCACAGTAAACAAAATGCTGAGAGGCAACACCAATGTCCGGCTGGAGGTGTGCTGTAGCTGAGGCTGATTGGTGCTCCACCTCGCCGGAGTGGCAGCAGTCGCTGATTGAGGGGGAGATAGAGGACGTTAGGTGGGGGGGGTTGTATTCACACCAACACGCCTGTGAGGCGGTCGTGCTTGAAGCCTCCGCGCCTGGATAAACCCCATCAAAAGCGCATTAGCCCCCTCTTCTCCCGCTCCCTCCCTCCCCCTCAGCGCCCCTCCCATTAGCTCCCCCCTACCCCCCTCCCTACGTCGTATAATAGTATCTGGCCGGGCCACGCAGCTCGCTGACACACAGCCGGGCGAAAGGGGAGCGATGATGAATTGCTCCCTGTTGGTGTTATCCATGATGATAATTATTAATTTCCCCCCCCACTCTTCTCAGAGAATGGGGGCCGGAGAGCTGCAGTGTGGAGCCCCCTCAGTGGGCCGCCAGGAAGCCCACTGTCATCACTTATCACAGACAGAGCTGGGGGCCCAAGGCTAAATGCTGATGAAAATGAAAAGCTCTCATTCTGATTTGTGCTGTTTTGGTGTGTGTGTATGTGTCTCTCTGTTTTAAGTTTACCCTTTCTTCTCCTTCTAATGTCTGTCCGTCTCTCTTGCTTCTTTAACCCTCCATTCTTCCATCATGTGCTCGGATATAGAGGCCTAAATCTGTCAGAGATGACAGGAATTATTAGATAATAACAGGGTTGATCATTTATATAAAAACAATAAAACGTATAACAAGACTGCATTCATTTTTACTAGTGGTGTCAATCGATTGCAAATTAATGATTGATCACTAGTTTAAAGCGCTAGTAAATACACGTGTGCTGTTGTAATAAAACATACACGACAAACTGGTAAGAGAAATACAATTTTTTTTTTTTTTTTTATACCTTGTTATAAGATGTTTACTGAATTATTGGCATGAAGTCCTAAAATGTTCTGACTCTTAGCTAAAGCATCGACAATGACGCCGTTACGGAAAGCCACTGCTCTGTACAATATGCGCTACACGGGGCATGTGCTTGTTTGGTATCATTTTTGGTGCCACTTTTAAACTGCAAGCACTATCTGCTCTTACAGTGGTTACCCTGTCAGCTATGTACCACTCCTGTGCAACTTCAAGAAACTGGTTATCACTTGGATTGGAAAAAACGCCTTTCCACCGTTTTCCCCTCACCTAAGGAGAACGAGTTTGTGACAAACATTTGTCATGGATTAGGTGTGCAGTTACACCGAGGTAGAGATGGTTCTTACTGATGTCCAGTGGTCTCCAGTCACCGCCAATTTCTCGGCTTTCTTTGTCATTGTAAACATCCGTGCTGTAATCACGGTAGGAAGTTTGGTAATGTTATTTTTGAAAGGCGTTAAGGTTTCTAGACCTAATTTTAAACAATACATCATATGACTGTGAAATGGGAAAGCGCTGCTTATAGTGAAAAAAGGGGAAATGAGCGCCAACCCTGCTTCTTTACGGAAATTCTCTTTTAGCTCATTGTTTTGGTAATACAGCACATTTACTGGTTTTTTTACACAGTTGCTTTTAAATCTTATCAAGCAAAGATAGATGCAGTTGAATAACAGCTGGATTTAAAGTTGTACCGTTTTACTGCGAGCCGTAAAAGACTCCATTAAATCCCTTTAAAGGGCCCCCAAGAAATTTGACAAAAATTCTTCCCTCAGACAACTTTTAAACAAAAGCATTACAAGCCTATGATCACCTACTGTAGGCTTTGTCCTGTTTGTGTCAGCTGTGAGTCATCAAGGTCTTTTACCTCTGTGTGTTATGCATGAGGAAGTGGCATACCTTTTTATTCTTTTCAATGTCATTTTAATGGAGCAGTAAGGCGCCCAACTTCTCCGCTGGCTTTGTATTTGCAAGTTTCACTCTGTGGCCTAAATGTTAATTGCCCGTCTTGCTGCTCGTGTGAAAGTTGCACAGCGCAGAAGTGACAATCAATCTCGCTTACGAGGCGTTGTCATCAGCGAGGCGCGTTGAGGATGATCTCTGCCTCTCCGGCTGAGAGAGGTGAATCCGCTCTGCCTGACGAGTAATTACTGCTAATTTCCTAATTACCTCAGTACCGAGCGTCTCTGTAACGTTCATTAAAAGCCATAATTGCATTGGGTTGACATGCTCTTTTATCCACTTTGTGTTCTTTTCTGGCGGTTTAGTTGTGAGTTAGTGCGCCGCCCCCGCCTGTCTCAGTCGATAAAGGTTGATTGAAGCCTCTGTGTGTTGAACATGGCTTCTGATGGCATCATGATTATCAAGTCTGCATGTGTGTATATTTATGTGTGCTGTATGTGAATGCTTTGTGAAAATAAGCTCTTTTTGCGTGCACATTTTTAAAAATAGAATTTGTGAGACTTTTACAGAAGCTGTGAACAGATGGTATTGGATTTAGCTTCTCAAAGTGATACAATTCAATAGGAAACCCTGTAAAAAAGAAACCACTTCCACAGCCTTTATATTTTCTTAAGCCACCTCCCCTATCCTGGTTTCCCCTATTTTTTTTTTAACATTTCTTCACATTTTCTTGTGTTATTTCCTGTCTTTGCCTCTCCCGTTCCTCTCTTATGTCCCTCTGCTTTGCACTCTCCCTCTCTTGCATTGATTCGGCTCTTCTTTGTCTCGGAGAGCTGGCCTCCAAGTTGTCAGCTGCGTCAGGATTAAAAGCTATTAGTTCTGCATCATTGCCACTACAAGTGCGCTCCTGAGATTGATAGAGTGCCTATCTTCCTCCAGTGGGGGGAGAAATGGGAGGAAGACGAGCCTGGGGGCTAGTTTTTACCTCGCATATCTGACAACGGTCACCTGCAGGCACTCTGGCCCTGGACCTCCCCTCAGTTTGTTTTGGATGTGTGAATTGGTTTTCACTCAGTTGTGTTTATAGCTCTGTAAATCCACATCAGTAGACTGTATCTTTTTCAAGTAAGACACCATTTCCAATAAGGCAATTAGTGACATTTAAAACCCAATATGAAGGTACATAATTGTATCATTTTTGGTCACATCAACAACAAAATAAGCTTTTTTGAGTTTCAGACTAGTCAGTTACTCCTTACTTGGTTTTCAAAACTCTTATCAACATTTAAATTGATTCTTTAATAATGGAGCATAGATATGTCAGTTCTGTAATTAGCTTTACCCTAGTAAGCATTATTCAGCTGAACACACAATCATATTCAGTTGGAACAAAACCACATTGGTATTTTGTTCCCCCTCAGTTTTCACACTGCTGCAACGCTGTCACCAAAGTTGCCACCTTTGCTAATTTCACATACCAACCTTTTTTTTTCGTCAGCAAAATTGCCTTTATGTTGTTGCCGGCTGCCTCATAATTTGTTTCTTTTGTACAATGACAAGTCTCCCAGGTGAGCAAAGTTGTTGTTGACTCAGCCTAAAGGAGAAACCACGTTGGTTTGGAGAGGAAGGAGGGTTGCAGAGTGCAGTTCTCACATGAGTCAATACCCACTGTCTCTTTAACTGGGTAGCCACACGACAATGACATGGTGAGCATGGCAAGCCAACTAACCAACATTCCTATTTGTCTTTAGGTTTGGTAAGTAGTGTAAAGATACCTGTAAATAATTGAGGATGAATGTTATTCTCAGTTTGGTTTTACTGCCTTCTTCCTAAACACAGCAGCTCGTTTAGCTTACATTTCTCATTAAAACCCTGAGAGTTGTTCTGCCTCCTGCCTCTGTCAGCTCTGCATGTCAGGGTTGCAATGTAGTCAAACAAATCCAGATGTTTATTATACTGTCACATTCTAACACGCCCCTCATATTTCATTGCAGGCAATTGTGGGCTACTTTGACATTTTCTTTGACAAAGGCTGCAGCAACAAGGTAAGCAGCATCGGCAACAGCCAAGCCATTTAACGGAAACTCAATTATGTTCACGCTTTAGCTTGTCCCTCCTCCCTGAGGCGTTCGCAGGCAATCGACGGGCGTCCTAGCCGACTGCTGATATAAGCACTTACCCAACAGAGCCGGCCAGTTGGAACAGCCGATGCCAAGCTCCGTGAGCAATACAGATATGCCTTTTGATTGCACTGCCTTTTGTACCTGAGACTCAAACTGCATACTATGGATCATCCAGAAAACTAAGGGGGCAACTATGTATCATGTTATTATCTGTTTGCTTTATAAATGCTGGTTAGGTTAGGTTTCTTTTGCAGTGCAAGCTAGGCTATAAAAGTTTAGACACAGAAGTGTAAGAGTGGATTGACTGTAACAGACACCACAAAGTAGAAGATTGATACCAAGGACTGGTGCTGTTCCTTTTAAAGCTGAACAATACTCATTCAGGATCTCCAGTAGGTTTTCCTGTTTTTAAAAACAGGTTTATTCTTCTTCCTTTCTTTATTCCTAAAAAATATCATCTTTACACAAGAACTACTTATAAATAAAATCCCCTTTTAAATTGTATTGCTCTCTGTAACTATTGAATATGGGCTCACAAGAAACTACATAATTCTGGATAGCATGGTTACTTATGTGCTCAAATTAGGGCTCATTGCTAATGTTTTCTGTCGATTTTTCCAGAAACGTATCCAAATTTAATTTTAAAAGTGGTCCATTACTAAAAATAGATTTGATGTGCTTAAACATTTAAAAGTGGTTTAGTTTTTTGCAAAATCCACAATGTGACAAAGTGCTCCTAGCTGTTAGGAGCGTTATTTGTGACGTCAATGCTGTTTTTCTCTCACTATGTTGCACTAGGTGATGTTCTCCACGGGTCCTCAGGCAACAAAGACACACTGGAAACAGACAATCTTCCTACTGGAGAAGCCTTTCTCTGTTCAAGCAGGTCAGTAACACACAGTCCACGTCCCCTTTAGGAAACAAACCGTAGATCTTTTTCAACAGAACATTAAGATCTTTTACTTTGTCAACTCTCATGAACATATTACTTGTCCAAGAGTTTGCATGTGTGGATAAGCTCCATTATGTGTTTCATTTACGTTTGCGAGGTATGGATTTACTTTATTTCATGATTTTATTTTCCTCTCGTGGAGCTTGGTAGTGTGTCATAGCGAGCCGCGGCAGGTAATCTGTCTGTGGTGGAGATGTAGTCAGGCTGGTTGACACCCGTTATCTGTCACCCACAGAGACAGCGAGGGATCAAAACAAATCACATTCAGCCATCAGAGACAGCATGTAAAACTTCATCTGATAGCCGCTTGCAGGCCTCTGAATCATGACACGCTTCAAGAGGAGCGCTTTGCAACTGACCAGTGAAATATTTATAGAATCAGCGTGTTAGAAGATTAAAAGAATATTAAACATTTTAGCTGTGAGGCGTAGCTGTATAGATGTTCTCTGAAATAACAGGTTCAAACTCCAGCAGACATGGCTGAGCATCTTGTGTCACATTTTGCTCTTTTACTTTAGTGTGTCATCATCTGGGCATAAACCTGATAACTTTAGCACACGTGTTTTTACCATTTTGATCAAATCTGGCATTGCCAACAGGGCATTGCCAACAGGGCAGATACTACCCAAAACACTTTTAAAAAAACAAAACAATAATAACAAAACTGATTCTCACAATTACCAGAAAGCAGTGTTTCAGTGTCTGTTAAGTATTTGACATATCTTGTTATACTGTTGCAATAGAGTGCCACAGTGACACGTCCTAAAACCCGGAAGTAAGCTGCACATGGGTTCCTTTGACAAAAAGCAATGCAATTTCTCCATAGGATTTTGGAAAATAGCTCGAAATAAGGTCTGTGGTTGAGACACATTTAAGAGACGGATCACGTTTTGTTCAGTCGGATAATCTCCACATGTCTACCCTACTTTTATAATTTTTGAATTGTAAATCGAATCGATAGATTTATGATCGACTATATATGTTCAAGCTTTAACTGTTACACAGTTTGGCTTTAACGCAAAGTGAAACAAACAGTAGCAAAAACTTTGAGGCAAAATGACATTTTTTTGAGACTTTTAGGATTTCAGGAGGTTTTCTATCCATCGTTTTTCTACTCATACTTGGAGTACAACTGCATACATACTCTGTATTTATCCAAGGAAGTACCTTCCTGATCTCTGAGTGGTTTAGCAATTAACTAAATACAGGACAAATATATGTTTTTATTATTACCATTGAAACAAAACTATAAAAGATGCTTACTACTCCTACTCTGGCTCTGTGCGCGTTATCATAGTGGGAATCGCAGATGTGTCTGCTGATGTGGGGATGGATGAGCCTCTGTGCGAGCTGTCCACTTGCTGACCAGATATTAGATTGAGTCTACTGTAACAAATGACCTGCGGCGGAACGGAGATGCTTGATGTCCAGCGGGCCCTTAGCCACGCTCAGCCGGGGCGATAAGAACATCAAAACCTCTGACGTTGCTCTAACGCTATCGCAGGATTCACACTCCGCTGGCTCAGATAAACACAGCTGACTCTGAGAGCTGAGCACGACAGTATGCTAACACAGTACGGACGCGGGAAGCTGCAGGGCGAAACGGAGACAGATTTATTTTTATTATCTGGTGCAGAATGTCAGGCTCTGTTCCCTCTTTCAATTGTGCAGAGCAGAGAAACCTCATGAATGCAGATGCACCGTAAAGGGCTCGAGAAAGTTCTGAATGGTGGCTTGATGAACATGATGTCAATTATATCATACATATAGCATTTACAATTACTTTTCAAAGAAGTGGGACACCTATGGGTGATTCTTGACCAATGTTTTAGGATCATCACCTTGTGAAGGATCAATGCCTTACTAAGAGACTTGGTGTTTTGTTTTCCTTAGATTTTTCACAAATATGTATACACATCACAGAAGTTACAACATGAATAACTTTTCTCTCCCTATTTCTCTTCTTAAATTCGAAGCGCAAAAATAAGTACCAAAAACCACATTTCCTAAAACAGCCCCTTGAGGCTGGCTACAAAAGCGAGTCAATCCCTACATGCCCCTTTCACACCAACGCGGTTCCAGGGCCGGTTCGGAGCTAGAGCCTGAAAAGCACCGGTTTTTCCTGTTCACACCGCAGCGGAGCCGCCTCTAAGCTCCGGAATCCGGTTAGTTTCAAGCACCAAAAAATGGTCGGTCTAGAAGCAAGAACCGCACATGTCACGCTTACGTCGGAGAGGGGCGAGATTAACCTGAGCTAACAGTTTATGGCGAGTAGCCTACGGAAAATAAAAGTGTAACAAGCAATAGCACTGAGCAAAGTGACTAGAACGCAATCACACACTTATTTAAAAAAAAACACACTTTATAAAGTCAGGCAACACTAACCAGGCTTCGTGCGATTCTGTTTATTTGTACCTTACTTTGACCATCCGTTCACTGTTATTGATCATTGTGGAGAGAGGCAGACCTGTTGTTTTGTATTATAGCAGCTATCGGATGGAATCAATACATGGGCTGCACAGGTTGTCGTGTCCGACTATCACAAGTAGAATCATGATGAAAAATACGCCGGTAAAATGTGCCTGTAGAAAACGGCTTATGCCACAATAGGATAGCAACAACAAGTAGTCAAGATAGTCAGTTTAGCTTCGGTTGCTATGCTAACATCACCCATTTTATACCAGAGACACTTTCATAACAGCGTTGTGATGCCAAACAGCGTCAATTCAGACTGAAACACATTCACTTATGGGGAATTGGGGATATGTATCAGCTGCTTGTGTGACAGTTGGACAGTGAATACTTTACAGTGGCCGCTGCCGTGAGTTAACGGGAGAATAAACTCCGGTGGAAGAGCAGCAGTCTGTAAATGCCGCTGAAACACATTAATAAACAATGAACCAAGGCACTCCGGAGAAAAGTATAAGGTTGGAGAAGTCGTTATTTTATTTAATCTGGCTTCGTATGATTAAAAGCAACAAGATCATCGACCCAACGCAGTCCCCCATTGTTGTTGTAGTGAGCGCAGTTGGAGAGAAAATCAATGATGTAAACGGTGACGTCATGAGGCAGCAGCAGCAGCGGCAGCACCAGTCGGGCTCTGGGCGGTGTGAACAAACGGTGGCTGAAAAGAAGAACCGGTTCCGAACCAGAAAAGCCCTAGCACGGAGCTAGAACGGGAACTGCGTTGGTGTGAAAGGGGCAATAGACCCCCATGTTAAAATGAACCGTCAAAATGAACATGAAACAGTCTGGTTTCCATAGTTAATGGAATTAATTAATCATTTTCCAACAATTTGAAGGGGGTATAGGTGTCTGCGCTGACCATACCTTGCTTGTTAGCTCATTAACTTGAAATCACAGTTATCGTTTATTTCGGACGAACCATGCAAACAAAGCTAGCCATGTAGCACTACCGAGCACATTAATGCTCGAAAGAAGGTGAACACTTTTCATTTGGGCATTAGTGCCACTTAGCCAAAATGTCAATGGTTCAAATCCACCAGCTGGCAGTTTTTTCCCCTTGTCTGTATAGCCTTCCTACAGTTGATACACCATTAGAAGTATATCAAATGCATTTTTACAAAATTGTTAATGAAGATGAAAAAAACATTTTCCTAACACAAACCACTTTCAGCAGAGCATTTGGGCTCTTGGAGTTACCTGAAGGCATTCTGACACATGTAAACACACACATGTTCACAGTCTGAGCTCAGAACCAGCCAGTTCCTATCCATAGCTGAGTCTAGCCAAGTTTAAGGAGGAAAATGTTAAAGAAAGTACAAAATGAATGTGGAAGTGTGTGAGTGAGGGAGTGAGCGGCAGGTTATTGATATCCTCGATCCACAACGGCACCCTGATGGTCCACAGCCTCCTCCAGGGGCCGTAAACCAGAAATTGAGTTTTTAACAGCCTTTACTGGCTGCCTGCTATGCCCCTATGGAGTACTTTACAACACACACACGCTGCTCCTTTACACGCTGAAATTCACAAGAGTACTTGCATAGTTCTATACTTAACTCCCTCTGGCTGTAAGAGGAAACTTCCTAAAGTCACCTTGAAGATGATAAAACTTTCTTACACACAGACACTCACACACACACACACTGGCCTCTCCTCCTTGGTGTTGACTGAGAAGCACCTTCAGCTCTGAACGGCTGTATCGAGGGGCAGGGCAAAAACATCCAGTGGTTTGTTCTAATACCGACTCTGTCTGTGATGATTTATCATAGCGGAGAACGAATCCTATTGGATGTGTTTGTACGAGTGCAGCAGTAATTAACTCAGAGGCCGCTCTTCTGTGGGAGGTGCCGGCAGAAGAGAGAAGCCACGCAGCAGGCTGGAACAAAACATCCCTGCAAATTCTCCCAGCTGGTAGCGTAATAAATTAAACAGCGAATCATTTGTCATGCTTTGCTGTGTTTGTGTAGCTCCAGTATTGAAGAGGAGGGTCCTTTTATTCACAGCATTACCTTACTTAATGTAACCAGAGAAAAGGAGGTCACATTTTGTTTTCTCCTGCAAGACAGTCCCATGATCCTCGAGGTGAGGCCGTGGCCTGGTTACCTGCGCCATGGGCGTTTCTTCTTGTCTGGACTTCCATTGGACAGTCAGATGGTTTTTGTTCCCTCCCACTTTCATGAGTCACCTCCCCTGTCCCGAGTGGGGCTGTAGCTCATCCAAATCTCCATTCCGCCCCGCCCTCACCTGTCCAGGCTCACTAACTCTCTCGCCCTGGCCCCTTGTTTGAACTCCGAAGGTCCTTGAGCTTTCCAACAGCAGAGGTCGAGCCAACCTTCAGCTTCTTCAGGCCTGTAATTCAACATACTGCTTTTCTGTCTACACACTGGTGCATGGGATTAACACCCCATCAGCTTGGCTTCTTAGCTCTTCACTGAAGAGTAAGGCCTGAGAAGTAACAACAGATTAAATGAAGGAAGACTGCAGCAAGAGGGAGAAAATCAAACAGATGTGTCTGAAATGTGACCATGAGCATCAGTGCCGTTTCAGAGAGGGGCTGAAGAGGAAGTGGGTGCATTCTATGCTTGAATTATTCCTCTAACAGATAGGAATCCTAAGAGCATTGTAGACAAACGTTTTTTCTTTTTCATTTTGTTTTTCATGTATACATTTTTTTCTTACGCCTTTATGAACATTTGAATCATTTGTGGAATGCAACATAAAGCTAATGTAGCTCTCTGTCCTTCCCTCTTATTGATAGAGAGGGACAGTGAGTAATACCGATACTAAATACGCCTAACATAAAATCATTGGAATTTCCTGTTTAATTGGACATATTGTTAAGATAAAACTCAGATTTAACCAATCTGCTCTGTTGAAGAACATCATGGTGTTTTTTTGTAAAAAAGCTGAGCCTCAGTACTGTAGTACTTCAGCACAGTCACCTCCAGCCCCCACTGCAGGAGCTACACATACTGTAGAAGTGTGACTGGTTAAATGTAAATGACAACAGTTGAAATGATTCAGTAATGCGAGTCTCGTATTTCCAGTGTCATTTCATGGAGGAAGGCTGGGTTTGGCTGTTTCTGTGGGCCTGGTTGTGCTTAATGACACTGGCATGTTGATGTACGACATCGCGGTGAAAGGCCGCCTCCATTCCCCAACTCATTTCCACACATGGTTAACTTTTTCTCCCAGCATCTGAGTGGCCAGTTCACTGAAGCCTCTTCCAGGGGGAGTTGGGTCTGACTGATTACAGCAGAGCTGCTGAAGTCGAATTGCGGCTTATATGTTTCAGTACTTTAATGTGAAACATGAGGGGTTAGTTGGACATTTTTCTGCAGTTATTTTGATGGCAAACGTTCTTGGTCCCACACCTTTTTCTTTCCAAAAAGTTCACCAAATGTCAAACAATTATTCCTTTGACCTTAAACAGCTTTTCGCCAACTTGAGTTTGGACTGCAGCCATCAGTGACTCCCATGAGAATCGGGCTCTGTTGCTGTTACCATAGCTAGGGTAAATTGAGGCTACTTTTTTATATTCCTATAAAATGAAAGAAATCCAAATGAGTTTGAATATATGTTTTTTTTGTACATCCTTAACATTAGCCTATGAACAGAGATCAGCAGTGTTCAGCAAAACAGAAAACACAAACCAGGCATCTGTGTGAACGTTTCCGTTACAGATGGGCCAACATTGCAACCCATCGGCTATTGGTCCAACAACAAATTAGCCTCTGGGATCGGGCTAGCCATTTTTACATGGGAGAACAAAGTTAGAGTTCAGAGACGATAATTAGGCCTGTATTGTTTACCAAGTAGCCAGGCTTCACTTAGTTAAGAGTTTATTTGTATCTTATAATATAAGATACAAATAATAATAAGATACAAATAATAATAATCGAAAGTCATCAGATGATAGCCAATGCAAACATAGACTGCTCAAACTTTTGATAACAAAATCATGTCCCCCTGCCTACAGGTTCTGTATTCAAATGCACATAATTGTTCATTGAAATTGTAGTTTGACCATGGACGCGATGCAAGTTGGTGATGGAGTGGAAGATAGGCCCCGTCTACATTCGTGTTACTGACTACATCTGTACCAGTCTTGCAACATTTAAAACTGTTGTGTACAGTAACAAGCTGAGTCACTCAAGACAGCCAGATATTTAAATGTTTGGGCCTTTAACTTTCATTTGCTAATTATTTCTGTCATCCGGTCATGTTAAAACACAGCTGTCTCTTTCTTCTTCTGAACTTGAAAAAGTCATTCAAGCAGTGCCTTAATCTATTACCTAAAATACTTTCCGGCAAACCTCAATCTCTTTCCTGAATGAGGTTAGTTATACCCCGGCAAGGCTCCTTATTATACAAGGGGTGATGTCCCAGCCTTGTCTTTACACAATATGGTTATTAAAATCCATTGTGATATGTTTCTAATTACCCTGAAGGCATGCTGTGCCTTTTTTGACAACTAGAGAACTTTGAGGAGGTCCCTCTCAACAGCTCCATGGCAAATTTAAAAACTTTACCCAAGTCTTGATTCTGCCATTGTTTGGTTTCTTGTTACTTTTTAATGCTGTACAACGACAGTATTTTTAAATGTACAGTTTTTACTTTGAACAGGAGATTTTGTCTCTAGTTTTGACTAAAGCACTCGCAGTGTACAGGCGGTGTCAATCTGCCATTTTTCTGCAATGGACCTACAGACCCAGAGAGCGGCGCCAGCCGCAAAGACTCTGTGACAGCGGTGTTGGCATGGTAACGAGTGAGATGTGACAGCAGTGATGGCGAACGCTTCAACGGAGAAAGTGCCACAGTCAGCATTTTTCTCTCCTCGTCCTCTTTTAACCTCCAGCTATGAAGAGTGTGTAGCACGGAGAGGAGGGTGGGGGTGAGAGGATGCTTGTTTGCCGTGTGGTTAAACATTCATTTACCTCCAGCAGTCAAACGTGAAGTTAATCAGAGTGATTATGCGTCATAATCATCAGCCTCCTCTTCCGGCCTCTCGATCGCTCGTGCGTCGTACTGTAAATGCACTTCTTCCTCGCTGCCATCAGTTTTCAGCACGTCCACATACACCCTTACACGATCTTGCTTATTAGCATACATTTAACCATATTGCCTTTACACACATCATCATTTCTGTAAGCACCAGTGTGTGTCTTTGCTCGTACTACAGAGTCCTGAGCTCAGCAGCACTGTACTGCTACAGGGTGTCAGGAAAATGTATTTTTATGAGCATTTATTCATTTCTCTTTTATTATGAACCCACTGATTGATTTGCTTGCCTTTTGATGTTTTTTAAATGTCTACTATATAAAGGCGTAGATGTTCTAGTTGATATATACTGAGAATGCTAATCAGATTTTTTTTTTATGATTAAGAATTTTAATTATTTGATTTGTCTCGACGTCAACAACAACTCTTATTCTCAGCCATTTGTTCTCAAACATGTTGGTGAAAAAAGAAAGAAGCAAACAGGAATAACTTAACATACATGCTATCCCAGAACAAAAGCAACTGTTTTCCAAGTGGAGAAAATAAAACACACATCGTAATTTAATTATTTGTTAGAATTATACATCAATGAGCCACACTGTTCCCCCGCACAGGTTTTACTTGGTTCTATTTCAGTAAAGGTTGCTAAAAACCTAATACCCAGCAATTTGAAGACTTAAACGTACCATTTACCAAAAAAAACGTAATATTTGTGACCCGCGATGTTTTCAAATCTGTAATCAAAAAGCTCCTCAAAAACGCAAGCAGTTCCTACCGTTGGCTTTTCAAACTGAAGACAAGAGACGCTCTAACTGTTTTTCAAATGTAACAGTTTGAAAAGCAAACTGTCTGATTGTCTTTAGTTTTCCGCTGTCGTGTGATAGCAACATGGAGGATTTTAACATTCATTTTAAAATATTTGGAGAGCACAGTAATTTGGAGGAATGGTTAGTGGCTGATGAGTCCCCAGTGAAGAAAAGGAAAAGACAAGAGGGACAAGAAAACAGCGGAGAAGTAACGGGCAGAAACCCTCCTTTTTACGCAGCGGTCCAGACTAGACATCAAACGGCGACACATATTCAGTGTGCAGTTACTTTGGCATTAGGGCAGGGATATCTAGATACTTTCCAAGGTTTGACATAATGAAGTGTGCTACTTTTAAAGCAAGCGGCGATGTTTTCAAATCTGTAATCAAAAAGCTCCTCAAAAACACTATCGAAGCACTTCCTGCCGTTGCTACGTTAGTTCAAACAGTAACAACGGACTATTTTTCTTAGCGGATGCATGTCAATTTAAATCAATACAACTATTTTTTAAATCAATAAAATCATTTTCTAAATCCATAAAAGCATTTCAATTAATATTGGAAGTCATAACGTTACTTTGTTGAGAATGTGGCCATGTAATAAGCGGGATAATGTGCAGCGACTTGGTCATTATGGGGAAAAGAACACCGACAGGCTGATCAGGAGCCCGACGCGAAGCGGAGGGATCTAGATCGGCATGAATGTGTCTTCTGCTATTGGGCTTCCCCCCCATTATTATAAATGCCACCTGATTGGAAGACATTTCAAAATCAACTTTGAGGTAAAAACCAACTCTTCCCTCTGTCTTACAGTCAACTTCAATCTTATTTGCCACCAAGTGTCCTGAGAAACTTCAAAGCGTGAAACTCAAATCAAAGTCCTGCTTTTTTTTCATATTTTACATTTGCACTCAGGAGGGATGGCCGACCGTGTCCCAGATCTTTCCAACTTTACCCTTCAACAGTGGCCTTCTGTGACTCACACTTAAAGGAGGAGGGACACTCCAGTGAAGGTTTTTCCTTTATGCAATTTGAACGAACTACACTGATTAGTATTTATCTCTTCTTTTTTTCAGGAGAGGAACTCCAGGGAAAGATCACTGTGCGTAAAAACAAGAAGGACCCGCGCTCGCTGTTCGTAACATTTGACCTCCGAGACAGGAAGCTGATTTATAGCCTGCAATAATGTCAGCTATCGCATGATACAACATACAGTAAATATAACCCACATTTTTAACTGAACATTCATGTATTCAGAATGTATCTTGTGTCTTGTAATAAATAAAAAAAATATGACATATGAGATTCCTTGTGAGTTTGTTATTTATTTGATTCATTGATACATCATTTAAGGAAGGTTTTGAAATTGTTAAATGTAATCATTGTTTTAAGTGGCATTAACTCAATTTAAATGTGATGCACCTTGAAATGCATTCATATACACACTGTTGAAACAACTATAACCTAATGTCCAAAAATGCTCAACTTTTAAATTTGGCCCAGTTTTAAACTTAAACGTCTTGTGACTTGAAAATAACCAAATCCACACAGACTTAATGGTTGAAATTACTCTTATTGTGCACCTTTACACTCATGTCTCATCGAAATGTCTAACTAAAAGAAAAACACTGAGACGAACTGTCCGCCAGTTCTTCGTAAAGACATTTTGTCCTTTTGCCAAGTATTTCTCCTAATTTCCCTCCACATTCTCCTCCTTATTGTCCTACTTTGAGCTGCATGATATCTCACCGGAGGCATCATCCATCTTCCGTGAGTTTACTGGGAAAACGCAAAATGAATTTCAGCTTTAAAAAGGCTGACTGAAGCCTCTTTACATACTTCATTGAGCAAGCTCTGCTTACAATTAAATATTTGTTCCTGTTCTTCTTTGCCTGAGATGATGAATCCTGGACGATGGGATAGTGTAGTGGTCTGTGAGGAGGAAGAGGGACAGACTGCGGCTGGCTGCCTGCTGACAGTCATCTCTTGAGATGTATGTTCACTGCTTCTGTGTCCTCTGCCATTATTTGAATAGTCTGGTCTGCACACTGACATGAAATGGAGCATACAGGCTATTCTTAGGATGAAAAAAGTAGAGGCTGTAACTGTTGAATATGTGGTTCTTGAAGAAATACAATTATAATCAGCTGTCTTTTTTTAGCATGCAGATGTTCTTAATCACCTTATAGTCAGCTATTAATTACATTAGACGTGGTGGAATTACTATTAAAATGTTGTCTGTTAATGTCTAGTGTACTATCAAATGTTGCATATTTGTTATCATATAAAAAGTAAAAAATATGTGCATTATTTAGTTTAAAGGTGGGGTAGGTAAGTTTGAGAAACCGGCTCGAGATACACTTTTTGATATATTCCATGGAATGCTCTTAACATCCCGATAGCAATGAATATCTGAAGTGCTTTGACAACAAATCCATTAAAAAATGTCATCTCTGGAAGCTGTAGTGCTGTAAAAAGCACGACCAATCATTTTAGCCGGCCCAGCTAAAATAACTGGATGGCCTACCTGCCTGTCAGCCTTCATCTGTGCACAAATTTATCTCGTGCACTCATTGGTCATGTGCGCGTTCGTGTGTGTTGGAGGAGGGGCTCTGTAAGGAAGTAGCCGATTTCTTCCGGCTGTGTATTTTCAAATTCTAGCGCACTCGAGCTGGTTTCTCCAAAATTACCTACCCCACCTTTAACTTTGGTTAAAGTTATTAAAAACCGACTCAGAAAGGTTATTTTTACAAAATCAACTTGTATTTAAAGTATTACTAATAGTGGCCGTGGCCGACTATAATTGAAATACTACCTTGAATGAGACAGTCACAAAAAAACCGAGTCTGTCAAAAAAAAAGCAGCTGCATGAACAAATCAGACCGCGTGTATAACTGTCATTATTAGTACAATTACAGCACGGTTTTTCTAACGCTGTTACGTACATTCCCTAACACAAATGCAGGTCCAAGACATGATGATGATGATGGATGCCACGGGCCCCTGGCTGACCTCCTCCTCTGAATCACTGCTTCCCAGGCGATTCAGATGGATGAGACTTCTTATCAGTCAGGCGACAGTGGAAGGGGTCAATTAATTACACGAGCTCATGTAATTAACGAGCACGAGGAGACACCGAGAAACTCCTCGTGGAGGTTAGTTCAGCTCCTCGATCAGCAGTCTCTTCACAAATAAACTATTGAAAAAAGGTTTGTGAGAAAAACAAGACGGACGGATTTTAGGGACTCTCCTCACGTTAGAGAAGGAAACGTAGGCTATTTGCGATATACGTGCTCTTTTTTCTACTAATGTGTACAAAGCATCATGTTCTGTCAGTTCTTTGAAATCCACAAGGGAATCAAATGTAGAGTAGGCCCTATAGGATATAGCCGTGTGTGTGCAGTAGTCCGTGTACAGCGGACTCTGGAAGACGAGCAGAAATCAATTACAATTATTCTCTGTTGACAATGTAATTAAAGTGAAGGCGGCGGCCGCTGCAGCTCTTATCTGGGCCGTCCGGAGATTTACAAGGGAGGCAGCGGCGCGTGCACAGTGAGCGAGCGGCCGGAGTGTCCCTGTGTAACCGCAGTAATCACAGCCGGGACACTGCCTCCAACCTGCTCAGGTGTCGTGAAAAAAAAGGTTAAAAACACTCAGCAGATTCGCTTCTTTATTTGAATGAGATATTTTTCTAAGTGTTTGGCCTTTGGGGTTCAGTTGAAACTATTTGATGACATGATAGCATTGTTCTTTAATGTTAAGCATTATCTAACCTTATCTTGGTAAAAGTTGCACAATTATTCTAATTAATTAAGAAAAAAAAAAATAGGATAATGGCTAGATATTAATTGTTGAGTACATGTTGTAGACATTCCACTAGGCAATGGGTTTTTATCATTATTATTTGTATTAAATGTTATGCCTATCCCATTTTTCGCCTGCATATCGCTTGTAAAAACAGCTACTAAACATCGTGGTTGCTAAGCAACTAGCCTACCTCGTTTTTCGTTAACACGTTTATAATTGGACTGTCAGATCCAACCAACCAGTGTGACTCCGCCAATCACAGGGGAGGAGATATTCCTGCTTTATTCAGCACAAATAATTTGTTGCAATAAAGTGTCCTATTGAAACACGTGTGTTTTTTTTATTATTTTGTTTTGCAAGGAGGCCTGAACTGTTTATAATGAACACTCATACAACTTTTCCTTAATTGATGATACAAACGAGTACGCTTGTGCCTTTTTTTGTTGAAAGGCCTATACATTCCCACACACAGGACTTGCATATACATTGGGCGTTTAAAGGCAGGCTTGGAGGATGGTATGCGCAATGCAGCGTTTTAGAATCTCCATGGCACTTTTTCCCCTCTGCTGTCACTGCTTACAGTCCAAGCTCTGTGGTTGGCTCTGGTTCCTCCTGGCACACGTGATTTAAGAAAAAAGAGGCCTCCTTCTTGCGTAAGACTTTAACAAATGAGTAGCTTTATAAAGACCACCCCACTTTTTTTTTTAACTTGATCAATGCTGCTATTGCTGACGCACGAAGGAACGTATATAGAACCTCTAGTGCGTAAAACCTGCCAAGTGGAAACACTATTTATAGTTCAGACCATTTATAGCCCATAGTGTTAGACCGTGTATTTTATTACACCTTACATGTTAATGCATGTCTATGATAATATGTGTACGAATACCATCCTCGTCTATCTAACTGTCCAACTATTATAAACCTCTACAACTAATGCCCCCATTTATTACATTGTGTAGCTTCTGCATTGTCGGGCCTAAATGTTTATGGCGGGGATATAACAACGTGTTTCTATAAAATCAAGAATCTTGTGCACTACTGTAATGGTCATTTTACCAGAGAATCAAGACTCAGCACAGTATTATTTAGACACGTGCTCTCTGCTGCATTAGATCCTCTCCAATAAAATCCTAAACCTGGAAATCTTTATCCCAAACGAGTGTGTGTGCTCGCGTGTGTGTGTGTGTGTGTGTGTGTGTGTGTGTGTGTGTGTGTGTGTGTGTGTGTGTGTGTGTGTGTGTGTGTGTGTGTGTGTGTGTGTGTGTGTGTGTGTGTGTGTCTGTCTATAACACATCCCCAGAGACAAGTGTATTAATCAGCTTTGGAAAGAGTCCGTCCAGCGCTCACGTATGCCGTGCCCGTGCGTAACAAGAACGCATACAATTCACGCACGCACTCACGCGCCCCTCGTCGTATTGGCTCCTTTAAAATCCGAATCAAGGCCAATGATTTATCAAACTCCTATTATCAAGAAAATGTCACGCGAAGGGCACCTTGCTCTGCACTGACGCAAACTCCACTCTTTCCCACGGAGCAATAGAAGAGCTTTTGCACTCGCTGCTTTGCGCGGGTACAGGCAGTCCGCTTCCAGTCCTCTCTTACAGCTGACCTCAGCCTGCCAGCAGACACCCAAATATGGTAAGTGTTCGAAAACACTTTTTTGACTTTTATCTGCTGTTTTATCTGTTTAATGAACTTGTTCTTGGATTTGTTCATGTTCATTGACACTTTTTAAATGCAGTTTGGCACGTTGCTGTTCCGAAGCTCTCCATGGTGCTGATTTTCAGCTGCGTTAACTCCACATTTAAAAACTTTTTTCTCTCTTTCTGTCACCTACTATTCCGTTTTTTCTAACTCGTAGAAGCCCATTGTGTGGCTTTTTTAAAGTTCTGACGCGAGAAAACTGTGTATGTTTGTTTATCATACCACTTTTCTATTTTTGATTGTACTTGTTTTCTTTTTAAATATAAGCGATTATAACCAGTTGCAGTTCTTTGTTTTCTCACTAATTGAAATCACTTCTGAGCATTAATCAATGACAAAGTCGATTTTTTTTCTTTTTCAAAACTGAAGATTTTCTGGTTGCTATCCCTCAAAGCAGCATTTCAGGGAGTCATTTGTAATTCCCCGCCTCGGGTCCGCTCACTGCTGTAACGCCGGTGATCTTGCATGCCTGCAGGGGAGAGTGGAGCTATACCAAGAGACCCGCAGCAGCTTGTCTATTGCCCATAAAATCAGTGGATGTGTGTGGCTGAATGACATGAGGGGGAAATGGGGCGTAAAATTAAAGAATCTTGCAGAAAGCGAGAACTGGAGAAGCCGAGCAAACCCCCTCCCACCAACATATACACACACACACACACACACACACACACACACACACACACACACACACACACACACACACACACACACAAACCAACACACCGGGTAGACTGTGAGCTGAAACTATAGAGCAGCCAGAACATGCTGCAGAAAAATGTTGCAGAAAGACAATTGAGTATTGTTAGGTCCAAAGCACAGCTGGACAGCAGCTTCACCACAGCTTCATGCTTTCGGTCGTTTTTCTGCCTTTTGTTTTGCTGATCTGTCACTCCCATGTTCCAGGATTTCTCTGACCAGAGAGAAATGGCCAAACAGCCGGCCAGCGCTCCCACCGGCTACATCCCGGCGCAGCAGCCCGACGGAGCTGCGGGACTTACAGCAAGCAAACCGGACAACACGGCCGCCTGCCCGCCGGCTTCCCCTCACCACCACCCGGCGCCTCAGCCGCCTGCTCCCTGCAACGAGGGCAAAACTTTTTCTTCCACGGAAAATAAACCGGGAGAACTGGACAGCAATAAAGCGTATGGGACGTTTAAAAACACCGCTCCAGCGGCCCCTGGATCCGTGGTCGTGAACTCGGCCTTCAGGAAAGAATCCGCAGGTTCGGCCCGAGAGGGGGCCGCCCTGTACGGCGACCCTATCCGGACAGCAGAGCAGAACAACACCGCGGGCAACTGGACGGCTATGAGCCAAACCACCATCATCCTGGGAACAGATGGGAACACGTCTGTTCAGCCCGACACCGTGACGGGGGTAAATCAGGTAAATGAAGCGTTTCCTTAACGGAGAGCGGCTGAGAGCGGTGTGGATGTTTCCGTGTGTCTCTGAGTCTAACCAGCTGTTTCCAACGGGAGAGGTGCACACCTCTGGGAGCTCCCACCGCCATGCAGGGCTTTTGTAGAGCAGGGCTGCTGATGTGTGGTGGAGTGAAAGATCCGGAGTGTGTAATGCTGAGACGATATGAATATCCCTTAAAAATGTGCTGGCTGGTTTATGGTTTTGTCTCTGATGTGTCTCAGATGTGCCACATGTGCTTAAAAAGACTGGTGAATGAATGAAGCAGTGGATGTGTAACCCCCGGTTACTAAGACATTATGAGACCCCTTTTGTCATGGCGATCAGATAATAGCCTAAAAAGTAAGCACTCATTAAGATAGGGGTAGGCTATATAGATCGTTCATTTTTGGAATATAAAACAAAGGCTTTTTACAAATGCTATAGTAGAAAGTATTTTCCATGTTTTAATCCAGGCTGAATTAACACTTCCACAAAGCCACATGGCAGAGGTGCATGCTATAGGGGCTTTGAATGGAGCATGTGTAAACGCCGGATTATTGCATGTAAAGGACTGTAGCTCTTTGGGGGGATTCTGAGCTCTTTGGGGTCCCTGCTCTGCGCAGCGTCAAGTCCGAATCCCTCTGCACCAATCTGATCAAAACTTTCAAACCTGCTTATGTCAGCTAAATATCCGGGAACAAAACGGCGTCTTATTTATGAATCAGTGTGATGGATGATCTGATCAGCATCAGTGCAGATGGAACATTAGTCCTTAATGAGACTATTTGTTTTTCGTACAGAGCGATTTCCAATGATTTGTTCTGCTTGATTTTTCTTCCGACAGTAACAATGGTAGCACGATAAATGGAATTCAATTATACTCTCGTGGTATTTTCGGTGTTCCCCGCTCCCAGCAGACACACTTGGTATGGCCCAAAAGCCCAGGTGTTATCCGGCTGATAGACAGCACTGTATTACATGAGACTGCGGATTGTTTCAGTCCCGTGGAGGGCACCCCCCACCCCACGCACACTTACACGTATATATACACACACACACACACACACACACACACACACACACACACACACACACACACACACACACACACACACACACACACACACACACACACACACACACACACACACACAATACACAAATTCCCATGCATGGTGTTGTTTATTATCTGAATATTCATGCAGTTTTTTGTATTCTGCTCATATCCTGCCGTACAATTGTATTTATGATTTTTTAGTAGCCCATTTGCTTTATATTTGTGGACCCTTAGCAGCTTTTTAATATTAGAATCTTAGATTTAGGAGGTGCTTTCAAGCGGTTTGGCTGCAATATCGGGCCCACAAGAGCAGTTAAAGACGAGTTTTTATAAAGGGTTGTCATTGGAAAGTTGTTGCTGATATCTGATTGTCCACTGCATCTGCTAATGAAATCAACATAATGGAACAATTTTATAATGGAACAAATTTTAGTGAGGAAATCATAAGATAAGATAAACCTTTATAGGGAAATTCAGATCAAATGTATCAAGCTGAACTCTAAAATATTTGTATTGATTCGTTTGTATTTTTAAATGGGGATAATATTTCAAGGTTTCTTTATGATAGTTAAATAAAATTGTAGCCTATTTGTTCTTTAAAAAGAGATGTGCATTTAGTTGGTGGTTTTTGACTTGAAATAACTAACGTCCATATATTTTCATTATAAAATTCCATCTTTTAGGCCCAGGTCTTTATTTATAGTATTAATATACAGTTATGGTTTAACTTGGAGACTAGTGTGGGTTTTATTTTGGAGAATAATTGAATGTTTTTCCCTCTTAGGCTGACGAGGAGGACGAAGAGGGAGATGAGAATAAGGCCAGAGGAAACTGGACCAATAAACTGGATTTTATTCTGTCTATGGTGGGCTATGCTGTGGGTCTGGGGAACGTGTGGCGGTTTCCTTATCTTGCCTTCCAAAATGGTGGAGGTAAGACACTAACGAAAAATCTGGTCGAAAAATTTGAGTTATTTCCCATCAGAAATCAGGGTTTTTAATGTATTTCTATTGCTCCTTTTGAGATGTTTCTATAGCCCTTAGACCAGTCGGAAAAAATACAGGAGAGATTTTGGATAGCAACTATTTGAATGAGAACAACGAAAACAATTAAAGAAATAAAGATAATGTTAATACAAATGCATTTAAATCTTAATAATTTGTATAAGACTGCTGTGAACGAAGACACAGTTAATGATATTATAAATACCATTATTATCAATTACTATCCACTACATTTGATATAACAATCAATTACTTGTTCAGCTGCTTGAAATCGTTTATAGATCATTTATGTTTTTTTAATTTATCAATCAATGTAATGGCACAAACTGGTTTGAATAACAGCTGATGAGATTATTTACTTACATTCAATTCTAATAACAGTTTAGTGTTAGTTTTCCGGCTTTTCTGTCTTTTAAACTGCGCTCTGTACATCCGGCTGCTTCCTTTCCTTGCAGGAGCTTTTTTGATCCCCTACCTGACAATGTTGGGCATTGCCGGCGTCCCCATCTTTTTGATGGAGGTGGCCCTGGGCCAGTTTGCCAGCCAGGGGCCCGTGTCAGTGTGGAAATGCATCCCAGCTCTGCAAGGTACACTGCAACAACTAACCAACCAAGAGCCAATTCAAAAATAAAAAACTAATTTGTTGTTATAAACAAGAGTTCATCTACTTTTTCTCAAGAGTAATTTATATATTTCGTCTCATTTATTTATTTTAGGTTGCGGGATTGCCATGTTGATAATATCTGTCTTGATAGCCATATACTATAATATTATTATGTGCTGGACACTGTACTACCTGTTCGCTTCGTTGAAGGGCTCACTGCCATGGGCTAACTGTAGGAATGAGTGGAACACGGCGGAATGTAAGGACAAAGACATGCTGCTGCTAGGTAAGACACACACACACACACACACACACACACACGCACGCACGCACGCACGCACACACACGCACACACACCAAAAGTACCTCTCTCTCTCCACAATGCGCAATGCGTCACAACTCCCTCTGAGGTGTCCTGCAGTATAATGAATCCTGACCTGTGATCTCTGCGGTGTTTTCACTCCCCAAAATACTTAAAATCCATACATTTTTTATGATACAGGCAAACTATATGTAAGGCCAGGCCTCAATGTGACATTTTCAACTTAGAAACAAACATTTGAAATAGTTGTGATTTTTCTTTTGTGTGATAATGTCATATGTTATGGCTTTGGTTAATTTTTAAATGAAACTGTTTATGAAATGGTGGTTTCGCTGCAGAAAATGTGTGGGGAGGGCCTTGGAGGTATTTTATGTCGACGTGGTTCGAATAAATATCGAAATTCCGTTAATTTTGTTTAATATTCGCCTTTAGCGATTGTGTGAATTCAGCAAAAAAACTGCTTGGTTGACACATTTACTGTACAGGCTGCTGCAGTGCTGCGGTGTGCCCGAGACTGACCCCTGCTGGCTGCTGCGTGAACTGCAGGCCTGTAACACTAGGCTCTGGACCTCAATAAGGATGGACATTATAGATAAAGGAGAAATATTAGCAGTGATAAAATCAGTCAACCACTTTGGTTATTGAAGGTTATATAAAACCTGTCATTTAGGCAATGAATACGTTCAAATCATACGTGTACATGTAGTGCAGGGGACTCAATTACATCTTTACAATCTGATACAATAGGCATGCAAAACAATACACATACCATTTTGACTGTGCTTTTTCCAAATGTTTCGGTCAAACAGACGTGTATTGAGGTTTATTTTGTTGTGCATGTTCTGCAGTGCTGTTGCATTAGGTTCAGTGGTTTGATATATTTTTTCTTTCCTAGTAACAGGAAACACTCTTTTTATGCACTTGAGTGCTTGAGCCATTGTTTTGTAACATATTATATGCAGTATTTTAGCCATTTTCTATCTTAGGAAAAAAAAAAATCTGAATGCAAAGCACTGACATGTTTTCTGCATTACAATGCATTAAAAGCAGGACTTAAACAAGTGTCATCACACTTTGCCTGCATGACAATATTTTGCAGTCAAATTAAAAGCAATTTTCTTGTCTTACATTACCTGGACTCCTGGAGTATCATAAATGAGGCATTGATTATAGATAGTTCAGTGTAATAATTTGTATTTTCACATCTTGATATCACAAAAATAACAAAACATCTAACTAAGTCCTCTCACTGAGGATCCACACTGCTGTCTCCTGTCAGCCCCCCACTCAGATCCATGTGTCCGCTCCCACTAACCTCAGTGGGTGAGCCTGAGGGACAGTGAGCTCTGTCCCACTGCAGCACTCTGCCAGTCTCTCCCAGTTTACGTGTGTTGGTTTCTGATTGGAACAGACTCGTGCATCCTGCGGGACAGAAACTTCACCTCCATCAAGAACTCCTCTTTCTGTCTGTCCGCAAACACTATGGGAAACCTGAGCAAACTGCTGAACATGACGGTGGACGGCAACCACACCTACGTCAGCCCCAGCGAGGAGTACTTCAAGTGAGTCTGGCATAAACAGCCAATAAAAGTAGCATTAAGAACTCATAGGAACATAAATAACTGCTGTGTTTTACTTTGAAGTTTTAATTTTCTTATTATTTTCCACAGATGAAAGATCAATCAGATATGTTTGTCTTGAATGTGCTCGACACCAAGCTTGATCATGATAATAGAGAGTAATGTTTAACTCCTTAAAGTTTGCCTATACGCTTATAAAAGAGTTTCACAGAACAAGGTGTTAACATGTTTGTGTCTAAAAAAGGATATGTTAAGGAATTCATTTAACACAAAGAAAAGTTTCACCTGAAAATGTTCTGCAAAAATAATAATAGTAATCTTTTTCCAGTTATAAATCAAAAGTTGTATATCTACAACTCAAAAACATATACAAAAAACAAATAAACCTTTTTTCCGTAGCATTTAATGAATGTGTGAAACGAGACAGAATAAGGGGAAACTTCTACAAACAATGAAGTCAAATAATTATACAAATTCTCAAATAACTTTGATTTCTGTTGGAAACAGTTAAAGAACATATTTGAAAGATTTGTGGAACAATACATATATGACTTGAACATTTAAAAAGGAAGTTAGTTATTTGCTAATACATATTTGAATTGTGTATTATTGCATTTTGTTTGAGTTTATGAGGTGTGTTTTCAGGCTGAGTTTTGCTGTTTGAATCCCGCCTGCAGGTACAACGTGTTGCACATCTCCAAAGGAATTGAGTTTCCAGGAGATATCCGCTGGCCTCTGGCAGGCTGTCTGATGCTCGCCTGGTTAATCGTCTACGCCTCTCTAGCCAAAGGAATCAAATCGTCAGGAAAGGTAACACAAAACAAAATTCTCCTCAAAATAGTCCTCTGATCTGTTCTGCTGTTCGCTACTTTATTTAGCTGGTGAGGAGAACAAGTGTGATTGAAGTGGTGAGATGCTGCATAATGGTGAGCAAGGGAAGAACTCAAGTGAAGAGCCCTTAATGTCACCAAATGCTGTTAGATTTTAGCCCAAGCTTTTAACATATTAAAATAAGCAGATGAATTCAATGCGATCTTTTTTATTTAATAAATCTGGAGGAAATTCATTTTGATTTCTCATCAGGTCGAACTAATAAGGCCTTAAAATAAATATACAACTTAGAAGATAAAAAATATTTAAAAAAATATTTTTACAAACGATCAAATATCTTGTACATTTTATTTCAGACTCAAGGTCCATATCACATACAAAATGACAAGATACACATCAATAAATAAGATTAAAAAGCTAAACAAAAAAACAAACAGATAAAAAACATAAAATCAGTCCAATGACAGCTAGCCACACGCTCACTGTCTGTGGAGGCTGTTGCGCCAATGTCTCCAAATCATGAAGAGAACCGAGTAGAACTCTTCACAGGGTTAATTAAAATCGAGATAACATGATTGTCAGAGTCTTCTAGGGCTAGGCGACACATGAATTTGTACATTACATTTCTTAAAAGGGCTTGACAGGTAGGTACCCCCAAGTTAACAAACAGCTGGCTGGCACTGTGCCATCTCGGTACCCTCAGCAGCAACCGTAAAGCATCATTGTATGCAACTTTTAGTTTGTGCATGCTTCTAGCCTTGTAGTTACTCCACAGGTGAGCCGTGTACAATGGTGTACAGAAAGCTTTGAAAAGTGATACCTTGACATCTACAGAGCACTTGTGAAATTTCCGCATTAATATGTAAGTATCAACAAAGTCTCATTTGATCCATTCGCATCCGAATCCTAATACTTATTCCAGGGGAAATATCTTTCTGTAACATTTGCTCCATTTCATAATAATAATAATTAAAAAAATCGAATAAGAATATGTATACTTATATAAACAAAGAAGTTAAAACCCGCTGTTTTTTGGTGGCTCTATTTTCCTCCCTTGTTGGACAAGAATCTAGCACAGTATGGCATCCATTGAGAGATTATTGAAGTTGAATTGTTGTATAGTGTTGCCCTCTGCTGGACATAGATGCAACACACACACTGTCAAACCTTTAGAGACACCAGCTGGCTTGAAACCGTCTAGAGCCAACAGATTGTCATGTTACATAGTAGAAAAAACATCTGGACAGTTTTTATTTTAAGGTGCAGTGTGTGTAACCTCACATGTTATTCGTATTTATCATCATTTCTGTGTGCGGAAATCAAACCTGGAAGACTGAATAATGTTGTTTTTGTTTGGTTGCTGGTTTTCTAAAGTTAATTCATATTAAATGTTGTCCGAACACCAAAAGTGACACTCTAGTCTACATTATTGGATCCCCAACATTACATCCACCTTGTGTTTGGAACAGTTGATTGACATACCTACAAACTGCCCAAATGTTCTTTTCCCCACTGAAAATATTGTAGCAACTTGACACAGGCCGTTTTACTGGCCTTCCCTCTCTCACTTCGCCTCATCTTGTCTCCTCAGGTGGTGTATTTCACAGCCACCTTCCCCTACGTGGTGCTGGTCATCCTGCTCATCAGAGGAGTGACCCTCCCTGGTGCCTTCAACGGCATCCTCTACTTCATAACTCCAAAGTGGGAGAAACTGTGGTCTGCAAAGGTACCTGACGCATGACGCTTAATTCACCCATGTTGTGTTGTTCTCCGTCCTTTTCCTGCTCTTCACCTGCAGCCCTTCCTCTCCTCCTCTGTCAGGTGTGGAAAGACGCAGCCACTCAGATCTTCTTCTCTCTGTCGGCTGCTTGGGGAGGCCTCATTACTCTCTCTTCCTACAATAAGTTCCACAATAACTGCTACAGGTAAACACACAAAAGGTAAACCATGCTTCTGGCAGACACATTCAAACTGTCACTGTAGACACTGACACTGTTTCTTTATGTCTGGTAGAAATGTCAACAATGAATGTGACTCTTTGCAGCCTGCAGTTCAGTGTTTCTTTCATTTCCTCTCTTCTAAAGCATCCCCCTCTGTCTTTCGAATCTGTGAACTATTGTTGTGTTTTATTCATTTCACTCCCACTCAATTTGAAACATATAACGGTCATATGTATGGGACACATCTACAAAACCAACACATTTAAGGAGAATTGTACTTTGTCATTTATAGCATTTTTTCTCTCCAAATAAACTAAACGTAATGAATGTTAGACTTCAGAATGGCTTGTTGTTGAGTTGTTTTCATAATTCTAAGAAATATCCATAACATAACACACATAATTTATTTGACATATATTAAAAATGTTCTCTTTCAATTCAAATTACATCATTAATGTTTTGCTACACAAATACCTTCAATAAACCTATCTAATAACATATTTTACACACATGCCCATTACATAACATTGCATGGTTATTATTTATTTTACAATATAATGCATAATGCAAATGCACTACACCCCCCTGTGTACACTTTCTGTAACATTTAGGTTTGCAGTATTAACTCCTACCACCAGATGGCGCCATTGTTTCTCTTTTCTGCTTTACACAACAGTCATGTCCTGGTTCAAATGATAGAGCTTTACCATCATATCAAATTGGTTTTATGTTGCATGTTTAACATATTGCTCCATTAATTAAATCACTAAAGCAGATATTAACCATTTGTTTCTCCCTTTCCCTCTTTTCCCCTGCAGGGATACTATTATTGTGACATGTACAAACAGTGCGACCAGTATATTTGCTGGCTTTGTCATCTTCTCGGTCATTGGTTTCATGGCACATGAGTTGAAAGTGCCGATAGAGCAGGTGGCGGATGAAGGTAAGTTACCACGGTAGCAGCAGGCCGGAGATGTTCACTCAAACACACCTGAAAACTTTACCTGCTGTGGAGATGGTGTGGGTCATCTTCATTTACCTGTGTGTGTGTGTGTGTGTGTGTGTGTGTGTGTGTGTGTGTGTGTGTGTGTGTGTGTGTCTCTGTGTGTGTTTGCTCTGTTTGTGTGTGTCAGGTCCAGGCATAGCGTTCGTGGTGTATCCAGAGGCGCTGACCAGACTTCCACTGTCTCCTTTCTGGGCGATCATTTTCTTCCTCATGCTCCTGACTCTTGGCCTGGATACCATGGTAACCACTGCTCCGTCTGTCTCTCTCTCTGTGTGTGTGTGTGCGTGTGTGTGTGTGTGTGTGTGTGTGTGTGTGTGTGTGTGTGTGTGTGTGTGTGTATGTGTCTGTGAGTGTGTGCCCTATATGTCCTTATAATAATGAGGAGTAAGATTACTTTGTGGTACTCTAAAAGTGCCAGCTATTTCGACACAATCAGAATTTTAGGCATTACAAGCTGATAGTAAGTTATCGTTATATTTGATTTAATTATAGTTAATTAGTTACTTTTGGTCTTCCTTCCAACACATACCTTTATACACACCAACCCCTAACGCCTCACACTTGCTACTAGTTTCATTGACATTTACACTATATTATATGACTTCTTTATTTGATTAAATTGACAATTATAGGCTACTATGCTTATTAACATATTATTTTTTAAAGTTGGTTCGCTTGTTACGACCACCTTAGTCAGGTCATAACAAATAACAATTCAACAACCCAATTCAAAATACACCTGTCATGTTAGCCAGATTAAGATGTGAAAATAATTAAAATCTGACATGTGATTCGTCAGAAACTGTTGTACTAGCCCTGTTAATAAAACCTCAAAAGTGTTGTTATTACATGTTGTGTCTTGTTAGCAGCTAAGCTAGCCACCAATTGTGTGAAGAGCATTCAGCTATGTTTAGCTAGCTTGGAAACTAATTTTAGGGACAGGACTGTTGCTGCATACACTGAAATCACGTTGTTCAGTGGTTGACGTTGAGAAATAGCCTTTGGTTTGGATTTTTATTTTTGCTTTTGATGGATGTCAGCAAGTACTGTATCTTTAGCTTTCAGTCTTTGTTCTAAGCTATAGGCTAAAGAGCTGCCGGACATCCCTCTGTAGTGGGCACACAGTGGTGACAGTGATGTCACTTCTCTCTTTGGAATCTGGTACAAAACAGCTAAACAAACCTGGACCTTAAAATGGTGACATGTATTGGCCACTTGGGGGCCAACAATACTCCACAGCTTGTCAAATGTAGTAAAACCTACAACAACCAACATTTTCAATTCCAGCAGAAATGGAGCAGCACTATGCTCCGATTGGAGTGGAGTTCCTGAGGATTGTAAATGCAACATTCATGCACTTTCCTGCTAAATTATGTTTTTTGTTGTTGTTGTGTTGTACTGGGTAGGTAGTGTACTATGACTTTATAGGGGATTGTTTTGGAAAAACATTTAAAAACAACAGCCTGCTGCTGTGGGAAGTAAGGGTGATAGGGCAGAGCTGAGGCTGAACCCAACAGTAAATGTGCAGTTAAACCAAAATAATGTTTCAACAGAGTCTAAAAAGATAATTCGAGCTGCAGTGCTTATTCTCTGTGGGTCTGTAGCTGCAAATTAAAATGACAAAGATTCATATGATTATATATAAATTATTTATATTTCCGAGCTCCAAGGGCAGAGCTTTTTGTTTAAGCACCAGTCTCTTGGTGAAGATTTCTAAGTTTGATAACATCAGCAAGCTTTATTTTGGCAAGGAGAGTCTCAAAGTAAACACTCAACTTTGTTAGCAGCATGCAGCTCGGTATAAACTCTGCAGACATTGACCTAATTATCATAATTACTCACACACACCACCCACTGTGGCTGATTTCAGCTGAAGAGCTCCAGCTCTCCGGGTTCTTGAGCTGAGGGGGGGGGGGGCTGCATGATTGGAGTGAGTGAAATGAAGTTGACCTTAAAGTTTTGCAACAACAACAACCCTGAAGTAAATCTATGTTTGGGTACAATTAAAGTACATAAATAAAGTTATTTTTCCAAACTTTTGTCTGACATTCTCTAGATTAAACCATCACAAAAAAGTGTGGAGACAGTCAAGTATAAGTAGAAAACTTAAAACTGCATTAACCAGTTTGTGTCATCTACGAGGCTGGAGGCCTTGAGTGTGCCATTAAAGTATTTAAACAAAATTAAACATTATTATTAAAGATGTAAAATGTATTATAAATGTAATTATAACGTGCCTTTAAATTATACACAAAATGATATGTTTTGTTGTGCCCGCTAGCTTTGCATATTTAGCCATTATCAATTTATAGCTGTCACAATTGTGTTTCAAGTTTGTTTTGTTGGCTTAAATTCGTAATAACACTTCAAAGTGCTTCCTTTTCTGTACTACCAATGCACACCACTCTTCAAAGTTACAGAACTGTAATTGTGTCAGTTACTGCACTTATTAATTCCTGATGTGACTTCAATAAACAAACCCTTAAGTTCCTGGCATGTTTTAAAAAAAGTCCAGAGCACCTCTGGATACAATCCTGGGCAAACAGATCCAGTAAGAAACACCAACTCTTCTGCATGCAGTGTGATGCTTCTGAGCCGAGCAGAGGAGCGGGGGGCACAGCGGCGCATTAAGACACAAGTCTACATTAACAGTAAATGATGATGTTACTTTGCCTTGGCAGCGGCAGGTCTGAAGAGAGGGCTGCTGGCTTTGTTGTAGAAAGAAGCTCGGTGGTAATAGGCTTGGGATGTTGACGGGAAATTAGTTTTGGGAGTTCAGTAGGAAGTAGACGAGCGGAGAGGAGGCAGATAGCTCAGCTCCAATGGCTTTCTACAGAGTATACACACAGACACTATACCAACTCTCTCAATGTTTCTGTTTGCATATTCATCTGCTGCTGTCCTCTGGGTTCTGAGCCCATTTTAACATCATGTTGCATTTGCTAATGGAACATGCTCCTCCTCAGAATTAGGATAATGTTCTTTATTTGTTTTGGTAATAAATGGAATTACGGCAAAAATGGGGCGAATCCTGCAAGCTAGTTCAGGCAGTCAACTCGAGCACTTGTGCTGCATTCATACATAACGCCCCCTTGCCACTCTACAACCGACCAAACAGAGTCTCCTTAATATGCCGCTCTATTTAACCTGCCAGATCCCTCTCCATGCATTGCTTGCTGCTGCTATTGCTGCTGCTACCTCTACGTCGCTGCTGCTTGCCTGCCCCACCACCACCCCAGCTTCCACCTGTAGGCTCGGGGGTTAGTTATTTAATCATCACTCATCGTGCTATGTATATGTATGGAGTGATGATGCCCGAGCTTAGATGCCAAACTCAACTATATGCTGCTTCTAATAAACATGTGAAAGAAACACGTGAGTTGTCTGACTGAACTGGGTTTATAGGATGAATTGGAGACGAACGGCTCTGAATACTGAATTCCAGCATCATCAACTGCTCTGATACAAAAGAGGAAAACGTGCTGACTGGAGGCTTTTTAGTTGAAATGCTGCTGCAAAACTGGGCTGATTAGACCATTTCAGTCATTCTGTAGTCAGGATATGTGGTGATGTGTTTTTCAGAGTTAGCATTTCGAACTTCATGATGATTTCACATCATTTAATTCAATTTGTTCTATTATAGGCTAATCAAATTTGAGTCTGAATGAAAAATCTTTCATCTGGCATGTGATTGAACTCTCTCTGTTTCTTCCTCTCTATTATCTCCATCCCAGTTTGCCACCATAGAGACCATCGTAACCTCGGTGTCTGACGAGTTCCCCAAATACTTGAGGAAAAACAAACCTCTCTTTACTTTGATCTTCTGTGCCATCTTCTTCGTCTGCGGGTTCCCCATGATTACAGAGGTACGGCACTAAAACACAAATCCATGCACACACTGATGCTTCAAGGCCCCACAGGGACATTTGAGCATTATCTCCACACGTCCTTGGACTCTTTCTTTGAATAAGCCGACAGATCTCTGCATGTAAAGTGAATTCAGGGTCTTCAGAGGACAAGGCTCGCTGATTGGAACAAGAGAGGCTGAGTCTTATTAGAATCCCCCCAGACAGCCTCAGAAGGCAAAATCCAGCCAAAAGTAGGATTTATACATGTCATTTATTTACATCTGCTGCAAGTCGCTGTGACAGTTATCTCCGTTGAGAAGTCAGAGGTTGACAGCAAGTGAAGGAGGAGGAGTGTCCTTGAAGCATGATACCTCGAACTGCTGTAACATTTACTTTGTGTTTGTGACAGAATGGGATGTTCATGCTGCAGTTGGTGGACACGTACGCAGCCTCCTACTCATTGGTCATCATTGCGATCTGCGAGCTGTTGGGGATTTCCTACCTCTATGGTGAGTACAGCTGATCCTGTTTTATCTCTTTCACATGCAAGAATGAATGGCTAGAGGCCACTGGAGGCTGTAATGTTATTGTTACAACCTACTGTGTGACACAACTAACATACGGACTATTTTGTTCTTTGAGGAGAACAAATGTTCTCATTAGATTATATTCCTTGGGTATTCATTTTATATCAATGCAAATCTGGTTAGTTTTGTCTACATATCTTGACCAATCTCAGCTCCATCCTCCCTTTTGTTTGCAGGTCTTACATTCAAAAATCCATCATCAAATATCCAAACATCCCTGAACACAGCTTCAGGAAACTGTTCTGGTTTTAAGAGGAATTCTTCATTTATATAAGAAGTAATTCAACAAACCCTGAATGCTACACTTTTCATTTGCAGCCTGATAACATCTTTTGACCCTCAATGTCCATGTCTTTCAAATTCTGTTGTGAAGTGCGAGTGGTGCCACTTGAGGTGTTTTCTCAGACTTGACAAAGCTCCTCCAGAGCCACCGAATCATTACTGGTTTCACAGACTTCGTACATCTAGAAAAGCTGTCTTTGACATAAACAATCAAAGTGACCCTTCAAAGATTTTCTAAACATATAATAATTGAATCAGCCTAGCTTTTAGGCAAGAGTTTTAGTGCTCCAGGAGGATTCACATGCTGTTTCAGAGACGTTTGTATTCACAAGTAACCTAATACAGAAGAAATAGAGAAGTCTTTCAACTTAAACCCAAATTGAAAAATCTCTGGTGTACAAAATCCCATGTTTTATTCAAAACCTTATCGACATGAAAAGGAACTTTAGGAATCTATTATTAAACGTTAAAAATGAAGTTCTCTAGTCGCATTCTTAACTCATTTTCTTATGAACATGTTAGGTAATTCAATAGCCTACCCTGGCTAGTATTTAAATATATTTCAAACTTTCAAAAAGTTTAAAAGATGTGGTGTCTATGTGTATAAGAGCTTGATCATCTTGAAATCTTTCGAGTAGGACAGCAGTTCTCACTTCCCTTTCTCACCGGTATACACAGTGTAATTCCACATGTGACCACTAGGGGTCTCTGTTGTGATGTCTAAGTCACACACACAGGGCTCAGGTGTACAGGAACAGGCTGTTCCCCAGGTGGAGAAAACTCCAGTTTGTCAGAGCATCAGTACAGGTGACATATTGAAATGATTGTGTGACTGCCTCTTCATGTCACTCACTGTTATCAGTCAATAAAGCCGCAGGAATGAAGCCATCTGCTCCCACGCTTTTTCTGAAGGACCACCGAAACTATACTGCTCTCTCTTTCTCAGACACACACACAGTCACACATTTTACAAGGCCTTTTATTTAAGGGACCTTATTAAACCCAGCTCAGTCTCTGTGTCTCCTCTTTCTGTCTTTCTCCCATGTTTCTGTTCTTTTATGTCATTTCGCTTCTCTTTTCTTTCTGTCTGTGCAGGTCTGCAGAGATTTTGTGAGGACATTGAAATGATGATTGGTTTCCAGCCAAACCGATTCTGGAGAATCTGCTGGGGTTTTGTGACTCCAACCATTCTGACGGTGTGTTTGTTTTTGCTCATCTTATTCTCTTTCTCTCGCACACACACACAGAACATGTGCGGCGTAAATATGTTTTCACTGCTGCCTTTCAAGTGTATTGATTTGCAATTGGAAAGCAACAGAAATGTATTCATTTTTTCCTATTCCTGTCACGTCACCAAGTCTCAAGTTGTTCTACAAAATAGTTACTGCGAGATTGTAGATAACGCAGCTGCTGCAAACACACACATACATTTATCTCCAGTCAACACATTTTCTGGGAAACGGCCATTTATTTGTGGTAGCAGAATCTGATGCACAGAGTTCAGTGTTGGACCCTGGCCAGAAGCCGTGTTAGTAATTGTAGTGGAAACCATTGTAGCTCTGAATCAGAGGTGACGATGACGAATGGAGCAGCAGTGAGGCCGGCTGGTCCTCTCGCTGCTCTCCAGGGAGATCTGATTTCCTCGGGAAGCTCATTGATGCACTGCAGCGACTACACCAAGCTCATGTATTTCTGTCGGCCCTGGGTTTATTTCTGTTTTCAATTGCTATTCTAATCTTTCAGGTTCCAAAATGTAGTCAATAGAAGGTACTTTGTCCCACCCTGTCCAATCCTTTGTAAATATAGTAAAAGGAAGGTCTGCTTTAGCTTTAGCTCTGCGTCCTGAGTTTAATCTAGTAATTGGAAATAAATCTTCAGACTACATCATGCTACAGAAGTCTAAACATTTGTATTTGTAATAGTTGTTTATATTCTTACCCATGAGTGTGGAGTTTGCAGGGATAGGACTTTGTGAAGAACAGTGGGGTTTTCTGCCTTTGTTTTTATTGAACTTTGGTGCCATGTCACTGTGTCTCCAGTGCAAAATATATTTTGTTTTGAAGGTTGCAACATAATCTGAATACTTTGCCCGAATTAGTACAAATAGTCTTTGAATTGAGAAAAATATATAGAAACAGGCTTGTTACAGAACTGGAGGCCATCTTGGTTATTCTGTGTCGGACGTGCGACAGCAGTTGAACATTTTATTTCCTTTAAAATACTTTATTTACATTGCACAGATGTAAATAAAGCTACAAATATTATTTTAACAATTATCTGAAGTTGCACCTCATCACAAAGAAATCAGCATTCTCTCTTAAGTGATGAATACAATTCAATAACGTGAGTCCTTTTCTGTGAATCAGATAAGATAAGATGGACCTTTATTAATCCCTGTGGGGAAATTCAGTTGTACAAGCAGCAACAGGATTAGCGTGAAAAACAGGACAGCAAAGATTCACACGATTAATAAAATCAAAAATCAAATCAAGAATTTTTCTTTAAATAATAATGATAATAATAATAAAAGACTATGAAATAGGAGATGAGTAAAAATAAGAGTAAAATAACTGTCAGCATATATATATATTTGGTCATATAAATTATGAAGTCCGAAATGAGTTAAAGTGACAAGTGAAAATGGACATCTGTACTGACATATCTATCCACATATTTGGTCTACTACTAATATATTAACATGGGTTGTGGAAACAGTGTATATTTATGTCCAGTGATTTTTTTCTTTTTCATTATTAACCCCTTGTTGTGCAGCCTGATGGCTACAGGCACAAAGGACTGTCCGAGGCACTTGGTGCGTTGTCGTGGGGGGGATGAGTCTGTGTCTGAACGTGCTCCTCATATTCACTAGCTCTGCGTGGAGTGGGTGGGAAGGGTTCTCTAGGATGCTGTCAAGCTTCCTCCTCGTCCTCCCCTCTGCCACCTCCTCCAGATTATCCTGTTGTACTCCAACTACAGAGCTAGCCTTCCTCACGAGCTTGTTCAGCCTGCCAGTGTCCCTAGTGTTTGTGTTTCCACCCCAGCAAAGAAGAGCACACTGGCCACCACAGACTGGTAGAACATCTGCAGCAGCCTCGTGCACACATTGAATGACCTGAGCCTCCTCAGGAAGAACAGCTTGCTCTGTCCCTTCCTGAAGAGAGCATCTGTGTTGTCTGTCCAGTCCAGTTTATTGTTTAAGTGCACTCCCAGGAACTTGTAGCTGTTCACCACCTCCACATCCTTCCCCCTGATGGTGATGGGGGTCAGAGGCCTCTTCCTGCTCCGCCTGAAGTCCACCACCAGCTCCTTAGTCTGCATATGAGTCTGAATATCTGCCAACACAACTTTATTTTTCATTTTATTTGTATTTTATTCAACATAAAACCTTTTTTTATTAAATTCCCTTAAAAAAGGGAATTATTGGAGGTATGTGAAATGGGACACCCTGATAAACTATCTGAAGCTTTAGAATAGGGGCCAACACACAGAAACAGAAATGATTTACAATCTAAAATGGGACAAAACAAGAATTACAGTTAGAGTTCATTGTATTAAACAGAAAGATCCACATGCTAATAAACAACAAACCCATTCCCAATATCTATAACTATGAAGCTGACCATTACAATCTAAGCCTTTTACCTGTGGCCAATAAGCTACGTCAGTGTTGCAGCAGCTGAAGAGATTCTTAAAGGTAACCTAGAAGACATCCTTTTTTAATCTCCATTTTCCATATTCCGTGCAGGGCATCCTAGGATTGAGTCTGTACCAGTGGAAGGGGATGACGTACGAGGACTACACCTACCCCACCTGGTCCATGGTCATGGGCTGGCTCATGGTCTGCTGCTCCGTCATCTGGATCCCCATCATGTTCTGCGTTAAGATGTACCTCGCACCCGGCAGCTTTAGAGAGGTATTAGTGAGAAAAAGCCGTAACATGATCACGTCACGTATATGTTCTGGTCCCACACAATCACAAACACACACTGTTGGAGAAATCAATAGTCTCATCCTTCGCTCATTAGCAGGGAGAGGCAGTAGCTAACTGACTATTCATTTGGCAATTTTTCTTGGAGTCCGGCAGGTCCTAATTAAATACTCAGATTAATGAATGATGACTAGCGTGGCCTTCTCTCCAAACGTCTTTGTTCCCTGTGCGGCTCTGACAGCCGCCCTGATCACAGAGCATCCTCCAGCTTTACCTTTTAATCTGTTTTCTGTCTGTGACTATATTGAAAGCTTAATCATCAACGTTTTTACTTATGCATTAGGACAGACACCTCATGTTTCCATTATGTTTTACAAGCAAAAAGACTAGACCTATAACTTTCTCTGCACTTGTTTAATTTTAGGTTTTAAATGTTGTATTAGAAAAAATAAATCAAATCAGTCCGTATATCAGGACCTTTAACAACCAAGCTATTGTTTAAGAAAACAACTCTGTCTCCCACCCACCGCGATTAACCTAAGGCAACCCGCGGCCCTTGAACCACATGCAGCTCTTTGATAATGGTAGAAAGGTCTGTCTCACGGCAAGGTAAAGCATTGGAGACATTCTAAATATGATATACACTTACATTAGCAATACCAGTGAGAACAATATATAGAAACAGACTAGTTACAGAACTGGAGGCCATCTTTGTTATTCTCTATAGGCTGATGATGACCTTTAGACCAAATCTACAAAAAATAGTTGAAATGGCTGGAAATGTTTTCAAGAGTTCTCAACTCTATGTGGCTTAATTAGGTTTTGATGCTGACCCTGTCTAAAGCAGAACATTAGTTCTCTTCAGTGCTGATACTCCTGTGTGTTTCTCCAAACTGAGGTTAATGAACTGACCGTGGTTAAGTACCTCGTACAAACCCACTTGTGTTGTGTCTCCCCCCCCCCCCGCAGCGCCTGAAGCTGGTCTGCTCCCCTCAGCCCGACTGGGGTCCCTTCCTGTTGAAGCACCGTGGAGAACGCTACAAAAACATGACCGACCCCCTGGGAACCAACTCTCTGGGCCTCAAACTTCCCCCCAAGGATTTCCAGCTCGGCACCTACCAGTAACCAGTAGCAGTTACCCTGACATAATTGTACCAACAACCTCCAACCCCTGCAGGGGGCACCTGGAGACCCCCCTTCCTCTCCCTTCTCTCCTGTTTGTGCTTCACCCTCATGTGTCCTGTCATCCTCCCTGTTTGGTGGATCTGCAGACAGTCCCCCTCTCCCTTCCCTCCTTCCTCTCCACCCCCTCCTCTCTTCTTTCATGGAGAAGTGGCTGCCCAGGTGGGGTCTACTCCTCCTCTGCGGCTTCGTACTCGATTAATGGGCTATCATTGCCCCCCACACATGACCACTGATTACTTCAGAACCCTTCCCAGGGATCTTTATTCCAAGAGAAAATTGTGTCATAAAAATGACACGGCTCAGACTGCACTTGCAATATTAGACTCACCATAGCTGCCCCCTATGGAGTCGTGTGTGTGTGTACGTGCGTTTGTGTGTGCGTGTGATAATGAATCACTTGGTGCGAGCAGACACAGGAAAACAAAAAGAAAATTGTGCGACAGAGAAGCAGCGGTTCAATGAGCTCGGCGGGGATCTGTGTTTTGTTCCATTCGTGTACACATTTCCAACAGCATTACCAATAATATCAGCCTCTGGAAAAAAGAAGAAAAAAAAAATTGCTCTGGTTTCACATTGTGTTCCTACCCAGCAGTATATATGTATATTCACAGCAGCTTCTGCTCACCTGCTCTTGCTTTGTTAAAAATAGATTACACGATCTGCAATGTGTGCCTCCTCCTTCGCAGTAGAGTAGCGAATGCATCCTGATAACCACTTTCAGTAGATACACTTTGGCCTGGATGACTCTGCAGTATGGTAGAACGCAGTATTCTCTCTGAATCCAAGGGACTATTTGTGATACCCTCTCCCTTGGTCTATTTACTAAGTTATACTCCTGGTCTCCTTTATTGTATTATTCTAAAATGTAAAGAACACATTCCTAATGTAGGACATCACTAGAGTAGTCTCTCCTATAGTAACGTGGCCATTTAACCAATTTAACACACTAAAACCTGACCTTATAGTCACTCTGTGCTTATATTTTAGACAGTGTATTAATCTCTGTATGTGTTGTGAACCTGTCAAGTCAAACCATCTTAACAATGTGCATCACATCAGTAAAGTAGATCAAATATATCATTACATATATATGTATAGCCTCCAGCAGAGGAGAGAGCTAGCAAGAAAGAGATTGAGAGTGAATGTGTGTGTGTTTGTGTTCATGTCTCTCTGAAAACCCCATGTTTCTCTTGCTAGCTGTGTATTATCTTGTACAAAGTGTACACTCCTTAATAGTAGTAAGCGCGTGTGTTGTCGCGTGCTCAAAATTGTTAGGAGCAGCTGCTAAGTGTGAGTAGATGAAGAATAGCGTAGAAAATGGCCTCCTCCTTTCTGGAAGTGTACTTTGTCTCTTGTTGTTTGTGGTTGACCTTTGGAGACCTCTTAGCCATTTCAGACTTATGCCTCTTGCTTCTCTGTGTCCTCGTAAAAACAGGGTCTCAGGTATACTCGTCTCCATCAAACTACTCCGGTAGTTGTAGGAACAATAGCATTCAGTGCATAGGAAACAGAATCTTGAGCCATCCGAATGCTAAATTATATTTAGAGTTTGTTGCAGAGGGTCAGAATACTACTTTCTGAGTACCTCAACGCAGCATCGCTTTGATTTTTGCTTGCTTTTTGTTAAACGCGCCTTGCGATGCCGATACAGGATGTACGAGTGACTTGTGCCCAACTGTGTGCAGTGCTAAATCAAGTATATTGCTTTTTATAACATAGTTAAATGTAAAACAATAACTAGTTAAGATTAATTAACAAAATCCTCATCCTTGTAACCAACTTTAAATTGTATTGGCACGCGTTTTATCCTCATATTCAGAAAATGAAAGGCTCACACTGATCCATCAGAATCAGTTAAATGGCTGTAATTTAGTCCCTTTAAATTGTGCTGTCAAGACATCATGAGCCTCTGTTAGAGTGTTTCTGTGGGCGTCAAAATCCTCTTCAGATGTAACTACTCCGCAGCATGAAGGAAAGAAAACGGTGCAGCTCAGCAGGCCTTTAATGTCACATGACAGCAGTCAACTTTTCGGTTGCCAAGCAATTACCTACACAGTAACGCCATGTATAAACACAGAAGCAGTTAGACCTTTCCACGCTTTGAGTATTTGGGTCTGCACATTCACGTTGACACAAAGTCCTGATTGGCTTTATTATGCTTTTAACACTGCAGGCGTTTACTTGTACTTGGATGCAATTACCGTTGCTCAGACGTTTAAGGGTCTTCTTAACCGTATCTCAAAGCCATGTCTTTTCATAATCTCGACATGCATATAGCACAGATGTTATTAAAGAGGTTGTATACAAAAACATAATCAACTAATGAGCACAAAAGCCCTGTTGTTAAATAGCTTGCTTACTCCACAGTGTTGCTTTTGTTAAGTAGCTTTATTCGTTCAAACATAATAATAATGTATGTCTGTATGCTCGTGTGTGTGTGGGTGTTTGTCTCTGTATTCGTTTTACGGAACTCCATCTAACTATCAATCAGATGTTTGCGTGGCCAGTCTCAGCGTAGAACTAGAGGAGATTTCTCTTTCCAGGATGCCTCTGTCTTTCTTAGTTGACAAATTGTGAGCTGGGTGAAACTGCCAACACCATAATGCTCCAAAAGAAAAATGAATCCAATGGCCACCACTCACTTGAGAACAGGGGTGGCCATAAGGGTAGGCTGGCCTTTTAATCATGTGTTGAATCTAATGTACAGTATGCTCAAAAAGCCTCTTATGCCCTGAGATAGATTTGAATGGTTCCCTTAAGAGCCACGGCTAAATAGCAGTAAATTCTGTGTTTTGTGTCTCTGTGTTTCCATTTCTACTCGGCTTCTGTGCTTTTGGTTCGAGAAAAAAAAACAGCTTAGGGTTTAGTTAAATCCACATTGCCTCATAAAATATAACACCGAAGAGCTTGCATGTGCAGTTTGTGTTGCTGTAACTCAATGTTCATGTATTGTAATCCTTCTCCTTTCTCTCTCAGTAGAATAAGTCCGTGCATGTATGCGTTGGGGAGCTTTTTGTTCTACATGAATTTAACAGAGGAGGACGGAGAAAACAGAAAAATAAACGTTAATTCGCTTTGCCTGCAAGTCAACTTTGGGCAGTATAGGTAACCAAAGAAAGAGTACTTAAACTAGGGTTGTAGTGAAAACAGAAAAACAAACTTTAGAAGAATAAAGGAATGTGTCATCTACGTACATAGGAAGTTAAGATACTGCCATTCATATCCCATGTAGTGTTCCTCGATGTTTGCCAATACGTTACAAAACATCTTCAGGTAACCATTGGCCTTATAGATGTCCTCTAATGGTTGAATATTGTATGTATATCAAAATAACACCACAGAATAGCTAATTGTCTGTCTCATATGGTACCGGTATTCCTATTGTTATGTTTGTCGTGTCTTTTTGGCACTTTGTTGTCTGACCTATGAATGCATAGGTTACATTTCTAATTACTTGAGTAATGTCATATATTTCTGTGTGTTCTACGTGAGGTACTGCTGCCTATGGATATAGATATGTGCCTCCGACAGCCCATAACATTGTTTTGATTTGAAAACAGAGTAGATATTGATATAACAAATATCTTTTAAATAAGTGTGAAATGTAAAAAAGAAAAAAGGAAATATATATCATATATGTGAAATGCATTTATTTATTTTCAATGTCACCAATCTTTGAGGCCCTACCTCAGATTTTGTATTTATGTATAGAAATGCAATTGGATTATAGTATCTTTGCCAATAATAATATATCGCTATTATATCATGAAATGTATAACCTATGACTCAATAAATAAATGTCATTGTTTTATTTGTTGTCACTGTCTTTTAATTATGCATAAATCCCCTCTCTGACCTTTTAATCCACTTTTATGACCAGCGAAATAGCTGAAAGCATAGCAGCTGAGCTGTATGAAAATGTTACATACTGTTTTTAGTTAACAGGATTTATGATCAAAGAGGAGGAGATTTAAAAAAACAAAACATGATTTGAACACTCCTTCAGGCCTGGTGTTTGTTGGTACATACCATGTGCTGACTGAGGGAGAAGAGATGCATCTTTCATGTCAAACGAATTTGCTATTTCAATGATCGGGTGGAGCTTGCCTGTTGTACATTAAATGCACGCAGGTAAAAAGTCATTTAAGTGAATCCACACAAGTAGGAAGTCCTTCAATAAGCTGGGATGCAGAAAGAGACGGTTTAATTTATTACCCTCAATAGCATTGATGCTCATTTGAAAACAAATTAATATAGATATAACATATATCTTTTAAATAAGTGTGAGATGTAAAATGTATTAATTAGTTATGAAAGAAAGGAGAACAACGTTTTTTGAATTGTCTGTTTAGAAGTTTTTCGGACAAAATGTAAATCTAAAAACACATTTGATTGCATATTTTAAAACTAGACTTCCAGACTTGCTAGTATGCAAATGTTTTGCTGATACATATTTAAGTACAGGTTATTTACAATGTCATCAGTTCTGCAGTGACTGGTTATTCACAAGAGTAATGGACCTGGTGATGGAGGTGGATGAATCTGAGGATCACTAAAGTCAGTATGTGTCATCCTCTGGGGACTATGAATGTCTGTACGAAGATGTATGGCAATTTGGCAAAATGTCCATTCTACAGACTGCAATACTACCTGGTACAAATGTTTGTCAGCAGCTTTAAAATCAAAACTGCGCCACCTGTTAAAAATCTGCTCAAAGATTGTTGGTCAACCCTGTCAGAGACTCTATGACTCAGCCTATCATAACAACCTAGTGAGGCTGTCCAACAACATCATCTAGATATTTGGTTGATAAATCAGCCTAAAGACTATTATGCCACAATGGCACATCTGCCAGGTTAAAGGAATATTACACATTCAAAAAACAACCTTACATCCATGTCAGTCAACACTCAACTCACTTAAAGCTAATGCTTTAGTTTAATTCCAACAAATGTACCTTTTGGATTATGTTATGTGAGGTCAAAAACGTTACTATTAAGAATATGGAAACCTGCAAGTGGTTTCACCCTATTAACACACATTCTGAATAAGACTAGCAAGAAACATTGGGAGAGCCTGAAGTCAATATGGAATCAAAAACTGTTTAATAGGCCTGAGCAAAATCAGGGTGAGGTCGTCTGTATAATTTACTATTTTTAATGATGAAACTTCACTTGGCAGATGATTTCTCCCAGACTGTTGATAGATTGTATAGCAATCCAAATAGTTGGTACAATAATGGTACATCTCACTTGGTATGTGAAGACCTAGGATTTTCTAATCAAGTAAATGACTGCATCTGTGCTTTCCCCATGTTGACCGCTCTTGACAGTTTCCCTTTCCATTTGACATCCACGTTTCCATACCACACAACCTTCTAATTTTAAGATCTATCAAAAATGTTCTCTTATGTGTCAAAGATCCATCGAGCAGAACACAAATAACATGAACCTCATCATCTTTGGCCTTTCCTCCCTCACAATTGTTGATTTAGAAATGTCAGCTTGTAACGATCAACTATCTAAAATAGTTGTGTTAATTAAACGCACAAGGGGTTCTTCAATGAAATAATATTATAAAAAGGTAAACAGAAATAATAAACGGATAATCTGCTCCTTAAACAAAATAAACAGAGACAGATTTCATGCATGGATCCATTATATTGACAGTTTTCCAGCCAAACAACACAAACAAAATTAAACAGTCCGCTCTGCGATAAACAACAAGTGTCTTTACTGACTAATCCAGGCTATTGTTCATTGACAAAAAAAAGGCTGTTGCTCCTGCGCCCGTCGGCGGCAAAAACAGAAATGTTTGTAGGCCTTTTCAGGCTATATTCCACAAAAAAAGGAAACACGAGGTCCAGCGTGGCACAAAGGAGCGATCTCACCCTAGAGGCTTCTCAATACTCACATTTCCCCTCCTCGACTCCTCGGTCCTCGGTCCTTCGGTAGTGACCCGGAAATGAATTTCAGCGCGCCATTTTGAAGGACGTCTCATTTCTCTAAATGCACACCGAGGACCGAGCATCGAGCGTCGAGGAGGCTCTCTGGAGGAGCTATAACCGAGGATACACTGATGGTTCCTCCACGGCTCCTCCGCGGATGCATTTCAGGGAACGGTGGAGGCGTGACGCACAGCCGGACTTATCTCAGCCAATGACAGCTCTGCATGCATCCTCTGGATATTATTTTAGAAACTGCTTTCATCGCGTTGCGATGTTTACAGGAGAGGCTTCTCAATACTCAAATTTCCCCTCCTCGACTCCCCTCCTCGGTTCCCCTCCTCGAGACTTAGACCCGCCCACAGGAGATGCGAGCGGAGGACCGAGGAGGGGAACCGAGGAAAGAGGAGGGGAAGCAGCAGACGTTTAAAGAAATGAGAACTCCTCTCCTCTGAGCGGTCATATTAAAGCGACGTCCGTTCATTATTACGTGGCAACAGCTGCATCAGCTGTCGAGTGTTTTGTCATAGCGCTGTATTTTATAATCTCTGTTAGATCAGCTGAACATTGTTCCCCCACATATTTACTTTGAATTAATTGAGAGTGCGGTATAATGAGACAATAACAGGCACAGATGCGGACACACACACACAAATATATTTATATAAATATATACAATTTAAAGTATGAGAGCTCAGCACTCTCATAATAACGTAACACAATCAGAGACTGGATATATCCCCCCCCTCTCTTTGGTCGCTGAAATGGGGAATTGAAATTACGGGCCAAAAGTTGTATTTACAAGTATTAACTTGTAATATAATAAGCCACTTACAATTTTCCGTGAGATCAGGGAGCAGATATAAGATGGAAGTTTTCCCTAACATACAAAGCCATGTTAGGGAAACTTCCATCTTATATCTGCTCCCTGATCTCACGGAAAATTGTAAGTGGCTACTGCCTGAGATCGAATGCATTTTATTAAATGTGCCAACTGCTAGGACTGTCTTAGGGAAGACAGCTTTTCGATGCGCAGCTCCTCTGTCTTGGAATAGTATGCAAATTAAATGGAAACTGAACAATCTGGTGCCACTAAATGTTTTTAAAGCTCGGTTGGATGCTACTCAATCGGAAGCTATTGGTACCTGTTTATGTGGATAATTATGTAAATGATGCTGTATGATGTCCTTTGTTGTTCTATTTATGTTTTATGTTTCATGTGGAACTACTTGAGGCAGGTCCTCCCTTGAAAAAGAGATCAATGATCTCAATGGGATTTATCTGTATAAATAAAGATTTGAAATTAAATTAATTAAAAGTAAGCAGAGGACACCAAACCAACTGAGACCCGTCTGTCCCGCCGCACCTACGCACTGTACAACACACACACACACACACACACACACACCACACACACACACACACACACACACACACACACACACACACACACACACACACACACACACACACACACACACACACACACACACACACACACACACACACACACAACACACACACACACACACACAACACACACAACACACAACACACACACACACACACACACAACACACACACCACACACCACACACACAGGGGCGTCAAAAAAGAAACAAACAGGTGCTTTTACTCTGTTTTGACAGAATGAGCACCCCTCCCTTAATTCATTGCATGGTATGGGCGCCTGAGCAATGGAGCAAGCAGAGCAGGTGCATCCCCACAATTGACCTTGGGGGAGCAAACGTGTGCTTTTGCACCACCACTTTTTGATAATATGGAAAAAATATGATATGTCCCCCCCCATATATCACTGTAAACATAAGTATGTAATTTCAATCGAATTAATAATACGCAATGAAAGAAACTTGTGCTGATTATAGACACTTAATAGCGAGTTCTTAAGTTTCCAAAGATTTGTGACCCCCCCCAGCATTTCGCTCACAATGGTTTGAATCAACTGCCTTCCCACCCACAGCAGTCCATGCAGGTAGGCTGAGTGTAAATCACCGCGACAGTCGGTCATTGGTGGCAGATGCAGACCTTTTCAGTAAGTTGTTCAAACAAAGAATATGTTAGACATGTCTTTACTTCTACCACTCAATACAATAAAACACATTTATAATCATCACCTTCTCTTCATTTTCGCTGCATTGAATTACAGGTCACTCTTTATGTTAGCTAGCGGTTAGCTGACGTTTGCTAGCTAGCTAGTAACATCAACCAGTGTGTGTGTTTGACTAGCTAGCTACCTGGTAGATCGAAGCCCATTAGAGTTTGAGTTTATTAGGATCCCCATTAGCTGTTGCATGACAACAACTAGTCTTCCTGGGGTCCACACAAAACATAAAACATTACATTCGACAAGACTTTTACAGAACAGTAAATACAAAATAAAAAACTGATTTCCGAAGTCCATTTTCCTTCAAGCATTGACTTTCATATTTTCCATCATATACCACTTATTTTCTGATTTCATTTAATTGGAAAGAAAATAATGATAATGATAATAAAATAAGAATAAAGTAGCCTACTTATATCTATCTGCATTTACAGATGCCAGCCTTCAATTCTCTTAAGGTACAACTACCTGAAATGAAAATAAAAGAAGAATGAATTATAGAATGATAGAAGATAATATGATAGAAGCCCATCTCCTACTGTAAACTAACCTGCACACTGTGGTGTGTGTGTGTGTGTGTAGCCAGCCAACCAGGTAGAAACATGGCAGAAAAAAAGAAAAAATCATGTATTCAACCCAGTTCAGTGTATTCATACGTGTATTGCTCTCCTGTGTAGAATGATGTGGTGGTGACTGTGCAGACTCAGGGAGGAGGCAGAGGAAGTGAGAAAGAGACCCAAGAGTTACAGGTAATGGGATATCAGACAGCTTAAAGTGTAGGATAACATCCCTAGTCAAAAAATGCTATAGGAATCTCTATACGTGTTTGGAACCCTATAGGAATCCTTTAGGATCCCATGGGATTTTGAGACAGTTCTGTGCTCTATATTGCAGGAAATTGCACGTACAGGTGTTCATTAAATTAAAAAAATTCTGCCATGGAGGTGGTCGTGCCTGACCCACTCCAAACCACCCCTTGCCTGCCAGTTACTAATCTTGCACCCCACTTTCAACTATACTAGGCGGCACAGCAGCGCACCAGCAGCTTGAACAGACTGACAGGAAAATGTCCTCTTCAGCTCATGAATCAGGAGCTCAGAAACGAAAGAAAAAACGTCAGCAAAGAGGAAAATAATAAAAGAGGGTCGACAGCTAGTCACCAAGTATTTTCACAAGAAAGGTAATTTATTCACAGAACTTGTTTTGAAGCCCATAACAGCTTGGCCAACATTTTGTGGCTGACGTTAGCTACCTGTTGCTATCAAAAATTAGATGAGTGTAGATGAGCCCAGTGAATTTGTATCCAGCAGCTATGCCCTTTTGCTATGGCTAGCTAACCTAACCTGTATAATGTTACATGCTAATCACATCTGCTCTAATGCACAGATGCGGCTTCAGGATCAGTACCCCTTCCCTCAGGCCAGCTCCCAGTTGAAGGAGAGGGAGGTAAAGCAGCAGGGCTTGGGGTTAACAAACAGATTTTAAATATGCTTACCATGCATTGAAATACAACTTTAGGTAATATTCACATTTAGTTACTTCTAGTTCTTCCAGTAATTGCAATACCAGTGACCACTGGCACATTAAATTGAGGTTGTTACAGTAGCTATAGCTAGATTTGAGCAATTGGAAAATATCTATACAAATGATTATTATTATTATTATTATAACAATTAATAGATAGCTCGAGCTGTACTGTGTTATTACTATTATAGGGGCATTTATAAATTATGTACACTATGGATACTCTAGAGCCAGGGCCCTCGAGCAAGGCAGCCAACGAGGAGAGCAGAGGTGAAGAGGCCAGAAGTACCAGTACAAGAAGAGGTCGAGGACCATGAAAGCAGCACAGATGAGGGAGGAAGGCAGCTATGGACAGTCAATGTCAGGGACAAAGTGAGGCTCCGACACAGGATGCCACAGATACTGAGACCACCTGTAGTGGTGTCTGAGGTAGAAGATCTGCTATCACTTGACCCAGGGTTGGTTCCCAGCTAGGATGAGTGGACAAGGACAGGGCAACTATTGTAAAGAAATTAGCAATGCGAGAAACAGATCAAGAATTTCCACATGATTCAAAGGGAAAGAGATTTCCAGATTACTTGAAATACAGCAAAGCAGATAAGGGTAGGGGAAAAGGGAAAGGGACTGGTTGATTCACAGTGAAAGTGCAAATGCACTGTTCTGCATACCATGTGTTCTTTTCTCCAAGGGAGCAACAAATACCCTCTCTTAGTGCTTTGAGTAGTGACCAGGGATACAAGATGTGTGACGTCGAGTGGCGTCGCAGTATGATAATTCCCAAGCCATGAAACAAGTAGGAATCACAGGGACTGTTATTTGCGATGGAAACACCTACAGTGTTCGGTTTATGACTGCATGTGGCGTTGATCATCAGTTGCAGAGAGAGCTACAGTCTGAAATTGAGAAAAACAAAGCTATCTTGCAGAGACTCCTTGATGTCACTCTGCACTTGGCAACGAGGAATTTAGCTTTCCGAGGTAAAACGCATGCTTTGGGCGATGTCCACAATGGAAATTTTGTAGGTACGCTAGAACTTTTGTCACGATATGATCCACTCTTGAAAGACCACTTAGACAAAATCAGGACATCCAAAAAAGGAAGCCAGCTAACCTCATTATCTGAGCCCAGACATCCAGAACGAGTTTATATGGAATTGTGTGGGGGAAAGGTTTTAAAAACCATTCTGACGGAAAGGGAGGATGCCATATACTATGGAATCATTTGTGATGCAACGCCTGCCATTTCCCACACCGAGCAAATGTTGTGCTCATAAGATATGTACATTTTAATGAAGACACAGGCGAATGGGAGATCACTGAAAGATTTATTGAATTCAAAGATTTCAACGGAAAACAGGATGTGAAATAGCAGGCATGATGGAGAGTGGCTTCTGGATCTAGGGATAGACATTAGTAATTGCAGGGGGCAAGGGTATGATAATGGGGCGAATATGTCAGTGGAAAATCAAGGGAGTCCAAGCCCAAATACTGAAAAAGAATAAATCTTGCTACTTTCTCACCTTGTCGTAGCCGCATGCTGCAGAATCGAGCCCTGAAGTGTCCCAACTTTTTTGGTTACATTAACCGCCTCTACACATTTGTAAGTGCCAGTCCATCTCGTTGGTCTATATACAAAAAATAAAACAGGTTGCTCTGTACATAGGCTATCTGACACTCGCTGGAGTGCGAGAATTGATGCTGTGAAACCTGTAAGCAAAGCACCTACCTGGTGTCATTGAAGCCCTTGCTACCATACTGAGCTCATGCAGTCTCACAGGTGAGGCCAGATCTGAAGCTGTTGGTCTGAGGAAACTACCTCATGTCATTTGATGCCATTGTCCTTCTCACCATTTGGGTGAAAGTATTGCAATCTATTGATGACAGAAATGTGATACTCCATCAGGGAAAATCTCAATAGAGGTGGAGGCAGGTAATGTTGCTGCAACTAAGAGATGAGATGCAGACTCTCAGAAATGGATGGGATGCTATTCTGTCTGAGGCATCAATGGTAAGCTAAGGAAATGGAGGTTTCACCTCATTTCAAAAAAGAACTTTGCCGTGAGAGGAGGGAGGAAGAGGTTTCATGATGAAACTGCTGAAGGAACAGGTCAGGAGGATAGGCCAGAAACAACATTCCGTAACACTGTGTTTTTTCACTGCCATGGACCAGATCATAAGTGACTTGGACACTCGGTTCCAAACAACAGCAAATATTGTTGAAGAATTTGCTGCCATACTTAAAATTGGGAAGTTGAGTGACAGTGTCATGGCTTCTGTGTGTCAGCCACTGAGGGGAGAAATACTCACAGGATCTCACAGATCAGTTTGAGAGTGAGATAAGGCATCTCAATAAAATATTTTCTGCCACTTTCCCCCCTGATTGTAGCTCTCTTGATCTACTGAATGCAATATACAAGATGGAACTCCAGAGCATTTTTGGAGACGTTTGCATTGCCCTCAGAATTTTTCTTGACGCTCCCAGTTACCGTAGCTGGTCGTGAAAGATCATTTAGTAAGTTGAAACTTATCAAGAGCTATTTAAGATCTACCATGTCGCAAGAGAGGTTGAACAGCCTTGCAATGTTATCGATTGAAAGCAAGCTGGCTCTGTCACTTGATTTCAAAGAGCTCGTAAAAGATTTTGCCACCAAGAAGGTCCGGCGATTGGCGTTCGGGATTTAGGGATACAAATCCAGTCTATGCCAGGATTGTGGGATGTTTCCCTATAGTAAGCTGACAGGCTACAGCCCACATTGTGAACAATTACTATCTGATGCATAGTCCTCTAGCACTACATTTTTCATTGTTTGCTGTAAGTGTGTTCATGTCCTGAGAGTTTATTGTTTTATAATTGTGTTCAAATCTTCAGTTAATTTATACTTTTGTCCTTGTGTTGTTCAAATCTTAATTTAATAAGTCAAAGAATGTTGAGATTTTTTGTTTGTTCATTCCTTGTATTGGGTGTAATTTTCAATTAAATAGACAGAAGATCAAGTCGATAGTCAGTGCATGTTGATTTCTTGCAGTCCATTACAGTTCATTAACTTCAACATGGTTTTCGAGGTTGGGTTTCATCGTGTCGTTTATGGGGGTGGACGCAAGGTCATACCAACACCAGTATCCAAGAATCCTGAATTGTCCCCACCAATAGCTCAAACACTTGTCACTACTGCGCCTCCTCGAATTACTTGCGCGTACTCGCATGGATTGGGGGCCCACAAATAGATTCTTTCATGGGGCCCAGCAATTTCCAGCTTACGCCCCTGCACACACATACACACTGCCTACAACACACACTTACAGCTCCTAAAGCATAATCAGGCTACAGCCGTTGTGCATTTTATTATGTGAAGCACTAATGGGTCTTAGAAAAATATCGACTCTTTGTACTACTAACAGACAAATAAAGAGAGTAATGTAGGCCCTGTTATACTGAGTGATATTGTACACTGCTCTGCGTTCTGCACGGACCTCACAGCTGTTCTCGACTGTAAACATCGCAACGCGATGAAAGCAGTTTCTAAAATATATCCAGAGGATGCATGCAGAGCTGTCATTGGCTGAGATAAGTCCGGCCGTGCGTCCGCCTCCACCGTTCCCGGAAATGCATCCGCGGAGGAGCCGTGGAGGAACCATCAGTGGTATCCTCGGTTATAGCTCCTCCAGAGAGCCTCCTCGACGCTCGATGCTCGGTCCTCGGTGTGCATTTAGAGAAATGAGAACGTCCTTCAAAATGGCGCGCTGAAATTCATTTCCGGGGTCAACTACCGGAGGACCGAGGAGTCGAGGAGGGGAGATTTGCGTATTGAGAAGCCTCTAGTGAGAACAGCTGTGAGGTCCGTGCAGAAAGCAGAGCAGTGTACAATACTCAGTATAACAGGCCTACATTACTCTCTTTATTTGCTGTAGTACAAAGAGTCGATATTTTCTAAGACCATTTAGTGCTCACATAAGAAACTGCACAACGGCTGTAGCCTGATTATGCTTTAGGAGCTGTAAGTGTGTGTTGGTAGGCAGTGTGTAGTGTGTGTGTGGTGGTACAGTATGTAGGTGTGTTTTGTACAGTGCGTAGATGCGGCGGACAGACTGGTCTCAGTTGGTTTGGGTGTCCTGCGGCTTACTTTTAATTTAATTTATTTCAAATCTTTATTTACAGATAAATCCCTTGAGATCATTGATCTCTTTTTCAAGGAGACCTGCTCAAGTAGTTTCCCATGAAACATAAATAGACACAAAAGGAGCATCATACAGCATCATTTACATAATTATCCACTACACAGGTACCAATAGCTTCCGATTGAGTAGCATCCAACCGAGCTTTAAAAACATTTAGTGGCACCAGATTGTTCAGTTTCCATTTAATTGCATACTATTCCAAGACAGAGGAGCTGCGCAATTGAAAAGCTGTCTTCCCTAAGACAGTCCTAGCAGTTGGCACATTTAATAAAATGCATTCGATCTCAAGCAGTAGCCACTTACAATTCTCCGTGAGATCAGGGAGCAGATATAAGATGGAAGTTTCCCTAACATGGCTTTGTATGTTAGGGAAACTTCCATCTTATATCTGCTCCCTGATCTCACGGAAAATTGTAAGTGGCTTATTATTATTACAAGTTAATACTTGTAAATACAACTTTTGGCCCGTAATTTCAATTCCCCATTTCAGCGACCAAAGAGAGGGGGGGATATATCCAGTCTCTGATTGTGTTACGTTATTATGAGAGTGCTGAGCTCTCATACTTTAAATTGTATATATTTATATAAATATATTTGTGTGTGTGTGTCCGCATCTGTGCCTGTTATTGTCTCATTATACCGCACTCTCAATTAATTCAAAGTAATATGTGGGGGAACAATGTTCAGCTGATCTAACAGAGATTATAAAATACAGTGCTATGACAAAACACTCGACAGCTGATGCAGCTGTTGCCACGTAATAATGAACGTACGTCGCTTTAATATGACCGCTCAGAGGAGAGGAGTTCTCATTTCTTTAAACCTCTGCTGCTTCCCCTCCTCTCTCCTCGGTTCCCCTCCTCGGTCCTCCGCTCGCATCTCCTGTGGGCGGGTCTAAGTCTCGAGGAGGGGAACCGAGGAGGGGAGTTGAGGAGGGGAAATTTGAGTATTGAGAAGCCTCTCCTGTGTCGGAGAGAATCTCTCTATCTGTGCGCGTCCTCTCCAAGGAGACGTGCTTCCAGGTCGGTCGATGCAATATCCACTATCAGTACGGTTACTTTCCCATTTGCATTTTAACATACATGCTGAGAAAACGTAACTATCGCCGCTGAATACCCACATTCACCACACAACACGCTTCCTCCTCCCGTTGAGAACCACCTCTGGCATCCTGTTGACGCGCCCACTAAAAAGCCTCTGGGTGCGCCGCGACAGGTGAATATGCAAATGAGGCTTGCAGAACCACACCCTCAAACCTTACATAAAAGTGGACATTTAATGACTGTAGTTGCGAGGATAATACACATGCATCATAGATTCTCATTTCATTTGAATCTAAACTACATGCCTTAACCCTTTCCCCTGCCCCTACAGTTTATAAGAAACACTGAGATCAATCTGCGACTGTCACAAGCTTACAGTAGCAAAGATACTTTTCGTATAAAGAGCAAGAAAAGCTCTGAATGATATGTTGTTTCTGCTTCTAAACTGCTTTATTTACAACCAGAACACTTGTTTTATGTGTCATTGGGTATATGATCCACCTCATTATTGGTTCATTTTTATAGCCCGTTCTCCAAAGGAGTATTCATTTCAGTATTCTGAACTTACACCAAAAGGCCTCTTGCGCCTTTCACCTCAGCTGCAGCTGAGTAGTAGTGTACCCACAGGAAAAGCAATTCAAATATGGAAATCATTTTGTTGAGACCAAAAAAAGCTACCAATCTGAATAATAGAAATGTCACATGTTCTGTTACTAACCTAAATTATGCAATTTATCAAAAATGATGCTATTTACAAGGAGAAACACGGGGCTAAAATTATCAGATGTTCATTTCAGTTGTTTTTTTGCTTTACTTTCAAAGGGGATATTTACTCCAGATTCAGAAAACCAAAGTCCCATGCAATTAATTAAAAACCAGAGGGGATAATCTCTTTGTTTAAAGACAAAGCGTAATTTACCGTATGCTGAAATCACTCATACCTGAACGTTTTGTTGAGTAAAAGTGCTGCCATCTGCACTGTCAGCTCTGTCCTTCTCTTCTCAGCCTGTTAATGTAAGATCAAAGATCTCTGCGGGTGAATACAAATAAAGTTTGACGTGTTCAAGAACACTTTTTTGACACTCAGACATTTATCATTCTGACCGAGGCAGTCTCCGCCGACAGCCTGCTTGTTTACTTCACCATCAGTTAAAAGTTGCCCGGCCTCCGCGTGAAGAGACAAGACCCAGCTCCCAGTTTCCCTGCTTCTATTCAGCTGACAGGAAAATCTTTCATGATTTATCTCTTCAGCTGATGAAAGCTGACGAGATAGAAAAGAGAGTGAGCTGACCTTGAGGATCAGAAAACACCACCGACAAATTATGGTTGTAGCTTTTAAGTCAGACATTCTGTGAAACAATGAGAAAGAAGAATGCTGCTGAAAACTAACATAATGGATAACTGCTTTCTCCCGCTCCGCTAAAATGCTTTCATTACTGCTGAAATTAAAGTATTTAATTTGGTTTTGGCCTTTTGTCAAAACCCAACATGATAGAAAGAGGAAATTAGATTTTTAAAGGCCTCTCATCCATCCCCAGACAATTGAAGTGCTGTTTATTTATCCTTTATTTATTTGTGTATTATTTAACCTTCTGCTCCTGAAACTACAAACTCAGGTCATTAAATAGCAATGATAAGAGAATCATTTGTGTAAATGCACTTTAAAGCCAGTGGTATGTTAATTGTTTCTCCTTGACTTGAGGGCATCCTTCAGGAGAAACAACGCTTTAATTTGCAGCTCTGTCAAATTCACAAACATATGTTTCCCCTTGATTCTTATGTGGTTGTTGGAGACACAAAACTCTGGTGGTTTGGAGGTTATATGCAGTAACTCTAGCACCACAGAACCTGAAGGTTGTGTCTTACCCTGTGCATCAGATGGCCTGAACAAATTAAATTTGTGCTTTTTTTAACAGTTTCATCACCATGCACTAACTTGAGAAACTGAGAAAAAAAGCGACATACTCATCAGACGAGCCCCACACTCTTTGATCCCTTCTTGCTTCAATAGAATGTTTTCACACTATTTATTGGCTAATACACTTAAAAAACACACAAAGAATAACTCTTAAGGTTTCTACGAGTACTTTTTCAACCAGTATGAAGCCCTTTATTACCAATCTTATTCATAGAAATGTCTATGTGGTATTTTAAGATGAACTACTTCTCACGGCCAGCCTCCATTTTCTATCTTATAGTGTATGATCACATTATCTAACATGTAGCCCTGCAGGTGTGATACCCTATGTGTTTATTTTGCTTTTGGGTAAAAGGCTTTCCTGATTCTGGAGAAAATTATAAAAAGGTAGTTCTGAGCAACGCTGATAGCTTTTTAAGTGACACTTATATATTATCTCAGTTAAAACCTTTGAACCCACTTTTTCTTTCCTGGGAAGGCTTTTACTGGAAGGCCTGTCTTGCAGCTCATCTGAAAGGCATTGGATGGGTTTGAGATTGGGGGTCTCTGCAGGCAAGTTCTTCCAAACTAAACTAAGACCTTCTCCTACCTGTTGCCACAAAGTTGAATGTGCATTTTTCTGTCTAAATGATCAATGTGTGCCGTAGCATTACAATGTTCCTTTTGGAACTAAGGAGTGCAGCCTAAATAAAATGGACTCATAACAAAGCAACATTAAAGTTGCATTTAGAGGAAATATTTTTGAAAAGCTCACCATTGCAGACAGTATGAGAAAAACCTGATTTCTTGATTTCAGCACGTAAATCAGTCAGTAGAAAACCAGAACATTTGCATGATATGTATCTTTTAAAATCAAGAGAAACAAGTGTGAAGTACAAGTACACAGAGTAAATAAAGGGAAAGTGTATTTCAAACAGATATTTCGGGAACCATTATTTTGAAAATGCCTCTGGTGGAGGCGGAGCTTCCTAGCATATGTCAATCCTCATTGGATAATTGATAAAGACGTCGGCCATCTTGTGTTTCACCAAACAAACAGCAGACTCTTCCAGTCATTCAGTTAGTGGCCCTTTCTCACTTCTCTTATTTTTCATTTCCTCGCTCTCGGTCTCGGTCTCACCGGAAGTTGATTTGTCTGCGCCATCTTGAGTAGTGTCCCAATGGCCTTATTTTTGCCGGAAGTACCAAGTAGCGAGGAGCGATAATGGAGGAGCTATAATCGAGGAACCACCAGACCATGGGCTCCGTCTCAGGTCGGTTAAATTAAATCCTTGCGTCCCTCACTTGCGTCGTTTCCCTGTGACTAGTCCCTCCCACCAGGGAAGCATGGAGAGACGCAAGGAAACCACGAGAAGCAGGGAAATTAGTTTTAAGAGCAATGGGACGTCCTTTCCTCCGGAGCGTCACGTGAAGCGACATCCGTTTGTGATGACGCTGCACAGCTGATCGTCTGACAGCAGCTCTGACCCCGTTATTTTCACACACCCCCCGCCTCTGTTAGTACACATTTACTGACACTGTGGTGACACGTTATTGGACATAATTCACCTCTCGTATTGTGTTGCCACACGGACCCTTTAGTGGGAACACCTGTAGCGTTAGCTTCCATTCCTGCTAGCTCGTCAAGCAGAGCAGTTCATGTGATAACCTCTCTGTTATTAATGGCTAATAAAAATTGGAACTCTGTTCTTAATACACCGCCACCGACTCCCTTTTCCTGGCACTACACTGGTGACCTTGACTTTTCCGAGAAAGTTTCCGGGAAATTAACGAGCATGGCTGAACGCGATGTGTTCGGAATTCCATGATGTGGAGGCGCACTTCGCCTGCCGACAGGTCCGTGACGGGGACCTGAAATACCTGGGCAGCGCTGCGTCGTCCAAGTTGGCGGGATTCATCGCAGCCCCCCCACATCATGGCAAATATGAGGCGATTAAGGCCCTTCTCCTTAAGACATTTAGCTTATCTGCTAAGGAGAGGGCCCGCCAGATACTTGACATTCAAGGCCTAGGAGACAGCAAGCCATCCCAGCTAATGGAGAAAATGCTAAATCTGCTAGGGGGGGAAGATCCCCGGATTTTATTCTCGGAGATTTTCCTGCGTCACTTGCCTCCCCGGCTACAGACGGCGCTGGCCAACACGCCTGTCACGGAGCCCCGTGCTTTGGCTGAGGAAGCGGATCGTTTTTTCCTGGCTACACAACAGCCCGGGGCAGAGACGTTAGCCGCGATGCTCAGCGGCCCATCTGCAGTCAGGAAAGCTTGGCGGAGGCCGGACACGGCTGTGGCGAGCCGGCGTGGAGACGCCGGAGAGTGCGTTTACCACGCACGTTTCGGGACAAGGGCGAAAAGATGCATCGCTCCGTGCAGCTACAAACCCCCGGGAAACGGGTTGCAACATTGTAGATACATTCAACCACCGACACCTGTCTGCTCTCACATTATTCTATTCTGCAAATTTGGGTTTGGGTTTTTGCTCTATGAAGCCTGATGTACTTATATGATTCTGTTTTCTTCAAGTTGTATTTTGTTGGTCGAACGCACTTATTGTAAGTCGCTTTGGATAAAAGCGTCAGCTAAATGTAATGTAATGTAATGTAATGTAATAAAGTGTCTGTCTGTCTATTTATTTATTTTATAGATTAAAAAAACACATCTATGTATTTTCAAGCTAAAGGTGATACAAAATATAAACTGTATACTATTATATTATTTTCAAAGACATGTTACATTTCAAAAGCATATATTGCTATGTTTAGGACAAACAATTAAAGACTGCTTTAATTTAACAAATTCTACAATATAAAAGTAGCAGATTTGCTTTATCAAACAGAGCAGACCTAGGCTGCATAGTAACACCATTAGGAACATTCTCACATCTTACTGTGTTGGTCTGAAGAGCTGAAGCATTCATACACAATGGATAAAAACTGTGTTGTCTCATTCTATATCATGTGAGAAAATGATATACATTTAGCATAACATATTTGACATACCTAGCCTGAGGACATTTGAACCGGAAGATGAAGTCTCAAAGAATGTTTTAAATAAAAGGACATAAAACAGAAAGGTGGATAATAATAACATCTATTAAATGTATATGTAAAGACATTTGTTCAAATGAAATGACACTGAGCCAGTGATAACAGCAACGCCCAGCGTGGATGAAGCTGGTGCAGGTCTTTCTTCATGCTCCGTGCTGTCCCCTCAGAGGAAGTGGGAAAACGAGATAAGACTCTGGACGCCACGCTGTCTCAATGATCCACACTGTTAATATGAGAGGAACATAAATGTTTCAGGAAATGAAAAATATGAAGTTAACAAATAAAACACAGCTCAGGGGCAGTCATGGACGGTAGGTTTTCCTACAAAGTTAACTCAGCCTCCATTGATTTTCATATCAAATTAGCGTGTAAATAAAATAAGCTATCATGGCTTATACTTGCATATCTAAACAGAATCATGAAAGCCTGTTGGTAGAGTCAGGCACACGAGTCCGTTTGAGTGTGTGTGCCGGTGTCTGAACACTGGAGCGTCCACACAGCAGCGTGCGTTGACGCTTGGCGGTGGGCGTGTCTGAAGCTTGGGGATTTTTTGCGAGCAACGCGACCAACAACCAATCACAAGAATCTCCCGCCCCCGACATACAAAGCAATAGCAATGTTAAAACGAAGTAAACTGGATATACAAACCCAGTTCATCTACTGGGTTTGTATCCCAGTAGATGAACAGAGACTGATCATACAGCACCGGGTGATTCACTACCGCTATAATGAATTTTCCCTCCATTTTTTGGAATATGAGGAAATGACCTGCGTAGTCTCTCCCAGCATACACACGGTTTTATTGGCTCGCGCTTGTACTGGCAGATTTTCATAAACGGGATTTCATTGGCTGACGCTTCTGCCGAGGCGCCAAAAGTTGAACATTGCTCAACTTTGAAGCCAGCAACCGCCAAGCAACGCTCCACGTCGCTTCCCAAAATGCAGTTCGGCTAAAAGTGACGTCACCCCATTCAAAGTGAATGGGCAGAAGCGTTGGAAGCTTCAACGCACGCCGCTGTGTGGACACTCACTGCTAGCTATGTAGCTAACGGAGCGTCCACACAGCAGCGTGCGTTCACGCTTGGAGGTGGGCGTATCTGAAGCTTGGGGATTTTTTGCGAGCAACGCGACCAACAACCAATCACATGAATCTCCCGCCCCCGACATACAAAGCAATAGCCATGTTAAAACGAAATAAACTGGATATAAAATCCCCAAACAGGCGAAAACCTACCAGTTTCATCCACTGTCTCTGCCACCTCCCTCCATGCCTCGCTCCTCCGGTTTGTATCCCGGTAGATGAACAGAGACTGATCATACAGCACCGGGTGATTCACTACCGCTATAATGAATTTTCCCTCAATTTTTTGGAATATGAGGAAATGACCTGCGTAGTCTCTCCCAGCATACACGCGGTTTGATTGGCTAGCGCTTGTACTGGCAGATTTGCATAAACGGGATTTCATTGGCTGACGCCTCCGTCGAGGCGTCAAAAGTTGAACATTGCTCAACTTTTGAAGCCAGCAACGCCTGTGAGCTAACTTTCATAGCACAGCTTTACTTCTCACTTAACACAATAAAGAAACAGACCGTATAGTACAGCACAAACAACACAAATCAATACTTACATATATTTTCACTTGTATTATAATAATAATTGAAATGCTGGTTCTTCTGGGGGTCTTCTGTCCACGCTCAGCTACCGCACCGCAGCTGTCTGCACTGTACAATCGCTGGAGGACTGGGCTGTCACTCAAAAACTGAGTAGCCAATGGGGACGCACCCCTGAAAGTCCAGCCTACCTGGGAAGTTTGTGTCAGAATCTCAAACAAAAAGTGAAGGAGCGCAAATGAGAGAGCTGCAGCGAGAGCAAAAGTCTGATCATTGAGAAAGAAGAAACAAGAACTGCAAACAAAAATCTATGTTAAAACAAAGAAAAAAGACTTATAGTTTACATGATTACAAATGATTTGTTTGCAACTTATAGTTTTATTTTTGACATTTATTTTATTTAGCTTGACTCAGTTTTTTTCTTCTTTTAAACTCATAGTTTTGCTTTATTCTGAGAAAGTGTTGCTTTATCTTTATGATACAAAACTAATCCCATACTTGACTGGCCTCAATCTGACAAACTGGGGGGCAGGCCTTGTGGGAAATGTTGTTTCCTAAAGCACACTAAAACCAAGGATTTGACTCAAACAACAATAGATACATCTTTTTTTTTAAATATAAATATATTTCCCTCCTGTCTTGACTGATGTGACACACTGAGTGCAATGAAATATTATGCATCTTTATTTGTAGTTAATGCAATATTACACATGTGAATGCAAGGTTTTTATTAAACGTTCTCATAGCAAATTGCTCTGAGAGCTTTGTTGTTTGGCCTTGGTGAGGACCTCCTCGATGCTCTCCAAAGAAACCGTTGCATATTTTTACACATTAGATATTTACATATTTATATAGTGAGATGTTGGTATCTTGATCATCTTGCAGGAAACTCAACAGCACATAAGCCAAAGGGTTAAAGATCAACAGAGTAACAAGCATCCATTGAACAGAAATGCAAAGGTGAAAGCTATTAACGCCTATGGGATAGATGCAACTTCAATATTTTTGCACTATTTAAATTACAGGACTGCATAGAGACATATAAATGATAAGAACTGTAAATGGTAGATGAAAAAGTCAATATTATTTTTATCATATGGAGTGGCTAGAACAGGGCTCTCCAACACGTCGATCGCGAGCTACCGGTAGCCATTCCAGAACCAACAGCAGAATGAGCCGCTCTGAATCAGGCCCTGTGGCTGCGGCTCAGAGACACACAGGGAGGGATGTGTATTTTTTTTTTAAAACACTCGTTATCGTCATGTCAGGTTTGTGGTGGATTTAATCAAGTCTTGGATTGCAGAGTATGAATGTCCTCTTGCTATTTTCAGTTGATAAATACTTGTGTAAAGTTTGTGAAGGCAGGAGGAAAGCTTCCACGATCACCGTCCCCTCTCCGTTCCTCCAAACCCCGCCCCCTCCCTGAAAATAATGGCTGATAGTAGTGTATCGATAGTGTAGATAGAAACTTTATTATTCACTTAATCACTGATTGAAATATGATGAAGCTAACTTCATCTCATAAAATCATGGGATTTATGTAACAGTAAGACAGAGAATGTAAGTGTGCACCCACATGCACTATTTTAGTTTTTATAATGCTGTTGTAAATACTCCTGTTGTCTACTGTGTTCTTTTTCTGACATGAATGTCATGAAATCTAAATACAGAACAAGACTGACTGATGAACATTTAAATAACTCTATTAGAGTGAACCTAAGTGGATACACTCCAGCATACACCTGTATGGTGGACTCCATGTAGCGCCATTCATCTCACTGACTGTAAAAAAGAGTGAAATGCTTGTAAGGTGGTGATTAAGGACATTTATGTGAATTTTCAGTGATGTGCTCACTATGTGGGCCATAATAATATGTGAGAAATCTTCGTTTTCTTGGACCTTGATGTGAAGTTAAGATTTTTGATAAGCTTTAGGTATTGCAATTTCACACGTGTACAAAAGTATAGCTTAATTCAACTGATGAGGGCTATGTGAATACATGTAAGCGATGTGATGCAAGTAGCTCTTGGCCACTTTAATTTTTTCAAAGTCTCAGATGAAGAAAGGTTGGAGACCGCTGGGCTAGAAGAACATAATGTAGTTTGAGACTAATCAGTTCAACATATTAACATATCATAGAGATATAATCTTAGGCTCCTAAAATATGTTTTTAATGTTGTTTAACTATACCGTTAACTACCTGTAGAAAGCATTTTCTGTGATATATATATTGTCTTGATTTAGTTTGATATTCTAATTTTTGTTCATAATCTTTCTGTTTGAAGATTAGTACGGTAGGCCTACCTGTTTGATTTTTCTCATACCTCTGTCACACGTTACTATAACTTAAGCACTCCTCTCCTTCTCTTAGCGACTGTAACTCCACAGTTGCCTACACTCTTTTCGGGTTTGCTAACGGTAGCTACTTTAGCTTGATAGCTAGCCATGGCTCTTTCCCCACCCTCGGGTGCTATTTCCTGCTCTAACTGTCTCATGTTTGGTTACTTCCCTACCTCCTTTACTGGTACCGGTACATGTGTTAAATGTAGTATAGTTGTTAGGTTGGAGGCGGGAATCATAGCCATAGAAGCCCGGCTCCGCATCTTAGAAAGTAACTCAGCTACAGTAAAGCCCATGTTAGCCGGTGCGGACCGGCAAAAGGTAGCTCCTATTAGCCGTCCCCCGGCAACTCCCGAGCAGCAGGGAGACTGGGTGACTGTTCAGAAGGGGCATAACGCGAAACCCGCAGGTCCCCACCAACCCGTTCACGTATCTAACAGATATTCCCCACTCAGCGAGACACCCGCTGAGAAGCCAACTCTGGTTATTGGTAGCTCTATTATGAGACACGTGAAATTAGAGACCGAAGCCTCCACAGTCACATGCATTCCGGGGGCCAGAGCGGGCGACGTTGAGGCGCATCTTAAACTGCTGGCTAAAAATACATGTAAATACAGTAGGATTGTTATTCACGTCGGTGGTAATGATGTTCGTATACGCCGATCAGAATGCACCAAACTTAATGTGGAGTCGGTGTGTAGTTATGCTAAAACAATGTCGGACACCGTAATCTTCTCTGGTCCCCTCCCCAATCTGATCAATGATGACATATATAGCCGCATGTCATCATTTCAGCGCTGGTTGTCTTGGTGGTGCCCAGCAAACAATGTGGGCTTCGTAAATAATTGGACAGCCTTCTGGGGAAAACCTGGTCTGATTAAGAGAGACGGCATTCATCCTACTTTGGAAGGTGCAGATCTCATTTCGGCAAACATTTCAGGGCTTTGTGGACTTAATCCATGACAAACTGGAGTTGAGACCAGGAGGCGGAGTCGCAGTTTTACACGCTTCTCTGCGCTCTCTCCTAGGCAGTCATCCATAGGAATCCCGAACCCAATAAAATACCCAATATTAGCGGTGTGTGTGTCTGCACAAGGACAAGTTAAGGTAAAACCTAATAGAGGTGTCATACATAATAACCTAATCAAAGTAAATGTAACAACTACTACAGTGCAACAAACCAGGAATATTAAATGTGGTCTCTTAAACATAAGATCTCTAGCATCTAAAGCAATATTGGTAAATGATTTAATATCAGATTATAATATTGATATATGCTGTCTCACTGAAACTTGGTTGAGACATGAAGAATATGTCAGCATAAATGAGGCTACTCCACCCAGCCATATCAATACTCATATTGCCCGAGGCACGGGCCGAGGAGGTGGAGTTGCAGCAATCTTTGACTCAAGTTTACTTATCAATACTAAACCAAAATTAAATTATACCTCCTTTGAAAGTCTCGTTTTTAGTCTTACGCATCCGACCTGGAAAACTTTGCAGCCAATCTTATTGTTACAGTGTACCGTGCACCAGGTCCTTATTCAGAATTCTTATCTGAATTCTCTGAGTTTTTATCAACTTTGGTTCTTAAAACAGATAAAGTAATTATCGTAGGTGACTTTAATATTCATGTTGACGATGATAAAAATAGCCTTACTGTTGCATTTAACTCTATATTAGATTCTGTTGGTTTTTGTCAGAGTGTAAATAAACCAACCCACTGCTATAATCACACTCTCGACCTTGTTCTGACTTATGGTATTGAAATTGAGCAACTATTAGTCGAACCGCATAATCCTGCTTTATCCGACCATTTCTTAGTAACTTTTGAAGTACTGTTACGAGACTACAAAGCATTAGTCAAAAGCTCCTGCAGCAGAAACCTATCTGTTAGTGCTATAGCCAAATTTAAGGAAGAGATTCCACCAATACTTAACTCGATAGCATGTCTGCATGTAAGGGAGGAAACTTATACAAAATGTACACCACCCCAAATTGATCATGTTGTTGATAGTGCTACAGATGCGCTGCGAATAAAATTAGACTCTGTTGCTCCTTTGAAAAAGAAGAAAATAAAACAACATAGATTAGCTCCATGGCATAATGCCGAAACCCGCAAAATAAAGCAAAAGTCGAGACAACTTGAAAGGATATGGCGTTCCACTAAACTTGAAGAATCTCGTTTAATTTGGCATATTACTCTCAATGAATATAAGAAAGCACTGCGTAAAGCGAGAGCAGACTACTACTCTTCATTAATAGATGAGAATAAGAATAATGCAAGATTTCTTTTCAGCACTGTAGCCAGGCTGACAGAAAGCCACAGCTCGATTGAGCCTTCTATTCCCATAGCACTCAGTAGTAATGATTTTATGTGCTTTTTTAACGATAAAATTGTTACTCTTAGAAACAAAATTAATGACCTCTTGCCTTTGACCAGTATAGTGTTATCAACAGCTCCCGGAAACGTAAGTTCTAATATTACACTAGATAGTAAACTTGAATGCTTTCCAGCTATAAACCTTGAACAATTAAATTCAATGATTCTCTCTTCTAAACCATCAACGTGCATGTTAGACCCAATTCCAACTAAGCTGTTGAAGGAAGTTTTTCCATTAATTAGCACTTATTTATTAAAATATTATGAATATGTCTTTATTATCAGGCTATGTTCCACAATCATTCAAAGTAGCAGTGATAAAACCGCTTCTTAAAAGCACAACCTCGATCCAGAGGTTTTAGCCAATTATAGACCTATTTCCAATCTCCGTTCCTCTCAAAAATTCTTGAGAAAGCGGTCGCAAAACAGTTGTGTGATTACTTAAAAAACAATGATTTATTTGAAGCTTTTCAGTCTGGCTTTAGAACACATCATAGCACAGAGACAGCTCTGGTTAAAGTCACAAATGACATTCTAATAGCCTCTGACAAGGGACGTGTCTCTATTCTTGTTTTGCTCGATCTCAGTGCTGCATTTGATACTATCGACCATGATATCTTATTGCAAAGACTAGAGCATGTAGAGGAAACTTCTGTGTAGCATGCAGTGGAGTCACCGACTCAGGAAGGAGACACGGGAAGAGTCGGAGCTTTGATGTCAAACCACTGTGATTTATTTGGAGTTGGTACCAGAGTATTCACATCACAAATCCAAGAGTCAGAGGTTCTGACTCCACGGTAGAGTTGCCACGTCAATTCTGGAGAGCCTCTCTCTTGCCAGCCCATCTAACTGGTTTCGCAGAGAGTAAACAACATATTTGAGGAGATAGCCTAAACAGTGTGGGAACACAGAGCTACTTGCCTCGGACACTTATGACCTCGAAGATTTTACCTTGGAGTCCACAAATACAGAGAAGGAAGTGTCCCAGCGTACCCACAACACAGACCATCTGTATCCCAGTATTGACCGGTCACAGAATGGGAACAATAACATTATTGGCTAAGCCGCCTGTGTCCTTAAAGAAGGTAAACAGACATCGAGGTTTGTCCTGTATGTTACTAATTGGCGTCTTATGATAATTATTTCCACAACAGAGCACTTAGTTGGCATACAGGGAACTGCTTTAGACTGGTTTAGGTCCTATCTATCTGAACGCTCTCAGTTTGTACGTGTCAATGATGAATCTTCCACGCAAACCAAAGTTAGCCATGGAGTGCCACAGGGCTCAGTGCTCGGACCTATTTTGTTCACATTATATATGCTTCCGGTAGGCAATATTATAAGGAATCATTCTGTAAACTTTCATTGTTATGCGGATGATACTCAACTATATTTATCAATCAAGCCTGATGAAATTAATCATCTAAATAAAATTCAAGACTGCCTTAAGGACTTAAAAACGTGGATGACCTTAAACTTTTTGATGTTAAACACGACCAAAACTGAAGTTATTGTACTTGGCCCGAAGAATCTACGAAACAAATTATCTAAGGATATACTAACTATGGATGGCATTAATTTGGCCTCCAGTGAGACTGTAAGGAATCTTGGTGTTATATTTGATCAGGATTTATCCTTTAACGCCCACATAAAATCAATTTCAAGGACCGCCTACTTCCATCTACGTAACATTGCAAAAATCAGGCATATCTTGCCTCAAAACGATGCAGAGAAACTAGTCCATGCATTTGTTACTTCAAGGCTGGATTATTGTAACTCTTTATTATCAGGGTGTACCAAGAAGTCAGTCAAGTCGCTTCAGCTGATTCAAAATGCTGCGGCTCGTGTACTAACCAGAGTTAGGAAAAGGGACCACATTACTCCTGTTCTGGCTGCCTTACACTGGCTCCCTATAGAACACAGGATAGAATTTAAAATTCTTCTTCTCGCCTACAAAGCCCTTAATGGGCAGGCGCCATCTTACCTTAAAGAACTCATTATACCCTACTGTCCTACTAGGGCATTGCGTTCCAAGAATGCAGGGTTGTTGGTTGTTCCTAGAGTCTCTAAAAGTACAATGGGAGCCAGAGCCTTTTCTTATCAAGCTCCACATTTGTGGAATCAGCTTCCAGTTTGTGTTCGGGCGGCAGACACCCTATCCGTTTTTAAGAGTGCACTTAAGACCTTCCTTTTTGATAAAGCTTATAGTTAGGGCTGATTAGATTCAGCCCCTAGTTTTGCTGATATAGGCTTAGTTTGTCGGGGGACATCTTACTTCTTCCTTCTCTCTGTCTATACCTGTGTACTCTCATGTTCCGATTAACCCAGCTTCCCCAAATGTCTTTCTTTTTGGTGTCTATATACGCCGGGATCCGGAGTCATGGATGATCCTGCGCTCCTCTGTCCTGGATCGCGAGCCCTGGATCTTGAGTCGTGGCTGTGGTCCTGGATCATAGGTCCTGGATGGATATCCTCGTGGATTCATCTTCCTATTATACACACATGCATTTCCAAACATTTGGACTACCTATGTTGCAAATGTATTATCTTTTCAATTTACACACGGCATCTATTGCACGTCTGTCCGTCCTGGGAGAGGGATCCCTCCTCTGTTGCTCTCCCTGAGGTTTCTCCCATTTTTCCCTTTAAACTGTGGGTTTTCTTCGGAAGTTTTTCCTTGTAAGATGTGAGGGTCTAAGGACAGAGGGTGTCGTATTGTCATACTGATATTTTGTACAAACTGTAAAGTCCACTGAGACAAATGTAACATTTGTGATATTGGGCTATATAAATAAACATTGATTGATTGATTGATTGATTGTGCACTTGACATTGTGACCTGACTACTGTAGGATTAACTTTCCTGTTTCAAATTAAATGTGTATTTTCAGTCTGAAAATCCTCTCCTTGTGACAGTTGTGGAGAACTGTGCAGACATTGAGCCGTAGAGACTGAAACGAGCATTCAAACCGCATTACATTGTGTTTCATTGAATTGAAAATGGTTTGACGACTAATGCATGCAGCAAGCTCAACATTTCAAATATACCTTGAGGCTTGACTTCCATCACATATATTTTGTTCACCTGTAAGCAGCTTTAAGAGACCTAAAGAAAAAAAGACTGTCTCAGATATCTACAAATATTTGTTTGCTACTAAACTATAGAACAAGACAGACATCTGAGGCGTGCCGCTGTGAGTAATACAGACCTTTAACAGACGGCACCTGCTCTCCTTACAAAAGTATATTACATCTCCTTTCACTAACAAGGACGGATGTAGAGATGTGTCCATGTCATGTGACGCTCGAGGCGTTGGGTCTGTGCTTCATGCTGTTGTTTTCTGAACTGTGCAGAGATAAAGACAGTCTCCCGTGTCTCAAAGCGAGGCAGCTACAGAAATGTCAGACAGCATCACACAGGCTTTTGGTATTAGTATTTTTTAAGCAATATCCTGTACACTGAAGATTGTAACCTTTTTCTTATTTTCTTTCTTCAATCGACATGAATGCATTCATGTAGAAAAAAGACAAGAAATAGCTTCACACATTAGGTGGCATGACAGGATTAATGGGGCACTATTTTGCTCATGTTCATATTTGTATTTCTGTGCCTCTAATCTGACATGTTTCCATGCTTTAATGTTCAAAAAGTACTTCATTTTTATCATACTGAGCAGTGTTCAGTGCTGCAGCACCTCTTTTCACCCTCTGTCTGAAACCAGAGACCAGTCTGCTCTGATTGGCTGCTCTGTTGTGATTGGTCAACCGCTTAGAAATGTCTGGCCCTTTAGCCTATCAAACTTTGGGATTTTAGCCTCTGCACACCATTTACATGCACAAAAAAACAATATAACACACTACAGGAAAGGGAAAACCTCAAAAATCATAATAGGGCCTCTTTAACAATACAGGGCAAACATTCATTAGGAATGGGTAAGAGAAAAAGCACAGATTTCATTCTAGGGTGTGTCTTTTGGAGAAGGTGTCACATTACGTTGTGTAGGATACTTGTCTGTGTAAGTGTAGAAGGGAAATATGGGGAAAATGGTTCATAAAAATTAGGGCTGTCAAGTTAACGCGTTAATAACGCGTTAACGCAAAAAAAATTAACGCCACTAATTATTTTAACGCGATTAACGCATGTGTATTTTTTGTCCTCGGCCGCCCCGTAGTTTCAGAGCGCATCGAGTTTAAAATACCATCTACAAGCTGATGCTGACAGCCCCGCTCCTGCCGCCCGCTTGTGGCAGACCACACTTCCACGCTCACCGGCAGGCACCGACTGGCTGTTGGGAGGACCGGGAGGGTGTGTGTATGTGTGGCCCGAGCGAGCGAGAGAGAGACCTTACGTGCATTGTTGTTGTTAGCATCTGGTGCTAGCTAGCTGCGCTAACGGATATGGAGCTGTTTAAATAAAAACAGAGGAGCGACATTTCGCCACAACTGCGCCGAGCACTTGACTTTATGCAGGAAGCCAGACAGTGGGACATTGTACGAAAAGTCAGCACACTCAGCACGGATAGTGCGCGCAACATGATTGCAGCGTCCAGGCAGCTCCCGTTCGAGCATATGCCTTGAGTTGCACATAGCTCCAACGATCCATCACACACACACACACACACACACACACACACACACACACACACACACACACACACACACACACACACACACACACACACACACACACACACACACACACACACACACACACACACACACACACACACACACACACACACACACACCATTTGTATTGTATTATTGAATGAGAGAGGTTCCAGGTTGAATTGAGGCGAATATTTGTAATGTTCAGAGGTTGTTGTGTTTAATATTCATGAGAATATTTGTCATTGTTCAAATGATAATAAACATTAGCATAAAGCATATTTGTCCACTCATATGTTGATAAGAGTATTAAAAACTTGAAAAATATTCCTCTAAGGTACATTTAGAACAGATAAAAAATGTGCGATTAATTTGCGATTAATCGCGATTAACTATTTTAATCGACTGACAGCCCTAATAAAAATACATGAAATATGAAAAATAACAGGGAAGAATAAGTCATTTGTTTTTGTGGCAGGCGTGGCCAGGGGCGGACTGGGGGGAAAAAGTGGCCCGGGGATTAATTGACAGACAGGCCCACTTAATGTGCGGCATGTATCGGCCGGCCGGCGACGAACGTATGTAACTTAACAAAAAACCCTATGCATTTTATGTTATTTTGGATCATTATTCATATAGTAATCACATTACCTGAGCCCTTGAGTTGCCTATGCAAAATAGTTACAGCATATATTTAGTGATTTTAATGTTAACAGATCATTGATTCAATAACATTTTGACCCAATTTGCCTGACTTGACACATGGAATAAAACATGGGAGGAAGCATCCTCAATGTGGGTGAGACAATTTAACAGGGGGTGTGGGCAGGTGGTGGACCTAACCTCCTCTAGGGGGGTCCGGGGGTGGCATGATTTTTTTTTGAAATGTTGAAGTTAAATGCATCAATCTGGTGCACTTTGAGAGCAAAATTAGGGACTAAATCTATGGATACATCTCTCAACACCCATATGAACAGATTTATTTTTTCTTTCAACATTTATTTGAACAGCAAGTGGAGGCAAAAGTGACTGCACCCAAAACAATAAACCTGCTAGCTAACTAGCCTAAACTCAGTAACAGAATGTGGGCAACACGTTCTTCTCCACAGCCGCGCGACCTCTGAGTCAGACGTCACTTCCCCCTTTTCTATCCTACGGGTACAGCCAGCGCCATATAGACTGAGAGTTATGTCATCTCCGTTCACTCCAATGGACCACTTTTTTACAGCAATGGCGGATCGTGGAGCCTCTCAATCGTTCCCCGGAAGTTAGCGCCAAGGCTAGCAGAGCTGTAGAGTTGCAGCATAATAGACCGTTCGTGACGGACTTTTAAAGGTAAGAGGAAGTTTAAAGATTTATATTGCGGATATTATCAGTACATCTGATTCAAATTAACATGTGTAGTGGATTATCCCTAAATTAGTAGATTTAGGGAACGTTTACAGATAACAGATCAAGCTAGGATACCGAAGCAAGTTAGCAACACACGTTGAACAGCCTTTTAATTGTAAATTCCGTTCTCTTAATGTCTATTTGGTCCAACGTTGTTGAATTAGAGAAGAGGGGCTTCTAAACGGGATTGTATGCGGGGGTGGAGGGAGTTAAATATTAGATAAATATAACTTTTGTGCATGTAAGAGTGAGTGTTTTTAGCAGAGCCATATTGTGTCCTTGTGATTATGTTGATTATTACCTGTCTGTATAATGTTGCAGCTCAGCTGATTTTGGATTGATGGCAAAGGGAGAGGGACTTAAGTGAGAGTGAAAACACAGGGTAAGTTTAATACTACTGTTTTATATAAGTAAACACCTTATCTCCCCAAGGCAATTTCCCATCCAATAGGTGTGCTATATAGGTGTGTATAACCAGGGGTGCACATAACTTTTTTGCCCTGGTTCTCAAAGGAGCACCTGGAGATGTTGCTTGGTGCTCATCCTTAAAATGAAATAAACTGTAACTTTTGAGGGGGTCTTGACTTTATTTGCCAGACACACGGCACTGAACACACATGCAGAGGTGAACACAGAACACACATGCAGTGGTGAACACAGAACACACATGCAGAGGTGAACACAAGACAACATTAGCACGACCAGTAATCAAGCTGTCATCACTACCCTCCTGACTGTTCTCCTCACTGTCTTCCTCTCTGTCAGACATCTATAACGCCAGTGCTACGGGCCAACCCTGAGTTCATATGCAACTCGCAAATATCTTTCTCTCCTCTCTCCTCTCTTCTCTCTCTCCCTCCCTCTCTCAATTTTGGTACGCAAATGCGCCTTTTTTCAAATGACCCGGTGCTCTTTTTTTGGCGGAGGTGCGCATGCGCACCAGTTATGTGCAGCCCTGTGTATAACCCTTTCTCCTGTCTGTTACTCCCTCTTTCAGCACAAGAACCAGAGGGGGATTCAATGGAGCCTGAATACCTGCACTGAGACCCTCACCCTGCACCCTGAGTCTCAACTCTCAGTGTTTTTCAAGCCTTTCCCTGTTTTTTTGTATTAAACAAAACATTAAGCTTTCCCAATGGTGTGGTTTTCGTTTTGTGAAAAAGTGCAAATGCAGTGTTTGTATATAATTAAATCACATCTTTTTTTGCTGTTGGTTGTGAAATTGCTCCTGCTGACTTGAGCCAGCCATTTTTTCCTCCGCTCTGTGTCAGTGGGGAAGCCGTACATTCGTACTCCTTTCTCGGAGCGACTTGAGCATCCCCAGGCAGCACAGCAAACCATGGTGGCGACTAGGAGGCAGCACAGCAAACCAGGACAACACGGAGGAAAAGGCACAGACAAACTGCATGATATGCTATTCAATGTTTATTGAATTCCATGTATTTGCAATGGATGTTCCTAAAACAACACATTTAACATCATCATCATCATGCTGCTGCTAGTCCTTTGATAGTCACCTGTCGGTCTCCTGTCCTTTCTGAAAGCCATAAAGATGACATTAGTCATTTAGATAACTTGTGTCCTCAATTACCATGGGATTACTGAAACTACCATGAATTTAAGAAAATGGTAGACATTAATCTAATCTGAATTTTAAAGCATTACTTTAGATCCCCTCCCTCTAAATATATCAATAAACATTAGAAAGTGATGCTCCTGACTACCATACAAGTTTAAGAAGATAATATTGGTTTTAAAGAATTCAAAGCTATAAATAAACAGCAACAGGCTCTTTAACCAAGGCACTGTTAGCCTAACATGTAAACTAGTTGTTCACACTAATCCTAATATTATCACTTAATATTAGCAAATTCTATTTTATTTTTTAAAACATATTGATGTAAATACATACACATATTGATTTGTTGTATAAATATTGCAAATCAAAACCTTTATTCACTAATAATTACCAAAAATCGTAGTTCTATCTCCTGTTATCAATGCATTCACATTGCCCGCCATGAACTTCCGGGGAACGATCCTCGTCAACATGAACCACGTGACGATAACCGTTTTTGGACTTCCGTTGTCGTAACTCTTCTATCTATATGGCGCTGGGTACAGCCATAGGCGGAGTTTGACATTTGCGCCTGGGGGGGAATTTTTTTTTTACTGACGTCAGTACACAGTCCCAACTATTGCGTGGGGTGCTACGGATACACTAGCAATAAAGCCAGCGCTCACCGCACTGAGTATGACTTTTCCACATACGAACACAACTCGTCCCGTCATGCACGCCTCATGCCCGCCGTACACACACACTCATATGGAAGGGGCGGTCTCTCCCCCCAACAACAGTGCATTACATAACTGTAAAACTTATCATAACTGTGCACATCTTATACTTATTTGATAACTACTATATTCCTTGGTTACTTGAACACGCTACAATATTATTAACCAGTGTCCTACCTTATTAAAATATTGATATACGAAATATTTGTATTGGAACAGTTTTAGACGTAGTAATGCTGTAACATATTTCAGCCACTAGGGGGGGCAATGCCCCCCCTGCCCCCCAGCAAAATCCGCCTATGGGTGGTACAGCCACTCCCCCTGAACCCCCGTTTTGGTCTTTAATTATGCTGAGTGAGGGGTTTCTGTCCTTTAGCTCCCAGGAGGAAGCTGCCATTCGGAGATCATATATCTAGCTCCACGATCCACTGGGACAGAGCCTCACAATGGGGGGGATAAATACTTTTTTTGAAGAAGGTATTCTTGGTCCATACGCAAATTAAAAGATTGCCGCACCAAGCAAAATCAAATGAGACGGCAGAGCCCCATTAATTGGCAATGACATTGATCCAAAGGGACATTTATTCATAAATAAATATTGTCAGTAAAAGAGAACAAGCTGCACTCCTTTGAGCGCACACTCTGGTAAAAAACAATAGTAGACACGAGTGCTTGACGAGTTTACAAAAGTTTTATAAAGATTTCTGACAATGTTTTTCATTTTGTAAACCCATCAATAAATCATTTATTTCAAAGCCTTATAAAAAGCTTTTTTTCAATCTTTCAATTTTTTCAATCTTTAACACTAACGGTCAAAAGTGAATTTACAGGGGAAAAAAATCTTATTTGTAGTATATTGGTTACCGTTTCACCTTTTTACGACCAGGGGCTAATGAATTATCCATGATAATAGCAATGTTAAAAGCACTGAGAATCATATCAAAGTTGAATCATTTTCCATCCACAAATGAGCCTCGACAGGAGATTTATGTGATGCTGCCTTCAAGAGTTGCCATTATTAATAACCCAGACACGTCTATAAGCAACAATTAGCCTAAAGGCTTTCAAATGTGGGGCTCCTTACCCACAATAATTGAGCTATTTAACAAAACCTCAACTCTGAAAACCTGAATATATGATTGCGGAAATAAAATAAAAATCCATAGATTTCTTGAAAACTCATTGTTATTAGTTGGGAGAGTTAATTTCTTCCACCTATATCTCCTTTAATCAATTTCATGCATTCCACAAAGCTATTTTAAGACATTTGAGTGGTTTATACATTCATATTATCTGGCACCGAAGCTGTGTGTATAACCAAAAAACACCGACAAGGGCTGTTTGGTCTCCCAGAATTCTGCACATTGAAACACTCTGGCTTCCTGGGGGATTTGTAATCTCACTGAGGAAGACATCCCAGCCTGGCTTTCTATTTAGAAAATGAAACTGTCCGTTGTGGTCCCTTTCTACCAGCCCCTCTGAACAGCCATGTTAAGACAGATCTTTTAATGGAAGAAATGTTTCCATAAATAGTTCTTTGAAAATATGAAAACAGGTTAAAAGATACCTTAAAGGAAATGGCATGTACAGAGACAGACTAATCTTCTTTTTTTTTTGTAATATTTTATTTATAATTTTCAGGTTTATATAACAATTAAACATGACAAAAAAAAAACATGTAGCATAACAACGCAAAGCATCCCCCCTTCCCCCAAAATAACAAAACAAAAGACAAACAAAAGTCAGTGCGTATATCAAAACACAACGAGATACTACACATACAGTGCTACTGTATATCCAGAGGCCTGTTGGTTAATCAGATGATATACCTATGGTGGCGTCAGACTATGTAATCTTTTCAAGAGGAATACAACTGTTCATTTCTAAAGACCATTTATCAATGAGGAGAGGAGAGTCAGATTTCCATGTTAGTGTTATGCATTTCCTAGCCACACATAAAGCAATTTCCATACATTTAATTTGGGATTTAATTAAAGATCTATTGGGACTTGTGAAATCACCCAGTAAGCAAAGCTCAGGATCTAAAGGGAAGGTAGATCCTGTGATCTTGGTTAAGGTGTCACAAAAATCGTACCAAAAGGACCTCACTTTTGTGCAAAGCCAGGTACAGTGTAGGAAGTAGCCGACCTCAATACCACACCTGAAGCACATCTCTCTATGTAGTTTCTGTGGGGTGAGATACATGTACAGTTGATGGAGGAAATGATAGTGAACCAGTCTGTACCTGGCATTAATAGTAGCTGACAAACTGTCTTTACATAAATCTGACCATGCTGTTCATCAATTGCTACATCCAGATCTGACTCCCATCTCGCTCTAGATTTGTGTAAACCTGGCTTTGGCAGTAGAGAGTACATTTTAGAAATACCTTTTGTATACATTTCCCTCATGAAGCAGTTTCTCCACATCAGTCAACACAGGTAAAGTCTTCCCAGGGCCCAGGTTGGCTCTAAGAAAGGATATTAACTGAAGATAGCAGAAGAAGGTCTTGTTGGACAGGTATTTTTTCGTAGAAATCTTCGAAAAAAGTATTTTTTCGTAATAATCTTCCAAATGTTGGATCCCCTTATGATGCCAAGTTTCCAGAATCTTGTTATTGAGAGTCATGGGTATGAGTTCATTTTGTCTCAGAGGTGAGAGACAGACTAATCTTTGACCACCACCATTAAACAATCTAGTGTGGACTCCCTTTCTGCTCGCTGTATAAGTGAAAGGGTTAGTGTGTGCCATGGGGGCCACTTTATGTCCTTCCAGAAAAAGAAAAAAATACCCAAATATAGTTTCCATGCATCACAATTTTTCCGATATTTTGAGATCTGTGTTTTATTTGCAAACATACTACAACATTATGCACTTGAAATTATAATTAATGCAAGACAAGGATGTAAGAGTGGTAATCTTCTCATCGAGCAGAATAATTCACAATTCACTACTCAATAGTAAACGAGATGTGTCCCAGTGTACCCTGTAAAAAATGTAAGAATCAAGCTGAAACCCTTGTTATAGTAGAATATGTATCTCTGTTGTTGTCTTGTTTCCAAACATGACTCTTGCTTTTTTAGCTACTTCACGCAATTCCTAACTACATCCACACAAGGGACCGGCCAAATGATTTTAATAGTACGCTCTTTTACACAGCTAAAAAGTTATTGAAATAAAAGGGGAAGATAAGATTGCTTTATATCTACCAAAGTACAACAATTACCTTAAAATAGTTTCAAAAAAGAATACATTCTCATGATTGAGCATTAGGACCATCTGATATGGATATTACAAATAACGTATTAAAAAATACAATTTTCGTCTGTGTTTTTTTCCGGATGCTAGATAAGTTTCTGTTTGCATGTTATGCAATTTCATTTTAAATGTTTCTCTATCTACAGCTTATATAGAAACATAAGGCCTTTGTGATTACACTTTAAAACTAACAAGAGAGATTTGCTGTCGTTACAATGTTATCTAAGTAAATGAACTAGCTGTGTGCTTATGTGCACTGTATGCGAACCACAGTTCAATAATAACCTGGAGGTGAGAAATAATGTGTGTGTGCATACATCTGTGGTTGTACTTGAGTGTCTCTGGAGCAGTCAATAAGAGGCGTCACTGACAGATGAGCAGAATAAGTGTTAGGAACGATTGTAGGAAAGTAGTTAGCTGAGTCATTACTTCACTTTATGCTATACGTCATTACCCTTTTGTTTGAAAATCTCTTGAAAACAAAGTTGTTTTCTGTTTGTATCTTTTTTTCTCAGACTTCTTAATCCATGTTCCTGTAATGTCACATGTATCGGCATGAAAAGCATTGTCCATCCTGTGAAACTGATGCTTCTGAAGATAAGAAATAATAGTCATTTGGTGAGAGACACAGCCGAGAAATGTCAACATCAGTTCATTATAGACCCTGCCGATGTCATGGTGTTAGCCGGAGGCGAAATAAAATGAAGACTGAAGGCAAACAGGAATCACCTCAAAGTAGAAAACTAAAATAACATAACGAAAATGTAATCTTGTGTGTTTTTGGAAGAAACATGGCTCAGACATGAAATGTTATCACTTACCAGCTGTTAAAAGACAACCATGGTTAAACCCAATAATGGCACGCAAGGATTGGAAAAAAAGAATTAACCTTATTAATGTAATAACGTTACTTTCTCAAGTAGCACAGAGAGTGACTGTGCACATTCAGAAAAATGTATATCTTATCAGCCATTGTTAAAAAAAACTAGCCAGCATTAGCTGTTCAGAGAATCATTTAGCCCACCACACAATGATTACTAACAGAAAAAGGGGTCTTTTCATGACATGAGGCGCGTTCACACCGCAGTACTTTTCCCACTTTAGTTCAGATATAGTTTCGAAATGTTGCGTTCACACCAAAAAGAGCCGGAACTTAAATTAGTTCATGAGAACCTTTTCACCCCCTTTCCGTCCCTGCTAGAGAGCAGGGACTTTCGTGGGAGAAAAAGGTTCCTATGTCTGATTGGCTGGGCGGATTGCAAACCACGCCCCGTAAAACTCCCAAAAAGTGTTGTGAATCCGCCATTTTATTATCCTTGCATTAGCATTATTAGCATTAGCATTAGCCCAGCGCAGAAACGCAGAGAGACTAACTTATGGCAACACAAAATAAAACATGGGAGCGGTGGAGCGGTGGAGATGAGGAGGTGTCGGCGTTCTGGCTTCAGTAGAAGCTGCTGGGAGTCCCAGCAGCTTCTACTGAAGCCAGTCCCTAACTCCGGGGACTTCCGGCCGGGGACTTTGGGCGGCAGTATACGCCGTGAAGTGGTTTGCGGCCTGCCAGTAAACCCAAAGCAGAAGAAGAAGAAGTGACGTCAGCGGCTTCATTTGCCTAATCCTCCCCCAGGGTTTTATTCCCTGTGTGAACGCGATCTGTATTTAGTTCATGAAAACTAAAGAGTTCTCATGAACTAAGTTCTCATGAACCTTTGTGGGAAAAGTACTGCGGTGTGAATGCGCCTATTGTTACAGAGAGCACCTTAAATGAAGAATCTTTTAAGTCAATATGGTTTCACGATGTAATGAAAGCAACATAGCACTAGGCTTTATAGTTACAAGAGATTGCAAGTGTTAATTTTTCACAGTGTGGTCAAAGGACCGCGGGAGGTAACATCCAATATCCAATTCCCTCTGGCCTGGGGCTTTGCTGAAGTGTGTGTGTGTGTGTGTGTGTGTGTGTGTGTGTGTGTGTGTGTGTGTGTGTGTGTGTGTGTGTGTGTGTGTGTGTGTGTGTGTGTGTGTGTGTGCCTTTCCTTAGAATTAGCACCTGTATTATGGTCTGGTACTGAGCAGCAACAACAGAGCAGGGGAAATCAATGCCCTCGTGAAAGAAGTGGGTGCGCTAGGACATTCATCAGATCACAGACATGGATCAAGTGGAATTACAGCTGTGGCTCCAAACCCCAGGGGATTTCTAGGAGACATGCAGACCTTTGGACCTCATGGTCTTTATCGTTTGGTGTCAAAAGAACACTCTATTCAGACAGCATGAGCCTTATAGTGAGAGGTTGGGAAATGTGAAGATTACCACACAATCTCTGTGTGATATTCATTAAAATGTGGGTTTGATATACATGGACACATGTTCTGATTACTTTTCGACAAAACTCTTAGTTTAACATGTTTACCTTTCACAACATTTTCACATTGTTCCATAATTCTGGTGGCATTACTTTTTGTTTGTAGAAAAATGAAACAATACTGAATCAAAAATTGGCACTTAAATGCTTTCATTCTCCGTTTCCCGACGACCATACAGGCGTTAAGAGGACATGTTTATAGTTTCAACAGTAAATCAATTATTTCTGAAGGAGTTACCATCAAGTACGTACACTGGTGCTTCTGCTTCAGAAAATGTACTGTCTATCAGCTTAAGGACAGCTGAGCGTACGAGCCGAAAGCCTGCATACCCGGAGTCTATGGTTCCATGAAGGGATTATGTTATTGATATTATCTGATCCATGTGTACCTGTGACCTTTCTAGTGTTGTAAAAGAACATGCCTGCAGCAGAGTTCTTTCTACCGAGACGACAGCTCTTATTCAATATTCTCTGAGAATTAGTGTTACATTAAACGTTGTTCCTGTTTTTTTCTCTCTACAGTTTATGTGCTCACAAGGTCATGTTAGGGCTGTGCTCAGTTACAGTAAGGGTTGTGTATAGTTTGTCCAGCTGAGAACTATATGAGAAGGTTGATTGAACTCTCATATCAATGAGATATATTGTATATGAAGGTACCACAAGAAGCTGGCTAACTTAGCCTAGCACACTGACAGGATGGCATAGCTAGCATGGGAGATTGTCATACCTTCCCTTTTAGGCAAACCATTTCTGGCCTTATAATAAACTAAAATGACTTGTAAATGTAATCACAATGTAATATACTATGATACAATATATAATGAACACTTTTTTTGTTATTTCCAATATCACTGACTAAAAATATGTAGAATTACTAATAATTGTTAAACATTATTTGCCATTGTATTGTTTGGTAGCAGTAAAACAACTTAATATAGCATTTTTTAATGGATTGTTGTTATAAACAGTTACTGTTTTCAGTTATAATAGTTGATTACACTCATCTGTATCAGTCTTATGATTTTACAGTCCAAACTTTAAAAAAAAAAGTAGTAGCAAGTATTCTGATAAGGCATAATTGCTATTGACTCACCTTGAATTCAAAATCCAATAAGATTTGTTTAGTTTTTTTTGGAGCATTGTTACGTTCCCTACTGGGCTAGGGGAACCAAATGGAAGTAACACAAATATAAAATGACCAGGCGAGAGAAAAAGGAGAGGAAGCCGATCTCTGAAGCCACAAGCAGGTCTTTTAATGGACAAAAAGAAAAAGGGCTCACCAGCCAACTTGCAAAGTAAACTAAGGTACAAACATTTACTGGAGCACATCTCCTAATAATTAACGAAACACAGGTCCCACACAGAGACAGAGACATAGACACCATGCTGCACACATACAGCCAGAGGCGAAGGAGAGAGCGACTGCAGCCTTCCTCAGGTCCTTTATGGAGGCCCTGATTGGGGATTGGGAGCACCTGGGGGAGAGGCTGCACCTGGAGATAATCAGAGGGAGAGACACACACACACACACACACCACACACACACACACACACACACACACACACACACACACACACACACACACCACACACACACACACACACACACACACACAGCATGTATACATCACTTCAGGGGACATTACATTGACTTACAAGCATTTCCTGGAGATTTATCCTAACCTTAACCATAACCAACACATGCCTACTAACCCTAACCCTTACCCTTAACCTTAACCTTACAATTACCCTAACCCTAATTCTAAACCTAACCAAGTCTTCACCCTAAAATTAATGACTCCCCTCATGGGGACCTCCAATTTGTCCCCATAAGGGAGGCGAGTCCCCACACATGACTGTGTAGACAGATTTAGGTCCCCACAAGTATAGTAATGCTAGACCACACACACAACACACACACACACACATACACACACACACACACACACACACACACACACACACACACACACACACACACACACACACACACACACACACACACACACACACACACACACACACCCAACAACAAGCATAATCCAGCTATTTTGGCAAGCTTTTGATCCTATCATCAGTCAAGGTGGGGGACAAGCTGTTGCTGTAAAGGAAACAAGGCTTAGAACAAACAGATGGGAAGAACTGACTCTGTCCCCACCATTCAAAATCCATAAATATCATTTTCTGATAAGAAAAACAGATAAGTTTATGTTTCTTTGGTTCAAACACTATCCTAAATGTAAAGCGGAAAGCCTTGATAGCAGTTTAAAATGTCAACTCAACGTTTGCCTCCTCTGTTTTACTTCAGTCATACTCAAACAGTCTTGACACTTGCTTGAATCTGAAAGGTAGCTGTGTAATTTCACTCTTCAGCCAAAGGCCATACAGCCAAAATTAGATGGAAGTGGTGACAAAAGAAAACGTCCTTGTCTCCGCTGTACAGCTTTACAACATAAACTGTACAACACTTCTAAAAGTGGCTGTCAAACTGCAAACTGATTTAAAAGTAATTAGTTCACAGAATACATTAAAAATACAGATGTTAACCATATGTTTATGGAGAATCCGCTGCTCGAATGCTGTTTACCACCAACTGAGGACCTCAAGTACGACTATATGCCAGTTTGTTTTCACCTAAAAGCCCTCTATACATTTTGAATTATGCATGATTTTAATTTGATCGCTATATCCCTGAAGGGGAAATTGTGTGTGTACACAGTGTACACAGTGTACACAGTGTACTGTGTGAAATGTGCTAATTACCTTGTAATTTGTAACCTTGTCTTGGAACATTATTTCTTGCCATCACAGACTGAATGTGTGAATGGAATCAAATATTTGTACAGAGTACAACATCTGTCTGCTGCATTATGGGCTGTTTGAGTTCACACAGCAAACGCTACAGTAACAAATGACTCAGGATGTGATCCAATGACGAGGACTCTGAGTAGCACAAACAAAAGGCCAGATGAATGGGCATCTGTGGCTGCTGTGTCACCGCAGCAGTAGCTTGTCCCTCCTGTCCTATTAATCCTGCTGGAGGAAAGCTTTAAATGTCAAAGCTTGATACATGTACACTGAGGGATGACAAAGCACTAAAGCGTAGGCCTGATATTGATAGACCCTGAGTGTTATTGTTATTTAAACAGTCATTATGACAAGCTGTGACAGTGTGTGACTGCTATTGTTTTCACCTTGTGAGTCTCCGTGTGTCGTTATGGCAAAGTGTGCTTCTGGAAGCATCTACTATAGCGGGGAAAACAACAAGGTTTGGAGTAATTTGCACGCTGTTAATTATTGTCACTCTAAGGACAGATGTGGTCAGATTTGTTCAAGAAACACTCACAAAACTTTACATTGGTGTAGTTGGGAACAAATTGAAAGTTAAGTTTGAAGATGTAGGTGTTCCCAGATACTATAGGTAAGGAGTAGGAAGTTGGCAGGGACCATTGGTCTCTCGTTTACGTTTGCAATTAACATTTTACATTTTTAATTAATGTTTTATTAAGTTGTTTGGCCTATAACATGTAAGAAGATGCTGGAAAACCTTGCTGATGACTTCCTAAACATTTCTTATTTTGGCCCCTAATTCATGTTTTGCTCACCAGCTTATATCCTGTCATGTCAACTAATGTTCTAAATTCTGTCTCGTCTTAAATGTCTTGCTATTCAAGATTGAAAAGGATTTGATATGTTTGACTGGTTGGTGAATGTGGTGGAATGTAACTTGATATTGTACATATGCTCAAGAACTGAACTTTAGTACAATGTTGCTGTATTTATAGCTTACTTGAGCAATTAATATACCTCATACTTCTACAGTAAAAGTGAAATATTGTATTTTTTGCCGGAGTATGATGGTGCAGGGGTTTGCATCTGTAGTCATTGGTTTTGTTTCATTTTCGAGGTCAGAAAAGATTATTATGGTGGACCTTTTTTGTAGTAAACCAAAACCAACATCTTTCCTGAACCTAAATAACTGATGTGAGCTCTTTAACATTAGCATTAAAAAAGGAGGGAAGGAGGAGCAGATTTTGTATTGTAAGATAGAATATTTGGTATGAGAACAAAGACATTTTTGGCGAATTTTTTGAGACTTGCCAGTCACCATTTCCTCATTATGGTGAAAATAAATTAGTTCTATATCAACATATTGTCTTGAGTCAGGGTTGCAAAAACAATGGGAAACAATAATGGGAGTTAAATGCATTGAAGAAGAGAGGGGCAGCTTTGGATATATTTTAAACAAATTGATTGCCCTTTGTGGTTGTTTATCGATGTAGCAACACCGTGTATATTGGTGTTCTGATATTGTGTAATCTTTAAAGCATTCTGGAAAAGTTAGCATTGCTTTTAGGCATGTTTTGTGTTGTATTCCAATTTTGCATTTTTAAGGATAATGCTAAAACAGACGAATCCAGTATCTTTGTTTTCACTACGGCAGCTCCTTCTGTATTGAATTCCTGTGCCAGTTGTTATGGAGTAGGTTGTTACTGTAGCCTACCAGCACCAGGAGGATCTCCTCAGGTCGGAGCTAATGCCCGCTCAGAATTACCCGACAGCTACAGTTAAATTCTGCCGTGATTAAACGCCATCATGTTCCAAACCACATCAAGGATTATTTCTGAAACAGTATGGAGCGCAAATGCTTTCTCTCTTGCGGGTTTAACCACAAGGTGAGTTCCTTTTTTTATTTCCTGCTTCTTACACATACTCTCTCCAGTACAGGTTAGCTCTGAGTGTTAGCGATGCTTGTTAATGTATTACGTCCAAAACAGTCGGGCATTGTTTCTGATATTAACTTTCTGATAGTGCCGTGGGTCCACATTTCCGATATGATGTTATTTACGTCATATCGGACGCAAATCTGGATCAGCTCCGATGTACCCCCATTTTTAGAGATTTGGGTACGGAGAGTGTTTTGTTCCCTGACACACCGGGGACACATATGTATGTATGAAATACATCAAAAAGTGCATTTTGCATGATAGGTTCCCTTTAATCGATGTAATACTGTGATTACAGTTTGTATAAAAGGGTAGTTCTACATAAGGAGAGCATGTTGGCATCTAAAATGGATTTACTAATGAAGGCAGGCAGCTCAGTAAACACACGCAATCCCTATCTCTCTTGCATGTTCTCTAGATGAATTTGTCAGATGAAATAATTCATTATTGGTACGATTATCAATCATATGGTATTGTGTGTATTTGAACTTTCAGTGTGCAGGGCAACACTCTTTATTTCGCTATGGATTATCCTCTGAATCCCATTCTAGAACTGTATTATTTTATTCATGAGATCTGCTGATGCATTATCAGGCATGGATGGAGACATGTGAATCCATTTATCCTCTGGAGGTTGATCAGTGCCAGTGCGTTTCTGGGCCATTGTCGTGTTTTAAAGTGTGGCTTTGCTTCAGCGGAGATCCTCATTTCCTTTTCTGCTTGTGTCACTCGTCTCTGATGCTTTGCTCCTGTTTGATGTTTTTTTTGCTTCATGGTTCTGGTTTATTCATACATTTTTACATCTGTTTGCCTCTCTTTGTTTCCTCTTGTGTCTTTTCGACAAAACTGAGAAGCATTTTCTATGTTTTCTTCTTCTTCTGAACATTTAAGCAATGTCACAAATTACCTTGAAACTATCCATCAATTACATTTCTACTTGAGTCTAGCAGAGACTTTTCAATAGGAATGAATGAGGTGGCATCATATAAGCTCAACTCACATCTGCACAGAAGAAAGATGAAATCACAGTATTCATATTGATCTTTTTATCTAATTCCCGGTAGGACATGTTGTCTCTCGAAATGTCAGAATATTCCTTGAAGCTTCTAACAATCTTCCTTGGTCTTTGTCTCATTATAACTCTAAAAAATGTAATAAGCTGTGCAGTGATTGAACCGAAGCAAGTGGGAGAAACAAGAAATCAGTCCTCTATTGTGTTGCTGTTTTCCTCTGTTCAGTCATCAACCCAATCGCACAGAGAAGAAAGAGCATTAGTGGCCTTTTCACTGCTTTTGACAGCTATAGGGCGAGAGTAATGCTGGTTTCACCATTACTGGTATTTTCTTCCTATTTCCCCCTTCCTTTGCTCTCATTTATAGGGCGGTGTAAATCAACCCCCTCCCCAACACCTCACACCCACCTAAATGAGCTCCTGCTGCCGTCTGGGCCCCAGAGCATTCAACACAAATGTCAGCTAGATTACCAGCCTAATTGGCAGGACATTAGCCCTGCTTTCCAAGGCAGAGAACCAGGCAGAGCTGCGCTGCAGCAGAGAGGACAGTATTTCACAGAACCTGCATCTAAACCAGCAGCAGAGCAGTGAGGGGGGGATTCTGCCCTTCTCTTTTCACGTTCATATTCTATACACACACACTGCTAGTGCGCAAGTAAGCACAACAAATACACAGCATAACAAATTCAGTTAAGAAAACATACTTATAGGGAACATATGGTTGATGGTCACATTTTTTACGTCTCGTTCCCTGTAGGGTGCTGTTTAAAAAAATGCGTGGTTTATAATTTCAGATTTAGGGTTACAGGTCACATACAGGGTCATTTCAGGTGTAAAACATTGAGAATCAGAATCAATCAGAATGTCTTTATTGTGTCCGTAAAAAAACAACAACAACAATTTGCTAGTTTAGCATACATCGGACCCAGCTGCTCTAATCCAGAGATGTTGCCAGTACAAGTGTGTGAAGCAGATATCAGTAGCTCAAAATGTACCTCACAGGGTAGGATTTTCACCGGCGGCCATGACAGTCATACCGTCATTGCCCCTCGGTCTGGCCGTGAAGCCCCGAAAAATAATTGTACGTCCTACGGCCACCATGGCCTGTGTGCCCCTGATACTGTTAACATCTCGAAGTTGCTTTAAAAGCGTCAGAACAGTGGTTTCTGAACTGCATTATGCTGCGTTCACAACGGACACGATGCGAATATTCTCAACCGCTGGAGTTTCACCGCGGCTGTCAGCTGTGTTTACTCCTGTCATTCAAACAGGACGCGCTGGAGAGGGGGCGGGGCTTATATCCATGTAAATACTGTGGTGGAAACCTACTACGACAAAATTAACCTATTTTTTACCGTTATTTAATTGTAATACACGTTTCAAAATGATGCCGAAGTAACTACATACTGACAACGGTTAGTAAAAACCATGAATTAATGCTTTGACAAGTGTGCAGACAAGACGGCAGGCGAACAACTTTTAAAATGCGTGTTCTCTGAATGGAGCGATCTCCATTCGATCAGCTCAGGCTAAACTAACCTGTAGCTGCTCCGTCCAAACTCACAACCACGCCCTAAAGACCGAATTAAAGCAGCGACTGTATTCGCCATGACACAGACAGTCTGTGGTTTGTACATGTTTAACTTTTGTCTAGTTTCTGAACAGATATGAGGAGCTGTGAGGAGTTGATTAAAGACACACACACTTTTGCATTTCAAAGTATTGCTTGTTCATACAGTTGAATGTTTGAGCTTCACTGTGCACTGCTGAATGATGTATGTGCAGAGTTTGACCCTTGAAGGCTGTTTCTTCTGCTCGGAAATGGAATATATTTGTTACATATTAATAGAATTTTAGATTTTTAGATTTTGAATTTGTGAATGGGAGAAGTAGTAGATGGAAAAAAATACCAAACACTAATTATTCAAAGTAGAGTATTTCATTTTATATACGATAATACTAAGGAGGCAGAGGCCTATATGATGATATAATGTTTGACATTATTGATATTAAAAAAGTGATTTGTTTTCCATGTCATTCGTGTGTTTTTCTTATAGAAAGTGAAGTTATTTATTTGTAAGCACCAAATCCAAATGTTTCCCTCAATGGCCTTTGTGCCCTGGCATGTGGCCTTTGCGCCCTGAAAAAACGTGTGACACCAAAGGCCAAATGGCCTTGCCCCTAAAATGACGAAAATCCAAGCCTGGTACCTCATATTATGTCTCCTATTGAGAAATGGGACAACTTTTTTTGCAGAGTTTAACATGGCGCCCAACTGTATTGTATCAAGCATAAGCTTTTCCTTGTTTTCATGAGTTGGATTTTATTTGAGGAGATGTAACCCTCTTTGTCTGTATTTGTGTAAGGGTGCTAACTAAGACAATTTCCCATCTATCATTTTGGTATGGCAATTTTTTGTTTTGCCTCAGTTAAGACGAAATCATTTATCATCTGTATCAAAGCAAACAAAAGGCAAACACATTAGAGGAAAGAAATTACGTTTTTTGTTACTATTGTAAGAGACACATTTTCTTTTCAGATATCTGTACCGAAATCATTAATAATCGTTCAATATTGCTTTTATGTGCATTTGGAGAATAACAATGATAGCATTTTTGGAGCAAGAGAGAAAGCTCTTACATATATGAAAGTCATGGCACTTTTACTAAAGTAGCCTAACAATGGATTTATTCCATTAGGTTGCTGAATGTCAGCAATAAATTGCTACACTTGAAAAATGTCCCCTCTTGCGGTCTACCAATAGAGGTTTAGTTTGCTGAAACATTTCAAGCCATCAAGCTCTTTTTTTGAAATGACTCTAGTGTATAGCCGTGGTTAATGCTGCCACAATATGAGAAGAGAGGCTCACTGATGCAAAACAGGACTCAAAGCTATACTGTAGTACAGGCATCCTCAAACGACGGACTCCGGTCCGGATCCGGACCGAACCACCACTGTCTCCGGACTCTGAGCAAATTATACTTTTCATATGTATTATCTCTCTGTATTATATGTGAGACATCGCCACAACGCATTCGCAACGAGTCAAAATTATCCGCTATGTCCACTGCAAACAGCGCTCTGCGTGTCTGACTGTTCCACTGTGTTCCACCTGTGTGTGTCAACGCTTTGGTCCAATCACATTCAGCATCCAGTCAGCGTTTTTTTCCCCCAAACAATCTGCGAATCAGAGGCACAGTAGGGCGGGTCTTCGCGGAATGCGGGTGGGAAAAATGTGTGTGTCTCTTTCAACCTGTCTAACTCAGAGCGAGAATTAAAAAAAAAAATAATTCAGAGCGAGAGTTAACAGCTCATCTAGTTCCATCTGTACTGTAGCTAGTAACCTAGTTTCACCTACTGGGGTGGCAACTGACACCCTAAAAATAGGCCTTGCCACCCCAGCTGCCACCCCAGTTGGCAGCTTTGTTTTGAAAGAAAAGTTGTGGCTCATCGGACATTTATGAGAGAAAGTCTCCAAAGTCCGAGTGCAAGTGAATGCAGCACAAGATGCACGTCATGCACGTCCCCCGGTCCTGGCGCGAGCGTGGACATACGATTGGCGGCGATTTCATTTTGAACTGGACGGCGCAAAACGAGAAGCATTCGGACCCAAGCACTGAAGGAATGAGGTATTTGCGGTCTACAATGACAGAGAAGAGACTGTCAGTTTGGCTGTACTCAGCATTAAATCAAAACGCACTGAAGCTGTTGATCTTAATAAGTTTGTGAGGCGTTTTGCTGAACAAAATGGTAATCGCCGCATTCAGCTGTAATAGACATGTCAACTTGATGCTCTGCTCACGGATGAGCATACACAACTATTAAGATGATGACCTTACGTGTGTAAATATATTTTCTTCTTTGAGGGGGTCTGCCCCCAAAAAACTGTTTTAAGTCCTGAGAAAGTCAAATAAGACGGTGTGTAAAACTACACTGCCCAGCCAAAAAAAAGTAACCACTTTGATTGAACTAGGCCAGTAGGTAAGGACTTTCCACTGGATAATAACTGCAGTATAAAAGAATGCATGACTGAAGTGATGGAGACCATGTTGAAGGCAAACAAAAAGAGGAAATAACAGGTAAAATCAAGCAAATCCCCCTCTCAGATTCCACAGCAACCAGAAGAACATAAATACTGGCTGGTGATTTGATTCATCAGCTTTGTGATGGAATAAAACATGCACAGTGCATTTCCTTAGCTGTGGGTGAGTCCACTGACACCACTGACAATGCTCAGTTGCTGGTGTTTGTGAGTTTTTATGATGAGGCAAAGGGGGAGTTTGTTGAAGATGTGTTGGGCCTGACGATCCTCAGTGGACACACAAGGGGGCAAGACATTTATAAAGAAATAATGGGAATGCTGAATGAAAGAGGGTGCAGCTGCCTTTATTCATAACTGTGCAGCTCTTACACTGCGACTCTGAGGGGTCAAGCACAGACACAATAACAATGAAAACTGCTGCATACAGATTATTTTTGTTTTTGCAACCTCGTGTTAAGAATCTTGTTGCAATTGTTTAAAAGTTTGAATGACCGTAATAAACGGACCTTTGTCTTATTGAAACATTTATTTTGGACCTTTAAGATTTGTATTTGAGTACCCCTGCTGTAGTAAAACAACAACAGAAAAGCTTTTTATTACCCGCATTACATGCTGTTAGATGATAAGTTATGTTTTCAGGATGCGCTTTGTTCCCTCTCATCCAGGGTTGAACTATTATTCACAAAGGCTTAATAATTCTCTGCATGCTATATATTGTTGCGGTGATTACAGACTGCTGCAGGGAGAATGGGGTCATTTTAGAACCCTCCATTACCTGCCTCATAGCCTCATAGCCTCTGATCTCTGTATTAACATGCTCTTTTTAGCCATGCAGAGCCATTATAGTTCATTATCAGTATAGCGAGTTCATCAAAGGTATAATTTAATCCAGCTTTAGTGCTACAACCACAGACCTGTGTTTTGAAAATCACAGCTCATTGACACTCTGACTGGATATGTGATGTTTTTTAAAGCGATAAACAAGACTCCACAGTGGCTCTGTGAGGCTTACGGGCGATACAATTGTACTTTGATGTTAGGAAATGTAACAAAAGCATATTCTAATGTGTAATAAACCATGTTGACAACCCCCAGGACAGAGGGGCTAAAGAACTGTTTTGTGTTCTTGATAGCTATGGACTGACTCAGCATGTGACGGAGCCCACGCACAATAAGGGGCACACTCTGGACTTAATTATCTCAAAGGGTCTGAATATCTCTAAGGTTGTGGTGACTGATGTTGCACTCTCTGACCATTGCTGTGTTTTCTTTGAGAGCTCTATTTCTGTTCACAAAAATGTTCAAAAAGAGGTAACCACAAAGCGATATTTAACTGAAAACACTAGGGAAATGTTTACTCAGAATTTTTCTTCCACACTTGCCCCTGCTAACATCTCAGTAAATGAGCTAGTAGATCATTTTAATTAAAAAATTAAAAATGTTATAGATGCCATTGCTCAAACTAAGGTAAAGGAAGTGTCTGGCAAGAAAATATCTCCATGGAGAAAGGCCATGAGCGTGAAAACAGAAAAAAGAGAATGTCGAAAAGCTGAACGTAGGTGGCGAAAAACAAAACTCCAGGTTCACTTTGAAATCTATAAAGAGAGACTTGGCCTTTATAATTTGGAATTGAAAAACGCACAACAGTCTTTCTTCTCTGATATCATTACCAAAAACAACGCACGTGCCTTGTTTGCTATCGTCGACAGACTAACAAACCCCCCAGAGTCAGTGGCCTCTGAATTTCTATCCACCAGGGCGTGCAATGATTTTGCCTCCTTTTTCACTGACAAAATTCAGAAAATCAGACAAGCAGTCAGTGCCTCTGCATCAGGAACAGCAAATGTGTTGTCTCTGTGTCCACTTAACATCAATTCAGACATCATGACACAATTCCATCAGATTAATGATAAAAAACCTAGAGGACATTATTCAACTTCTGAAATCCTCCACCTGCTGCCTTGATATTATTCTAACAGGATTTTTCAAAGATGTTTTTCGTTGTATGGCCTCAGATCTACTTCATATAGTAATCAGGTATTTTTCCACAGGCCCTGAAAACTGCAGTCATTAAACCGCTCTTAAAAAAGAATAATCTAGATGCTTCAGTAATGAACAATTACAGGCCCATGTAACGATCAACTATCTATTTGAGATGAGATCAATCTGCGACTGTCACACCCATATCAAACCTGCCATAGGTAAAATCATTGAAAAAGTTGTTTTTCAACAGTTGAGTAATTTCTTGCATTTAAATAACTGTTTCGATGTGTTCCACTCAGGCTTTCGTCCAAACCACAGCACTGAGACTGCTCTTGTAAAGGTCTTCAATGACATCCACTTACACACAGACAGTGGCAGAACTTCAGTGTTAGTATTATTAGATCTCAGTGCTGCGTTTGACACTGTTGACCACAACATATTACTAGACCGATTAGAAAACTGGGTGGGACTTTCGGAAACAGTTCTAAATTGGTTTGTATCCTACTTAAAGGACAGAAAAAACGTTGTTTCTATAGGTAAATACACATCTGAGTTGACAAATATGACATGTGGGGTACCTCAAGGCTCCATCTTGGGGCCTCTTCTCTTTAACATCTACATGCTACCACTGGCTCAGATAATGAAAAACAACAAAATAAGTTACCATAGCTATGCGGATGACACACAAATGTACGTAACAATTTCACCTGGAGACTATTCTCCAATTCAAACACTGAGTAAGTGCATTGAACAAATCAATGACTGGATGTGTCAGAACTTTCTCCAATTAAACAAAGATAAAACTGAGGTAATGGTTTTTGGAGCCAAGTCAGAACGTATAAAAGTTAGCGCTGAGCTTCAGTCTGCAATGTTCAAAACAACAGATAAAGCCAGAAATCTAGGTGTAGTCATGGACTCTGACCTGAGTTTCAACAGTCACATTAAAACAGTTACTAAATCAGCCTACTATCACCTAAAGAACATATCTAGGATTAAAAGACTAATGTCACAGCAGGATTTGGAAAAACTTGTCCATGCTTTTATCTTCAGTAGACTCGACTACTGTAATGGTGTCTTTGCAGGTCTCACTAAAAAATCTATTAGAAAGCTTCAGCTGATTCAGAACGCTGCTGCTCGAGTCCTCACTAACACCAAGAAAGTGGATCACATCACTCCTGTTCTGAAGTCTTTACACTGGCTTCCTGTGTGTCAAAGAATAGATTTCAAAATACTGCTGCTGGTTTATAAAGCTTTGAATGGTTTAGGCCCAAAATACATTTCTGACCTCCTGCTAAATTATGAACCATCCAGATCTCTCAGGTCTTCAGGGACTGGTCAGCTTTCTGTCCCCAGAGTCAGAACTAAACATGGAAAAGCAGCGTTCAGTTATTATGCTCCAAATATCTGGAACAAACTCCCAGAAACCTGCAGGTCCGCTGCAACTCTGACTACTTTTAAATCCAGGCTGAAGATGTTTATTGTTGCCGCTGCTTTTAATTGAACTATTCACATCTTAAACTGTCTTTTCTTTTTGACTGATTTTAAATGCCATTTTCTTAATGTCTTTCATTTTTTGTAAAGCACTTAAATAAACTTGCCTTGCCTAATAAAGGCCATTTTGACGCTCCCCGGGATGTGGGCTTTCATTTTATAAGCAGGTGTTTTTAAAATACGTATACCCTGCCAGTTAGAGTTGCGAATAAGGCCTGCATGTTTGGTACACTTACTAAAACATCTCAGTCATTTTCAAAGCTTTCTTCATTAGCTATATGTATCATAATATGCAGGCGCAGTTGCAAACAATAATGGAAGCCACAGCTGACCTAATTATTGAAATATGACTATGTTTGAGAATTTGTCTAAGAAAAATGATTATTGTAGATGTTTTGTGATTTTTGTTTATGTTTATGTTCACTCCGCACAGAACATAAAAGAAGACTGCATACTGAATCTGCTTTTCATACAGCTGTCATTAAGTGAAACAGCATTTGAATCTCCATTGCTGAGCCATAGATGTTAATTGTTTGTTTAAACAACAGTGAGTACTATGATTCTGAATCCCATGAAAGGAAGGATTTATTGCTCAGATGTAAGAAGAATGGCACAGTCTCTTGACAGGAGTGGGCATGTACATGATGTTGGTGTTATTCTTATGCAGACTTTGCTGCCTTGGCTCTGAAATGAAAAGTTTATGTGGACAGTACGGCTGATCAGACACAACAGTTTAAACAACAGCATTCAAATAAATGTCATCTTTAACTCTTTTACATCAACATAATGCTATCTCCACCACCCTCAAAACAATATGTCTTCATGAACAATATATTTGTATGTAAACATGGATTGTAGAGCAATATACACTCACTGGCCACTTTATTAGGTACACCTGTTCAACTGCTCTTTAACGCAAATATCTAATCAGCCAATCACATGGCAGCAACTCAATGCATTGAGGCATGTAGATATGGTGAATACTGTACGACCTGGTACGACCATCAGAATGGGGGAAGAAAGGTGATTTAAGTGACTTTGAACATTGCATGGTTGTTGGTGCCAGGCGGCTGGTCGGAGTGTTTCAGAAACTGCTGATCTACTGGGATTTTCACCCACAACCATCTCTAGGGTTCTCTGGGTGAAAATGCCTTGTTGATGCCAGAGGTCAGAGGAAAATGGACAGACTGGTTAAAGATGATTGAAAGACAACAGTAATTCAAATAACCACTCGGTACAACCAAGGTATGCAGAAGACCATCTCTGAACACACAACACGTGGAACCTTGAAGCAGATGGGCTACAGCAGCAGAAGACCACACCGGGGGCCACTCCTGTCAGCTAGGAACAGGAAACTGAGGCTACAATTTGCACGGGCTCACCAAAATTGGACAATAGAAAATTGGAAAAATGTTGCCTGGTCTGATGAGTCTCGATTGCTGCTGTGACGTTCGGATGGTAGGCTCAGAATTTGCCGTAAACAACATGAAAGCATGGATACATCTTGCTTTCAAGATGCTTTGTATCAACGGTTCAGGCTGCTGGTGGTGGTGGTGTTATAGTGTGGGGGATATTTTTTTGGCATACTAGGCCCCTTGGTTCCAATTGAGCATTGTTTAAAAAAATGCCACAGCCTACCTGAGTATTGTTTCTGACCATGTCCATCCTTTTATGACCACAGTGTACCCATCTTCTGATGGCTACTTCCAGCAGGATAAGGTGCAATGTCAAAAAGCTCAACTGGTTTTTTGAACATGACGATGAGTTCACTGAACTCAAATTGCCTCGACAGTCACCAGATCTAAATCCAATTGATCACCTTTTGGATGTGGTGGAACGAGAGATTGGCATCATGGATGTGTAGCTGACAAATCTGCAGAAATTGCGTGATGCTATCGTGTCAATATGGACCAAAATCTCTGAGGAATGTTTCCAGCACCTTGTTGAGTATATGCCACAAATAATTAAGGCTGGGGGGACCATCCCGGTACTAGCAAGGTGTACAACATAAATAATAATAATAGATTTATTGTGTAAGCGCTTTTACAGGTGCTCAAAGTCGCTTTACAGAGATAGTGAAAAGAAAAGAACAACAAATACATATAGTTGAAGTCAAATTTAAAATCAAGCAATATAACAACAATCACACATTAAAAGCCAGATTGAAGTTGTTTGAAGGTGGTGAGGTCTGTGCAGTCTCTGATGGGTTGTGGGAGTGAGTTCCAAACGGAGAAGGCTCTGTCCCATTCGGTTCGGTGCTTGATGCGGATGGATAGGAGGTTGGCTTCTGATGAGCGGAGGCAGCGGGAAGGGGGTGTGGTGGTGCAGCAGGTCTGTGAGGTTTGAAGTCAATTATTTGACTGACGGGGAGCCAGTGGAGGTTCTGGAGGACGGGAGTGATGTGGTCTCGGGAGCCGGTGTGGGTGAGGAGGTGGGCAGCAGAGTTCTGGATATGTTGTTGTTTATTGAGGAGGTTGGATGGTATACCGTAGACGGCGTAGAGGATGCTATTGCAGTAGTCGAGTCGTGATGTGATGAATGCATGAATCAGGGTTTCAGCAGCAGAGGAGGAGAGTGATGGGCGGAGACGGGATGGGCGGAGACGGGCAATGTTTTTGAGGTGGAAAAATAAAGTGGTCGGTGAGTGTATATTCAGTTTAACATGGTTGGTACACTGGATTTCTTATTATTATTTTTTAACAAAAGACCATTTCTGGAGCGTTTCAATGAACTGAATGTTAAGTGAGTGTATCGGATTCTACAATCATTTAAAATAGAATTGTAAATATAGCCTTTTCCAGCTTCTATTCTTTTTATGATAATACCACGACCTTTGCCACAGTAAAGACTGAGACAATGGCATGTTTTATGTGATGAATTAGCTCTGACACTTGGGTCATATTTTCATTAATTAAACATGGCTTTGTAATAATTTCACACTGATAGAGAGCCATTTCACCACAGTCTTTGGGCCCACAAGATATGCCTTTGCCACATTACTTAATTAGAAAATGATAAATGCCTTAGCACTCTATCCATACATTTTCTAAAGGTCAGGTCTACCTTTGTCTTCACTCCTTTTAATGCATCACACATTTGCCTAGAGTTGCATGAAGGTGTTACCTCTGTGTGCTTTTCTGGAGAACCAGATCTTTAACAGTGTGTAGCCATGAATGTGTTTAGAAAGCCCTTTAGCCTCTAATAGAGAGAAGTATTGCTGCTCAGACTATCAATGTCCGAACGTAACCTCGGGTCACCATTCATTCCCGACAACAATAGCCATATGTGGCTAATACAAGACCCTCTTTTTTTTTTGCAGTGACATTTCGACAGACAGTGCTTGTTTAGTGCAAATTACTTTTTAAGGCTATCAAGGGCTTTTTTTCTTTTTTAATTTCCTACAGAATGAGGGGTGATGTCCTGCTGCCCCACTACATGTCTTCTAATTTCCTGCTGATAAAAAAAAAAAAACATGACAAGAAAGGACCAAGTTGTAGTCTAGACATTAGCTGACAATTTTCAGGCTAGGAATCTCATAGTAAAAAAAGCCTGGGTCAAAACCAGTATTACCTGGACTTGGGACCATTTGATGACACAGCACAATTGAGAAAAACTGTTTTCTTGAGGGTCTAGAAGTCAGTCTGTGTCCACAGCATCACAACATATTTAAATGTATATATATTGGAAGTGTCCCATATGGTCTTCTGGTTGTTGAACATTTTTTTGGCTGTCCAAGGCCTCAGGAACCACACTATGGTGAGGTGGTTTTGAAATAGTTGCCACATTTGGTCACGATTCTCAAAAAGCCCAAAGGACTTTTTTACCCATAAAGAGTACACTTATTACAATACATACATATTGAATTGTATGCATTCTATCTTATAGAAATATACAGTAATGTGCATGATTGTGGTAACAAATAGAAAAAAAGGTATCCAGTTATCTGATACATTCATGACTGGCCTTCAAAGGAGTTCTGTTAAGATGCACGATGGTCCAAATCAATGTGTTGTTCACAATATTTTCCCTTACTGATTTACAGATTTAGAATACTTTTCACTGGGGAGTATAGGTTACTAGGAGACTGTCCTCAGTAAGACAACACACAGGAAACTGCTGTTTCAAATCTGTTTATATATCAGTCAGGGGAATACTTTCAAAATCTCTGCGTAAATTAACAAATAGGTTGTATGCATTGACATAACCACATTTCAAGCTTGGTGGGAGCAAATCAGTTTTATCAATATTTTTGTAACTTACTTTTCAGTTGTAACTGGTTTAGCAGTCTCTGATAACAATGTTGTCCGCAGTGGCATCGCCTGGCCTAGGCATTCGGGGCTTTAGGCCCGAATGTTTTTTCTGTAGCCCCGGACAATTCTCCGACAGTTGCCGACGCAGGGGTCGGCAACAGGCGGACCGCGGTCCGGATCCGGTCCCAGACGCCGACCTATACGGACCCGGACCTGTAATCAATACATTAATAGGGGATTTCAATTTGTACGGGGCGATTCTATTTTAACCGCTGCCGACAGGGGGCGAAAGAGACGAGTGAGCGATACAGGGAGAGAAACACAGAAGAAGAGACCAGAGAGCGGCAGATAGAAGCGGAGAGGAAAGTGAGTGAAGAGAATAATTAGCGATACAGGGAGAGAAGCGGAGAGGAGAGTGAACAGGCGAGTTAGCGGCAGACAGGGAGAGACAAATAATTACACATGGCGCTCTCCAAGAAGAGGAAAGTGGACAGTGAGAACAAAGCTTTTAACCCTGAGTGGACGGACTCATTCATGTTCATCCTGCCCACTGGGAGCACAGAACCAGTGTGTCTCATTTGTTTAGAGACCATGGCGCTCATTAAAAGTGCCAAAACTCCACTATGAGACAAAACACAAAGTGTTTGACCAAACATTCCCTCTCAAGTCAGAACTGAGGTCACAAAAAATAAGCAGTCTCAGAGCCCAATATGATCAGTCCACCAGGATCAAAATGAAAACTAAATATCGTTCCAGGGCAGGCTAACCGAGGCTAACCAATGAGCACCTGCATGTGTGTATGAGAATGGCCCTGACACCATTTCAGCCCAGATTTAAACTCCTGGCAGGACGAGCTCAAGCTCAATTCTCGCACTGAATTAAAAAAAGTGAGTGAGGGACTGCAATATAAGAGGGAAAGAAAGAGAAACGTTAAAACTGTTCGATTGTTATGATGTGTAAAGACTGATATTGTTCTATACTCGTCTGAAACTGTTAAGTCATGATGTGAAACGGTTAACAAAGAAAAAGGGAAACTCAAGCTGCTGCTACACTTAATTTTATTTATCTAAAATTAAGCACTTTTAAGATGCACATATTTTCAAAAGCTATTTTATTTATTTTCTCCTATTAAATGCCGCCAGAGAGGAACATTACACATATCCACAGTATTTACTATCTGTATAGTTCAATGTTAATTCACAATACATATTGTTGTTTATGAATTGTACTTTCTTTATTTGATTGGCAGTCAGTTGTTGATTACATGCAGACGTTGATGAAGCTACAGGCTATTTCAATATATATCACACTAATTCATAAAGCAACTTAGACATTTTGAAGTTCCGGACCTTTGCATTGGGAGATTTTCTCTAACTGGACCTCATTGAATTTTAGTTGAATACCCCTGCACTAGAGGGATAGGAAGGTAGAGGAAACAAAGCGTTGATAACTATCTAACAAAACTAATCCACCTTCTCTCCCAGTGAATTTGTAATTACCCTCTTTCCCTTCACTGCGTCGATCATCATCCTCCCAAGTGCAAAGGCTACCAATCAAATTACTACAATTGTATCATTCATGCACACTATGAAGAAAGGACTGTCTACCATTTGTCTCATTTTCTATTTCTGGTTTGGTTTCCTTGATAATAATGACTCTTGAAAATTCATGACATATTTAACACATGAACACAAGAAATTCTCCAAAACCATTTATGTGGATTAGGTACTTTAACTGAACAATCCCGTCACAAGAGCCATCATTGCCTGAGAGAGATTCAAAGCAGAACAAAGTCAAAGTATCATACATTATGTAAATCAAATAGATGTAGATGTTGGGACTTGCGCTTTGTATTGTTGGCATTTACATTTCTTTCAACACCGAAAATATGTCTTGTGCAAAATGTGATACAAGTGAGGTTATGTGATTGACTAAGCCTGGTGACTATATGGTTGTACATAAAAGAAAAGCCTTTAACTATTCTCATAACTATAGTCACTTATGGGTAAATGGAAGTATTAAGTTGAGCCTTGTTACATTTCTGTGTGAAGGGGGCCTTTATTTGTATTTGGAAGGTTACTGTTTGTAAATGTACACTTAGGAATGGAGAAAAGGCGAAGCATTGGATTATTAATGGATTTTTGATGACCAAAAATGACCTAATTTCCCATTTTGAAAATGTTCAAAGGCTTGAGAAGAAAGCGGCTATCCATACACTTGTAACACTCTAGATGTACACTATGCGATACAAGATACTTTTTTGTTGATTACAAATCATAATTACTGTATAATAAATGAATAAAGAGAATAACATATTGGCACATGACTTATGTACATATACACAGTTTGCACATACAATTATACACATTCAGCATATATACTGACAATGGCCACCTATTGCTCAAAAAACCCATGGCCGACATTTAAACTATACTTTACATTTGTTTTTCCTCAAAACTGCCGCTACGCATTTTAGCTTGGGACATTTTTAAAACAATGAAATGACATCTGTTTATGAAACCTGTGTGTGACATTTACAAGGAAGCGTGAAATGTGTAGGTACTGTGAGGTGGAGTCGGTGCTTTGTGTTCTGAACACAGCAGTGACTCAAGCCCATCCATCACTGTAAGGGATTGTTGTGCGCATTGACATTTTATATGCTGTGAAGGGAGCAAAGTGGGCTGCTGTTGCCTGTGATTCATTTGTTGTTGTTTTTCATTGGGATCCTGCAGAGGAGTGGTGGAGCTGGCGCTTTGTTTGAATGTCAGCTGCTGAGATGGAAAGAGACTGCTGTGCCCACTGAGCTATGTACAGTATGCCCCCGTGATTATGATGGATCGTCCACTGTGAGTGCACATTTATGAATGTTAAGAACCTTCTAAGTGCATGTTCTCAAAGTGTAGCCGTCACCCACATTTTTGATTGTGTTTCAGTCTTATCCATATGGAGGAGATGGATGAGAAGACTGAATTTAATACGCTAAAAGTACTCACAGCTTATCCCTCTAATATCACTCTGGCATGAAAGTTTACTAGGAACTTTCAGACAATCTCTCTCATCTTGTCCTCATTCAGTCTGGACCTTGTACTGCTTGAGCTCAAGGCACTTTCATACATTAATTCCTTTAATATATTACACATAGTGGCACCATTATGGGATTAGTTTTGTATCATAAAGATAAAGCAACACTTTCTCAGAATAAAGCAAAACTATGAGTTTAAAAGAAAAAAAAACTAAGTCAAGCAAAATAAAATACATTTCAAAAATAAAACTATAAGTTGCAAACAAATCATTTGTAATCATGTAAACTATAAGTATTTTTTTTTGTTTTAACATAGGTTTTTGTTTGCAGTTCTTGTTTCTTCTTTCTCAATGATCAGACTTTTGCTCTCGCTGCAGCTCTCTCGTTTGCGCTCCCTGATTTTTTGTTTTCGATTTTGACACAAACATCCCAGGTGGGCGGGGGTGTGTCCCCATTGGCTATTAGGGATGCCAGAAACTGACCATGATCAAAATCGAAAATTCATTCTATATCCTATGAGAAAATGATACATTTAGCATTAAAAATTCGACATACTATTCCTAGCCTGAGGAATATATGAATAATCAACAGATTTGAAGGGAATCTCTAACATTTTCATGTAGATTATACAAATTACATTTATTGAAATTTGATCCAGAAGATGAAGTCTCAAAGAATGTTTTAAATAAAAGGACATAAAGCAAAAAGGTGGATAATAATAAAATCTATTAAATGTATATGTAAAGACATTTGGTCAAATAAAATGACACTGAGCCAGTAGGCTTGTTTGAGACGCGTTGCGGCTCGCCTCGAAAGTAGACGAGAATAGCCGATCGCAGCCGGGAGAGGTCTCAAAAAGCTCGCCTGAAGTCGGAGAGCTCCGAGTCGGCTTCGTCTTCTTCTTCGTCTTCTCTCGGTTTTTTGGCGGGTTTGCAAACAACTTTAAGGTGCATACCGTCACCTCCGGAGTCGGTTTGACTCGGTTTGCATTTATAAAGAATGCACACATGTGTTTAATCGTTAATGTCAGATATGTACTAAGTAAATACATTTGTTCCTGCTCAAGATTAGATTCAACTTTATTGTTATTGCACATATTACAGGTACTGAGACAACGAAATGCAGTTTAGCTTCTAACCAGGTGCAACAAGCAGTGAAGTGAAAAGTAATGTACACAATAGACAGAATAAAATATAGAATGAATTGAATGATGAATAAACAGTGAGGGGTATGAATACACTAGATATCAGCCTGTGAGCAGGAGCAGTATTAACAGTGTGTATGAATGTGCTAAGATATATAAAGTATGAAAACGGTAAGCAGTGCAAGTATAGTATAATATATAGATGTTAATTCCATGATGATAAACATTGTGGAACAATGATGAAAAATGTGAATGGAAGTGGTGACGTAAAACTGACACAAAACAACAACAAACTTTTGGCGAGCCAATTGGAGAGTTTCATCAGCAGCAAAAACCACCAATGAGCGCTCAGCTCGAGATACCAGCGAGTCGTTTCCCATCAAGCATTTAGCTTCCGCAGCCCGTGGAGAGGAACTGCACCTCGCCGCGCCTCGCTCTCAAGTCTGCGGGCGTCTTTGTCCCGTGAGATTTCAACGTCTCATGTAGGCGAGCCTCCAGAGCAAGTCGGACAAAATGACTTACCATCATGCAACGCACTAGCAAGACGTTGATCGCAATTGCGCAGGTCTGCGTCGGTCTCGCTTGTCTCAAATAAGCCTAGTGATAACAGTAACGCCAGCGTGGATGAAGCTGGTGTGGTGACACGTTATTGGACATAATTCACCTTGCTTATTTTGTTGCTACACGGACCCTTTAGTGGGGAACACCTGTAGCTTTAGCTGCCATTCCTGCTAGCTCATCAGGCAGAGCAGTGCATGTGTTAACCTCTCTGAAAGTAATGGATAATAAAGATTGGAACTCCATTCTTAATACACCGCCTCCGACTCTCTTTTCACGGCACTACACTGGTGCAGTTATTTCTTCATGCCCCCCCTCCGTGCTGTCCCCTCAGAGGAAGTGGGAAAACGGGATAAGACTCTGGACGCTGTCTCAATGATCCACACTGTTAATATGAGAGGAAAATAAATGTTTTAGGAAATGAAAAATATGAAGTTAACAAATAAAACACAGCTCAGGGGCAGTCATGGACGGTAGGTTTTCCTACAAAGTTAACTCAGCCTCCATTGATTTTCATATCAAATTAGCGTGTTAATAAAATAAGCTATCATGGCTTATACTTGCATATCTAAACAGAATCATGAAAGCCTGTTGGTAGAGTCAGGCACATGAGTCCGTTTGAGTGTGTGCCCGGTGTCTGAACGCTCACTCACTGCTAGCTATGTAGCTAACTGTTAGGCTACTTAGCTTGCATTGTTATGGATCTAAAGGTAGCACAAGCTAACTTTCATAGCACAGCTTTACTTCTCACTTAACACAATAAAGAAACAGACCGTATAGTACAGCACAAACAACACAAATGATCAATACTTACATATATTTTCACTTGTAGTAATATAATAATTGAAATGCTGGTTATTCTGGGGTCTTCTGTCCACGCGCAGGCAGCTACCGCACCGCAGCTGCAATCGATTGCCTGCCTGCAATCGCTGGAGGGCTGGGCTGTCACTCAAAAACTGAGTAGCCAATGGGGACGCACCCCTAAAAGTGCCGCCCACCTGGGAGGTTTGTGTCAGAATCTCAAACAAAAAATGAGGGAGCGCAAAAGAGAAGAGCTGCAGCGAGAGCAAAAGTCTGATCATTGAGAAAGAAGAAACAAGAACTGCAAACAAAAACCTATGTTAAAACAAAGAAAAAATACTTATAGTTTACATGATTACACAAATGATTTGTTTGCAACTTATAGTTTTATTTTTGAAATTTATTTTATTTTGCTTGACTCAGTTTTTTTTCCTTTTAAACTCATAGTTTTGCTTTATTCTGAGAAAGTGTTGCTTTATCTTTATGATACAAAACTAATCCCATACACCATCAAATGCTCTATTAAAGCTGTTTGAAAGGGAAATAGTTAATTTGAAGATAGGTATTGATGTGATGTGGCCTTCTCATCTACTTGTAGAACATGTACTCAATAACTCTTCAGTGATTTCCTGCTGTTTTTTAAATTTTATTATAATCTTTTATTTATTTTTAAGCCAGGAATCAATAATAAACCAATTGGGCTTCCTAAACAAGAGCTAGTGCTGGATGTGACCGATGTGACTTAGCAGATCCACTGTTGGCACTCTGTGCAGCTAAACAACTCTGAGTGTGAACCTTTATATATACAGTGTATGGTGTGAACTTATAAAATGCTAATATACAGTGGCAGCACCAGGTGGTAGCATGGAGTTGCTACAGCAACACATACATTTGGCCTAGCAACTGCTAAGCAACCCCAATAAATGTATGTTTATTTTTTACCCCTGATTTTAAAGAACCTGTGTAGCCTTTTAAGTAGGAGTTCTAGGCTCCTTTTAACCTAGGTGGCGTTGTCGGCAACTATTTTAATTCTACCCTTTTTAGTCTTAGTTATTTTCATACCTTGCCACAATAACATGGGACTTTAAGGTGTCTGTCTGAAGTGACTGCCGATGTTCGCACCGCTGTGCGCGAGACGTGGAGGGAGGGAGGGTAGAGAGAGCATCGGAACTTCACAGTCTAATCTCCCGACCTGATATTTTTTATTTTTTATTCAATCAATATATTTTTGGAAAGGGAAACTGTGCGCAAACAGTAGTAGATATATATATATATTTTTTTTTTTAAAGGGAAAAAAAGTGCACTTTCTCTGGAGGAAGAAAAAGGGCAGGGGCTCAAGCCCACTTTGATATATGTGTGTGCAGGTGCCTTGTGTGTGTGTGTGTGTGTGTGTGTGTGTGTGTGTGTGTGTGTGTGTGTGTGTGTGTGTGTGTGTGTGTGTGTGTGTGTGTGGTTAAAACGAAGCAGACTGCAGTCGCTCTTTAGCTGTTCTAATTAAGGTAAACACAGCGTGTGTAAAAGGCACAGCTCCACTTCCTACTTGACGAGAAAGTATATCGTGATGAGCAAAAACGTGTCACTTGGCCCAGGTGGTTTCCACAGAACAGACAAAACATGTTTAACGACCATAAACACACTCGTAACGGCGGTCTATCTGCCAAAACAAACTTAAGTATGTTAAAGTGTTTCGGCAAATGTTAAAGTGTTTCGGGAAATGTTAAATTGTTTCGAGAAATGTTAAATTGTTTCGAGACTTGTAAATGTGTCTCAGTTCTTGTAAAAGTGTTTCGCATATGTAATTTTGTTTTATAAAATGGAATTCTGTTTTTATAAAATGTAAATCTGTTTTTATAAAATGTAAATTTGTTTTATAAAATGTAATTTGGTTTTATAAAAAGTAAATTAAATTGTAAATAAGCCATCTGTATGTCTTATATGTCTTAAATGACATGATGAATTGGAAATGGGGGACCCTGATGTAAACAAGACGAAAGTCTTTCTCTGGTCTGCATCCCCTTAACAATTGTATGTTTTGAGCTGTACTGTACTGTACCCAATATACAAGCTGTTAATAAACTGTTCAATCAATCAATCAATCAAATTTATCTCAAGCTTTGTTAAAGTGTTTCATACTTTGTAATTGTCGTTTGCACTTCTCAGCCACCGTAATGGAGGCATAAGCGCCACCTGTCGGCCAATATCTTTAGTAAATCCACTATGCTGTCTTTTTAACTTTTTTTGTTTAGCGGCTTCGTCAACACATCCTCACTCCCAGGTCGGCCTATGTTGACGTTATGTCAAGTCCCCTGTCGGCTTTTTCCAACGCAAGGGGGGGGGCCTTAGCGTCCATTTTCAACGCAAGGGGGGGGCCCTTAGCGTCCATTTTCAGCTTTCCGGGATGTCCATATGCTTCTATGGACGCTCATGGAAGCACGGCATTCGTTTGTGTCGGCTGCCCTTAAAGGCAATGTGAGCGTCCATTCTCATTGGATAACGGAGAATTGTACACCCGGAAGTAAGTATTCCCCTTACTGTCGATTGATTTTATAGTGATATCTGCACTACTCATCGACTAAAAAACACCAGATTATCCTTGTTAATTACACAACATTGATTGGTTTAAATTGTGTGCAATGCTTTTGTATTTTTCCCCTTCGATTCGGAGAAACAAATATGTTTTCGGAGTAAAGGATGGCAGAAGACACTACACTACCCAGAATCCCCAGCTATCGTTTGGACTACACCATGTGCTCTGTTTGACGTCACGTGATCTTCAAATTTCTCCCTGCAGAAAAAAAAAACATGGCCGAACTTCGTTTTATTTTCGATGGAAAATGCCTATTTTAAAGTTAGTTTGGCCATTAAAATGCGTTTTGATGTCATTTGATGCGAGAAATATGAGTTGTTATTTCAGATTATGTGTGCAGTGGATGTACATGATCTTTAGTTTGCTAGTTATTACGAAGATTACTTCAGGAAATTGCGTCCATAACGTTTTCATTGTTACCAAGGTGGTTGCTAGGGACGCTGCTATCGACATTATTTCTGTTATGTTGTGTAACTGTTTAATGGTGTTATCTTTATTGCTACCCCCTTCCCCGTCAATGTATAGTGTTGGTCCACAGCGCAAACATATTAGTTTAACAAAATCCGCATCTAAAGATAGCCTACGTTATTTTCCCCTGTGCAATTCCAGTCTCACATCTCACAGCACATCGTCATTAACAAATACCGGAAACAGACCGAAAACATTTAAAAAAAAATACAATAATACTTTATTCCGAGTGTGCTTGCTTTTCTCTTTGGAAGTCATCACATAACGGCATTGTAATACACGGTTCGGCTGCATTAAATATTACATATCTGCCGTAGTTCTGTATTTATAGAGCCCTGATGAGAAGACTTCTAGACAAACATGAGGAACTGAAAACGTGACGTGGATCATAAATATATCAGCCATTAAACAACATCTTACATTTCTTTTCACACAATACGTCTCCTTGCAGTATCAACACTAATTCGGCTGACTTTTATATTTGATCCAATTGGTAGATAGGCTGTATTTACACCATAAAGGTGCACAGCTGATATAAAGGGACACCTAGTGGTTAAAGCATGTTATTGAATTTCATTATTTTTATTATTAGATATTAATAGGATCCCTATAAAGTATATTAATTACTCGTTATTCTCTACTAATAGTTAATTAAAGACTGTATATAATGACTATTTTGCACATCCCTTTCAAGATTTCAAGATTTTCTAAGGTTTATTGACATATCATATAGGCCCACACAACTATGGTGTAGTTCTGCATTGAATGAAAAACTTGGGTCGCAGGTTCCTCAATAGTGCATTACAAGACATCTATCAATATTTGTGCGTACCTCCAGCAATGTTAACTATGTTGAAGCACTTATTTTAACTGATATTATACATAATGTATTATACTCTTATAAGATGTATGTAGATATTTCATCTCCGGCCTTGTTAGGTATTGAACAATCAATAAAGAACACAGAATTGTTGAATATAAAACACAGAATTTGTGTGATTATACTAAATGATTTACAAATAAACACCACTGCATATTTAACTGTTACACATGCTGATGTAACGCAAATGTTCCAACTTGAGATCAATAAAGTATATCTTATCTTAAGCTGATCGATGGCTACTGCCATATTTGCAAAATGTGCCTCTGAACCTTAACAAGTGCATGTTTCAGGCTTATCAATTAATGTAATGTAATGTAATGTAATGTTATCAATTAACAACAGGGGTCACAAACATAAGACCAGCTGTTAAATAAAGCTCTTCTGACCTTAGCTGGCATGTGTGTATATATATATTAATGCTGCCCATTATGGGCACAAGCAATTTTCACCCATTTATTAATTATATGTTTTAAATGTGAGTGTTTCCTATCCCCTAAACCTCCAGGGATGTACACAGTTTAATACTGGCAACTTCTTATTATGGGAAATACGAAAACGTCTTTTAAAACTACAACTCCCAGTAGAGACGTGCCATAGATACAGAACATGTTGCGAAACAGAATAGCCAGCATTTGTAGTTCTGGGGACAGGGTGGGGGAGGGGGGACGCGGTGGACCCGTTCAAATCCAGTTTTGGACAGTCTGCCGTGATTCCATCCCATTTCAAGTGCTGTTCGAGGCTCGGCGTAACCCTCGGAGCACACTCTCCAATCACAGAGCTTGAGGACTATCACGGGGTTTGTCAAACAGAGTACATGGTGTAGTCCAAACGATAGCTGGGGATTCTGGGTAGTGTAGTGTCTTCTGCCATCCTTTACTCCGAAAAAACATTTGTTTCTCCGAATCGAAGGGGAAAAATACAAAAGCATTGCACACAATTTAAACCAATCAATGTTGTGTAATTAACAAGGATAATCTGGTGTTTTTTAGTCGATGAGTAGTGCAGATATCACTATAAAATCAATCGACAGTAAGGGGAATACTTACTTCCGGGTGTACAATTCTCCGTTATCCAATGAGAATGGACGCTCACATTGCCTTTAAGGGCAGCCGACACAAACGAATGCCGTGCTTCCATGAGCGTCCATAGAAGCATATGGACATCCCGGAAAGCTGAAAATGGACGCTAAGGGCCCCCCCCCTTGCGTTGAAAATGGACGCTAAGGCCCCCCCCTTGCGTTGGAAAAAGCCGACAGGGGACTTGACATAACGTCAACATAGGCCGACCTGGGAGTGAGGATGTGTTGGCTTCGTAGCTGTGTTACAAATCTCATAGCAACTGCAGTAGCAGAGCCACTGTCCTCTTGCTCTTCAATGTTCCCGGTATCAACCTAATTCGTAATAGATTGGCAAATAAACAAATAAAGGAGAGATGGATGTTTAAAATGCAGTTTGAATGGTAATAATATGTTCTGCCTCTGTGGCGATATCAATATCTAAAACATTAAAACAGTCTTTCCTGTACATTTGGTGGCACAGGTTTCAAAGAGTATGAAATACGTGGGCCACATAAACTGTATGTGTGTGAGTTCAACATTTGACCTAGATAAACGTACATTGCTGGGAATAATAAATGCATTGAAAGGTCTTGTTAATGTGCCATATTATCAGTGGCACTGAAGAACATAGTGCTCTGAAAACTATACCCATGTGTTAATTAACAATTTCTAAATATATAACAAAGATGTACAGTGCCTGCAGAGACTTGCTGTGACTTTTAATCTACTCAGTAAAGTTCATAGTCTTATTATAATTTTGGGGATTTTTAGGAAGATGTAGGCCTATAGGCAAAACATTTCTAGATTTGTTTGAAAGTGTGAGATTTCTAAATATATTAATGAACCAGGTTACATCATTTTCTGCAACACATTTTCAATAAACGTAGTTATATGTGTTTTGATTTGAGTAGAAATCCAATCAAATGAACGGTTAGATATTTGTCCACAATGGTAAGGCCTTTCCTTGCAACATCAAGAGCTCTCTTGTACAGAGAGAGTTGAATGGTCGAACAACAGTTGCTGATTAATGGAATAAAAGGAACATTAAACCTGAATCTATTTCAAACCCCATAACCCATGCTAATATACTCATTCAGTTAAATGTCTTTAGGGTAACATGTCATCACTAAACATACTCTTCACGGTATATATAGACCAAGGCTGATTAAGGCTATTGAAGTTGCCTTACAAAAGCCAAAATCATGAAGGAAAGGAATGACATGAAATATCATACCTAATATTTTACAACAATATGTGGCCTGTTGGTTTGACATCTGCCAATCTTTCTTGTTGAGTTTGTTATATGTTTAGAATTTACACTTTTATCATTCATTAATAAATGGATGATAAAAGTCCATTACCTCGTAACACCCAACTGAACCAGAATAAGTAAAAAAAAAACCTTCTGTTGATGCATGTATTGGGTGTTATTAAGTGAGTGAAGTCGAAGTTACTGCTTTATAGAGAAATAATAGTTTTTGGTTTACGCTTAAACCCACAAAACTTTACATCTTGATAAAATGGAAACTGTGTTCAGCACCATTTTAACATTTGTGTGGAAAAATATGTTCATTGTCTGTAATGAAAACAGTTCTATACAGTATGTTTAATTCATTTTATCGATTATAATTATTTGCCACCATTTTTTAACGCTCATTTTACATTTAAAAACTCACACACTGTTATTTGACTGTGTTGTAAAGCTCCATTTGAGGTTTAACTTGTTGGAGCCTTCGCTCAGTCAAAAAGCTTCTCTCTGAATAACCTTCTGCTGACAGATATTAAAACATGTAAAAAATGCTCTCAATTGATCAAATGTTTTTGCTTTGACACTGATAATTTAGTGGAGGCTATATTCGTAAATCAAAATTTTTGATAACAAAACGTAATTTAACCTCGTACTCATGTTTGATATTCTTGAAAATATATCTAATTTATCCTTATCAGCCTTTGAAATGATGCCACAGTGATCCTCTCCCATATATTGTCAAACTATAATGAATGTTATTTTAAACAATATACTATTTCTTTAATAATGTGCAATTGTGGGTCTTGGGTGCATGGACTAAGTGACCGTTTCCAGTTGCACCTGCTCTATTTTTATTTATTTCTGTGCAGCAGCACAAAGTGCAAATTTGCTGGCTGTAGTTAAAGGAAGATGGGATGATGTAGGGATGATCAAATACACTCTGAGATGTCAAACCATTGGTCCCAGGTGGTGCTAATACAATGTTTGTGGCTATACTCTTACCAGGAAGGCAAATTATGGATATGTTTGTCCAAAAACACTGGACTTTCACCCAGCAGTTTGTGTCCCAAAACCAGAATAGATGTTTATTCATGTTGAGTAAGTATGAAGATGGAAGTACATTTTTTAAAATTCTATGCATGCAATGTGTGACATTAAGTAGGCCATACAAATCTTGTATAACTAGGCTAATTCATAAACATGACGAGGTGTTCTCCTTGCAAATGAGGTAACCATGCCATCTCCTTTAGCTCATAAGCAAGATAAGGGATTAACAATGTGGTGAATGCATTTTCCCCCCAATCCTCTAGGGATCATTCAGTGTCATTTTGCTGGCCACTGCCTCTTTTGTTAGTGTGGCCATTTTGCCTCGCCTTGTGGAGCCAAAGTACATAAACACCATTATCAGAGGAGCAGAGCGGCCTGCTGTCAAACAAACAATGGCCCTGTGGAATTAGCTGCCATGGCTCATACATGTCAGGGAGCTGCTTTCACCCTCATGCAACTGCAGTAGGGGAGCCTTCAAGTTTCTGTTGTGTTCATTTGTCTTCTAAGTGATTGAGAAGGATCCGACTGTTAGTTTAAAATGTTGATTACTGTAATTTGTAATCATTCCTCCTATCATTTCTGCAGTCGACAGCAGTGCACAGAGGGAGGTCTATCAACAGGGATAATGCGTTATTATTTGTATCAACTTGTGTGCATGTGTTTCTTTTCTTGGCCCTGATTACCTTGATTTAATAATACAGATGATAAGTTATTGTTATGCTGTAGGGCAGGGGTGGCCAACCAGTCAGAGGTTAAGAGCCACATTTTTTCTATGTTACTGCAAAGAGCCACATCAAACACACAGTCACTGATACCGCTTGTTTCAGTTTTTTGTTTTCTGGAGACAAGATTTCAACCACGTCACTGATGCATTTTTGTGGCATTGGGATATTTTTTTTTAAATCCTCTGGAGCAGAGAGAGGAGCTGTGGATTATTGTTATTGATTAATGCATCAGTGTTTCTTAGGGTCAAAAACACTAAACTCACAACTTAAAATGAAAGCGTTTAGTTTATTTAATAAAAGAGCACATGTTCAATGTGAAAAGTGACAGTAGTTATAGATTATTTGCAATTTGGTGCTATATATATATTTAAAAAAAAAAAGTATATATATATTTTTTTTAAACATCTTGAATTTCAGGGGGTCGCGGGGCTCCGTTGGCGGGGCGCAGCGCCCCTCCAAGACAATGGCAGGGGAAACACTGGATAATGTTTAATCAACGATAGGTTTCCCCCCCCTCAAAGGTGATTGGTTCACTGCATCGCAGGTATTATTGTGATTGGCTCTTGGGCCACATCAAAATTATACGCGCTGTCATCCTCTCACACTGATACCACACATACATAACACGGGACGAAAGTAACGGAGCGATTTTATCCGAGCCCAAACAACTTTGACCGGCCAAATTACGTCAGAATTATCAGCATTCAATACTTAACAGACCTACTAAATATCAGGTTTAACTGTCAGGAGTAGCTAGTGTTGTCACGATACCAACATTTTGGTTTTGATACCAAGTCAAGAATTGCGATTCCGATTCTTTTTCGATATTTTCTTAAAAAAAGGGAAACGGTCTTAAATGTAATTATTGTGCTTTATTTCACACCAGAACCATAACCATAACACAAACGTTTAAACAATGAGAACAATAAATAAAATAAATGACAAGAATTCGTATTAAATACAATGAATAAATGTCTTACAGACAGGCCTCGTGGTGTCCGTAGGCTTGCCCTCACTGTCAGAGATATAGCTCAAATACTTCCAAATTTCGCTCCTGGCGTCTTTTTTGTCAACAAGCCGAGGCGCAGCGGCAGTTGCACTCCCACTTGCAGCCATGCTTCTCGTTTTCTCACATGCTCTGGCAGCTAGCGCGTGCACGAGAGAGGGGAGGCACTTAGAGCGTGCTTGAGAGGGGAGGGACTTAGAGCGTGCTTGAGAGGGGAGGGACTGCAGGCACGGCTGCAGTGCAGGGAGTGGAAGCAGAGCGCTGAACACACACGGCTCTTATTAAAACGGCGCTTTCTCACCGGAGTACTTTTCCCCGTCATTCTTAAAGTACCGATACTAATGAAACGGAGGAATCGTAACGTTTTTAACGGCAGGGTATCGCGGTACCTTTCAAGTATCGGTACACCGTGCAACACTAGTAAGGAGTCAGTGTCTCTCCCCCAAACTCACACATATAAAATTCGATATGAACTGAAGAGCCGCATGAAACTAGGCAAAGAGCCGCATGCGGCTCGAGAGCCGCGGGTTGGCCACCCCTGCTGTAGGGGTTTAATAATAGCCAATAATGTTACATTGAGTTAATTGCAGCAAATGTTTTGCTGAAAATTACAGACAATTTGCAACAGCATGCAGTCTCTGATCTGAAATGCTCGCTACTTCTTGCAATCTTTTCTTTTTCTACAGCTTTTATGTTCTGCTATAACCTTAGAACAAGTTCAGGGAGGCCGTCTTTCACTCACATTGCTATCGTAAACCGTGGCAGATCATCTGTGGATGTTGCTTTTAATCAGAAACCCCAGCTGCCAGGTTGTAGAGGCTATTACCCATATAGCCAGCCCTGTTCAATGGCTTGTTTTATAGTGCTGTCATTCAAGGTTATGCTGAAACTGATTTGTACTGTCATTAAACGGGTTCTGTTGACATTTCGAGTATTCTCAAGCTGAGTCATGGCCTCTTGCATGCTTCGTGAAATTACAGTCCCGCGGACAAAAGCTGAAAGAAAAACTTCAGTAAATATTAGTCCTGAGATATCCATCTTTATGTGTGATAGTGGAAGATGTAAGATGTAGTCTATGAAGAGATATCATTTAAATCAGTTCTTAGGGTCAGAGTTCCCACAAAATGTTTCTCACAGTTTCAATTATGTATTCTTTTAACAACTCTTTCACTTTTTCTGTAAACATTTATAGTTTCAAGGTCTGTTGCAGTATTCATGTTTGAATTGCCCTCCAAAAGAAATTGAATTGCCTTTCTTCAGAGACAGATACCTGGACTAGGGGTGCAGCAGAGGTTTGGCCTCTGGGGATCAAGACTCAAATGTTTTCTCATTGTGTTTGATTTCATTCTCTTTGAGTAGACTGGCAAATACACACATAGCAAAAGTTCTATTCACGGGGGAATATCCTCACTTGTTCCTCCTAATGTCATGGTGGGTTCTTGGCTTGTGTGTGTCTTGTTTAATCAATACACCACCATCATTTGAAATCATTACCACATCAAGTCTTTAAAACCAATGGAAAGTAGAAATTAAATCAAGGAACTACCAAGCACTCTATAGGACTGTGTAGTGTTTGTATGCTTTTTATGGTCTTTCTCGAGCCAAATTACATTACATTACATTACATTACATGTCACTTGTTAGACGCTTTTATCCAAAGCGACTTACATACTCAATACTGTGGGCAATCCCCACAGGAGCAATTTGGGGTGAAGTGTCTTGCCCAGGGACACAACGACATGCTGACTGCAGTGGGGTTTGAACCTGTGACCTCCTGATCCGAATACCAACTCACAACCCACTGCACCTCCCGCCTCCCGCCTCCCTCCAAATGCTATATGTTTGCTTAGTGTATTGACCAGCTTGGAGGGAAATGTGTTTCTTTGTGTATTTCTCGCAGCAGTTGAAGGTGACTCTACATGTTTGTGTGTGTGGATGCTGCTCTTGCTTTCGCTCTGAGATTTGTACTCCCAACCGGGCCAGTGTGTGCTCCCAGCGCTGCAGCCCTGAATGGGAAGCACCAGACTCTCACTGCGAGGTGCATACCTGACAAGCCTGTGTTGACAGATAAGGCTTAGCAGCTTTGGCCAACAACAGAGCTGCACAATACAAATGCTAATATAAATCTGTAGGGTTGTACCAAGATGTTTACCCCTGAGATTTAATTGAGTTAGAATCAAGATCTCCACTGCTTATCTGTGAGAGCCTTGCTGATGGCTAACATAGGAAATGGTAATCACTGTGGCCTTTTGAGCACAAAGTCCAAGGGTAGGAGAGTCTCTCTGGTTGAATTTGAAAGAACGTGCTAGTCCCAAGGAGCATTACTGGCTGTTCTCAATACGTCTTTTGTTCCTCTTCATAAGAAATGTATTTCGTTAAACTCTGTCACTGCCCCTGATCTGACTTTACAAACATTGTGAAGGTCAGGTAAACGCGCTCATAATCAATTAACCGCATGTTTCTTTGTCCTATGGGTTCTGTTAAGAGTGAATGCCAAATGTCTAGCTAACATCTGCATTTGGCTTACAAGGGCAAGATGTTGCAATTTCCCCCCCCCCGCTTGAACAAGAACAACATGCCCTGTGCACAGCACTGGGAATTGTCAGCCATGTGGCGTGGGATTATAAGTGTTTAACAGGAAGATTTTGGTTCTTTGCTTCTTGCAATTGTGCCGCTTCCTCTTGAGTTAGTGTGAAATGTCCTTCAGCTGCTATTTGAGAGAGAGCAGCCTGCATTTATTTTTGTCATATTAACACCATTACACTTTTGGGCATGCACATTCTTAAAAATCTGTCTTTGATACAATTCAACTTTTTTTATTATCAATGTTTTCATCAAGCGTTAACAACAATCTGCAGAGGCAGAAAGCTTTATTTTTATAAAGTCTTATAACACAGATTATTATAAACATTATTAAATAGAGTAAAGATATGGTGTAATTGAGGTGATATGTGTTTTTCTTTTTCCTTCACTCCCTGATTACCAAGTCATATACTACAAGACGAGTAAGCACAGGCATTATCACAGTTAGTAGGAATTAAAATAGCATCTCACTGCATAATTTCGTGCCATCATTAGAGTAATGGTAATGACTTGTATTGATCCCACACAACAGCACTTTCTCTGTGCTGCCTCAGGCTTTAAAATGTCAGAATCTCAAGTGTCTGCCGGCTTGACTTCTTTCATCTATAATCAGGGGTGCCCATAACTTTTTTGCCCTGGTTCTCAAAGGAGCACCTGGAGATGTTGCTTGGTGCACATCCTTAAAATGAAAAAAACCGGACCTTTTGAGGGGTACTTGACTTTATGAACGGGGGGGGGGGGGGGGGGAGGTGCGCTAGTGAGCACGCTCATGAACTGTTCGCTGTTCACTGTATGTGTTAACATTCAGGTAAATGTGTTACCAATTTGTGTTATTTGTTGTGCATGACCGGAAGCCAATAGCGTAACAGGTTAAAGGTCATGATGGGTATAAATAAAGCCACGCCTCCAATGGGAGAGTCCGTTGAATGAAATGCCACTGTCTCTGATGTTTCGTTATTCCTCCGCTTATTTGGATGCTAAACAGCAATGAAGTTATGCTTACTCTGCTAACAGGTTATGGGCCCAGAGACACCCAAATAAGTATTTCCGGCGTTTGTCCACCAATGGAAAGTCGCAACGTAGCACGTGTGGTGGATTAGCAAGCTAAGCTACCGCCATGAGCAGGTTGGGCGCAGGTTCCAGTAGCCGCTGGTCTCGGCTAGTGTTTGACGGGGATGAAAATAACTATGAACTGTGGGAGACAAAATTCTTGGGCCATCTTCGCTTACAGGGACTGAAGAATACTATTTTAAGGAGTCCTACGGACATAATTGAGGAAGATGAAGAGGCGGACGATGAAGGGAAAAATGAAGAGGCTTATGCAGAGCTTATCCAATTTCTTGATGACAAAAGTGTGTCCCTTGTAATGAGGGAGGCGTCGGATAATGGTCGGCAGGCATTGAAGATTTTAAGAGACTATTATGCTGGCACAGGTAAACCACGTATTATCAGCCTATATACTAAACTGACATCACTCCTAAAGTCAAGCAGTGAAAGTGTGACGGAGTATATAATACGTGCAGAGACCGCCATCACCGCTTTGAGAAACGCGGAGGAGAAATTAAGTGATGGGCTTCTTGTAGCAATGGTTTTTAAGGGACTACCAGAATCATTTAAACCATTCGCAATACACATCACGCAAATTGACCAGACAATAAGTTTTGCTGAATTTAAGACTAAGCTCCGCAGCTATGAGGATACTGAGCGAATGCGCACACCGCCCTCATGACGTTGTCCTCTGGTGGCGGTGTGCGCTGGCTAGATCTTGTTGTCCACGTCGTTGACTCGGAAAGCATACCCCTCACCAGTCGCTTCATCCGAAGCTTTCCGCGCGTCGTCCTCCCGTCGCTGCTTCCGCCTGCAGGCCGCATCCCGATGCGTGTTGCTTTTACAATGACTGCACCACAGCTTACGTTGGCACGTTCCGGCCTTGTGTCCACTCAGGCCGCATCTGTAACAAACAATGTCCGCACACTTGCTTCCTTTATCCCATGCTCTTGGTACAGAGGGTCGTCTCGCTCTCAACTGCTCCCGCGCCCTCCGCCTGCTAGATCCGCAATCCAGAGAAGGCTTTAAGTATGCTTTATCATTCACAGATGATTACTCCAGTGCAGTGTTTGTGTATTTCCTTAAAAACAAAAGTGACACAGTGCAACAACAGAGAGATTTCTGGCCAATACTGCCCCATACGGGAAAGTAAAATGGATCAGGTCAGACAATGGCACAGAGTTCACAGGGAAACATTACCAAGCATTACTATGCAATAATAAGATTAGACATGAAAAGTCAGCACCATATTCCCCACATCAAAATGGCACTGCTGAGAGGAATTGGCGCACACTTTTTGACATGGCCAGGTGCATGCTTATAGAAAATGAGATGCCAAAAAGTATGTGGACCTATGCAGTACAGACAGCAGCTGTAGTAAGGAATAGATGCTTCAAAAACCGCATAAAACAGACACCTTACTTTATGCTGACAGGTAGACGGCCTAACCTGTCCAGAATGCACAAGTTTGGGTCAGTGTGCTATGCCTATAAGCAAGACAAAAATAAAATGGACTCAAGGTGTGAAGAGGGAATTTTTGTTGGATATGACAAAAATAGTCTAGCCTACATGGTCTATTTCCCTCACAGTGGAAAAGTGCAAAAATCTAGACTTATGAAGTTTGTGACCAAGACCAAGTCAGAAAGAGAAACACAAACAGAAACCGTCTCATGACTTTGAGGTACAGAACAAATCTGGCAAAATCAAGCGTGACACTAACGTTAGCCCAGTATCTATACCTGTGGTAACAGAGACAGAAGACGACAACAGTGAGCTTAGGCGTTATCCTTCAAGAGTGAGAAAGAAGCCAGCTTACTTATGTGACGGTGTATGTGGTAAGGAAAGGGAGGATCAGCTACTGACAAATATTCACTATTGTTACAGATTAATGTGCAATATCCCTTTAACATTTAGGGAAGCTGTAACTTCATCTGAGTCAAAACAATGGGTTATTGCAATCACTAAAAGAGAATGACACATTTATCCTGACCAACTTACCTCAAGGTGAGAAAGCAGTGGGGGGTAAATAGGTGTATGATATCAAAACCAATGTTGATGGGTCCGAAAGATACAAGGCACGATATGTAGCCAAGGGATACAGTCAGAAGAGGGGTGAAAACTATGATGAGACATTTTCACCTACCGCTAACCTCACCAGTATCAGAGTGTTAATGCAAAAAGCAGCACAGGAAAATCTGATTTTACACCAAATGGATGTTAAAACTGCTTACCTACATGCACCAATAGACTGTGAGATATACATGGAACAGCCAGAGGGGTTTGAGGTAAAATCCAGTAAAGGTGAAAAGTTGGTGTACAAGCTAGAAAAGTCACTATATGGGCTTAAACAGTCAGGCAGAAATTGGAACAAAATGCTGCATGAGTATCTGAGTGAAAATGAGTTCCTACAGAACCCTGCTGACCATTGTGTTTACACAAAATAGACTGAAAACTGGAAAGTGATAATGATAATATGGGTTGATGACATAATCATTGCAGCTAGTGATAACAATGCATTGAAAGTTGTTAAAGAGATGCTCACAGCTAAATTCAGGACGAAAGACTTGGGGAAACTAAAACATTTCCTGGGCATTGATTTTGATCAAACTGATTCATGTGTAAAGATGTCACAGAAGAAATATGTGAACAAAATACTTGAAAGGTTTAACATGCAGGATTGTAAACCGAGAGCGACACCTTGTGAGCAAAAACTGAACTACTTAGATGATGCTGTACCGATGAAGGATGTTAGAATGTACAGAGAAGCAGAGTAGCCTGATCTACCTAGCTGTGTGCACGAGGCCTGATTTGAGTTTTGTTGTCAGTAAACTGTCCCAGTATTTTTCTGAGCCGACAGAAGAGCAATGGACTACTGTAAAACATGTACTGAGATATTTGAAAGGTACAATCGACAGGGAACTGTGTTACCGGAAATGTAAGAGTGAAAAACTGGGCTTACAAGCATACAGCGATGCCGATTGGGCTGCTGATCTAACCGACAGACGTAGTATGTCAGGTTATTGTGTTAGCCTTAATGAGAGCGGGCCACTTGTTTTCTGGAAAACCAAAAAGCAGCCAACTGTCGCGTTATCAACTTGTGAAGCTGAGTATATGGCTTTAGCAGCTACTATGCAGGAGTGTATGTACTTATTACAACTACTAGAGGGCATTGACAAATGTGAATATACTGTAAATGACGTAACGAAGTTGCCTTAATTAAAAAGAATAACACAATTAATGTCATAGTTCTTCAATTAGATAAATAAATACTTTATTTCATGTTATATTTTATAATCGTTAAATATGGCATGATTTAATACAGTTTGTTTTACATGTTAAACCGATATGCGTGTGTGTTTCTTGTGCCTAGGAACTAATGTTTGTTCATGTGCTGGTACTGCGTGTTTTGCTGTTACACTGTACAACTCAACCTGGGTTGACGTCTTTTTTGAAGCTCTGCTGAGGTCTGTGATAAAGTTTTAATGTGACAAGAAGTCTGTGACAAAGTTATGCAGAAAAGGAACTAAATGAATCTCCTTTCACGACAAGCGACCAACGAGGTATTAGTTTTATGTTTTCATTTTCTTATTTTCATTCATATGTGTAGCACAATATGCTAATATGTTTGGCTATGTATACGTGTCATTTCGGTGTTGTAGTTCTCACGGCGTAACGGAAGAGGGAAGGATACAGGATGAAAACTCCCAAGAAATAAACGCCCGTTTTAAAGAACCGACCTGTGTCTGTGTCGTGAAGAGAGCTACATATACACTACCTACGATTTACGAAGACAACCAGGGCACAATAGCGTTGGCAAATAATCCTGTTAACAGACAGAGATGCGAGCATATTGACATTAAGTATCATTTTCTGAGGTCAACTGTGGAAGGGGGAAAAACAAATCTGATTTATTGTCCAACAGACCAGATGGTGACAGATGTTATGACAAAACCTGCACCAAAGTTTAAGTTGATTAAGTTTGCAAAGTTTATGTTTGGAGAGTAACAATTTCTGTAAGGTAGAGAACCTTATAATGTTTTTATTTGTTAAAAAAAATAAAACACAAATGTGATATCAAGTGGGGGTGTTAACATTCAGGTAAATGTGTTACCAATTTGTGTTATTTGTTGTGCATGACCGGAAGCCAATAGCGTAACAGGTTAAAGGTCATGATGGGTATAAATAAAGCCACGCCTCCAATGGGAGAGTCCGATGAATGAAATGCCACTGTCTCTGATGTTTCGTTATTCCTCCGCTTATTTGGATGCTAAACAGCAATGAAGTTATGCTTACTCTGCTAACAGTATGCCTCGCAGCACTGTGCGGAGCGCATAAAGCAGACCCTTCACGCGATAGCGAGGGGATAGAGCGAGGGATCACAGATGCCGTCGTGCTCGCGGAGAGATTAAAAAAATTAAACCTAAATGGCTCGCGAATTATACTTTGGTGGCCGTTAATATACCTGGGCGGCCCGCCCAAGTAAAGTCTATGTGTGGGAAACCCTGCTATCTTACCAGTTCTTATGCAACTCCCAAATATCTCTCATCTCTCTTTTCTCTCTCTCTCTCAATGTTGGTGCGGAAATGCGCCTTTTTTCAAATGATCCGGTGCTCTTTTTTGGCGGGGGGTGCGCATGCGCACCAGTTATGTGCAGCCCTGTCTATAGAGAGTCGAAGGCACGCCCATCTACTTCCGGTCCATGGGACCTTATTTCGTAAAAATAATCTATTGAAGTCAATGGAGAGAGAAAACGTATCTTTCGATCCCGTTTGAATTGTGCCATGAATTACACATATGATGTTTGTCAATCTTAAAAAATAATTTCCATGTCAAAAAAGTCACAGTTTGTCGTAAAACTGTTGAAATATAAGACTATGAAAAATACGCAACTAGAAAGACTACAAATCCCAGAGTGATGTAAGTGATGTCACAATTGTTTTCCTCCACTAAGAGATAGCTAAGATCAGCGCCATATAGATATAATCTATCTATATGGCGCTGGCTAAGATAAGATAACTTTAACAAGATGCCTGTCTGCTTAGTACCAGGTTGTTATCGTATGATAACAACCTGGTACTAAGCACACAGGCATCTTGTTGCAATGGGTCTTGCTCGTTCTTTCGCTTCCCGTCTGATGAAAGAATCAGGAGTGGCTGGATCAAGTTAGCTACCTAGCTAGTAGCTAGCATGTTAGTTAGCATTACAGCCTTGTCATTTTTATTAGCCTTCAAAGGAAGGCAGGCAGGCAGCTTTGCATGACATTCTTCTGGACGTGTTTCATTGTGGTGATAGTGAGGGTAGTCAATCGTTTTGTTGACAAGACAGTAGTGACGGCCATCTTGGTGACGTGTGTTGTTCTACGAGACCAGAGTTGTAGTTCATTGAGCGTTTCACACAAACAAATGTGTTACTTCACAGTTTTACGACACATTTTTATTTTCTTGACTAAAAAATTATCTTTTAAATTGACAAACATCATATGTGTAATTCGTGGCACAATTCAAACGGGATCGAAAGATAATCTTTCTCTCTCCATTGACTATGATACATATTTTTTTCTAAATAAGGTCCCATGGAGGTCCACCGGAAGGGGAGGGACTTCGCCACTCTATGATAAACTCATGCTCTCATTTCTCTAGTTCTCAAGTTACACTTGTTGGTATTTACACAGTTAACATGAACATACTGTACATGTCTCATGTTTTCTGTTTAACCAGATGTGTATGAAATGCAAGATTTCTTGGTGTCAATACAAATGTGTTTGCAAAATGCAAGAGGTTCTTCATTTATTAAGTATGTCTCCATCTTTGGTGTGTAGCACTCTTTGGAGGGGGTTTCTCCTTAAAATATGCCTTGTTTTCAATCGATTTTCTGTTGAAGAAGTTTCTATAGTTTGCACGAGAATGGGAAAAAGTAAACATCATCTTTAAGCTGCTCTAATCAATGATTTTTACATTAACAGTTATTGAAATGTTATTATAATGACAAGCAAATCTCCTGGGAAGTTACCTTTATCAATGTCACTCGAAACGTACCTAGAAAGTACGGTTTTTTTTAGCTTATTTGAGCAATATTATTGCATGATTCCTTAAGTTATTGCAATGCAGATCTGTTGTAAGCTAGCTTACATCGCTAACAAACTAATTGAAATATACTTACAAAACACTTACAATTAAGAAACAGACTAAGTCTGCGAGAATGAAAGTTGGCCATCTTACTTTAGCGCATTTGCACCTGTCGGCCACTTTACCATTTTGCTATATAAGGCTGTTAACATCTTTTAAGCCATTGTTTTTTTATTATGGGCCCACAACTTTGCTGTTTTGATTCATTCTCAAGGCTCAGCATCATTTCTAAATGCAGCAGACAGGTACAAACTCTCTGTATTTAACCTTCCCAGAAGCAAACAGCACACAGACAACTTAGTGACTAGCCGGTGAAAATAGAGAAGATTATCAGCTTGTGACCCAGATATTTTGCATATGAGTCGGCGGAGACCAAAAAAAGCACTTTGTGCTGCCCAACAAAAATCATACACAAAAAAAAAATGCAATAAACGGTTTAGATGAGACAGACTAAAAGGCTGCTGGGTACATTTAGATTGTGACCAGTTCCCAGCTCCATATAAAACTGGAGATGTTTATTTACGCTTCTGATGCACATATACTTAAAAAACATGCATATGCCAAAAGACAAATATTTCTATATGTTAAATGTTGCTATAATATTTCTGACACTCTGCAAAGGATCATGAGCAACATCAAACGTTTCAGTGCCCACAGCAACTTCCTATCTGAATTTCTATTCAAAGCATTTAACGCAACAGTTAAAACATACTGACAGGAAATGGTTGGCTAGTTTGTTTTGTACTCCTCTCTGTTTAGTTATTCAAAGCAGGCTGCTGACTAGATATTACTTCCCATACAAATGCGTACCATACTTGCATTCATTTCAACAATCAGCTGGCTTTTGCTGTGGCCTTTGCAATCAGCTTGAGTGCAGACGACGTCCTGCAGTGGAAAGTGTCATTGTGTGTGCTAGCTTTATGTGGTCAGTTTGGCGCGCCAGGATTCTGTGTTTCTGCAGACTGTTAAGGAGAGGTTGAGACATCTAATTATATGGTTTCTTGTCGCCGGCTTCACACTAGCGTATTTTCCGATCAGGTGCTTTGTGAAATTGCTTTTGGAGGTTTCTGGAGTGGACAGTGGTGATTCTGACCTGGATACACGCTACCTATACTTACATGACATCATCGCAGACTTTTAGATATATTTACACTTGTCTTTAAGCCAGCACTGCATTTTCTAATGGTGGATTGGGTAACTTCCAAATGAAAGAAAAGGTTATCTACAGTACAATCATTTATATTATTTAAAAAATGCCACAGGTTATTACAGTGTAATCAACATACTTTTCCCACCTAAGTTTGTTGCACTGTGTTGCAGCGTTTTGTTTTGTTCATCATTACTGCCGACAGACAGTTTTTTGGCTCTGCTCTGTTGGCACTCTTGAGGGGTGGTGGGTTTGAAACCCGACTTCTGCCTGTATGGATAATTATGCCCTCTGCTTGTTATGCTTCAAGCCTCAATCACACAGCCAGCTGAAATGGAACGGAGAGCAAACATTTAGCCTCACAACGTAAACATCCAGCCTCTTGTGTGTTGGAGTGTCATGGTTCATCTCATGCACAGATTTCCCAGAGCTGTAACATTATACACAGAGAATGAACACCACCACATGCAGCAATCCACAGCATCGTCCAGCACTATGTGTGCTTTCCCCAACACTGAGGCAAAGTCAATTCCTATTAACCCTTCATATTCTATGTGAATGTTTTTCAGTGGTTGTATGCATTGCAGTGGTGTGCCAAACAGGGCACACTAACAAGTATAAAGTCAAATTATTCTCTTTGTGACCTTCAGATGCCAAAATACACTCAAGCTAATTATGATCAATACAAATGTTGCCATGTGAATTTATTCAGCAAACATGACTAAAATACCGTATTAAGGAAGGTTACAGACTTCTTGATTTTTAAATCCTAGACTTAAAAAGGATGATTGTCAGAGAGCCATTTATTTGGCCTTATAAACAAAGAGCTGTTTTATAGAAAAGGCACTTGACTCTGACACACTGAAATACACATTGGCTTTTCAATTATTGACAGACACCGTTTTTTTACAATCCAGTCACAGCACTGCCAGCCTCTGTGAATCAGGGCTTCCCCAAATCGCTAATCCCAATGTAACCCTGGGCAATAAGGGAGCTTTTTTATTGCCCTATAACACAAAATGACCACAATACATCAACAGGAGTTGAAAGGATGTTTGATCAATCCCAGTGAATCAAAGCTCGCTTCCTCTCAGGCGAAGCTTTCTTGTTTGTGTTCTCTTCTGAGAGAAATGCTTTGACTCAGCGATAGGAAGACAGAGCCACGAGTTAGTGAACATAAAAGACAAAATGTTCTCAAGTTTTGAAAGGATACTTGAGCATTATTATGACAATAAAAAACAGACTGTCAACAAACTAATAACGTCAAGAGAAGGACACACAAAAGTGTCAAACCAAAACGTAATCAGTTCCATTGTAAGTCATTTTTTATAAATATAATAGTGTATTATTTTCATCCCCTGCAAAAACGCTGCCATTATTCTCATATTTGAAAAACAATGTAATATAAATCATTCAAATATTTGTTTATTTAAATAGCATCATGGTTTCAGCGATGTCTTTTTTAATGATTGATCAATAACATTAAACTTACATGTGCTGTGTCCACTTCAGTGAATTATTCACTTCACTATGCAATGAGAGAAAATCCCCCAAAATTGGCATAATGTCAATGCACTACAATATAATAAAGGCTACAACCAAAAAATACATGTGCATATGATGCTCATTTCAAGGTACATATTTGTATTTTGTTCCTGTGACATGTCCATGCTTCAACGTTCAAAAAGGTCTTTATTGTTCTCATACTGCCTGTGCTGCAGCGCCTCATTTCACCCTCTGTCTCAAACCAGAGCCCAGTCTGCTCTGATTGGTTAGCTGGCCGCTTCTGTTGTGATTGGTCAACACAAAACAGACGTAAACAAAGGAGCCCAATAGAGGTGTTTAAGACAGGGGGGGAGTGTGTGGGAGAGAAACTCCCTCTGGAGGGAGATCTGGGAATTTAGCCTTTCCAGACCATTTACATGCACAAAAACCTATATAACATACTACAGGAAAGGGAAAACATCAAAAAGCATAATGGGCCCCTTTAATAAGAGTTGAGACTCCTTAGAAAAATAATTACTGCATAATTTTCCACACACTAAATGACATGCCTCCAAACGACCTGATAAACACATCAGTAAAACCATAGCTTTTATTTGAAAATTCTTGAACGGGTATAATGTTTACGATCTGCAGCATAATGGTGTAATATGCGGTGCTGAGGCGGAACTCAATTTAAAACCTGGGGTGCTACTAAAGACCCATTAAAGAACATAACTACAGGGGGCTAAAAATCAACCTGATGACAGTGCTGGAGTAAAATTGAAGGGATCACAAAAGTTATAACGTTATATCTTGAGGGAGACATGAATGTCAAATGTAATGGCAATCCATCCAACAGATGTTAAAATATTCCACTCAAAACCAAAAATGTGAAGCTCATGGTGGCTTGAATGGGAAAGCCAGAGGATCGCCACAGTTTTGAGGATACATTATCTGATGAGCATGAAGGGGATATTACTGTCTGGAGCAAAGTTGTGAGAGCCAGATCAAAATTGCCCTCCATAGAGCCCTGCTAGGGTAGCTAATGCAAACAGTGATTGCAATCATTTACCCTAGCATTGAGCTATAATAAGACTCTACTGCAATGTTTTTGATTCTTGACTGCAGTACTGAAATGTAATTCCAGCGAATGTTATCAGACGGAGAGGACACACTTTGATCTTCAACCCACACGTTGTGAAGGTAAACTTCTGTTGTTGCAATGTTGAGGTAGAATGAAGGAGTCTGGAACGTCGATTAGCCAAAGCACTGAGAGTTTATTGATCACAGTACATTAATTACATACGGCCGGGAGATCATCTTAGTTTCCCACCGTCCCGTGGTCCACCTTGCTTATCTCTGCCCCAAAGCCACAAAACATCGCTGCTACACGAGGAGAGGCCGGCACACAGAAAGCCCGCGTTTACCTAATCAATAGCCGATGGAAGACAATGAACTACTTGTCTCAAAGAGATGCAGCCAGGTCTCAAACCTCCCCCACGGATATAGGAGAAGCGTTTGACCTGTGACCTCAACTTATAGAGGAGTCTTTGAGTGACTACAAGCAGATGTTTGCAGTATCACAGATTCTAAAAAACTATAAGAGACTCTATAAACAGATCAGATTAAAATATTCTCTTACAGATTCACTCTTTTTATCAATCTATTGATAACCAATTAACATTAGTCTAAGAATATTTCAGTCAATACTTAAAATCAATAGGCGTCCTCAGAGTTGGGTGGGCTCAGATACATTCATTACATTAAAAAGTAGAACAAGATTGAAAAACACTTCAATCACCATGATTGAACACAGTCAATCATAATAAAAATCATCTCTCTTCAGTGCTTGGCATCTTTTGTCAAAAGGCACAATAATAAACACATGGGATACAAAATATTATAGCAAAATATATGTTTAAAAAATAAGATCTTTTATCATTTATCACTCAGTTAATCTCATTCATCAAACACAAATTCTAAATCAGCTTACATCTCAAAGATTTACTTTAAGGCAATTACTTATTAAAAACACAATTAGAATTTAGGATTATAAGAAATCAATTGAGGTATAATTTAGGATTATGAGAAATCCAATTGAGGTATAAATCAGAATCATGAGAGATCCAGCTAAGGTTCCTAGTTTAAGGTATAAATTCACAGTGATGAATCGATCAATCTGTAATCTGTAAAGTTACAGTGTCTTCAATCTTTAACATTACTTTACGTTTACTTCATTACGCTTTATTCAAGAGTAAGGCACTTAGTAATACATTTATTTCATTCAAATACATTTGTTCAAAATCTGAAAAGGAAAATCAGACATTTTATTTGTATAACAACCTGAAAAGGAAACAATCAGACATTTGTCCTTTAATCCAGTGTATCAACTGTAATCAATTATCAAAACATCTGTTCTTTATTCAGAATATCAACTTTAAACAACATCTCAATCGTTGAATGGAGGTACCCACGGGTCGGAGATCACGATGGAGACCCAGGGGTCCGGAAGCTCGGCATTGTACATTAATATTGTGTCCTTTACATTTGAATGTCCAACTCGCCTTTGTGGGGCCTGGAGGGCAGTCTTGGCAACCCTTCGTATGGCTAATTTAACCACAGTGATCAAACAGATCACTAGGATCAGCACAACCAAGATAAACACTGAAACAGTAACAACAAATTTAACCAGCCCCGCTCCCCAAGATCCAAAAGTTCCACTTAATTCCCCAAATGTAAACCCATGAGTTTCATGCAATTATTTTATTCCCCTGGCAGTATCATGAGCCATGTCCATAACTTCAGGTGTGGCATCAGATATGAAAGAACAGCACTCACTTCCTATCACCTTGTATGTTCCTCCTTGGGCAGCTAAGAGGAGGTCAAGCGCCATACGATTCTGTAGTGCTACTGTCCTAACTTCCTGCAATTCTTTGTGTTCAGCTAACATCGCTGTGTTGGATACATTTAGATGATGTTCTACCACTTTAGACAATGCGACAATTTCCTGCTGAGTAACATAAATACCGTACCAAGGCAAGAATAGGCTAGCTATCTGTTGTCCTTGTGTAATAGACCTGCTGTTCCTGTGTAGAGAGGGAAGTATTGCTGCAATCTCAGTAGCCTCTACTTTACGGATTAACGGGATTAGGTAGGCTAGATAACAGGTACCATAAAAAACATCATATGGCACACAGCCATAGGCCCGGTCCCCACAAACTAAGTAAACTCTCTGTGGGAGGGGAATTCTGGCTATATGTACTCTCACTATGGCGTTACAGTCGCTGTGTCCCACATCAGGAGAGGTGTGAGATCCTACTGCATTCTGGAAACAGATGGACACATTCTTCCATTCATGCACAACAATTGGGGTAACATATACTGAGCAGTCACGTGTAGGGGGCTTGCCTAAGGGTATTGGCTGCGTACAGTCATGTATTTTAACCTCAACGGAGTCCACTGTTCTAGAGCCAAACCAGGGCACAACTGTTACCAAAGCTTCAACTAACAAAGCGGGTGTGTGTGGTTGCATTGTACATGTTGGACTTGTAAAGTTAGCAGAACAATTAGTCTGAGCTAGAGCTAACTGGAATCTATATTCAAAAGCTAGGTTAACATATTTCTTCATATATATTAGTTTTAAAAACATTAAACGTTTGAAACCGTCAGGCAGGTAATCTTTATTTACTGTATCAACAATGAGAGAGACTAAGCCCTTGTACTGTAAAGGTTGCTCAGAGTCTATTGGGTAGGAAGGAGTGTAACAATCCTCAGCCTCATCGCTAATTCTGGATGCTAGGTCATTCCAGTTTACTAAACCGTAATCAGCTTTTGTGAAAGGAATTGGGCTAAACATAGGAGAATGCATTGATTCTGGCATATTTTGGCACAACCAACAGTTGCTAACATTACGTTCATGTGCGTAGTCTAACATTAAACTTACTGCAGAATTAGTTTTAGTTTGTTTAAAAAGAGTAATTAAGGCCTTTTTTGAAGAATTTACCTCGCCTCCTGATTGTTTAAGTGGAGTAGATGGAACATTTGTTTTGCTATTTGGTCCAGTAAATGTGCATGCAGTATCACCTAGATTGGGAATGCGGTAATCTGGCTTCCGCACTGTACATTTTACCTCATTCCTTATCAGTGTCTCGAACTGTTCTACCGTGCTACACCACAGTTCTGGGGGCATTTCTTCGATGGTGTTAAGAGCCATCCTTACCCCCTCTGGTGCGAACCTGAACCAAGCGTACTGGCTTTTTGGATATATCTCCCATGTTGGGTAAACTGAGCACACAGGAAACACAATAATACAGTTAGATGAGTCACATATTGAACTTGGGCAGTTAAAGGCAATAGTCTCTGACTTATGATCAGGGAGGGAGACAATCCTCCTTGTTCTCCCTCCTTTTCTCTCTCTTTGTGTCTCTTGCACCATACTGAATGTCTGTGTGGTGTTTGGATACAACCTGTCCTTGTCGCTAGGCACTACTTTGCCCGTTGGTGTTGTTTTGCCCTCAGGGCCTGGACCCTGAGTGGTCAAGTCGTCTGCGCTCTTAGATAAGAGCACCTTATTTTCTCCCTCAGACGGGCGAGGTCCCTCGCCACCTGTCATTGGGATTTTCACAGCTTCATCTAGCAGGGCGTTCTTGGCCAGGTACAGTAAACCCAGAATGACGATGATGATGACTGCCTTCACACGCCAGCATCCGGTAGAGGAGAGAGACGACATCTTGAAGCGTGAATCCACTCCGCTCTACCTTGTACTCTCAGGGCTGTTCTGGTCACTATTAATACCTGGAAAGGACCTTTATACCTGGGAGACAAATAATCTTTTTCAAGCGATTTGATTAGTACATTATCACCAATCTGAAAAGGGTGGGTGGGCTCCTCACCAGGCTGGGGGAGCCTGTCAGCCACCTGCCTGTGAAACTTTCTCAACATGTCAGTTAGATATTTGACATAGTTAGTCATGTAATCCTCTGTCCACAAAAGAGTGAGTCTGTGGGGCATTACTGGAGGACTAGATCCTGTGAACATTGGCCTTCCCATCAATACTTCGTGTGGGCTGAGCCCTGTCGTTGCATTTGGTGAGTTTCTGATTGAGCACAGAACTAGCGGCAGCGCGTCTACCCATTTTAGTCCTGTGGTCAACATTGTTTTAGTGAGTTTTTCCTTTATAGTCAAGTTCATTCTCTCAACCTGACCTGAGCTCTGTGGATGATAGGGAACATGCAATTGCCATTTGAACCCTAACACTGTAGCTAGACTCTGGGTTATCTTAGAAATGAATGCTGGACCTCTGTCACTGTTAATCCCTGCTGGAACACCAAATCTAGGGACAACATCTTTGAGAAGACACTTTACAACTGTTCTGGCGTCTTCTTTTCTGGTAGGATAGGCCTCTACCCATTTGGAGAACTGGCACACTATTACCAAAATATATTTGAATCCTTGGCATGGTGGCATGTGCGAAAAGTCAATTTGCATATTTACAAAGGGCCCCGAGGGGGGCGGTAAATGTTCATGCTGAACTGGACCTTTTCTTCTTCTTGTCTGCTGGCATATCATGCATCTATCTACAAGGGTCTGTGTAGCTAGTGTAATGCCTGGAGCAAACCATTGTGACTTTATAATCCCATTCATCCCTCCTTTTCCTACATGTGATTTGCCATGTGCAACATGTGCCAAAACATGGAGGAATGAACGGGGACAGACCATCCGGCCGTCTGGGTGGAGCCACAAGCTGGACTCAGCGTCAAGTGTACAACCTCGTCTTAGCCATAAATCTTTCTCCCTAACATCAGCGCGGGCTTGCATGTCCGCGACATCATTAAAGGAAGGCAAACAAATGGTTTCTGCGGGTTGTGTCGAGGGGCATTGGAGCACCATAGAAGAGGAGGAAACTGCTGCTTGTTTAGCCGCGGTGTCGGCTAACGCATTTCCACGCGAAATAGGATCATTAGAATTTGTGTGAGCAGCACATTTAACTACTGCTAGCTGTGCAGGGAGCAGGATAGTGTCTAATAGCTCAGCTACAAACGCATTATGTTGAATAGGCTTACCAGCCGATGTTAAGAAACCGCGCATTTTCCACAAGACACCAAAATCATGGCACACACCAAATGCATACCTGGAGTCTGTGAAAATGGTTGCAACTCTACCTTGAGCCAAAATACACGCCCTGAGCAGAGCATACAACTTTGCAGCCTGAGCTGACGTGCCATTTTGCAAGGCCCGGCTTTCTAAAACTTCCCAGTCATTCACAACAGCGTAGCCTGCTAAGTGTACTGTGTCAGACGGCCTGCTCGCAGACCCGTCTGTGTATAGAATCATATCTGAATTAGTGATAGGAGTTTGCAACATATCAGCTCTGGGGGAGGAAGACATGTCAATCGTTGTGACGCAGTCATGTGTTATTTCAAAATCTGGAATTGGCACCCAATTTAGGGGGGGGGAACGTTTAAGAGTGATGTGTGGACATGAAAGAATTACCGCTTCATAACCAGATCGCCTTGCTGCCGTCATATGCTGAGTAGCAGAGGTGTTCAGAATATGCAAAACTGCATGTGGGACATGTACTACACAGTCACTGGCCAGTACAATGGGAGAGGATTGTTTTACAACTATCGCAACTGCTGCCACAGCCCGCAGGCATGAAGGCATACCAAGCACCACAGGGGAGAGTCGAGATGAGTAGTATGCAACAGGCCGGAAATTAGAGCCATGCTTCTGCACCAAGATGCCCGTTGCAAAGCCCCCCTTCTCATGGACGTGCAGGTGAAACGGCTGATGGTAATCAGGTAGACCCAGGGCGGGAGCCGATGTGAGGGCTCGCTTTAAGTCCTGAAAGGCAGTGTGCATGTCCTCAGACCATTGAACAATGTTAGGGGCAGCCTGCAGAGTGGCAGCACGCAGGACAGAATCCATCGCAGCATACTCAAAAATCCAGTGTCTGCAATAATTTGCCATGCCCAAGAAGGAAAGCATGTCCTTCTTTGTGCGAGGTGGTGGTACTTTGTTCAACAGACAAATCCTTGCTGGCGAGAGGAGACGGTGTCCATCCCTCAGAATGTGACCCAAATACGTGACCTCAGTCTGGCAGTATTGCAACTTGGCCAGGGATGCTCTGTGTCCGCATTCAGAAAGTCTTTTCATGAGCAGAATGGAGTCGATGTGACAGGCGTCTTTATTGGGAGAAGCTAACAACAGGTCATCTGCGTACTGAAGCAAGGTACTACCTCCTGTCAGGACCAAAGTGTCCAGATCTCTCCTCACAGCTGCTGCATACACTGTCGGAGATTCAACAAACCCCTGTGGGAGGCGCGTGTATGTGATTTGTTTACCTTTAAAAGTAAATGCAAACAGATACTGGCTGTCTGGATGCAGAGGAACAGAGAAAAATGCTGAACATAAATCAATCACTGTGTAGTACTTAGAGTCCGGGGGCAGAGAAGCTAAAATCGAATTGGTGTCCGGCACTATAGGAGCTGTCGGAACGACAATAGCATTAATAGCTTGCAAATCTTGGACAAAGCGCCACTCATCAGGGCGATTGTGTTTAGGTATGGGTAGAATTGGAGTATTACAGGGACTAGTTGTGTAAATTAACATGCCCTGATCAAGCAAAGATTGGATTACTCCTTCAATCCCCAAAATGGCTCTATGGGGCAAATTGTACTGTCTGATAGCTGGCAATCTGGCGTTGGCTTTAAGTGTTACTCGATGTGGAGGCGCTGAGGCAACAAAACCCACATGAGTCTTGTGTTTTGCCCATAATGTAGCCGGGACTTCTGAAAAATCTGAGGGGGGGCCATACTCTGTGGGGGGGTTTGGTTGTAAATGAAGGAAGGTGCTTTGGGGAAGAGCAATCGGCTCCGCGAGACACAGCAGGAAATGCTCCTCTCCAAAGTTAATTACGTTAGGTGCCTGTGTGTGTGTGTGTGAGAGAGGGGAAAGTGAGGCTTCCAGCTGGGCCTGGCAGCGGGCTGCCATGGCCCCCACCTCCTTTGGGTTACTGACTGGCGTAACAGCCACCGTTATGTAGGGGAGGGTTTCTTCAACATGGAGAACCTGCTGGGGTGTTGTGAGTCTGATGGGTAAAGCACATCCTTGTCGGGAAATTAACAAATATTGTTCACTTGTCAACCGATCTGATTTGTTGCAAAAACCTCTTACTGATTGCGCGTAGTCATCTGACGGATTAAAGGCTGCTGTGCAATGACAATTCAACACAGGTCGCATAAGAGACATTAAAGACGCACAAACCGGAGAAATGCTAGCAATCTTCTGAATCCCTGTTGTGGAGAAAACAGAAATCATGTTGAAATCTGGAAATGACCAACAATAAAGGTTGTCTCGCGATGATTGAATGAATTGGACTGCCTGATAGACCTTACTGTCAGGAATTGTCAAAAACAATCCGTCTGAAGTGCAATGTATTGTTGCCTGTAATTTACATAGTAAGTCCCTGCCCATTAAATTAATAGGACTTCCATCTGAAATAATGAAAGAGTGTTGCACGTTTGATCCATTAATTGAAACATTAGTGGTCTCTGAAATGGGTTCGGACATAGAAATTCCAGCAACACCGATAGTTGTGACAAACTTATTGGTTGCTTCACACACTTTCTCCTTAGTACGCACGGCAGACAAGGTGGCTCCGCTGTCAATCAAAATATCCACAGCCGTACCACTAAAATCAACGGGCATAATCGGATCTTCACGCGGGTTATTGGAAAGGCGAATTGTTGCTGCTTGAATGGGGAAATGCTGTGAATCTGATCCTATATCTTCCTGGCACCCCTATCTTCTATTAAATCCACTTTGTTGAGCGTTCTGCTCCTGCTGAGTTTGTCTGTCATACCGTGGAGGCTGCGTTAATGCCAGATGTCTGGACTGCTGGGGAAGGTTAGGGGGAAGTGCGGGCTGGGAAAAGGGGGGCTGGGTGAGGGGGGGCTGTGTATGCTGCTGGACCCCCCACCGCTTACCACACTGTCCTGCCCAGTGATCCGTTGCTCCGCAAACATGACATGGCATCAACTTTTTGGGATTTTTGTTCTGCTGCTGTCTGCTCTTATTATGATAATCCTGTGATCTCCCCTGATTTTGATACTGCTTTGTGTGGTTTTGTCCCTGAATTTGATAAGCCTGGGTGTTTTGAGGAAATTGTTGAAGCAGTTGTGAAATTCTGGGAGTAAGAAATATTTGGCTCCTATGCAACGCACGCATTGTGGCGATAGTCATTTTCCAAGATTTAATTTGCCAATCCGGAGTTGACATCATGTAGGCTTGAGCTGTCTCTGGGATTAAATTATGTAACAAGGTCTGTATGGCAAACAAATCATTACCCTCTCTTTTAATTCCCGCATTATTGTCCCATACTGTCATGAAACGCGGGATAAATTCTGGGACATTTTCTGCTGGGTCTTGTACACAAGCCGTCACTTGGGAGAAATCTGTGTGAGTTTTAGCGCATGCTCTGATAGCCAATGCAGCGACGTTTTGTATCTACATGTCTCGCGTCTGTGTCGTGGGCCAGTCCCCTGCGGCCGTACACTCAGGAAATGTAAATTCGTCTCTGCACGTGGGCCAATCTGCTTTGTATGTTAAGATTATCAGCTGTTTAACATCATGAACCAAACAGTTATAAACTGAACAAACATTAGTCAACCATGACAGATACTCATCTGGACTTTTAGTGGGACTGGGAGCGTGGTTAGTGACATCAATGACCTCAGCGGGTGTCCAGGGTTTGCAAACTGGAACATCTCCTATCAGAATTTTCGGGGCGGTCACACTTTCTTCAGAATTATAATCTGAGATGTTTGCATTGTCGTGTACATTTTACGCTGGATATGTTTTGGAAAACTGCTTCCGTACGGCGAACCTGGGTAATCTTGTAAAAGGAGTGGCGGAGTGCGAGGAGTGGGGGTCAATAGCGGACTGCCATGTGAAACATTCCCCTCCCCCGCTGCTGCACTCTGCCCGGCGTGTGCCGATTCTAATACTCTATATTGTTCTGTCTGATATCTCAACCCATTTTTATTCATGACAGCTGCAGCTGTCATTAACAGATCATCATCGGAGTTTCTCGCAACGGGATTTGAGAGTTCTGTCGCGGGAATTATTTTCGTACAGAGAGATACAGCCTGCTTTCCGTCCAACAGCCCTGCGTCTGTCAAAATACAAATGAGCTGAGATGGGGTTGGAGTTTTACCTTGTCGTTTAATCCAATCATCCATCCATCCATCTTCTCCCGCTTATCCGTGGTCGGGTCGCGCGGGGGTAGCAGTTCCAGCAGAGAGCCCCAAACTTTCTTTTCCCTGGCGACATCAACCAGCTCTGACTGGGGGATCCCAAGGCGCTCCCAGGCCAGCGAAGAGATATAATCCCTCCACCTGGTCCTAGGTCTACCCCTTGGTCTCTTCCCAGCTGGACGTGCCTGGAACACCTCCCTAGGGAGGCGCCCAGGTGGCATCCTAACTAGGTGCCCGAACCACCTCAACTGGCTCCTTTCGACGCGAAGGAGGAGCGGCTCAACTCCGAGTCCCTCCCTGATGACCGAACTTCTCACCTTATCCCTAAGGGAGACACCAGCCACCCTGCGGAGAAAACCCATCTCGGCCGCTTGTATCCGCGATCTCGTTCTTTCGGTCATGACCCATCCTTCATGACCATAGGTGAGGGTAGGAACGAAAATGGCCCGGTAGACAGAGAGCTTTGCCTTCTGGCTCAGCTCCCTTTTCGTCACAACGGTGCGGTAAAGCGACTGCAGTACCGCTCCCGCTGCTCCGATTCTCCGGCCCATCTCACGCTCCATTGTTCCCTCACTCGGGAACAAGACCCCGAGATACTTGAACTCCTTCACTTGGGGTAAGGACTCATTCCCTACTTGAAGTGGACAGTCCATCGGTTTCCTGCTGATCCAATCATAAAATACTGATTTTGCAATGTCTGGAACATTCTCACCGTGTCTTTCCCTGAATCTGGACATGTTTTCTGATCTTACATCAAAAACAGCCTCTAGGCTAAGCAAATGACAACTTTTTGCACATTGAGAGACTTTATCAATCAGCGCCTTGAGCTCAATGGAGCCTCGCTCGCTGCCAACAGATTTTGCATTCTTCCGCTCCTCATAACCTCTTTTTTCTGCCATTGTCATCCAGGCTTTCACACATTCTGTCATGTATTTCTGATCCCATGAACAATTTGAATTATCTTCCACCAGTTTAAATGCCTGCCACAACACGGCCATATCAAAACTACCTGTCAGAGGCCAATCAAATTGAATCAATCCTTTCTGATTAATCTGTTGTGAGTGTTCGCAAAGTAACGATGTAAACGGCATAACTTTAGACCAATCCAAAGTTCTTCCGACAATTCCAGACAGCATGTTTGGAGAAAACAAATGCGTGTAGTGGTTTTCTGCAATCGGGTTTTTTGTAAGTGTCTTTGTGCGTGAAATGGTTTTCCTCTTACCAACTGAATCAGTTTGTGGAGGCAGTATTACCCATGTTTAACGGTTAGTACAATAAAACAAACACTGCAATTAGACAAACAAACATGTACTCGCAACAAAATCAGCGCCCTGGCCAAAAAATCATCCAGTTTAATTTAGTCCGAAATTACGGAAACGTCAACGGGAGCACTGAAATATCTGTTTAATATGGGCTCTTCTCAGCCATATTTACTTGTAATCTGTTGATGAGCAATAAACTACCTTATTCTCAATCAAAACCACTATGCAAATGTAGTGGTAAAACTGCTCAACCGACCGAGAGCAGAGATATTAATTAATTTAATTAATTCAGTACTTATTATTTTTTTTATTTTGTTTTAAACAACAGCCAATTCAATAATCCGTTAGTTTATTAAACACAGTGTGAATGTAATATTCTGCCACCACCCTTCCCATTTAATAGCTCAATTTAGTTCTTGAGCTTGTGGTGTGATTAACAGAAAATACAAGTCTGTGTTCTTAAACATTCCTCGTGTGCCGTTCACCACAGGGGGGAGGGGAATTCGCCCTCCCTCGTGCAGGCCTGAGCAGACACCCAAAAACGGATTGGTCTGATTTAAACCCGTTGAAATCTCCAGAATTCGGCAATTTGTTTCAATTACAAATCCTCACATTGCTTTTTGAAACAGAGGTTCCACCTTGCTGATGCTTTCCTTAAGGTCTCTCCGAATATTTGCAGTGTGTGATTGTCCAGTAATTTAATTCTAGAAACCACACACAGCGGAAATCGTTAAAAGTCGATGTTCCGAGGTTATTTATTAGCCCCAAATATTCTTATTGTTTTATACATGAGCTGTGCTTGCTTTTGTTGGCACTTGCCCCAGCAGCAATCACAGGAAAAACCGGCCAGGATAGAATCCCCCTCAGACACCGATTCCTCAGGTTATGATTAAGCCTTCAAATGTACAGTGGAGAGACCAAAACAAATTGCACTCGCGCAGTTTCACAAGTAATTTTGATACCGTCAATCACAGAGTCTGGTAAGGCAGTTGTTCAAATAGATTTGAAAAAAAGCACTTACCAGTCTTCTGAAGAAATCTCGGTATCCTGTTCAGTGACGCCAATTGTGAAGGTAAACTTCTGTTGTTGCAATGTTGAGGTAGAATGAAGGAGTCTGGAACGTCGATTAGCCAAAGCACTGAGAGTTTATTGATCACAGTACATTAATTACATACGGCCGGGAGATCATCTTAGTTTCCCACCGTCCCGTGGTCCACCTTGCTTATCTCTGCCCCAAAGCCACAAAACATCGCTGCTACACGAGGAGAGGCCGGCCCACAGAAAGCCCGCGTTTACCTAATCAATAGCCGATGGAAGACAATGAACTACTTGTCTCAAAGAGATGCAGCCAGGTCTCAAACCTCCCCCACGGATATAGGAGAAGCGTTTGACCTGTGACCTCAACTTATAGAGGAGTCTTTGAGTGACTACAAGCAGATGTTTGCAGTATCACAGATTCTAAAAAACTATAAGAGACTCTATAAACAGATCAGATTAAAATATTCTCTTACACACGTTTGTTTGTTTTATGATGATGAAAATGTGTTGATAATCACTGTTCTCTGTGTTCTAGCAAATAACCTGAATGGCCCTGGTGGCCCTGAAGTGCAAGTGAAAACAACATTCCACAAAACACTACAGCATTTCACAAAACGCTACAGCATTTCACAAAACACTTGTAGTTGGTATCTACCATAGTATTTACTAAATACTATGGTAGATACCAACTACAACAAAATGAACATATTTTACAGTGATTTAATTGTAATACACGTTTCAAAATGATGCCAAAGTAACAACATACTGATACCGGTTAGTAAAAAATGTGAATTAATGCTGTGACAAGTCTGCAGACAAGACGGCAGGCGAAAAACCTTTTAAAATTCGTGTTTTCTGAATGGAGATCAGATCGATCAGGCTAAACTAACCTGTAGCTGCTCCGTCCACACAACATGATACAGACAGAAATAAAGCAACGACTGTATTCACCAGGACACAGACAGTCTGTGGTTTGTACTTGTTTCACTTTTGTCCAGTTTCTGAACAGATATGAGGTATAGATATCCTTTGTTATAAGATTTCCATCTCTTCTTCCATTCTTTCCATCTCAGTTTAAAATTCGTGCAGAAACTACGGTGGCCCTGAAGTGCAAGTCAAAACAGCATTTCAGGAAACACCACAGCATTTCAGGAAACGCTACAGCATTTCAGGAAACGCCACAGCTTTTCAGGAAACACCACAGCATTTCAGGAAATGCTACAGCATTTCAGGAAACACCACAGCTTTTCAGGAAACACCACAGCATTTCAGGAAACACCACAGCATTTCACAAAACGCTACGGAATTTCAGGAAACACCATAGCATTTCAGGAAACACCACAGCTTTTCAGGAAATAGCATTTCAGAAAAAACTACAGCATTTGAGAAAACACCACAGCATTTCAACTTATACGGAAAGGGTATTCCTTTAGGGAGAACACTTCTTGTTTGTGATTGGACAGAGCCAGCCAGAGAAGCACTGCTGTGATTGGTTGCGCTGTCGGGTGCTGACCGTGCACGTCAAGAACGTCAGCACCCGACAGCACAACATGTCCCGAAACATCAGCCGTTTCTGAACAGATATGAGGATCTGTGAGCTCTGTGTGCTAACAGCTAACGGCTGATGTTTTGGGACATGTTGCGCTGTCGGGTGCTGACCAATGACGAAGCGTCATTTCTTGACTGGCAGCAAAAACAACCAATCACAGCAGTGCTTCTCTGGCTGGCTCTGGCCAATCACAAACAAGAAGGGTTCTCCCTAAAGGAATACCCTTTCCGTATAAGTTGAAATGCTGTGGTGTTTTGTGAAATGCTGTGGCGTTTTGTGAAATGCTGTGAAATGTTGTTTTGACTTGCACTTCAGGGCCACCGTATAAATCCCATTTTTCTACCTCCCACAAAATGCTGACAAAACAAGATAGGACCATCAATATTATCAGCGATTATATCTGTGCCCTTTTTCCTCTTTATCCTTTTTATTGTCCTCAGTAGAAGCAGCCTGATAAGATAAAGTGCATCCCCTCAAAATATGTTGACACAAATGCTATTTCCTTAAGGTCATCTCCCGGCCCTAAGGAGACAAACTGTCTTTGTTGTTATATTTTTTTTGTGTTGTGCTGACACAAATGTTTTAACTGAGAGAATTATGCTGCGAAAAAGCTTTGAAATCGTGTGCGTGTAACAGCAGCAGTTTGCTTTAACTTCGATCCACAGGAAACTGTTTTGTATTTTGGAACAATGAGGCAGGTCTATATGAGACTGCAGGCTGAGTGAAGGGGTGGGGGGGGGGGCTCCTGTGATCCATAATGTGTGTGGTTGTTTTGGGGAGAGATTCAGAGAAGCTGCCTCTGTTGGGAGTATTTAATCATCCAAGATGTACTGTCAAAGTCTTTTAAATAATACTGTCATCAGGTTAAAATGTGGGAACAATTATAGGGTCCCACAGTGGAAGCAATATATGTTGTTTGATATTTATCCTATACTTGATACCATACAGTGTATCATTCTACATTGCATTTCTGTGAGTATTAAAAAAAGTGTTCGTCCACAAATCTGAGGATTGCAGGTTTGATCCCACATTGTAGCCTTTGCCTTTTAATTTTTACATTTTTTATTATAACAATTTAAATTGTCACTATTATCCCCAAAATGTTTTTGTATGTCTAACGGCCCGTCTACACTACAGGCATCGAAAAATGCTTTCAACGCTTCGCCCATTCATTTGAATGGGGTGACGTAGAATATTTTGAATCTTCGCCGAACTGCATTGTGGGGAGCGGAGCATGGCTTTGCAAGCATCGTGAGCATCAAAAGTTGAGCAATGTTCAACTTTTGATGCTCCCGATGCTTTCGAAGCTGGCATCAGCCAATCAAATTCCGTTTATGCAAGTCCCGCCAGCACAAGCGCTAGCCAATCGAACCGCGTGCAAGCTGGGAGAGCCAGACCGCAGTTCATTTCCTCATATTCCAAACGAGAAATTACGGTAGCAAATCACCCGGTTATTTACGACCAGAACTATTTACCGGGATACAAACCGGAGGAACCAGGCATGGAGGGAGGTGGCAGAGACAGTGGGTGAAACTGGTAGGGTTTCGCCTGTTTGGGGATTTTATATCCAGTTTACTTCGTTTTAACATTGCTATTGCTTTGTATGTCGGGGACGGGAGATTCATGTGATTGGTTGTTGGTCGCGTTGCTCGCAAAAAATCCCCAAGCTTCAGACACGCCCAGCATCAAGATTTTTTGATGCCTGTAGTGTAGACGGGCCGTTACAACAATGCAGCATAAATATTCATCCGTATATTTATGCTGCATTGTTGTTGGAGCCTGGTATCTACGATCTATTAATTAACTAACTACTGGAGATGTGCATATCACAATAAAGCCTTTGAACTTGAATTGTACTACTTACTACTTTGTGATCTCCTTGATTTTTTACAGTTTTCAATTCCGAACGTAGTTTTCACAATTGGTTTATTTGGCTTAGTTTGAAGTCTAGCTTAATAATTCAAATTATCAGTGGTCCGATTCCTACCTTTTATGGTTACCTTTGTCTCCATATGAGTGTGAGTGTACGTGTGAATGCTGACGTGGGTTCTAAAAGCCCTTTGAGCAGTGGCGAGCCGTCAGGGCCCTCTGTGAGGGCCTAAGATATTCTAAAAAATAATATTTGAAAACATTAAAAAAAAACATTTTTTTAAAAATATTTTTAAAATATTTTTGTTGTTGTTACATTTTTCATTAGTTTTACCAAAATAACTTGATTTAATTGAATTTAAAATAACATTTCCAAATAAATAAATCCTTCGAATCTGCCTGTTCAGTTTCTGCTGGAATGTGAAGGGTTAAATGCCGTCTCTGCGAGTTATGTGAAGACGGGAGAGTTTGTTGGTCCCTCTCTACATTCACAGAGGGCCAGCTATAGTAACTCAACGAGAGAGTAATGTCAAATGACAGTACAATTGACCAATCATATCTGCCCTCTAAATGGGCGGGCTTTATTTTCGCGGACTTTATGACAAGTTCCGCCCGCTGTGAAGTCTATGCAAGTGGTGCAGTGACGCGTCCTAAAACCCGGAAGTAAGCTTCGCTCGGATTCCCTCGACAGAAAGCAACGGGATTTCTCCATAGGGTTTTGGAAAATAGCTCGAAATAAGGTCTGTGGAAAACGAACCTGTTAGATAAATGCACGTTTTGTTCAGCCGGATAATATCCACATGTCTACCCTACTTTTATTATTTTCGAATCATAAATCTAATCGATAGATTTATGATCGATAGATTTATGATTAGCATCAGTTCGTTCATGATGGCTCACTTCAGTGATAGTGATGACATCGTTTGTAAAATTATTAACCGAGTCATTTTCAAGATTGAGTTACAATGATAAACTGGAGTGGCAAAGGATCAGCTGCATGACCCACCATCAAGTGCTTCATCCAAAGGGTCAGAGGGCCTAGGTATAAAAGTCACGGCTCGCCACTGCCTTTGAGTGGTCGCAGTCTATTTACTAATGACTCATCTGCTTGATTTTTCTATTTCAGTTGTAGTTTTTTCCCTATCTTGAATAATTTGGGTTAGTACAAAGTCTAGACCAAAAGTCTAGACAGTGGCGGCCGGCCCATAGGGGCGCTAGGGGCGCCGCCCCACCTCTTCCCACATACAAAATAAAAAAATCTTTTTTTATTAAATTTTATTTTTAATTTTAATTTTTAATAAACAAGGTAAATATTATATAATTGGTATCATTAAAATGTTTAATCTACAATAAAATCTCGTTTAAAATAATTGTGTTACGACGATGTCTAAAGTTACTGATAAGTCACATGTTTCCTGCCTGGCCTTGCCCATGTGTCATTACCTTTATATATACAGTCTATGGTCATTACCCTCTCTTGTCTGGGCGGTAAGAAAGGAGCCCTCAACCAGTGCAGCAGCAGCCACTAGCAGCTGACTGTTGCTATCTGTAAACTATGATGCCGAAACATAATTTCAGCCAATCAGCGTCGTCAAATCTGATGATCACCGGGCGCCAATGTCAGCGCCCGGTCCAGTCTGTGAGTAGTTTGGACACTAGTGACTCGTATCCGGTGGGGTAACGCAGTACAGCAGTAGTTGATGAGGATGGCTTCATGTGCAGGTGGAGTCTCCGGACCTCGGTCCCCGCCCAATTCCGTTCAAGAGCTAATCTCCAATCCTTCCGAAAGGAGAAGTTTGGGAGATAAACTGTTGCTTAAAGACTTTGGACCGGACCAACCCGATTTGTATCGCAGCAAGCTCGTGAAAAAGACAAAACGTATCAACGAGGCTTCTCATGTAGCTGGTACACCAGAAAGGCATGGCTAGCTGGATGCAAACAGGTAAATGCTGTCTTTTGTTTGCAATGCTTGCTCGTCAAACAGCCGGGGACAGATACGATCTGTTCAGAAACTAGACAAAAGTTCAACCACAGACTGTCTGTGTCATGGAGAATACAGTCGATGGTTTATTTATTTCTGTATAGGCCGTTGTTGTGAGTGTGGACGGTCGGAGCTTATATAACGTTAGCTTAGCCAAGCTCCATTTAGAAAACACGCATTTTAAAATGGTTTTTCGCCTGCCGTCTGTCTGCAGACTTGTCAAAGCATTAATTCATGGTTTTTACTAACCGGTATCAGTATGTTGTTAATTCGGCATCATTTTGAAACGTGTATTACAATTAAATCACGGTCAAATATGTTCATCTTGTTGTAATTGTAGCCCCCTTGCCAGCGATTCTCTCTCTAGTTTAGCATACTCAGCCCAACTCAGCCTGGTTGTTCCTGGCCCTAGAACCACGATTTTATGGGGCCAGAAAAACTGTGAATTAGGATCCCGCTAGCCGGTACTAGGCGAAGTGGAAACGCAACCAAAAACGGGTCCCGCACGGCTCGGCACGCTTAAAGCGAGCTCCGCGCTGCACTGGAAACGCGCCATTACATCACCAGAAGTCCTAATTTAAGAGATAATTTCTCCCAAAAAAAATGGTTTTACTCACTATATCAACAGTCCCACCAAAAATATTTTCCACCAGCCGCCACTGAGTCTAGACCAGAACTGCATGTTGGATTTATGAATGGAACAAATTCATATTTGAAGAAGAAGAATCAATTATATTTTTGTTTGCTTACAAGTCCCTCTCTCAAAACTGACTGAGGTTCAGAACAGGACACAGAAGGGATGCCAAGCTGGGCCCCGGCCATAACAACCCTTCTCTCTATCTGGCTTCTCTCTTCTCACCTGTTTTCTCTATGTTTCTTTGGTGATCATCCTACAGAATTGTGAAAGTTAAACAGCTGCAACATTTGATAACATTTCCCCACAGTCAGAAAAGGGGTTTCCTGTTTGCTTTGAGCATTCAATATTCAATGCTAAAAAAAGTATTGGATACATGCAGTGTTGTACTAGTTACTGAAAACCAGTAACTAGTTACCATTACTAGTTACTTCATTTCAAAAGTAACTCAGTTACTTTACTGATTACTTACACCAAAAAGTAATGCGTTACTGTGAAAAGTTAGTTACTTAAAAAAAAGGGCTCCCATTAATGCCTGTATAGCCTTCATTTCAGTACTGTTATTGCATTGGAGAATAATACAATCTGTTGATCAACTTGACATGCATTATATGCAATCTGGATTGCATCGATATTAGCTGGCTTTCCATTTTTGTATATTCTTTCTCCAGGTAGTTGGAAAAAGTTTTCCATCCCATATGCCGTGTGCCGCCCGGACATGGTATCATGCTAACTAGCTCCCTGAAAGCGGGTGACTCCACTGTAGCAATAGCCTGCATGTGTTCTACAACATACCGTGCAATGGCTTTATCGACTTTTCCCTGGCTAGCAGTCCCTTGGTTAAAATCCAGCCGCTGTTGCTTAGTGGAGGTGGAGTGGCGTCGGCTGAGTCTCTGTGGTTTTAGCTACCAGCTTCGTCCCAGCATGTTGTTTTTGCAGATGTTTTAAGAGATTTGAATTGCTGGTTTGGGCAGTAGATAGGATATTTGACCCGCCAAGACACAACTTACATTTAACTAAAACGTTCTTTTCTTTGTGCTCGACAAAAGTGAAATAGTGAGAATATCTCCAGGTGGAGAAACTAGACTTGAGCTCCGCCGCCGACATGATAGTATTGTTAGTAAACACCACAAACACGCCCACAGCCCGTCTCCGCATGTGACACAGGAAGTATCTAAGTACATTTACTCAAGTACTGTAGGCCTACTTAAGTACAGTTCTCATCTCTGTTCGCCTGGCTGTTGACTATATAAAAAAACTAATGCAGTAACGGAGTAACGCACCATGTAGTAACGGTAACTGAGTTACTGAATTAAAAAAGTAATGCGTTAGAGTACTAGTTACTGCAAAAAATAACGGCGTTACAGTAACGTGTTACTTTGTAACGCGTTAGTCCCAACACTGCCTCTAAGTAGCATTATTAGGAGACATCTAGCTAGCTAACTTTAGCTACATGGACTCATGTAAGGCAGGGTTACGGCTGTCGCCTTGCCTTCAGCATTAACTGGCATGTGAGTGTTCTGTGTGTGTATATATATATATGTGTATGTGTGTTATGATTACATGTAGGTACTATGGTTACCGCGTCGGCGACGTTGTTTCGTTCCTACCATAGGTCCTACCACCGGAAGAGGTCCCGACGCCTCTGCGACGTTGTTGACATTCGGGGCGCTGGATCTGTGCTAGGACGCCATGCTACCATATCTCAGAATGTTTGTGTGTTATTGGTGCTTATGTGTGTGTCCTTATGATATTGTTAACAGAGGTTAACTCGGGTGCTTATGATGACTGTTTCCTTACGATATTGTTAACGATATTGTGCTCATTTTTTTCCACAAGAACATGATAGTGCATAACTATCAGGTGACTAAAAGCCTCCTCTCCCTGTCTGCTGTTCCATTTTTCAGTTTCAGTTGCAAGATGATCAGGAGGGAGAGAAGGCGTGATTACCAGCACCTGTGGTCTGTCCTGGTCCCGGAAGTTGTGGTTCTCTCCTTGTTGCATTATTATTTGCACAGTGGCAGCTCTTTAACCTGCATATATTTGCATTACAGCACCTTCATATTTACTTTCCCAAGGAAGATTTCACACAAACTATTCCTTCCCAGACAATCAAACATTGTACACAGATATATTGGTGCTTGAGATTATATTGGCCCCAGAAAGAACCTTGAAAAGAATATGTGTGTGTGCTGGTGGGAGGAGGTGTATGTGCTGGTATCTGGGTCAGTGAGTGTAAGTGAGAAGGTTTATATATATATAGGATTACTTTAAAACAGTCCCAAATAATACATGTTCACTTCAATACAGTTCAAGATAATACCTGTTTACTTTCATACAGTTTAGAACAATATCTGTTTGCTTTATTGGTCTTCCTTGAGCTCCATCCTCTGCTCTCGTCGAAGAGATGCCTCTGATCTGGGCTTACTTGTTGTGTGGTAACCGAGGCTAACAGTGGGAGCCCAGTCTACCGACTCAACGTCACCCAAAGCACTAGGGCACCCTAAAAAGTCCCAACAAAGTCCATATTAGACTACAGGTAACTTAAACATGATCAGTATTACTAAGTAAATAAGCATTTAACCACAACCCAATAATACATAAACAAAGCCACAAAAACCAAGTTAGCTAATACCTCTGATGAAGTGGTCGCTGCAGACACGTGCAATTAGACGACTCTGCTCCTCCCGACCGCAGATGTAGGTTTGAAAGCCATTTTTTCCGGCGTTCTTCGGTTAGCTTCTTAAATTGCGCATTTAACTTCTGTTAGACAGCTATCATATACTGAATACATATTTACTGTGAATGTGTGCAAAAATGTATGGCATATAGCTGTCTAACAGAAGTTAAATTCATTCCTCACTTATTCTGACAATGTACTTAACCCCAAATAAAAGAACCCAATAAAAAGAGTTGTTAAATAATAATAGTGAAGTCACGTTGTAATAACAATAACTCATCCCTCTCGAGTTTTCCTTTTAAGCTTTGCCAAAAGCCACTGTGTCAATGTTGTCCTACTTAGGTTGCCGTCCGGAGTTGTCCAATATGGCGGACCATCTCGCACATGCGCACTGCAGATCGGGCAGAGCTGCAGATCGGGTAATGACACGTGTCTACCTGTTACTGCCTGCGATCTGCGATCTACGGAGGCCTGCTCGTCGCGAAGAGACGGAGCGGCTCCACCTGTTTGCTGCCTGCGATCTGCGATCTACGGAGGCCTGCTCCCACCTGTAGAGTACGGCTGCACTGGAGAGGTTTTTACCCCGGAGTCGTCGCGGAGAAACGGAGTGGATCCACGCTTCGGGCTTGGCCTGCTTCCACCGGGCGTGTGCTGCTGTGCGGAGGAGGATTTTACCACGGCTGGGGCCTGCTTTCCACCTGTCCTGGTTCTGCTGTTGCAGAGGCCTGCTTTCACCCCGGGGATACCACGCTGCTGCTTTCGTCTCTCCTTTGCTGCTGTGCTGATTTTGCTCCAGGAACATCGCGGATTCTGTGTGCTGGTCTGGGAAAATGGCCCATATCGGGATTCTGCCGTGCCTGTTAACTATTTTAGACTATGAGAAGATCTCTAGTCATTTTGAGGAGTCTACTGGATTCAGGTCTGTTCTGCCACCCGCAGTGGGCATCCCCTGCAAAGGTTCGGATGTGTTACACAAACAATTACCGGTTGCCTTGTCACAGTCAATCTGCTCGACAAAATATGTTTGTCTTTTTTGTTTTCCTGCGATGATGGTTCTTCAGGACTGCTTCTTAAGCTCTAATCACACTGTCGCAGACTTTTCCGGTGATTCTAAAGTAGATGACAATGTATGTGTGTCGCTTAAGAGGAAAAAATGCCTGTTTTTGTTGTTGTTATTACTGTCAGGAAATGTACAACCTAACCCTGGTCCGCCCAGTAGTAGTAGTCAGATCGCTACTCCTGCTGATTTTAAAGCTAGATCTGGGTTGGGTTTCATCCACTTGAATGTGCGCAGTCTGTTAGGTAAACTAGATTTTGTCCGTATCTGGGCGAGCTCGACTGACGCTGACGTCATTGTTTTATCAGAAACATGGCTAAATAAATCTATTTTGGCCTCTGACATTGCCTTAAATGGTTATAATGTGTATTGTATGGAGGACGGAACATGACTTAAGTATAAATAAATAAATGTGTAAATAAATGTATGAAGAAATACAGGAATAAATAAATAAATACGTAAATAAATAAATAAATACAGGAATAAATAAATGACGAAATAAATACAGAAATAAATAAATGTTGAAATGAATACACAAATAAACAAATAAAATAATAAATAAATGCATAAATAAATATGGAAATAAATACACCAATGTATAAATAAATAAATAAAAGTCGAAAATAAAACAGAACACACGTTATTATATATCTTTCATTTATTTCTACATTTACGCGACATACATTTATTTATTTATGTGTCCGTATGCTAATGAGGTGGGCGGTCCTAACCTCAGTCGGAAGCAGGATTGGTTACAGGAGTGTGTGATCATTTCTGGCAGAGGGCTCTACTACTAACGCCTGGCTAACTGCGCTGATTCGAATGCAGGAGCTTTACTGTTTAGCCCTTATCTTTATACATCCATGGTTTATCCACAGTTGCAAGGTTTATTTATGGATATTGGTTTAAGAGCCATTGGAGATCATTTACGATCATTAGCGGACCATTTAGAGAACGGAGAACCACAAGACTATGTCCAGTTTCGTGTGGAACGATGTATAGAGGACTTGGCTCAGCTCGACATGGATGTGGATGTTAACCCAGCTGTGTTTGAGAGTCTTCAAGAGGTTGCCCGCCAACTTGAAATCCTCTCGGAAACAGAGGAGGCGACCCTTGGGCGTCCGTCTTACATGTTGCCCCTAAACGTTATTGAAGCACATATTCGTTGGGGGCACACCGCTGGGGACATCGCGCAGGTGTTCGGGGTGTGCGAAAGAACAATTCGTCGGAGGATGACACAGAACGGGATACGGTAAGTTTAATCCGCATTCTTTCAAGTTTTTTGTCTGGATTTTCTTACTTTTATTGTTTTGGCGTAGGCCATATCAGTGTACACATTTGTTAGACGCATTAACTTGTGTTAAGTAATGATAACGTTTCATTAGCCTACATTTTCTCCATCCAAATTAGCCTACTTGTTTATATATTGTTTACAGATTTATTAAAATGGTAATAGGCAATTTATATGTTGAAACCAATACATCAGATAGACATGTGTCGGGGCAAAGATACAAACATGCTTTGTACTAGGGCTGTGCAATTTAATCGATCCTGCGATATATATCGATATTTAGTTTTCCGAGAAAGTATCGATATTTCAGCCGCGGGTATCGATACATTAAGTTTGATAACTGTGTTCGTTATTCTCGCGTCCAGGAGAGAAGCTTTAAAAAGGAGACTAATCGACTCTCTGAGAAGGTTCAAATGTATACTTTAATTAATAAAAAGCGCGGTAATGTTACAAGCAGAAGATGATTCAGTCAGAAAAACAGCTGTGTTCTGGCTCTCGAGCGAAGGGAAGAGAGCGAGCTCCACCTTTCCAGCTGTTAAATATCCTCTGCTGGCTCCTCCCTGTGGGCCGGTTGGCTCTGCTGGGGGCCGGCCCTCCACGTCTCCAATGTTCGTTGTTGCGCATTACAGAGGATTCAGACATTGTACATTAAATATATAACTAAACACGCCTTTTCTCCTCCTTATCTCTTTCATGACTTTTCATTTAATACATTTTAAACGCTGTAATCAATACTCCAAAAATACCTCACGGCTGGTATCATTTCCGGTAGTTCCGGATGTTGTCTCATGCTACCCACGTCTGTAAACAAACGTATTCAAATAAACTGTACTTTCATTTAATATTCAGCAATAATAATATCTCGTTGTCTATAGTTGTAGTGTTGAAATCAGTAGGTTTCGGTGTGCAACACTTCGTGTCATATCGCTACTAAATTCACCTCTATAGTAAATGGTATATTAGCCACATGCTAACCGGAGATGAAGGATTTTCAGAATAAAAGCTTAACAACTGGTTGTGCACAAGAACTTCTGGTTTTTCAGTATAAAACAGCATTTCAACTGATGGTATGTTTAAGGTACTTTATGCCATCAAAACATTGATTTTAATTTCTAACAAGTCCCATTCAAATCCCCCGTGTTCCGCCACCTGCTGCACCTTTTAATTCTCCATTGTGATACTGCACTTTATGTACTTACGTTTCAAAGGCTTGTAAGCTACAGTTTGCACTGTTTCAATAAATGAAACAATTTTTCTCACCACATCTTTTGATTCATTTTGTCCAGCATCTGCAAGCTGTAGACTCTCTGTCAGAGCCATATATTGTATAATTGATGCTTTCAGTTTTCAGTTGAATTAATTCAATCCAAGTCAATGGAACACTCAAGATGTCACCAAAATCACACTGTCCCTTTAAAATCTTTCAGAAAATGATATAAGTGTATCGAATTATATCGAAACGTATCGTTGGCTGAATATCGTGATATATATCGTATTGTGAGCTGAATATCGTTTATCGTATCGCGAGATTAGTGTATCGCTACAGCCCTACTTTGTACTGTATACAAAGCAAAGGTATCATTACCTCAGACATGATGTAGGCCTAATAATAAGGAGGTTTAACCTGTTAAGCCCGAAGGTCCCCGCCGGCGGGGACCCTGGGTCTTTTTTTCACGATACTATGTCTCAGGGGATCTTAATATTTAAGAACCTATTAATGTGTTATACCAGATTAACGGAAATAATCTCAGCTAACTGCCGATACAAACCACGTTTACCAAAACAAAACACAAGTCTCACAAGAAGCATCTAAATTACCCCTGAGCGAAAAATGCTAACGGACATTGGCACAGAACTCAAGATAAAAGTACCCTTATTACTTATCATAGCTGCACATACAATATATCCAATTAAAGCTGAGACTCCATAGATTATGTAGGTATATAGTATCATCACTGAGTGATCCGGACTCGCGACAGGGGAAGCAAATACAGTCATCACAACACGTACCTTTACGAAGCTTCTAGGGAGATCGTCTCACAAGTAGCTGTCAATCTGATCAAAGTACGTGTTCAATGGCATTAAAATGAGAAAAAACGCGGCTGAATCTGTTAATCCATAGGTTCGTAACATCCATGTATAAAAAACTGATTGAATTGTTTTTTTTGTGCTAAATCTGTCTAAAAAGGTCAAATATCACTTGTTTTGCATCAATCTTGATACAGGGTACTTATTATATGTTGTACTTTGGATTCCTAAAGCTTTTAGTCTACTAACCCATCATCCAAGGTTAGTTTTCACTATAAATACAAAATATGTTCAATCTGAATTTTCTTTAAAATAAAAAACATCTATATTGAAATCTGACTTTTCTACATCCAACTCACAGGGTTTATCATTACTTTGAGAAAAAAGATTATTAATTTAACCCTTTTAGAAGGGAAGATATGGTCATTTGTTCTGGGAATGTCATTTTCGAGCCTGAAACCTTAAAAACAGGCTCGGGGTTTAACAGGTTAAGAGACCAGCTAATTTGTTTCAGATGACACCTAAATCTTTCAATGCAGGTTAGTACAGAGCAACACACTCATTCTGATGTGTTTTGATTGTACAGTGCAAAAGGTGACTATTGTTTATTGTGACTTACTATTGTTTCGTTATTTTTGATGATCAGGGTCCAAGATCTATTAACTTTGTTAGATGACAACAGTTTGGATGAAACTGTTACCCAAATTCTGCTGCATCATCCCAACTCTGGATACAAAATGATGGTGGGGCACAGTGTGCGAAATACCCGTCAATAATCGGGGGGGTCCCCATCTCCCGTTTATTGCGCAATATACCGGTCGAAGATTTCTCAATATGCAGTAGGCCTATGCAATATTTCATGGATGCAATCCAAGACAATCAGTAGTAGCAGCGTTTCTCAACTGGGCGCTGTCAAATCATTATATATTCTAACGTTCATATGAATGAATACGCGACCGTTAAAGAGCCATCTGTTTTCGATTCTATGTGAGGAAATGGGAGCAGAGCTGGGGGGTATACTACGAAGCAGGATTTTCGCTTAGCCGGCTAAATTCAGGGGAAACTCCGGCTTTCCGGTCCTACGAAGCTGGTTCTCATTTTAGCAGGCTCGATCTCCATGGTAACTTATGCTTAGCGGCTAACCTGGTCGGGACCAGGTTAGGTTGCAGGCTAAGAGCTCAACTCACTGAAAGCACTGCCTGCTGACCGCAGGAAAGACGGCCGGCAAAAATCACCGACTGTGTGAACGTGAACATTAATAGAATATCACCTCCCATCTTCAGAGCAATCTGACTATTATAACTGTCACGGTGTGTGAAGCAGGTAGGACCCAAATGCAGAATAAAGTGAAAGTTCCTTTATTTTAAGGCTAGGTGATAACACAGACAGAACAGAACACTCACCGACGAACTAGTCATGACAAAAGACGAACCGACGAAGACAGACAGAAAAACCAGAACTTAAATACACACAAGGCCGTATCACTAGGCCACCAGGGTGGGTGGAGGGGGTCAGGAGGACGGGACTGAGCTGACCGCCCAGGAGCACAGCAGAGGACCAGGAAGGGATCTCGGGCGGACGGCCCGTGGGCAAGGCAGAGTTCAAGGAGGGGTTCTCGGGCGGACGGCCCGGGGGCAAGGCAGAGTTCAAAAAGGGGTATTCGGGCGGACGGCCCGGGGGCAAGGCAGAGTTCAAAAAGGGGTATTCGGGCGGACGGCCCGGGGGCAAGGCAGAGTCCAAGGTGGGGGTTATGGAGGGGCGAAGGCCATCGCGGGCGAACTTAGGGGGCCAAGCATGAGGGCGAGGACCGCGGCCGGGAAAGTCAGGGGGCCGGGCTCGAGGGCAAAGGCCGCGGCAGGAAGAGTCAGGGGGCCGGGCTTGAGGACGAGGGCAGTGGCAGGAAGAGTCAGGGGGCCGGGATCACGGGCGAAGACCACGGCTCTCAGGGGGCCGGGCTCGAGGGCGAAGACCAGAGAGCTCCGGAGGCCGGGCAGGAAGACACTGACGGGCCAGCGCCGGAGGCCGGGCAGGACCCGGTGTCGGCCGGACAGGAACCGGAGCTGGTGGGACAGGCCTCGGCAGAATCCCCCACGGAAGAGGACCAGGACACGGGATTGGCAGGACCCCCGGCGAGACAGAGGATGGCGGGGCCTCCAACGGAACAGGACAAGGGGTTGGTAGGACCCCCGGCAGGAGAGTAGTCGGCGGGGCCTCGAATGGCACAGGACAAAGGGTTGGCAGGACCCCCGGCAGGAGAGTAGTCGGCGGGTCCTCCAACGGCACAGGACAAAGGGTTGGCAGGACCCCCGGCAGGAGAGTAGACGGCGGGACCTCCAATGGGACAGGACAAAGGGTTGGCAGGACCCCCGGCGGGGTCTCCAACGGCACAGGACAAAGGGTTGGCAGGACCCCCGGCAGGAGAGTAGTCGGCGGGGCCTCCAACGGCACAGGACAAAGGGTTGGCAGGACCCCCGGCAGGAGAGTAGTCGGCGGGGCCTCCAACGGCACAGGACAAAGGGTTGGCAGGACCCCCGGCAGGAGAGTAGACGGCGGGACCTCCAACGGGACAGGACAAAGGGTTGGCAGGACCCCCGGCAGGAGAGTAGTCGGCGGGGTCTCCAACGGCACAGGACAAAGGGTTGGCAGGACCCCCGGCAGGAGAGTAGTCGGCGGGACCTCCAACGGGACAGACATACGATTGGTAGGACCCCCGGCAGAGGAGTAGTCGACGGGGCCTCCAACGGGACAGGACATGGAGTTGGCAGGACCCCCAGCAGAACCTCCAACGGACCAGGACATTGGGTAGGGACTTGAGACGTGACTCGAGAGGAGACTCGAGAGGAGAACTAAGGGGGAACTTGAGAGGGGACTCGAGAGGAGAACTAGAGAGGGGACTCGAGAGGGGACTAGAGGAGAGACTAGAGGAGGGACTAAAGGAGGGACTAGAGGAGGGACTAGAGGAGGGAACTCGAGAGGGGACTCGCGAGGGGAACTAGAGGAGGGACTAGAGAAGGAACTAGAGAAGGGAACTCGAGAGGGGACTCGCGAGGGGAACTAGAGGAGGGACTAGAGAGGGGACTAAAGGAGGGAACTCGAGAGGGAACTCGAGAGGGAACTCGAGAGGGAACTGGAGAGTGGACTCGAGAGGGAACTTGAGAGGTGACTAGAGAGGGGACTCGAGAAGGGACTCGAGAGGGAACTCGAGAAGGGACTCGGGTAGGACCTGGAGAGGGGACTCGGGTAGGAACTGGAGAGGGGACTCGGGTAGGAACTGGAGAGGGGACTCGGGTAGGAACTGGAGAGGGAACTCGGGTAGGAAATTGAGAGGGGACTCGGGTAGGAACTTGAGAGGGGACTTGAGAGGGAACTTGTGTCGGTCGGTACGCCGACAGGACACGGGGAGCTGGCGTCGTCTGGGGAGCCAGCAGGAGACGAGGTGCTGGAGTCGGCCGGTACGCCGACAAGACTCGGGGAGCTGGCGTCGGCTGGGGAGCCAGCAGGAGACGAGGTGCTGGAGTCGGCCGGTACGCCGACAAGACTCGGGGAGCTGATGTTGGCTGGAGAGCCAACAGGAGACGAGGTGCTGGAGTCGGCCGGTACGCCGACAAGACTCGGGGAGCTGGCGTCGGCTGGGGAGCCAGCAGGAGACGAGGTGCTGGAGTCGGGACCATGGCTGCTGGGCAAGGAACCGGAACATGGATCCATGGCTGTGTGGGGTGGTACTGGAGCACGGTACCATGGCTATGTGGGATGGTACTGGAGCACGGAACCATGGCTGCTGGGTCCGGCACTGGAGCCGGAACTGGCGCTGGAACCCTGGCCTTTCGTCTTTTAGGAGTCTTTTGGAGGCTTCGTGGACCTCCAAACGCCAGACCAGACCCCAGGAAAGGGTCAGAACATGAAGCCTGGTACTCAGGGCTACGTGAGAAAACCCTAAGCCACTCGGGCAACAAGCTCCAGAGCCAGGGCTTGCGAGCAACCTCCTGACGTGCCTCCTTCAACGCAGCCTCTCTACCCCGTCTAGATGAGGCAACTTTCCACGTATAAAAAAAATACTCCAGAGAGTATCCAAGACTTTCCGCCTGTCGCATCAAAAGGGCTGAATCTGCTGGGTCCATAATGTGGTCGGTTCGTACTGTCACGGTGTGTGAAGCAGGTAGGACCCAAATGCAGAATAAAGTGAAAGTTCCTTTAATTCAAGGCTAGGTGATAACACAGACAGAACAGAACACTCACCGACAAACTAGTCATGACAAAAGACGAACCGACAAAGACAGACAGAAAAACTAGAACTTAAATACACACAAGACTAATCACACAAACAAGACACAGGTGAGGAGGGAGGAGAAAACACAGAGGCCACAGGTGAACACAATTGGGTAATCAGACACACCAGGGAAACTAACGACTGGGAACCACAGACAAATCCAAACAAGACACAACGCAGACAGAAACAGGCAAGACAGGAGGTGAAGACCTTACAAAATAAAACATGAAACAAGACAAGACAAAACACCATAAAGACAGATCGTGACAATAACATTAGCGTTAAGAAAGCTTACTTAAATATCTGCCACAACATAAGTAACCGGATCAGAGTAACATTAAGTAGGCTACAGTCCGCGGCATATCACTTCATAATGTAGGCTATCATATATTTTCTTATCTGAGTCAGCTGAGCCGTATCTGGCCGTGCAACAATCACAGTGTCACATACTGTATGCAGAAGTATTATTTTAAGCAACACATTAAGTTGACGAAACACTCGAGACAAATGTAATTAAAGTCAGATCGTGTCTTAGACGGGGCAGTGATATCATAAACCTGTTAATGTACGCATTTAAACACTTTTTCTTTTGCCAACTGTATTCACCTTGCAGGTGCAGCTATGTGGCTTTGATCATGGATAAAGGTTCTCCGAGCGATTTAGCCAGACGGTGCACTTCTTGTTCGCAAAACAAAGTCAAGTCTTCCTGCTCTCCAGGCCAAAAGCGCTTATCAAGAGCTTTGAGCGTCTGGACCAAGCTTGACTCCGGTAAGCGCTTGGTTAGAGTAGCAACCACCGATTCATAAAAACGAGGCTTGTTTATTTCCCCCCTGCCTTCTGTCAGCTCTACGTCCTTAAAAAAGCCCGATGAGACGCCCTGTTCAGCCTTCTTCGTTGATCTCCCCCCGGTCGTCTTCATGGCGGTCAACACATTTATGGTTTGTTTGATGTGGACACTTGAGTCCACAAGTGTAATTTCTCTTCTCTGCAGCTTGAGAGACAGGCTCTGGAGTTCACGCAGGATGTCTTTCATGACAGCCAAATCTTCCACGAATCCTGAGTTGGTTAGGTGCTTGAAAAGTCCCTTGTATTTTTGCCTCTCAAGATCATTACGTGATGCGTTCTCACTGGATGTTTTAAAATGGAGTGCTAGTGCGGGGAAATCTTTCCATACAGCTTTTACTGTTTTAAAGCTGCTGGCAACCCATCTGATGGTGACAATTTGACCTATTTTCAGTATTTCCATGTTGAGCTCGGCCGCTGCTTCTTTCAGCAATCTGGAATTCCTGGTTGACTGATTGTAGAGTGAGTATAAATGTGAAATAAATATCTCAAACTGATTAGTGCCACCCACTTCTTTAAGAGCATCTTTGACTGACAGTTCTAGTCTGTGCGCCAGGCAGTGTACAGACTGCACGTTCGGAAACTTGTTTTTGAGCCTGACGACAAGTCCACTGGCTTTTCCCGTGAGCACTGCAGCCCCATCGGTGGCTATGCTTATTAGGTGCGTCTTCAAAAAGTCATCATCCATTTCAGCTTTATATAGACTCGCCATCATTGAGTTATAAATTGATTCAGCATCGACCCCATCTGTAAGTTCCACTATATCCAGGAACACATTATCTACATCCCCCTTACCACTGACATCACATCTTACGTAAATGATTGGATAGGGACGACCGTGAACGGTACTTTCATCAATTGTGATTGACCTTTGAATCCATTTCTTTCACATTAGAGACGAACTTGCGGCGCATTTCCTTTGCAATGTGACTTATTATTTCTGCGCATGCATGGTCAGATTTGTGGATATTCCCAACTTCGGCTCCATTCAGCTCCTGCATTGTCATGAGGGGGTTGAGCTTTTTATAAGATAGCCTTTCCTTTGCTACGGTGTAAGCTGTTCTAAACGAGACTGTTGTTTTCTTGAGTAAATCGGACTGTACATCAATGAAACAGTTTGGGAGGGTTTCTTTGTCTTTCATCTGTACTATTTCCACTGACCTCGCGTGGGCCTGGCTGTCCCTGTGTTTGTAGATCTTCTTTCGTAGCTGTTTTGCATCAGGGCTAGTAACATCACCATTGATCCATTCTTCCGCGAGGTGTAAACCCGGTCCCTTTAGCAGCAACGTTTTTGCTTTCCTACACACTAAGCATCCTAACTTTCCAGCCTTAATGTCAAGCCAAGAGTTGCGGTCTTTCCATTCGCCCACCTGCTTCGTTGTCCAACCAGCCGGCGGAAAGTCACTAGCAGTAGCAGCTACCTCCGCAACTGCTGCGTCTTCTGAGCGCTCTGCCTCAACTTCACCTCCTTCTGGGGAGTGACTGGGCGGGACAGGAGCCCCCGACTCGCTAACGGTTCTGGTAGCGAGTGCTGTGCTAGCTGTTGCATCATCAGCATCATCTCTGGGTGTCTCTTGGTCATCTCGTGGTGTCACTTTTTTGGATGTGAACCCAAAGTGCGCGAGTGAAACACTTTGGTTTAGCTTTCTCTTAGACATTGTAGTCCTCTCTAATGTAACGTCTTTCTCTCCTCTTTGCCGCGCGTGGCTAATTTGCATAATTTGTGTCCGCGTCACGCAGCGTACCCGCGTCACGGCGGCTGGCTCTGCTTTTGACAGCCAAAATAGAAGATATTTGTGAATAAATGTTTTGCATTATGAATACTGGACATAGTAAGCTTAAAAATATTGTAGTGACCATTGCAAGTGACAAATATATATTATAATTTCAGACCCCCCCTAAATTTAGCTGTTGAGGCTTTCAGGGGGGCTCAGGTGTTAATCGGGGGGGTCGAGCTCCCCCGGACCCCCCCCGTATTTCGCACACTGGTGGGGCACCTGAATGCACGAGGGATATGCATACAAAGTAAGGGATTGTTATTATTATAATAATCCTCCATGCAGTGTTTGTTTTTTACTACTTGATAATGAATCACATTATTCTGGCATATTTAGGAATGCTTTACTTTTCATTATGTTGCAGTACACCATATCTCTGCATTTTCCCGAATATAATAGGACAGCGTGTCCAGGAATCCATGCGGCGCGTTGATCCAGGTGGAGTTTTGATTCGCACTCTGCAGCTGAACCCAAGAAGGCGCAGGAAGTACTTTGTACCAGCACCGAACAGTTTATGGCACATCGACGGAAATCACAAACTGATTAGGTATAGTATAATGATTAACACTCTCAAGCATTGCTCAAACATCCACTTCACTACAGTTACAAAAGATGGGCCCATCTAAAGTGTTATAATCAATCAGCTTCAATGCAAACCAGACTTCAAGATTCAAAGGCTTTATTGTCATATGCATGATAGCTTTTTTTATTGGTTGGTTATGAAAATCTGAAGTCTCAGTCTCCTCTAACAATGCAACATACAATATTCTGTAGACATAAAAACAAGTTAAAACACTGCAAGAAGAAATATAAATAAAATATAAATGAAATGTATTAAATTATTAATTGCACCAAATTCCTCTGCATGCAAATTAGTTTTACTATCAAAATTAAAATGATTTATGTTTTGTAATTATAACTTTTAGTAGGATAAGGCCTTTTAAATGTGTAAATGTCTGTACATACATTAGTGGATTGACCTTAATGTGTGCCTATACATATCCCTTTAGGTGGCGTTTTGTTGTGCATGGTGGTATTGACGGCTTTAGTCGTCTCATCGTGTACTTGAGTGCTGCCACCAACAATCGGGCAGCAACAGTTTTAAGAAGCTTTTTGGAAGCCGCCAATGTCTACGGTGTGCCATCACGTGTGACGTCAGATAAAGGTGGAGAAAATGTTGACGTTGCACGCTACATGGTGGCAAACCGAGGAGAGAACAGGAATTCACACATTGCTGGCAGGAGTGTCCATAATCAAAGGTACCTTAAACTTCAAGTCAAACTTTTATCAAATTAAGTCTTTGGTACAGATTGCAATGTCAACTATATGTCTTTAGCTATTTAGCTATTATTAATTTTGTCTTATTTTGGTTCGTCTTCCTCTGTGAGATAAAACCATAGAAATAAAAAAGTTATATTTCTATAATACAAACACTATAATTATGACACCAACTGTATAATTTGACAAGAAGGATAACAATATTTTTCAAACATCTATTTAGTGGAAGTCCCAGCACGTTGCATGACTGGGCAAATTACTGTTGGAACTTGGATTTTGAATGTATTTTCCAGTCAAGAGAACCTTACATTAATATTGAACCACAACAGTTAATGTGGCATAAATATGGCATTAGTCCGTCCTTTTTTATACATCCATATGTTCAGCTGATATATTTCCTGATCCAGTTTCAACAAAGCTTACAGTAGAAAAACCTCACCCAAGTTTGATGAACTTTGCTCAAGCAAAATGTTGTTTGCTAAATCCAACTTCCAGCTTTTTTCCAGAGGCATTATTGTGCACTTGCCACTTAATCAGGAACATGTTCCTATTGAAATCGGCAAAAATGTTAATACTTAGCTTCTAATTAATGTAATTCAATTCTAATTTACTTACCATTTATGGTATAGGTGAAAGGTGATATTTTGCATGTATGTTATTTTTTTTTGTTCACTTAGCAGACTAAATATATTCCTTCTATTCCTTTTTCCTCTAGAGAGACGTTTATGTGGGAGTGCTGGATCTCTTCTACACAATGTTTTTCAACCTAGAGAGAGAAGGCCTTCTCAATCCTGACTGTGAAGTGCATCTCTATGCTCTGCACTGGTGCTTTGTGCCCCACATACAGAAGCACCTGCAGTTTTTCCAGGAAGGCTGGAACTGCCACCGACTAAGCACTGAGGGAAACCGGTCCCCACTGCAACTGTGGACTCGCCATGAGCGTGAGGCCCAGCAGGAACCTATACAGGTTTGATTGTATTCAATAGTTTTATTTTGACTTTACTTTCCTACATTTTTTCTGTCATTACACAAACTGTTTAAAACAAATAATACAAGGGAGGTCCATTCCAAAGTGCATATAGTTGCACAATGTAACAAATAGTGGCCTGTTGTCGAGGAAACTGAATGTGATGGAATTATTTTATTCTGCATATCATCGGCACTTTAAACACTTCTATGAGGTATTCCTAAAATGCTGTGATCAACCAGAACAAGCAATTAAGGAAGATAATGATACATCAGGGCTTTCTGCTCTCTCTAATTATTTGATTGATGTCATAGCTGTTCATGAGACATTAATCAGGAATTCCAGGAGATGATACAAAACTTTAGGTTATATAAAATGAATTAACTGACATATATATTAAAACTTTGATTTTGGTTGACTAACTTTAGCTCTTGCAATTGCAGGTTGACATTGAATTTGGAGTTGACTGGACTGGACCATGTGCTCATCGCCAGCCTCATGTTGTGGTTTCTGAAGTTCAGCTGCAACGTTCACTGACTGACCAGGAAGTGGAAAGACTTCCAGACCCTGATGGCCCTCTGTCCAATGTGTGGAATGTCTATGTACAAACTGTGAGCTTATTGACTGAATTGCTACAGTAACGGAGCGTCCACACTACAGCTTCAAAAAAAGCTTGGAGCTGGGCGTGTCTGAAGCTTGGGGATTTTATTCGAGCAACGCGACCAACAACCAATCACATGAATCTCCCGCCCCCGACATACAAAGCAAAAAACCCCGGGGATTTTATGCGAGCAATATATATATATATAAACTCCCCAAACAGGCGAAAACCTACCAGTTTCACCCACTGTCTCTGCCACCTCCCTCCATGACTGGTTCTTCCGGTTTGTATCCCGGTAGGTGAAGAGGGTCTGGTCATACAAAACCGGGTGATTTGCTACGGCGATAATTAGTTTCTCCTCCATGTTTTTTTTAAATATAGAAATGAACGGCGGGATATCTCTCCCAGCTTAGACGCGGTTTGATTGGCTAGGGCTTGAGCTGTCAGATTTTCAGAAACGGGATTTGATTGGCTGGCGCTGGCTACTCCGGCGTCAGAAGTTGAACATTGTTCAACTTCTGACGCCGGAGACGGACCTGAGCTACCCACAATTCAGTTCGGCGAAAAGCCAGGCAACGTGACGTCACCCCATTCAAAGTGAATGGGCAGACGCGTTGGAAACCGTTTTTGAAGCTGTCGAAGCTGTAGTGTGGACGGCCCGTAAATGTGTGTGTGTATCAAAAGGCTGTTGCTGTGGGAAATGTAGTCTTTTAAAGTTTCGACTAGGACGATTAGGTGACAATATTTGAGTGAGTTACATGAAGACGCTGGTACCAAGATTCAGTATATTTCGATTTTAATACAATACAAATTAAATTGTAATGAAATGACGTTCAGTAGTCATTTTAAACATGTGTTGCACTGAACCATATGCTTGTGAATCAACACTTACTGTAATGCATCAAGAAATATACATTTGTTACAGTTAATGAACATTTTGTAACCAATATCAATTTAAAACTTTGAAAATATATAAAGATAAACATGCTTTCTTTGTTATATGCAATAACAAGGAAAGCATGTTTATCTTTATATATTTTCAGTGTTACACAAACTGGCCGGAGTAGGCATTAACTGAGTTTTTTTTCCTCTCTGAAAACATACATTTTTGTCCGGCCAAACAAAAGACAACAAATCTTACACAAGTACTAAGGTGTGTCCGTCTCTTCAGACCATTCCGAACCCAGTTTCAGTGCTCCAAATAGCAGAAAGAATGTCCCTTTCAAACGTACAGTACTCTTTGTAATGTCCTGGAAGTTTCAGCTGGTGAAAGCATGTGGAAGAGCTGGGGAAGTTGCTCTCCACCACGGTCACATCCAGGCCATGTCTAGGAAGCACATTCCATCCTATCCAGAACTGCACAAGTTTAAATACTTGTCCTAGTCACACTGTCCTGTGACTAGAGGCAAATCACAGGACAGTGCCAACTCATTGATGAGGTTTTTTTCTTCTGATGATAATTCTGCTGTTCCCTCCAGCTAATAATGGCAAGTAGAATGAATTTGATAAGAATCGTTAATTTCTCAATACTTGTATAAACATTCAACTTTGATACAACATAAGAAGTTTAACTTATAATCAGCATGTTAGTAGTTGGTAACCTGTAAAAGCTATGTTTTGTCAAAAAACATCTTATAGGAGGACATCTGTAAGTGTTCTAATGATATTTAATATATCAGTGCATGGTGTTTTATAATGCTTCAGTACCCCCTGCTGGTGCAAAGTGTAGCCACATGATGTTAACAGTATCTGAAAGTAGATCAGCTAAATAAATAATATCCAAAGGTTGAATAATAAAATAGGTTAGAAAACACACCAACTTGATTTTCTCACGGATATCAAGGTCAACACAGTCCTTAATATCTATTGTGGCTTCATCCGGGGATCCACCAAAGAGCACATGCAGGATAGCTGGGCTCAGTCCACCTAGGCATGGCCCATCATGGAGGAATGAATGTCCAATCATTCGGCTAGCAACAACAAAGAAATCACTCTCCAAAAGGAGATGAGAAGTGGAGGGAATCAGATGATCTTGTTCTCCTTAAAAAAGAAGAGTTCCTCCAGGCACTTGAAATATAGGAAAACAGTCAAAGTAAATTGATAGTTAAGTAAAGGACATAGATATTCAACTATCACAAAGCATTAGTAAAGGAATTATCAAACCGCCACTGGATAGTGGTTGATCCTGTAGAAACCTACATGTTCACAGCAGCTACAATCACATCAGGTTTTAGGAATACGTTTTGTTTTCTGGGGTTAAGGGACAGATCTGTTTTCAGCCTGGAACTGGTACAAAAACACACATAACTTAGTGGCTGAGACCCAGCGATCAGCCATAGTAAATATTTACTTACCAAACTTCATCTCAAAACCAGCCTGAAGTTTTGACATGATGGTTGCAAAGAAATGTCGAGTCACACCATCACCAATCGCTGGATCTCCTGAAAAATGTAAACACACACTACAGACATCAGTTTGACGAAAATATGGTTTGTTCATTTTTTTATCTTAGGTTTTGTTTGTAACCGAATTACCCTTAAGTGTGCATGTCAAGGGGCAAGCCCACTCAACATTTGCCTTCTTATAAAAAGTAAGGACTGCTCTTTCCCTTTCCTCTGCACTGTCTCCAAGATCCATAGTAAGACACAAGGATTTTCCAGTTGCATGCTGGCTTAAAATGTCTTCTTTAAACATCTTTGCTGCCTCTGTGGGATCTGGCGCTATTTTCCAATCTAAAAATAGTTTAAAAGGTTTCCAAATTAATATTGGATCAAGTGAAATGTAGAGAGCAACAACTTATTGCAATACATGATGTACTTAATAAAGGATGTTACACACCAGAGAAGCCACTTTCCTCAGTGGGATCGATGTCAACTACCTCAGGAGAAGGCAACATTTCCTGAGGTGGCACCGAGTGTCTTGTGTTCCTGGCCCTTGTTGTCTCATTTCCCTGTGCTCCTGTGAACGTGCTTTCAAATCTAACTTGACTTCCGGAGGCCCTTTCAGTTGTCAACTCAATCCGTACCTCAGCGCTGCTCTGTGATGGTCTAGTGTAAAAAGAGGTCATTTCTGTTACTCGGTCTAGTATACTTTACATTACATATCGCACTCTAGAAAAAGATGGGCATATAAATAGAATGACAAGTAAACCAAATGTTACTTTTCCTCAAAACCAACATCCAGAATGTATATCTTTAATATTTAAATGTTTATAGAGGACAGCAAAATATGGCGTTACAGAGGGATTGTTGGAACAAAAAGTACTAATATCTGGCCCCATAATTATAAAACCTCAGATGTGCTGATATGTCAAAAATATTTTACATCCATTTGCAGCATCCCACAGCCTTATGCTTATTTGTTAATGTGTGTCTACACATGCAGTTGCAGTGTGCCTGACGAATGTGATGTTTAGTTCTGTAGAGAGTAATACCTCATGCAGTTATTGCTGTGATCCTTGATTCTGGAAAAGGGGAACTCCTCTCCACAGATGACACATTTCTGATTTGGTCCAATTAACACGTTGTCGCCTTCTGATCGACATGCCTGTAAACAAAATAGTTTAAAACTACATCACAAGCGAACAATTATGTTACTATAAGTCACAGATTCCACTTTAATATTGTGACACCACTATAGAAGTGAGGAACTTACAGGGTCCAAATTCAGGGTTATTTGCATTGGTCTAATGAAAACCGTAGAATGGCCAATCTGGGTCTGAGGGTCCTTCAAATATCTGACATAGTAACCCTCATTGGTAAATGGTAAATGGACTGTACTTATATAGCGCTTTATCCAGTCTTTACGACCCCTCAAAGCGCTTTACATACTACATGTCATTCACCCATTCACACCCATTCATACAGAGCGGTACCACTTGCTCTAGGACCTAACATTCACACACATTCACACACCGTTGGCCATGCCATCGGGAGCAACTCAGGGTTAAGTATCTTGCCCAAGGATACATCGACATGTTGACTGCACGGGCTGGGATCGAACCCACAACCTTCTGGTTGAAAGACGACCGCACTCCCTCGCAGCCACAGTCGCTTGGGACAGAGGACAGGGGATCACAATCAAGTGGTGACTTCTTGTAGTGCCAGATATTTTTAGCAACTCGAAACCGCCACCGTTCCGCAGATTTGGATAGGCATCCATCAAGAATTCGAGGAATTCATTTGAATCTGTATGGCTGCCTAGAAATAGATGATACACATAAGACATCTAACATAAAGATAATGTTATGATTGTAAGGGTAACTCAATATATTTATGTCACAAATGTACATTTACCATAAAAAATACACAGAAAAGGAAAGAGCGATTGATAATCGTCATTATTATGACTGACAGACCTTTAAATGTTAGCCGTTTTTCCCCTAAGCCAGCAGCAGCAGCGAGTCTTTCTTTGGCGTATCGGTTGGGGCGTATGCTGCATTCTTGTCCTCAAGGCAACAGAATAAATGGGTATAAGAATGCAGGTGTGCAGGACCAGAAAGGGTTTGCCGCCCTGCCGTCCTCCTCCCTCCCATGTAGGGGCCAAACAGTCTTGAAACTTCGGCTAGGATCAAGTTAAGAAGATAAGCAATATTGAGTGCAAGGAAATAATGATTCAACGAGAATCCAGGGGGAAAATGTTGGTTAGCATTAGCATCACACACTATAAATATAATGATCCCTTCAAGCTGGTGGACAGAAACTGAATCAAATAACTTGTCATTGGCGATATAAACTTAGTACACTGATCGGATTTGCATTAAAAATAGTTTGATGCAAAGACCTACCGTCCACTGGGTGTCTGGGAATCCCGTTATGTAACGGATGAGGAGGAGGAGACGAAACTGGCACGTTACGGAGCGTCCACACTACAGCTTCAAAAAAAGCTTGGAGCTGGGCGTGTCTGAAGCTTGGGGATTTTATTCGAGCAACGCGACCAACAACCAATCACATGAATCTCCCGCCCCCGACATACAAAGCAAAAAAACCCGGGGATTTTATGCGAGCAATATATATATATATATAAACTCCCCAAACAGGCGAAAACCTACCAGTTTCACCCACTGTCTCTGCCACCTCCCTCCATGACTGGTTCTTCCGGTTTGTATCCCGGTAGATGAAGAGGGTCTGGTCATACAAAACCGGGTGAATTGCTACGGCGATAAATAGTTTCTCCTCCATGTTTTTTTAAAATATAGAAATCAACGGCGGGATATCTCTGCCAGCTTAGATTGCTTTGATTGGCTAGCGCTTGAGCTGTCAGATTTTCAGAAACGGGATTTGATTGGCTGGCGCGGGCTACTCCGGCGTCAGAAGTTGAACATTGTTCATTGTTGCATTCAGTTCGGCGAAAAGCAAGGCAACGTGACGTCACCCCATTCAAAGTGAATGGGCAGACGCGTTGGAAACTGTTTTTGAAGCTGTCGACGCTAGTGTGGACGCAGCGTCAGTGGTCCTTGGTGCTGCACAAAACATAACATAGCGCCATATTGGGTACAAAACTGTACATTGACATTTTAACACAGATCAGTTTTTTTACATTGTCATATCAGTCTTACACAGTGGTGTAGTGGGGATTTTTTTACTGGGGGGATGCTATTTTAATTAGGTCATCCCAAACAATGCCACACAAGTGCGCACGCGCGCAGTGCACTCACAAAACGGGCAGACAGGTCCACAGAAACTACCGGTATGCTTAGTCCTACTTTAGTTACTGTACTGCAAAAAGCAGACGGCGCTGCGCTCAACACACACACTCTCAAAACCATGGACACACTGGCACATAAGTTACAACAATGTATAGGCCTAAATTGCATAAGCTACAACTAAGCAGACAGCGCTGCTTCTCTCTATCTCCACTTTCAAAATCTATTTAAAACTCATAACAAACAAACAAAATTCCCAAAGTTGTCCTGAAATTAACTTATTAAATAAACGAAACGAAAAATATAGCCTACTTATGCAAACATTGAATCTGGACTTGAAATTATTCTGATTAGGCCTAGCCTACATTGCAAATAAGCAGACAGCGCTGCTTCGCGCGCGCACACACGCACACACGCACACACGCACACACACACACACACACACACACACACACACACACACACACACACACACACACACACACACACACACACACACACACACACACACACACACACACACACACACACACACACACACACACACACACACACACACACCCACACACACACACACACACACACACACACCTTGCGTTTTGAAGACTGATCAATCCGAAATGGATGAACAGCAGCCCAGTTTCCCATCTTTGCAGTCTATCCACGGGTAGCCTCTTGTTTCCTCTGCCACATGTCCTCCGTCCATACCTCTGGGAAAGGTGAGCTTGAGCTAGCCAGGGGAACGTTGCTAGCGCAGCTAACGTGCACGTTAGCTAGCATTATTCACGTCTTTAGGCGGCTCTTCTGATGATGTAGTACTAGTAGCAGCTTCACTTGTAGCTTCGGTGCTGCTAGCCTCTTTCTTCTTGTGAATTATATTCTTTTTAGAAAAGAAGTCAAGTAAAAAACGTTTTCCTTCCATTATAGAGCTTTTTCGTTAGCGTTCTTGAGGGAAAGAGCTGCAGCAAAATCGGCAGGCGGTGAGCTGGCCGTGGGTGTGTCACTGACACACCCCCAGCTCGCCGCGGGGTCACGAGCGTGATGACGAATCATCATTTTTGAAGGAACTCGTTTTTATTTTTTAATATAGGCCATTACTGTGAAATGTATTATGTTTTTGTCATTATTACAACAAATACACACTTGCAACTGATAAGCCTGGCAATGATTTTATATTTATTAGACTATTAAAAAAAAGATCATGCTCCAAATAAGTGGGGGTACGGCGTACCCCGCGTCCAACGCCCACTACACCACTGGTCTTACACTAGACCTAAACATGAGTCACTTACAGTTTTCAAGTTGGTTAGCCGCATCCCGCAGAAGGTCTGCCAGCGCCCTTCCAGCCGAAGCCATTATTAGCGAGTTGCCGTGGGTGTACACCGTACACAGAATGTACAGATGTGACTTGCCACAAATCTATTGCTTCTGCCTGGCTCCAACAATTGGCGAATCCTGCTTCAGACTGAGGTTAGGACCGCCCACCTCATTAGCATACGGACACATAAATAAATAAATGTATGTCGCGTAAATGTAGAAATAAATGAAAGATATATAATAACGTGTGTACTGTTTTATTTTTGACTTTTATTTATTTATGCATTTATTTATTTATTCTTTTATTTATTTATTTGTGTATTCATTTAAACATTTATTTATTTCTGTATTTATTCCTGTATTTATTTATTCCTGTATTTATTTATTTATTTACGTATTTATTTATTTATTCCTGTATTTCTTCATACATTTATTTACACATTTATTTATTTATTTATTTATACTTAAGTCATGTTCTGTCCTCCATAGTATCGTACCGACCGGCCTAATAAAGGTGGTGGCGTTGCCATTTATGTTAAGAATAAGTTCAGTGTATCCACATTAGTTTCCAAATCTATCAGTAAGCAATTTGAATTTTTAGCCTTAAATATAGAAGTGGCAAAGGGTCAACAGGTCATGGTCGTGGGCTGTTACAGACTGTCAAAGACTCCTTGTCTTCGCTAGCAAATATTTTATCGCAACTCGAATACAAGGAAATAGTGCTGGAGATTTTAACTGGGACTGGTTAACTACAGTGTCAGAGGATTTAAAAAACCTTTGTATCTCTTTAAATGTTACTCAGATTGTTGACAGTCCTACTCGCCCTAATATTAAGTCCCCAAATAAATCCTCCCTAATTGATCTCATTCTAACTAATATTCCCTATAAATACTCAGCTGTGGCAGTATTTGCGAATGATCTGAGTGACCACTGTGTTGTAGCCACAATTAGGGACACCAAAGTCCAAAAGGTTAAACCTCGTATTATCATCAAGAGAGACATAACACATTTTGTGGAGCAGGGTTTTGTACATGATCTGTTTGGGTTTGATTGGGGAAAAATCGATTTATGTGCTGATGTTGAGACTGCATGGTCTTATTTTTATCTTAGTTTTATGGAAATTATAGATAGACATGCACCCCTGCGTACATTTAGAGTAAAGAGACGAGACAATCATTGGTTTTCTGCTGAACTATCTAGTCTCCTACATGAGAGAAACAAGGCCTGGGCAAAGGCTAGGAAATCAGGCTCAGAGGTAGAATGGCTGCGTTTTAGGCAGCTAAGAAATAGCTTCACTTCACATGTCAAAAGTGCTAAATCTAAGTATTATCTGTCAGTTACCACAAATAACCTGAATAACCCTAGAAAATTCTGGAAAGCCATAAAATCAATATCCACCGGTGATATCCGTAATGAGCTATACCTCCGTGCCTTACCACAGCATCTGGCACTATATCGGATAGGGCTAGCTACCATGTTAAATTGTTTTAATGAGCATTTTGTGTCCTGTGGCTCTCTGTTTCATTCTGTTTCTAATTCTGCTTCTGTGAACACCACAGTCGGTGACTGAGAACAATGTGTTCTGGAAAACCCTTTCAGTTTTACTCTTTTTACTGTTGATGTTGTTCGTGAAGTCTTAACCAAGCTAGATCCTAAAAAGCCGGCTGGTCCGGACAACGTAGAACCTTTCTTTTTAAAGATAGCTGCAGATTTTATTGCTCCACCTCTTACTACTCTTTTTAACCTCTCTCTCAGCACGAACAAAATCCCAAAAGTATGGAAGTCAGCTTATGTCCTGCCACGACTAAAAGGAGGGGAGGCCACCTTATCAAACAATTATAGACCCATCTCTAAATTGTCAGTTCTGGCTAAGGTTCTTGAACGCCTAGTGAGTGAACAAGTAAAGGAGTTTTTATGTACAAATGACATCCTGTCTAAACATCAGTCAGGCTTCAGAAAGCAACATAGCACCATCACTGCCACAATGAAAGTGGTGAATGATATTACGAGTATTTCAGATAATAAGCAGTGTTGTGCAGCTCTATTTGTTGACCTATCCAAAGCTTTTGATACATTACATTACATTGCATTTAGCTGACGCTTTTATCCAAAGCGACTTACAATAAGTGCGTTCGACCAACAAAATACAAACTTGAAGAAAACAGAATCATATAAGTACATCAGGCTTCATAGAGCAAAAACATTTCAAGTGCTACTCAACTGGCTTTAGATAAGCCAGCCCTTTATTAGTATATAAGTGCTTTGTTAATAGTTCTATCGCTTGAAGTGGAGTCGAAAGAGATGAGTTTTCAGTCTGCGCCGGAAGGTGTGTAAGCTATCTGCTGTCCTGATGTCAATGGGGAGCTCATTCCACCATTTAGGAGCCAGGATAGCAAACCCACGTGTTTTTGTTGATGGGAACTTGGGTCCCCTTCGCAGCGAGGGTGCAGCGAGCCGTTTGGTTGATGCAGAGCGGAGTGCACGTGCTGGGGTGTACGGTTTAACCATGTCCTGGATGTAGGAAGGGCCAGATCCATTCGCAGCATGGTACGCAAGTACCAGTGTCTTGAAGTGGATTCTAGCAGTTATCGGAAGCCAGTGAAGGCAGCGGAGGAGCGGCGTGGTGTGGGAGAATTTAGGAAGGTTGAAGACCAGACGAGCCGCTGCATTCTGGATGAGCTGCAGAGGTCGGATGGCACATGCAGGTAGACCAGCCAGGAGGGAGTTACAGTAGTCTAGGCGTGAGATGACGAGAGCCTGGACCAGAACCTGCGTCGCTTTCTGGGTCAGCTGGGGACGCATCCTCCTGATGTTGTAAAGCGTGTATCTGCAGCAGCGGGTTGTAGCAGCTATGTTTGCAGTGAAGGACAGGTTGTTATCTAGGGTCACACCCAGATTCCTTGCAGTCTGAGTCGGGGAAACAACAGAGGTGCCAATGTTGATTGTTAGGTCAAGAGTGGGACAATCTTTTCCCGGAAGGAAAAGCAGTTCAGTCTTGTCAAGGTTGCGCTTGAGGTGATGATCAGACATCCACTGAGAGATGTCAGCTAGACAAGCAGAGATGCGTGCGACGACCTGGGTCTCTGAGCGGGGAAAGGACCGAATTAATTGGGTGTCGTCAGCGTAGCAGTGGTATGAAAAACCATGCGGGCTAATGACTGATCCGAGCGAGTTTGTGTACAAGGAGAAGAGGAGGGGACCAAGAACAGAGCCCTGAGGGACCCCTGTAGTTAATTGACAAGGGTCGGACTCGGACCCTCTCCAAGTAACCCTGTAGGTGCGGTCTTTGAGGTATGAGGTGAGGAGGGAAAGTGCAGAGCCTGAAACTCCAAGTGCGAAGGAGAGTGCGAAGGAGGATCTGATGATTCACCGTGTTGAATGCAGCAGACAGGTCCAAAAGGATGATGACAGAGGAGAGGGAGGCTGCTTTAGCAGTGTGCAGTTCCTCAGTGACAGCAAGGAGGGCAGTTTCTGTGGATTGACCTGCCTTGAAACCAGACTGGTGCGGATCCAGAAGGTTGTTCCGATGGAGATAGCAGGAGAGTTGTTTAAAGACAGCGCGTTCAAGTGTTTTAGACAGGAACGGGAGGAGAGAGACAGGCCTGTAGTTTATAACATCTGACGGGTTGAGAGTGGGTTTCTTTAGGAGAGGGTTTACTCTTGCCTCCTTGAGACTGTTTGGAAAGTGACCAGAAGTTAGAGAAGTGTTGATGAAATGGGTGAGAAACGGTAGAATATCAGGAGCGATAGTCTGAAGGAGGTTTGAAGGGATAGGGTCCAGAGGACAGGTGGTAGGGCGGGCAGAGGTAATGAGGGTAAGAACCTCACTTGGAGAGAGAGGGGACAAGGAGGTCAGTGTGTGGGTGAAAGGAAGGTCTGGTGACCCAGCGGTGAGTAAAGGTGAGTCAGAAAAAGAAGAGCGAATATCATCAACCTTTTTTTCAAAGTGGTTAACAAAGTCACTTGACAGAAGGGAGGAGGGGGAAGGGGCTTTGGCTTTGATACCATCGATCATCGCATTTTGAAGCAGAGGCTGGTCAGTATTGGCATATCCAGCCATGCAGTGGGGTGGTTTGTGAACTACCTCTCTGATAGGTCCCAATGTGTTCAGTTTGATGGGCTGTCTTCTGAGTGGTTAAACATCACTCATGATGTACCACAAGGTTCAGTTTTAGGTCCGCTATTATTCTCTATCTATATTAATAGTTTAGGTGAAAATGTCGAAGGAGCAACCTTACATTTCTATGCGGATGATACCGTGATGTATTGTGCAGGTCCCTCGATTAACGAGGCTGTTGTTAAATTACAGGCTGTTTTTAACATTATTCAGGCTCAGCTCTCTGAGCTTAAGCTTCTTTTAAATGTGGATAAAACCAAGGTAATGCTCTTTTCTAAAGCTAAAGCTAAAAATACACCCAAGACTGCTTTGGATATTGTAACTACGCAGAGGAATACAACTTGAAGTGGTTACCTGTTACAAATACCTGGGTATCTGGCTTGATGACTGTCTCACTTTTAAACTTCATGTCAATAACCTGCTTAAAAAGCTGAGGGTTAGGCTAGGTTTCTTTTACAGAAATAAGTCCTGTTTCTCGCTTGAGGCCAGGAAAAGGCTAGTCACTGTGACCTTTTTACCTGTGCTGGACTATGGTGATTTGTTATATATGAATGCACCTGCCAATTACCTGAGCAAGTTAGATGCTGCGTATCACAGTGCACTGAGATTTTTGACAAATTGTAAAGCACTTATGCATCACTGTACCCTGTATACCAAGGCGGTTATGCCATCACTTACTGACTGCTCAGTCACTGGTACTTTTTCATTTACAAAGCCATGTTGGATAAACTACCATCTTATATCTGCTCCCTGATCTCTCTGCGAATTGAAAGTACTTATTGCCTGAGATCGCATGCTGTGGTTTTATTAAATGTGTCAAGTGCTAGGACTGTCTTAGGGAAGAAAGCTTTTAGATGTGCAGCTCCACTAACATGGAACAGTCTGCAAAAAGAATGGAGAATTACCAAGCTAGTACCACTACATGTTTTTAAAGCTCGGTTGGATGCTACAAAATCAGATGCTGTTGGTACCTGTACATGTGGTTAAATATGTAAATTGTAATCCCTGTACATTTTGCTGTATGATGTCCTTTTGTTGTTCTGTTGTTTATGTTTTTATGTCTTCTTGTGGAACCTACTGCTGCAGGTCTCCCTTGAAAAATAGATCATTGATCTCAATGGGATTTTACCTGGATAAATAAAGGTTTTGAATTGAATTGAATTGAATTGTTATAGGACATTAACGATCAAACAGAATATTGTTGTTCTATTTTTAGACACATCTCGCGATCGACTGGGAATCTCCCGTCGATCACGATCGACTAGTTGGGCACCCCTGCTCTATACACATACACATGTTGATACCCACACATGTAGCACTTCTAAAAGCCTTCCTTTAATTATTCTCTTGTCTTTAATATTCACATTTGCTGGAACTGCTACCCCCGCGAACCGACCACGGATAAGCGGGAGAAGATGGATGGATGGATGGATGATGTTTTTTATGCTGAATGTGAGTGTGTTACAGTGTTACATATATGTGTAAGGCTGGTGTGTTTTTATATATTTTATATCCAGCCCTAAGTAGGGGACTGGTTGGGGAGGTGTTATGCCTTGAGCTGCATTAAAGAGCACTGCACTCTTTTGGGGGGCATCACACACTACACATATGAACATGTTCTAAAGAGCATGCTTATATTGTTCATTTTAGCCTATTGGCTAACCTATCTTCCTCTAACTAACTTACAGCCAAAATGTACAGCACAGAAGGAATCAACAGGAGTTTATGTAGTTATTAAGATATTTTATTTCCCTGCACATAAAGTGAGGGGAATCTGCCTGTAGTGAAAGAGGCAAGCTAACAGACAGACTGTAAACATTGATCAATCAAAGTAGATACAGTTTATATGTTCAAATCGAGTATACATGAGAGTCACACATGCGTCACTTCCGGGCAAAAAGTACGGCTCCGCCCACTTTTGGGGGAAAACAAAGCTGTCATTTGAATGGCGGTCAATACAAATTCTGAAGTTTTTGCCAATCCGATCAGAAATGTAAGAAAACCGTGGATTTTTGGATCTTCAAAGAGCCCGATTACAATGGCCAGACAGGCAAACAATTACATTAAATCATTGGAAATCCAAGATTGGGCTCGATATGGTTAAAGCAGCTAAATATTTCTTGTGATTTATAACAGCTGTCGGCTCAGGTTACACTTAACAAAACGGAACAATACTAGATTCATAGCGTTAAACAACAGGGGGTCTGTCTCACAAGATGAGTGTGGATTGATTCATTTAATTAAGTATTTCTGTTCTGTGAAACATGTGAGTGAGAAATACAGTACAAAAAATACCTAAAAACACTTTATGGAATGGCTGTTATGCTAATGTTCCATATGAAATGCCACCTTGTTACAATGCTAATTGTGAGGTGTTGAATGTTTCTCTCAGCAAGTGTTGCCAATAAAATACTGGTGTTGGATCGTTTTAACCACAGAGTATGGCAACACTTTTCTAGAATGGTAAAGTGTTCAACACTGTTAAGTTCCATTTAAAGTGCTACACTAGAGTTTAATGGCAACAAGTCCAGCACACAGGGCTTAAATAGGAATACACTTTTTCAGTTCTATTGCTGAGTTAAATGTATCTTAAGTTGTCACAAGCCTTTTCAAGGTTAACCCATGAGTGCAATGTTTTCCAAACTTAATCTCAAATAATTTAAGATCATTTTAGGTTGTTAGAATCATGTAAACCTGAATTAATTCAACCCCTTGAGTAGAAGTTGAATATTTCTAACTTTGTCGGCTCAGAGTGTTGTTGTTACTGTCACAAATAGAACAGCATGCCAAAGTGTACGAGGCCTGTGCTGGCTAGACCAGGATGTTAAGCTCTGCCAACTTCATTATGATAACACCTCAAAGCCAAAAGAGCTCTAATACTCTAAAATGGACACAAGGACAGCCAGCAGAGAAGCATGAGCTCCTGGTCACATAACGAAGGTTGTCTGCACATACAGTATGCCCCCCCATTTATGCAGTAGGCATGCTTGATGAGACGCACAGCTTGTGGCACTACATCTTCAGTGACTGAACAAATCTCTTTTTCAAGAAACTCATGGAAATTATGAAGTTAACATCATGTCCATATTTACAGCTAAGCAGTTACTAATTCAAGAGCTGGAATGATTTTGATGAGGTCCAATCCTCACATTCTTACAAACTTTCTTGGCAAAGAAGAAGCAACGCGATAAAAAGAGCATTACTGGACATTATGGGTATATATAGACTTGTAGTGGCAGGAACAGCATTTGTAGTAGAGTCATTTCAATGCATTTAATAAGGTCAGATCTTTAGCAAAAACTAGAGCGTAATGTGCAAGAGGTGTAAATTAATATGGCATAAGCAGTACAGTTCACTGGGGCAAGTAGGTCCAAAGCAAGAGGAAGAAGACCCATCCAAGTCATGTTTTTTTTTTTCATGTTTCTTGTCAGATACAGATATGCTACAATCATTACTAGGGATAAACAATACTACATATTATATTTGTTGTTGTTCTCCACTGTCAACTCTCCATTTGATCATGTTATGAGACAATCCGACACACCATATCTAGTTTAGGCCCAAAATCTGTCACGACTGACTATCAAAGCGGGCAGTCACACCTTTCAAATATAAAAGAAGCAGTAGGAAAATACTATGAGGAAACAAAATCAACCAAGGAGGGTGTTGTACGGCGTGTTGTATTTGCTGTAAAGTGTCTCTACTGTAGGCTATTTGTATTATATGTACAGCACTTTGGCTCGACCAAAAATCATTTATAAATGTGCTATATAAATAAAACTTGATTTGATTTGATAATGAGGGTGAATTAAAATTCCACTATAGCTATCACACTAGTTTTTTACATTTTCATTTGCTGAAAATAAAATTAATTACATCAGCTTTAGGTGTTTAATTTATTCACAGTGGGCTCACCTGGAGTTCTCCAAAAGACAAAGAAGCTTGTAAAATGACATGGAAGCTACTTAGTAATTATTTATCTATTATCTAATATATCATTCCAATAACTTGTATATAGACTATTTTCTTTTTCACTTTTTTTAAAACTATTTTTCTTTTTGTATTACTTAGTATATTTTAATATTGTTTTAATATTGTCTGCTTATCTGTATTATTGTGTTGCATTGTTGGGGAAGCATGTGACCTAAGATTTTCAACGACATAATTACTCTGTAGCTATGTTAGTTTGACAATAAAGAACCTTGAACCTTGAACCTTGAGTGTCTCATAATACAGTCAGAACCAAAACGCAATGTAGAGAACTTGAGGTAAACCACACTTCTTTTTTTTTTTACATTTGACCTTTTACCTAACATTTTACCACCCACAAGTTGCACCATCATTTTACTTCCTCCAAAAAACGAAATCAGTCTTATAAAGGTGTCGAGTTATTTCAGTTAATAAGGCAGGAAATGCCTGCTATGAGAGACAGTTGATTTTCTGGTGGGATCTGAGGATGTCAGGGTCTTATCAGGAGGCTGCCACTACCAATAAAGAAGCATCTCCTTTAATTACACTTAATCCAGGCAAAAGTAGCCAGTCATATCAGACATGTCACTTTGGGCGGCTCAGTGTGGTAGTCCTTTCAACAGGATAGACATTCAGACAGTTCTCAGACATTGCTCACTTTTGAACCCAAGGGTGTGTTTCTTTCCCAGCTGTCAATCTGTTTACCAGAGTCTGGTTCAGTGTGGCTGGAGAGGGACAAACACATATTTTCAGAGACCTGGGAAGCATGATGGGAGGAGGAGAAATGTACATGAGAAAAATCTTCATCTTTAATGTGGTGTAGGCACATGGACAGGAACGAGAGAGATGCACCATTTCATTGAGCGGTTAATGGTAGAGAGGCGACATAACTCAGTTCTTTGAGACATTAGAAGGAAATCATGTTAAAATAAATCAACAAAATTATCGAGAATCTGAAAAGGAGATAGGTTAAAGGTTAAAGATTAATTGTGCTTTAGCAAATCTTGTTTTTTTGGTAGAAGCTTGAATATTCTTTTTAGCTGTCAGCCATGAGATGATCAGGTTGTAAAAGAGCCACAATTTTAGACCTATTATATAAACATAGTTATATGGAGCTAAAAACAAATACATATTGTTGGTACTATTGTTATTCCAGGAAAACATACTGTGTGAACCAAGGCCTAAACAAAGACAGAAGTTTACCCAGTTAGCTGTTTATGTGTATTTGTGAAGGAAGCGCCCTCATACCAATCGAACAAATCGGGGGGTCTACAGTGGAATCTAGAAACGCCCTCTCAGGAAACAGGGGGAGGGGTGTAGGTTAACAGCCACTGGGATTCGTTAGGTTTCTGGCTGGAATTTGGTAGGTGGAGGGGCATCTACAGTAGATGGCTACATCTGTAGTCATTTGCAAAAATAAAGTCATTGTTGAACTGAGATGTTAGCGTGCAAACTATGATGTTTATTTACAGCAGCCAGTTTGTAAAAAATAAATTCCATTGTGGTATTTTTACACCTCATAAAAAGTTGTTTGTTGAACAAAAAGCTAATCTAAGGTCACTTTCTGTAGATTGTAGAACCCGCAAATCCAACTGCCAAAGAAAACCTGCTGGGGTTTGTTGCCTCTTCTACATCACTAGATCCAGGGCTGCCCCTGACCAACGCAATATTTTGCCATGAGCCCCCCCCCCCACCCAGGTTTGTAAACAACTCGTCACTCACCTGTCGTGAGGTGAGGGGTGGTAGAGCACGCTCGTGAACACGCTCGTAAACTGTTAGCACCAGAGCCTCGCTGCGGGGAAACTGGCGCTCGTAATTGCGACGCATTTGCGCATAAGATGAATTGCGCCGCATTTGCGCATAAAATTAGGCCCCCTCCGCAAGATGATGCCCCACACAGTCTGCATGATCTGCATGTAGGGAGGGGTGGCCCTGACTAGATCTCAGCTTTTGGTAATTTTATCATGATAAATGATTCAGCCTCTCTGAAGAACCAGCACCTTACCGTGGTAGAGAGGTTTGTGTGCCCTGATGAACCTGGGGGCTGTGTTGTCTGGAACCTTGTGTTCCTGGTAGGGTTTCCCATGGCAAATTGGTCTCAGGCAAGGGGCCAGACTAAGATTGGTTCAAAAGACCTCATGAAAGACGATACAAGAAGTGAGGATACCCGGCCCGGAGGAAGCCCGGGGTCCCCTTCTGGAGCCAGGCCCAGAAGGAGGACTCGTCGGCGAGCGTCTGGTGGCCGGGCTTGCCACGGAGCCCGGCCGGGCCCAGCCCGAAAAGGCAACGTGGGCAACACCTCCGCTTCTCCGTCCCGCGGGCCCACCACCTACGGGAAACATCAATGGGGTCGGGTGCGCTGCCAGAAGGGTGGCAGTGAAAGCGGAGGGTCTCGACGGACCAGACCCGGGCGACAGAAGCTGGCTTTGGGGACGTGGAACGTCACCTCTCTGGGGGGGAAGGAGCCGGAGCTTGTTCGGGAGGTGGAGCGTTACCAGTTGGATCTGGTTGGGCTCACCTCTACGCACAGCGTCGGCTCTGGAACCTTACTTCTGGATAGGGGTTGGACTCTATTCTTCTCCGGAGTTGCTCAAGGTGTGAGGCGCCGGGCGGGTGTGGGGATACTCACAAGTCCCCGGTTAGGTGCTTCGTTGTTGGAGTTTACCCCAGTGGACGAGAGGGTCGCCTCCCTACGCCTGCGGGTTATGGGGGGGAAAACTCTGACTGTTGTGTGTGCTTATGCACCCAACAGCAGTTCAGAGTATACGGCCTTCTTGGAGACCCTGGAAAGAGTCCTGTATGGGGCTCCTGAAGGGGACTCTTTAATCTTGCTGGGAGACTTCAACGCACATGTGGGCAATGATGGAGACACTTGGAGGGGCGTGATTGGGAGGAACGGCCCCCCTGATCTGAACCGGAGTGGTGGTTTGTTACTGGACTTCTGTGCTAGTCATGGATTGGCCATAACAAACACCATGTTCGAACATAAGGATGCTCATAAGTGTACGTGGTACCAGAGCACCCTAGGCAGAAGGTCCATGATCGATTTCGTTATCGTATCATCGGACCTGAGGCCGTATGTTTTGGACACTCGGGTAAAGAGAGGGGCGGAGTTGTCAACTGATCACCATCTGGTGGTGAGTTGGGTCGAGTGGCGGGGGAAGCCTCTGGATAGACCTGGTAAGCCCAAACGTGTAGTTCGGGTGAACTGGGAACGTCTGGAGGAGGCCCAAGTTCAGGAGGCCTTCAACTCACACCTCCGGCGGAGCTTTTCGGGCATTCCTGTGGAGGTTGGGGACATTGAACCAGAGTGGTCGGTATTCAAAGCCTCTATTGCCGAAGCCGCGGCGGGGAGCTGTGGTCTCAAGGTCCTAGGTGCCTCAAGGGGCGGTAACCCTCGAACCTCCTGGTGGACACCGGTGGTCAGGGAAGCCGTCCGACTGAAGAAGGAGGCCTTCAGGGATTTGTTATCCCGGGGGACTCCCGAGGCAGTTGCAAGGTACCGACAGGCCCGAAGGGCAGCAGCCTCATCCGTGGCCGAGGCAAAGCAGCGGGTGTGGGAGAAGTTCGGAGAAGACATGGAGAAGGACTTTCGGGCGGCACCAAAGTTGTTCTGGAAAACTGTCCGACACCTCAGGAGGGGGAAGCAGGGAACCATCCAAGCTGTGTACAGTAAGGATGGGACGTTGTTGACCTCAACTGATGGAGTGTTAGGGAGTTGGAAGGAACACTTTGAGGAACTCCTGAACCCGACAACTCCGCCCTCTATGTTAGAGGCAGAGCTGGAGTATGACGGGGGATCAACACCAATCTCCCGGGGGGAGGTCACTGAGGTCGTCAAACAACTCCACAGTGGCAAAGCCCCGGGGGTGGATGAGATCCGCCCGGAAATGCTGAAGGCTCTGGGTGTTGAGGGACTGTCATGGTTGACACGTCTCATCAACGTTGCGTGGAAGTCGGAAACAGTACCGAAGGAGTGGCAGACCGGGGTGGTGGTTCCCCTATTTAAAAAGGGGGATCAGAGGGTGTGTGCCAATTACAGAGGCATCACACTACTCAGCCTCCCCGGGAAAGTTTACTCTAAGGTACTCGAAAGGAGGGTCAGGCCGATTGTCGAACCTCAGATTGAGGAGGAACAATGCGGATTCCGTCCTGGTCGTGGAACGACGGATCAGCTTTTTACTCTCGCAAGGATCCTGGAGGGGGCCTGGGAGTACGCTTATCCGGTCTACATGTGTTTTGTAGACTTGGAGAAGGCGTATGACCGAGTTCCCAGGGAGTTACTGTGGGAGGTGCTGCGGGAGTATGGGGTGAGGGGGTCTCTACTCAGGGCCATCCAATCTCTGTACTCCCAAAGCGAGAGCTGTGTCCGGGTCCTCGGCAGTAAGTCGGACCCATTTCCGGTGAGGGTTGGCCTCCGCCAGGGCTGCGCTTTGTCACCAATCCTGTTTGTAATATACATGGATCGGATTTCGAGGCGTAGTCATGGGGGAGGGGGTCTGCAGTTCGGTGGACTAAGGATTGCACCACTGCTTTTTGCAGATGATGTGGTTCTAATGGCTTCATCGGTCTGCGACCTTCAGCACTCACTGGATCGGTTCGCAACCGAGTGTGAAGCGGCTGGGATGAGGATCAGCACCTCCAAATCTGAGGCCATGGTTCTCAGCAGGAAACCGATGGACTGTCCACTCCAGGTAGGGAATGAGTCCTTACCCCAAGTGAAGGAGTTCAAGTATCTCGGGGTCTTGTTCTCGAGTGAGGGAACAATGGAGCGTGAGATGGGCCGGAGAATCGGAGCAGCGGGAGCGGTACTGCAGTCGCTTTACCGCACCGTTGTGACGAAAAGGGAGCTGAGCCAGAAGGCAAAGCTCTCGGTCTTCCGGGCCATTTTCGTTCCTACCCTCACCTATGGTCATGAAGGATGGGTCATGACCGAAAGAACGAGATCGCGGATACAAGCGGCCGAGATGGGTTTTCTCCGCAGGGTGGCTGGTGTCTCCCTTAGGGATAAGGTGAGAAGTTCGGTCATCAGGGAGGGACTCGGAGTTGAGCCGCTCCTCCTTCGCGTCGAAAGGAGCCAGTTGAGGTGGTTCGGGCACCTAGTTAGGATGCCACCTGGGCGCCTCCCTAGGGAGGTGTTCCAGGCACGTCCAGCTGGGAAGAGACCAAGGGGTAGACCTAGGACCAGGTGGAGGGATTATATCTCTTCGCTGGCCTGGGAGCGCCTTGGGATCCCCCAGTCAGAGCTGGTTGATGTCGCCAGGGAAAAGAAAGTTTGGGGCTCTCTGCTGGAACTGCTACCCCCGCGACCCGACCACGGATAAGCGGGAGAAGATGGATGGATGGATGGATGATGAGATAAATCTGTATCTTCTACATTATCTTTTCAGAATTTATTTCAGGATTTGTAACAAAAAAGAATCCCTTTCTCTTTGACCCGTGGCATTAAATAGAAATTGATTTAGACTATTTGTGATAACTAAGTCATTAACAAGGATAAGGGGATGAATATATAACCTCCTTGGCGTCTGTTAACCAATACGTCAGTGTTATCCTGTCTAAAGTCAATAAGGGATTTACTTCAAGACGAGCCAAATATAAATGTTTCCTCATCTTGACCTAAGTCAATATTGGACAAGAGATAAGGTTAGCAACAGCTTCACCTGACCGGGTGTCTCTGATGCTTGTGGAGTTGATGGAGAAACAAAACATCCCTGTTTCACAGTGCAGATGCAGTTTTTGTATTCATTCAAATAAACCATAGGAAGCTGTGACTGGCAATGATGTCCTATAGCCACCATTGTAAAATACCTATGTGAGAAACATTGACATTAACACATTTAAATGAGCATGGAAGCACACACATAACAAATTCAAACAAAGTGCACAATCAATCAACTGAGAGACGGATTCATTCCAATGCTGTCATGTAGTGCATGTTGTTTGTCATTCTGTCTGAAGTTCCTCAAGTTGCAATATGCTTGCCGTGTCAAACTGACAGCTGTTTTTGTCCCGGAGTATCTGCTCGGTTACATTGCTCCAAATTAGGCTTGGCCTGCTTGTCAAGCCCTTTCCTTTTAGGGAATATATTGTACCGTATGAATTATGTACAGCACTTTGGAAAGCTCTACATGCCAGGCTTTATTGTCTTGGCTAAAGGCTGTAAAGAAGATTTAAACCATGAAACGAAAAATCATATTGTAGGACAAAAATAGCCACAGTTAATGCAGTTTCTTTTGTGGGTGCTGATGTCTGTGTTTGGGCTGGGGTGAATCGACTCCTTGTTAGATGCCACTCTAGTGATGAATGCCTTCATCTCTGAGAGAGACATGAGGGGCTTCGCTCTTCTTTCTGTGGATGCCATGGTAACGCACACAAAGCCGTGTGTGCGACCTGCCCACCTCCCAAACTCTCACTAGATTTACTTCTGTGTTTTGTCGGTGGCTGGGGCTCTGCCAAATCTTCTTGTTGCGCTTGTCTGGACTATTAGCAGATCAAAGTCCTTCCACTGAAAGTCATGTATGCATGTTGTGCAGTTCAAGAAGGACTTTGAAATCACTACATGTGTGAAGTGTGTGTATGTGTGTGAACGTTTAAGTGTGTGTTCTACTTTTTACATTAATGCTTCCACACTTTTGCAAATAATTATTGCAATCCTTTCTTTTTCAAGTGTCCATTTAAAAAATCTTTGGCAAACACTGACACTTTATGAAATCCTAAAGTAAAACATATGTAAAAGGGCCCTATTATGCTATTGGGGTTTTTCCCTTTCCTGTAGTGTGTTGTTTAGGTTTTTGTTCATTTAAATGGTCTGCAAAGGCTCAAATCCCTGCGTTCCCTCGAGAGGGAGTTTCTATCCCACACAATCCTCCAGCTGCCATTGGGCTCTTTTCTTCCGTAACATGACATCACTATGTAAAACTTGCGCTTCTATTGGCTAGCGCTCCAACACATTGTACGTGATGGGACATCTCTAAGCGGTTGACTAATCACAACAGATCCGGCCAACTAACCAATCAGAGCAGACTGGGCTCTGGTTTCAGACAGAGGGTGAAAAGAGGTGCAGCAGCACAGGCAATGAGAAAAATAAATACCTTTTTGAACATTAAAGCATGTAAACATGTCACAGAAGGGGCACCACATATCATTATGAACCTACACATTTGCATGTTATGGCCCATTTACTAGTCCATAATTGTCTGTTTAAAGTCGACTTCTCCTTCCCTCGTTAGATATCCTTACTCCCACAGATCTAAATGGAGATGTGGTAGCTGCGCCCAATTTGGCATCACCCACAAACGCAAGTCTTTCAGATTTCCTAGCACAGGTTTCAAATGCAGTTTTGTGGCAAATTTCTGACACCATTTACTATTTCTGATCAGCATGTAGCTTGTATGTTCCCCCGTGTTAAATACTAGGGGGACATTTGAGCTGTCTGCTTGCATGTTGGAGCACAGGAGATAAGAGACACAGGACATAGCTTCGGTGATTTAACAACGACGCATGGGGGAGACGGGGGAGGACGCAATGATCCAAAGAAATGTATTAGCCTGCCATGAATTGACAGTTACAGCTATGAGGCCAGTCCACCTCAAAGGCTCTCTGTCACACACTCAAACAAAAACACACTTTCTTTAGACAAACACAAATTCTAGGTTTAAAGGAAATGTATTGTGGTGTTCATTTTTTAATTATAAATATTTTGTTTATCTTACTTATCCAGAGAGTATACATCTCTAAACATTATTAATTAGGGAATGATTTTACATACAGTCTGTTAAATCTTAAGCTGAGGCAGGTGCAGTTATTGATAGTGTCATTTTGTCATAGTACAAAATCCATATTGAACATCTCTATACATTGTCACAGCCTATACAATTGCATCCATATATTCATGGCCAGGGCAATGTGACAGAAAATCATATCCCCCCCCCCCCCCCCCCCCCCCAGGAGGAGCATCTGCATTTTGTACACTTCAGCACACAGAGGAATGTACTCCTACTCAAGTAGGAGTGGATGATAAAATGTGAATGACGCGAATTAAGGTCTTAGTTATCCCATCACTGCTGAGATATTCTGTTTGTTTTCTTATTCTAAAATTTTTCCTTTTAATCTATATATTTTTAACATTTAATGACAAAACAATGACACACTTTTACTGTCGGGTCACTAGCAAAGTATCATATTGGGACTTTTTTTGACAAATAAAGTGTTGATCCATGATAACAAGAATTATGCTCCTGCTTGAAGTCACTTAGACATTTCAACTACATTCTTGCTGGTGTAATGGCTTTAGCGCTGTTCATCGGAAGTGCTGCCGTGGGTGGCAGGAAGCTACCTTGCAGCAATAAAACTAATTCATTGATTACTCATTTGTGCTTTAAAAAAACGAATATTTTCGAAGTTGGTTTGAGCTTGGTATCAGGACTATGCTCTAGCACAGGGGTTTTCAAAGTGTGGGAAGGTGAGCCTCCCCTCAGAGAACATAAGAACAGCCGCGCCCCCCCTACCAATTATTATTGCTATTGCTATTATTATTATTATTATTATTATTATTGTTGTTGTTGCTATAATGCAGGGGTATTATTATCCACTGGAAAGTCCTTACCTACTGGCCTAGTTAAATCAAAGTGGTTACTTTCTGTTGGCTGGGCAGTGTAGTTTGACACACCGTCTTATTTGACTTTCTCAGGACTTAAAACTGTTTTTGGGGGAAGACCCCAACAAAGAAAAAAAAAAATGTACACACGTAAGATCATCATCTTAACAGTTTGTTATGCTCATCGAGTCATCCGTGAGCAGAGCATCAAGTTGGCATGCCTATAACAACTGAATGCGGCGATTACCATTTGTTCAGCAAAATGCCTCACAAACTGATTATGATCCAAAGCTTTAGTGCGTTTTGATTCAACGCTGAGTACAGCCAAACTTGACAGTCTCTTCTCTGTCATTGTAGAAATACCTCATTCCTTCCGTGTACTTGGGTCCGAATGCTTCTCGTTTTGCGCCGTCCCGTTCAAATGAAATCACCGCCAATCACATTTCCACGCTCGCGCCAGGGCCGGGGGAGGGGTTACAAGGCTCGCGTCTTGTGCTGCATTCGCTTGCACTCGGACATTAGGGATTTTCTCTCATAAATGTCCGATGAGCTACAACTTTTATTTCAAAAACAAAGCTGCCAATGCCCATGCCACCCCGGTAGATCCGCCCCTGCTTGGCCGGTACTTGCTTTTGATCAAGTCAATGCAGAAAACCCGCACTCACACAGGTAGGCGGAGGAGAAGGGAATGAGCACTTTTACAGCCTTTTTGGCGAGGTGGGGGAACTCGGTCTCCACAGCCAAAAGTGTGCAAGTGACATTTTCTGCCAGACGCTGTCTCCTCTTTCACTTTAGGTAACTTCACTAAAAATCGATCCCTGCTTATATAAGTAGTAGTTTTAGTTGTCTGCGATCTGCGGAGGCCTACTCCCACCTGTTGAGTACGGCTGTACTGAGGTGTTTTTCCCCCGGAGACGTCGCGAAGAGACGGAGCGGCTCCACCTGTTGCTGCCTGCGATCTGCGATCTACAGAGGCCTGCTCCCATCTGTAGAGTACGGCTGTACTGTAGAGGTTTTTACCCCGGAGTCGTCGCGGAGAGACGGAGTGGATCCACGCTTCGGGCTTGGCCTGCTTCCACTGGGCGTGTGCTGCTGTGCGGAGGAGGATTTTACCACGGCTGGGGCCTGCTTTCCACCTGTCCTGGTTCTGCTGTTGCAGAGGCCTGCTTTCACCCCGGGGATACCACGGAGGGACTGGAGCGCTTCCATGCTGCTGCTTTCGCCTGTCCTTTGCTGCTGTGCTGATTTGCTCCAGGAACATCGCGGATACTGTGTGCTGGTCTGGGAAAATGGCCCATATCGGGATTCTGCTGTGCCTGTTAACTGTTTGGGACTATGAGAAGATCTCTAGTCATTCTGAGAAGTCTACTGGATTCAGGTCTGTTCTGCCACCCGCAGTGGGCATCCCCTGCAAAGGTTCGGATGTGTTGCTGCACAAACAATTACCGGTTGCCTTGTCACAGACAATCTGCTCGACAAAATATGTTTGTCTTTTTTGTTTTCCTGCGATGATGGTTCTTCAGCACTGCTTCTTAAGCTCAAATCACACTCTCGCAGACTTTTCCGGTGTTTCTACAGTAGATGACAATGTATGTGTGTCGTTTAAGAGGAAAAGATGCCTGTTTTTTTTGTTGCTATTACTGTCAGGAAATGTACAACCTAACCCTGGTCCGCCCAGTAGTAGTAGTCAGATCGCTACTCCTGCTGATTTTAAAGCTAGGTCTGGGTTGGGTTTCATCCATTTGAATGTGCGCAGTCTGTTTTTGTCCGCATTTGGGCAACCTCGACTGACGCTGACGTCATTGTTTTATCAGAAACATGGCTAAATAAATCTATTTTGGCCTCTGACATTGCCTTCAATGGTTATAATGTGTATTGTTCCGACCGGCCTAATAAAGGTGGTGGCGTTGCCATTTATGTTAAGAATAAGTTCAGTGTAACCACATTAGTTTCCAAATCTATCAGTAAGCAATTCGAATTTTTAGCCTTAAATATAGAAGTGGCAAAGGGGCAACAGGTCATGGTGGTGGGCTGTTACAGACCCCCCTCAGCTGTCAAGGACTCCTTGTCTTCGCTAGCAAATCTTATATCGCAGCTAGACTACAAGGAAATAGTGCTACTTGGAGATTTTAACTGGGACTGGTTAACTGCAGTATCAGAGGATTTAAAAAACCTTTGTATCTCTTTAAATGTTACTCAGATTGTTGACAATCCTACTCGCCCCAACATGAAGTCCCCTAATAAATCCTCCCTAATTGATCTCATCTTAACTAATGTTCGCTATAAATACTCATCTGTGGGAGTATTTGTGAATGATGTGAGTGACCACTGTGCTGTAGCCACAATTAGGGACACTAAGGTCCAAAAGGTTAAACCTCGTATTATTATTAAGAGAGACATAAAACATTTTGTGGAGCAGGGTTTTGTTCATGATCTGTTTGATTTTGATTGGGGTAAAATCGATCTGTGTGCTGATGTAGAAACTGCATTGTCTTATTTTTATCTTGGTTTTATGGAGATCATTGATAGACATGCACCCCTGCGTACATTTAGAGTAAAGGGACGAGACAATCCTTGGTTTTCTGCTGAACTGTCTAGTCTTCTACATGAGAGAAATAAGGCCTGGGCAAAGGCTAGGAAATCAGGCTCAGAGGTAGAATGGCTGCGTTTTAGGCAGCTAAGAAATAGCTTCACTTCACATGTCAAAAGTGCTAAGTCGAAGTACTATTTGTCAGTTACCACAGAAAACCTAAATAATCCTAGGACATTTTGGAAAGCCATAAAATCGATATCCACCGGTGATGATTGCCTTACCACAGCATATATATATATATATATATATAAATTGTATTCATTAGGATAAACCCCTTGAGATGCACCATCTCGTTTTCAAGGGGGTCCCGAAGGCATCTGGCTCTATATCGGACAGGGCCACCATGTTAAATTGCTTTAATAAGCATTTTGTGTCCTGTGGTTCTCTGTTTGATTCTGTTTCTAACTCTGCTTCTGTGAACACCCCAATCCGTGACTCTGAACAATGTGGTCTGGAAAACCCTTTCAGTTTGACTCCTTTTACTGTTGATGTTGTTCATGAAGCATTGGCCAAGTTAGATCCTAAGAAACCGGCTGGCCCGGACAACGTAGAACCTTTCTTTTTAAAGATAGCTGCAGATTTGATTGCTCTTCCTCTCACTACTCTTTTTAACCTCTCCCTCAGCACAAATGCAATTCCAAAAGTAATGAAGTCAGCTTATGTCTTGCCTTTGCTTAAAGGAGGGGAGGCAACTATTTTAAATAACTATAGGCCAATCTCTAAATTGTCAGTTCTGGCGAAGGTGCTCGAACGCCTAGTGAGTGAACAAGTAAAGGAGTTTTTATGTAAAAATAATATCCTGTCTAAACATCAGTCAGGCTTCAGAAAGCAACATAGCACCATCACTGCGACAATGAAAGTGGTGAATGACATTACGAGTTACGATTACCAGCCGGCGTCCCGGAGCTAGCCCACTGCGGCTCCGTTAGGTCCGGCGGTGGAGTCCGTCGTTATAACTGGAGATCAAGGAATCCAGCGAAACGCAGACTTGGTTCGCCTGCTGTAGTATTAGCTAAATAAATTATGTTGAACAAGGCTTATGAAGCTGAACATCGCCACAATTGTTCTGCTATGTATCGGTACTTATTTTCTTAACGTGTGAAGAATAACAAAATATAGCTAATTTTCTTGCAGATTGTCTCATTTGATTATGAATGTAACGTTTATATAGGGGAACTACACTGTTAGCAGTAACTTGGTATGCATGTATTTCATGTTAGCTTAGCTTCTTAGCCTGAGCTAGCTCTGTTTACTTCCAGTTCGGAGGCAGCAGGTCCCGCCTCGGCTCCGCCTCTTTGCCCTTATTTGGAGCATGCGGGATTAGACTCTGACGTTGCTGTCAAGCCGTTAGTGGCCGACTCCGCCTACTAAGGGTTTCTCCGCAACTCTGCAGAATCCTATGGGTGACGTCACGGACACTACGTCCATACAGTCTATGGTATGAACCCAGTATTTAGGTAACATGCTGCCCCACCTCTCTCTCTTTTGAGCATGTGGCCAGGTATTACACCTCACTTCTGCTACTTTTATAATTTAACATTCATTTGTAGATTTTAGTTACCTATTGAAAACACACACAAGTAGAATCCACACAATTATCAAGATAAACAGAGTAAAAAACATTGACTAAATATGTGATTCAATACAAGCAAAATGAAGCATACTATCTTTGGCCCAAAGGGGGAACTACACCTAATTTTTATAAACTATAAATCAATATAAGTTGTACTTTGCGATGTCTGCACTAACCCTATTTATTAGTCCTACATTAGTGTTATCTCAAAGACATTGGACAACATAAATCAAAGATCCTACTTCTACTTGTTGTCAAGATCTTTATCTATCCTATCCCTTTTTCCTCCTTTCTCTTTATTCAACCGATTGTCATCTTATTTATTTTTACATGTCAAAAATAGGCCTCATATAAGGTATCCCTAACCCCTTTGTTATCCATGTTCATCCTTTTGTTGGTTGGTTTCTAAGAAAGTGTTACTTCCTTGAAACAAAGCCTCTGCAGACGCCTTTTGTCAATTACATGACATCAAAGGGTTGCCTATATGGTACACTGCTACTTTACATTGTAATGAGCTGGTTACTTAAAGAACATATGTCACCATTAATGCCATAATCATTTGTAAAACAGTTTCCTCCTGTGCCTTTCGCTAATTTCATGCATCCGTTTAACTGCTGCATTAAATAAACAGCTTGAATGTACACTTTAGTGGTTTGCAGTTTATTTTTTAAATAACGCTATTACAATGGAAAAAAGAACATCACAGTGATGCATATGTATTGATAAGAGAGATTTTACTCTTTAGGTGAGGCATATATGTGTACAGTGTACATCAGTAGTATATTCACCAATAAGTCTAAAGATCTTCTCATCTCTATTCTAAAGTGGTTCTAGTTTCTGAACCTGTAATGCCATGTATGTTTTATCTAATGAGCGTAGCGTAGTTAATTCTCCTCAGCTTCACAGCTCCTGGCAGGAGACAGTCTTGGAGGACAATTTGTTTACAAGGCAATTGAAAGGCTCGACCTCTTAGCTCAGCCAAGGAAATATCAAGGCTGTTTTTTGCAATCACAGAGGGAAGGCAGACAATTAGCCACTGCTGGAAACACCTCTGGTGAGCACACCATGCTTTCTTTCTTCTGAGCAGCACGGCATATGGAGGATACTCTGAGCCGAGTGTTGAGAAGGATGTTTCTGCTTTTTGTTGCTCGAGGAATTATTTGATTAGCTTAGAGTTGGCAGTTGCCTGTTGACAATTGATCTATTTCTCTCTTTGTTAAGTGTATCGGCTGCTCACCATGCAGCATTGTCTACCTCAGCTGGGATAGAGCGGATGAGTCCTGCCCCATCATGCCTTTCTCTGTAGTGAAACAATCAAAGACAGACCATGTGGTATCTAAGAACTGGAATCTTGTCTCTTGGATTTGATCTTCTTTCTGCTCAAGTAATTAATTAAATTGTGTGAAAACAATTCCCTCTGTGTACTGTACACGCGTTATATATTCCTTTGTGCAGGAATACATACAGTAGACTTCTCAGCTCTTTGATCATCATGCTGTTTTACAAATCAAACACTGGTATCAGCTTCTGCTCATTTTGGAAAGAAATATCAAGCTACACTCAAAACTACATTTAGTAGTTTTTAAACACGCTGGTATTTGCCAAAACAGGATGTAATGTTTTAAAAAGATTAACATTTCAAATAATGTTCTGCTTTTTTGTAAAAAAGTTATTGAAAAATTCCATATCCTTTTTATTTAGTGGCTTTTCTTGATCTAGGATGGAAAGTTATCCATATTTTATAGATTATGGGAGACATTTTTTAAGAATCTTTTTTGAAACTTGAAATTGCTTTTTTACAAGAACATTTATTTTGTGCCTGCTGCTAATCTTCACATTTTCAGTCATGATTATGTGTAACAGTAAAGCAGATCATAAAAACAGTGAGAACTTTAAGAAACGGGGTGGAAATAAGCCACATTTTGCATTTCCTAAAGCTATGGCACAACACATTTCAATCTTATTTAAACAGTTTATTATATTTATCAATATGTTGTGTTTGTGCTTAACTTGGAACCTCACTATGTCAATGTAAGACCCATCTGTCAACCCATTCCAAATGTCATCAGCTGATTGAATTGGCGCCATCAGTGATTGTTGCTACTGATGTAATGCGTCAGATGGGCCAAATTACATCTACTGCATTGTGTTCCAACAACGTCACAAAAAGAAATTACTTCTCCAGGTTTAGACAAAAAAAACATTTGGTTACCTTGAGGAAAAATTATGTTTTTAAAGTAAAAGGGAAACTACGGAGCCCCCTAGGGCTAATTGGTTAAAAAAAAAAAGAGATCTTGCAAAACTTTTAATTTAGCTCAATGTAATTCCAGGTCAGTTTGGCAACACAGAAACCACAACAATGGAGCGGTTCATCGATTTTTACTTTGAGCTTGGTCTAAAATATAAAGATATAACATCAGTGCTTGGCGATAGGCACGGGTTTCACATAAGTGAAAGACACCTCAAGAGAACACTCAGAGTGAGGGGACATGCACGTCGCAAAGCATAGTTGAGTTAGCTGAGTTATTATGGGCTTAGATTTGTGTGAACATAACAATTATTTGTGTGTAAATATGTGATTTGTAAATGTAAAACACCATCCACAATGCATTTAAAAGATTTGCAAACTCACAAACAAATTTGCAAATGTAAAACGGATCTGTAGATCTGCAAAATATTTTCACAAATAAAAAAAAGATCTGTGAATACTATAATTAATGTACAAATAAACAAAAGGAATTTGGGAATATCTCTTTAACATTGAAAACTTTCGATCAGGCATTTGTGAATCCATTTTGTATTTGTCAACCAAAAATGTGCTTGTGGATCTCAAATCTCTGCTTGTGGGTCGTCTTTTTACACAGAGTTTTGAGACAAACTTTCCGCCGGTCTCGACCGAAATCTGCTCGTGTCACTCGGTTATTTTTAGAAACCACGTGATGTCCTGCTGATGACGACATTTCCGCATTTCAAGGTTTCAAAGTAAGAGCATGATGGCTTCCCTCTGGAGTCGACGCTCGCAGCGCCATGTCGAAGTGCGCATATTCTACGTATGTAATTAGATCTTTTCGATTACAAGGAGTGCAAATATCATGCAGATAACCACCGAATCGCTGGAACTGTAGCTTTCCAGCGGTACCTATTAGCCGCTTTCACTAAGTACTTTGCCGTACTTAGTGTCAAAAAACTTTTCAGAGTTTTACGGGGCGTGGTTTGCAATTCGCCCAGCCAATAGAAATTGGTACTTTTTTGGTACCACCTCTCGAGCAGGCACTACAAATGGGGGTAAAAGTTCCCGGCACTAAGTACTCTTTTTGGTGTGAACGCGACATAAGGGGTACTAACGGAACTAAATGGGAAAAGTACGGGGAAAAGTACTCCGATGTGAACGCGCCTATTGTGAGACTTTACCCAACGACTCACAGCAGCCAATAAGGCCGCTCAGAGCAGCTTGACTTTGCGTTACACTGTGTGGGATTTGGTTGTATCGTATGTCGGTCAAGTGAATCTCGGCCGCGGCAGCTGCAGCTATGTTGGTCTGAAATGACAAATAGACCCTCAAGAAATCACTAAGGACCTACCATCCAAGAAAAAAACATAAACCACGTGTCTCCCATCAGTTAACGTATGTGAGGAAACAAGAGAGAGACTGAAAAATGGCTTTGCTGTTTGTAGACGGTCCCTAAGCACTCCTCTCTCTCCTCCAAATGCAGATTGTGACCAATTCTTGATGTTTAGCTCGGATGACGGCGCATATCGAACTATTTTGATAAAAACAACTCTGTTGCTCGTTGTCTACCTTGCTATGATTATAAAGTCACGTTTGTATTTTTACAACGTTATGTTCATGAGTTATTGATCCACGAAATTTGAATCCGTCAATAACTCAGCTCGGAGTATGCTTTGCGACGTGCATGTCCCCTCGCTCTGAGTGTTCTCTTGAGGTTCCTTTCATTTATGTGAATCCTGTGCCTATTGCCAAGCACTGATGTTATATCTTTATATTTTAGGCCAAGCTCAAAGTAAAAATCGATGAATCGCTCCATTGTTGTGGTTTCTGTGTTGCCGAACTGACCCGGAAGTACATTGAGCTAAATAAAAACTTTTGCGAGATCTCGCAAAGGGGTTTTGTGAGATCTCGCAATACTTTTTTTCCCTTCTCCATGACCCTAGGGGGCTCCGTAGAAACTTAGGCCACGTTTACACGGAGACAAAACGGAGACGAAAACAAAAAAGTCTTCCGTCCACACGGAATCGGCTCAAGAAACGTGTCCGTCCACACGAGACCGCTCGACCCGCTGGAAACGATGTAGTACATATGCCGGGCCTGTAAGTGGCACTGCACTTCCACCACAAAATACACCAAGAAGCAGCGAATAAGACCTCCCGAGCATGGTTGCCTGGTTGCCCTTCTGTTTATTTTCCGCGGTGGATTTAGCAACATGTAGTTGATGTAGTTCTCCATGTCCACTTGTTGCTGATGGTTGTGGTAGAGGAGCTGTAGATTTTGCTCTAACATTTGTAGCATGGTCAGTAGCGTCTGGAGCACGAAAGCGACCCTGTGATCTGCCATTGTTGTTGTTGTTGGCGAAACACATAAGCAATATCACGTCACGCGGGTGACGTGGGGGTGAGCAGCTGAGGTGGGGAGAGGCGGGGCTATGGCGTCATCGTTATCAAGAAATTATTGTATAGGACGTACACATGGAGCCTTTTGGCCCCCCAGAGCGTTTCGTCTGCAGATCTACCCACCTTGGGAGCCGTTATCGTTTTGAGGGATCCGTTTCCGCGGTTCTGTTACGGCCTCGTGTGGACGAGGACGTAACGATAGAGAACTGTAACGGATACAACCCGTTTCGTCTCCGTGTAAACATGGCCTTAATGTCCAATGGAGTTTCTTACTCATTATTCTACATTTTTCTCACTTTCCTCCTGTCCTAATGACTACGTCGCTAGAGCTCAATGTCGTCTTCTTGTATTCCTCTTATTCCCTTTTGACAATAAACTTTGAGGCTGAAAACCTCAAAAATCAAACACCTTTTTTTCTTCTAATAATCTATTGAGCTGAGGAATGACAGAGAAAAGTCAGCTCATGTGCAGTATGGTGCAGCAGCTCCTGGAATACCGGCAGCCATGCAGTTGTGAATATTATTAATAGAGGCTAATTAAATTACACTTGACTCATCTTTGTTGTTCCCCCCTGCAATACCCAGGCTCCAAAAGCTTTTACGTCTACTTCCCTGTACACCTCTGAGCCTGTATCACACTATGGGTCAGGTTCCAAATAGATTTTAACATAATTGCGGGTAAAAAATGGTTTCGTGACATTAGATCATGACATAGAGCAATGAGACAGGCCCACTATCAACATATTTTGCACACTGGGTCAAACATTTAATACAGGTACAATAAAAACATAAACATTTACAAATTGCCATGAAAAATACACTGAAATGATTTGCCTTCAAGAATTCTGCTCTGCAATTTTTACATCATAACATATACATTCTATATCATATCCTAATACATTTAATACGTTAGCGTTTGGGTCTTGCTCACCCTGTTATGGTTATCAACAAATAATGACCTCCTTGCTGAATTACTCCACTTATTAGCTGCTAAAGAAATCAATAATTTGATACAAAATATTGATTAAAAAGCATATTTGAAACTGATTATATTGCTATGACAACAACAAAAAATACTCTCGCTGTGTTCTTAGATCTGCTAACACTTAACCATAAACGTTATGTTTTACTTTCTCCGTCTTTATATGTAGATATTACTTTTCTGCGTTATCTCCGTCACGTTGTTTCCAAAGCAACAACAACTTCCTGTCAACAGCGCTACCTCTCCTTCAAAATAAAAGCATGTCCATAAATAGGAAGCCAAGCCAAATTACACTTAAGACATATACAACTGCAACGAAAGTAACACAATGCGATATCCTTTTAAATTTCAAAGAACACAAATTGGGTTACATTAACAAATAACTATAAAACAACAATACTGTAGAACATGGGCGTCACCTGGGGTAGGTCCTCCCTCAATAATATAATACATTAACCATACTTTACCTAGAGGACGGCAGAAATGTAATTTCCCGTGTTCAGTGAATGCAACAGAGGCAAGACACCACCAGACCAATCAGAGAGTTGCATGGAAATAAACGTGTTTTATTGGCTGACAGGTACGTACCTCTCCTCTGTGACAGTGTTTAAACTTTAAGCCTTGGACGCGGAGTTTCTGAAGATGGACATTAGACATTTTTTTAATAAAAAAGACGGCAATTCTCAAGTGGTTGCTCACACAACAACCCCAGAGCCACCACCTGAGCCAGGTGAACAAGGTATGTACATGTCAGTAACAGTGGCGGCCGGCCCATAGGGGCGCCGCCCCCCCCTCTTCCCACATGTTTGATTGTCATTAAACATTTAAAATATATATTTAAAAAAATATATATTTTTAATTTTTAATGAACAAGGTAAATATTATATAGTTTGTATCAGTAAAATGTATAATCTACAATAAAATCTCGTTTAAAATTGTTTTACGATGTCTAAAGTTACTGATAAGTCACATGTTTCCTGCCTGGCCACAGCGTGTGTCATTACCCTCTCTCGTCCGGGCGGTAGAAAGGAGCCCTCAGCCAGACAGCCAACAAGCTGACTGTTGCTATCTGTATACTATGCCGCCAAAACATAATTTCAGCCAATCAGCGTCGTCAGATCTGATGCTCAAAGGGCGCCCTGTCAGCGCCCTGGCCTGTGTGTCTGTGAGTTGTTTGGACTCGTATCCAAGGTGACGCTACAGTAGTTGTCAAGGATGGCTGCGTCTGCAGGTGGAGACTCCGGTGCTAGTGGATCGCCGGAGCTGTAGATTAACATGTACATGCTTATTGTAGTTGTGGGCAATGTCTGTAGCACCATGGAGCATATGTGTGGGCTGGACCTGCATTTACAGGAAAGGAGTGAGCAGAGGGCCGAGTTGTCGATTCTTGTTCAGTTTTCATCTTCCTCACCCTCTCAAACTTTGAGTTGCGCGCGCTGCTAAAGAGACGCGCTACCATGGAAACCAAACAATGGTGTAGCTGTATTAAAGTCCGAGTGGAAACAGTCGTGAGTAACACGCCGGTCCCAACGCACTCCAATCGCAGCGCACAGCCGGCGCACACCTGCTGGAGATGACTACAAAGCTGGGGACAATCATCAATCTGGAGGCTCTGCTGCGAGTAGACGCCTCACCCATTTTGCTCTTGTGTTGTGGACACTTTAGACTTGAGCTATTATACTGTGTTTAACTTGTGTAGTGTGTTTAGTGTGATTATATATGTGCTTAGTGTCGTGTTGAGATATGTGTTTAGAGTAGTGCGTTTAGTTGCCTTAGTTAGCTGGGTTTTCTTGCAGCCTCCTTTCGTTAGTGTTGATTAGTGATTTCAGGTGTGTAAATAGGCTCACTTTTAGAGTCCTCCTTTTGTTTGGTTATCAACCTGTACCCTTTTGGCCCTTGTGTTTGTTCAGGCTGCATGCCTGCCATTTTGTTTCACACTGATTTATAATAAAACCACTTATAATTATTATCAATCCCATTCTGGTTGTGTTGCTTCCCTTTGGTTCCCCTAGCCCAGTAAGGAACGTAATAGTCATACAATCTAAATGTTGTGTTTTTTAGCGTTACCCGGTGATTTCAAAATAAAGCTCTCTGGGAAATGTTGACTTACTGTCAGTGTTCAACATGAAGCTAGAAGCTACCTTACACAGTTGATCCTGAGTCCTGTCAGTTAAAGTGTTTCATAGTTAGCTTAGCTATGCATCAACCTAGCACTGAAATATATGGATGTTATGTGACAATATTTATGAGAAAAAGTCAGCTGAAATGGTGGCATAGTTGCCACTGCTTTACGTGTCGACAGCATGTTTGAACGTATTTGCACGTATTTGAAATTATAATTCTTCTGATTGATATTTCTTATTGACAGCTAGTTTCTATGTGAACATTATGAGATGGACAGCCAGCTAACAAGCTTTTTATACAAATATTTCAGATCAAAGCTAATCCAGTGGGGCTCCTGAAAGGGGGCAAGGGACACTATGCTCCCAAATATTAAGCCTTGACCCCCATCTTAAAATTGATATGATCAAAAACCTTTTTTCCTCATTATCATGTCAAATTGTACAGCTTTCCTTAGTTTTGAATGCAGAAAGATGACTATATTAGAGTATTAAGTAAAAATGACTATATTAAAGTGTTAAGTGAATATATTAAGTGAATTACTCAAACTGCATTTGTATAGGAATGATTCTGTCCTATTGGCAGATAACTACTCTTAACAGTGATATCTACAAGAGGTTTCCAATGTAAATGTAACTATTTTCAATTAGTTAGTATTACATTTTGTAACAGTGTGGTGACACTCATTTTAATGAAGACAAATTTCTGTATCTTAAAATTCATTTATTTGACAGAGCTGGAAACTGATTGACTTACATACTTGTTTGTGTTTACCTACACAGTCATCACCGATGAGCCAAACAGAGAGGATGAAGAAAGTAGAACAGGAGAAAGGGACACACAAGAAGGAGATGCAACAGACAAGAACGACAATGGAGACAACAATGAACAGGAACACTAGAACAGACAAGAGTCAATGTGTAACATGACTGATTTATGGACTGCAGATACAGGGCCAAGGCAAGTGAGACATCACCGCTTTCCATCCAGCATGTTTGGCCAGCAAAAGAGATCATTTCAACCGCAAACAGCAAGTGATGAGGGAACAGCAAGAGATGAGGGAAACAGCAAGTGATGAGGGAAGCAGCAAGAGATGAGGGAAACAGCAAGTGATGAAGGAAACAGCAAGTGATGAAGGAAACCGCAAGTGATGAGGGAAGCAGCAAGAGATTAAGGAAACAGCAAGTGATGAAGGAAACACCAAGTGATGAAGGAAACACCAAGTGATGAGGGAAGCCGCAAGAGATGAGGGAAATGGCAAGAGATGAAGTTCCTCCTTCCATCCCTTTTTTCTGTTTAATCTGATTACTAACAACTTCTAATAATTTGACATAGTTTATGATTTAATTGGAAAATGAAGTGTTTTTAAATAATAAACCCGTTTCTGATTCTTTGATTTTTTTTGACATATGGGTGTTGAGAGATGTATCCATATCTCTTAATGTTGCTCTCAAAGTGCACAAGATTGATGCTTTTAACTTCAATATTTAAAAAAAATCTTCCTGGGGGACCCCAGAGGAGGTGAGTTCCCCGCAAAATAGCACTTTATCTCTGCTTATGTAACTCCGGTGTAGTGTCCCCTCGGCAACAGATCACTCAGAGCTGGTCATTACTTTCCTGCATTTCAATGGACAGCATATAAAAAGGACACGTGAGCTGCATTGCTTAAGAGATCCTCACATGCTATCTCTTTTACTAAATAAGTGTCCAGTCAACAACAAAACATCAGTGATCGTATAGTGGTGGTATATTTTTCACAAGCAATGTAAAACATCAAACTTATACAAACTGGTGTACAAAACTCACATACCTGCGTTGATCTCCTGGCGTGTCTCTACTCTTTCTTCTCCACATCTCTTGTCCACCATCAGAGATTGCAAACATTTCAGAAACAGCTAGAGGTAGGGGACAAACAACTTGTTCGCTGGGCATGTCAAAAACCTCCCTACTTTGATCAAGACTTTAGGGAGCCTTTCAGATCCTCTAGCGAAGCGACTGGAAAGCATGCTTTGAAAATGCAGTACCTACTACATGCTGTCATGTTCCAGACACTGCTCTCATCCACTCGGGGCCTGCACAAATACCTGCAGAAAGAAACAATTGACTTGGTGCAGGCACTGGATTACAAAGCAGCAGTTGAGAACACACTGAAAAGTTACCGAAGTAACGAGAAAGCACATGAGGTCTATGACAAGACTAAGGCCCTGTGCAATGATCTTGATATTCCCGAAACTGTGAGAGGAAGAAGCGTAGACACATGGAATACTTTATAGTCGAGGCATCATGTGGAGCAATGTGAAACATTAAACATAAATAAACTGGTGTACACAACTCACATACCTGCATTTCAATGGACAGCATAAAAGGACACGTGAGCTGGGTTCTGTTGGAGAAATAGTACCATGCTGCTCACATTAGCTGATTAGCTCAGATTAGCTATTGATGATCACGTTGATAAATCATATAAAACAAATAGCCAATCACACAAAAAACATGTTGCTGTGACTGTGAGCATTAAACAATTAACATTAAACTAAACAAACACAACAGTACGTTATTGTCCTTATAAAATAAAAACATACATTTTGTCCACCGACATAATACAGGCACCTTACCCTCAAGAGATCCTCACGTGCTATGAGAATCTCCCACAATCCATTGCCGTAACAAAGCTAATGCAGGCACACGTTTGTGACACCAGATGGCGGAATTGTGTATGTGCGTGTGGGGAGTCTTGCAGTAGAACATTTGACTGTAGCGCCGCCACTGTCGGCTAAGCACCGAATGTGTCACGATCTGTCTTTGTGGTGTTTTGTCTTGTCTATATCTGTTTTTGGTTTTCTGTCTGCGTTGTGTTTTGTCTTGTTTGGATTTGTCTGTGGTTCCCTGTCGTTAGTTTCCCTGGTGTGTCTGATTACCCGATTGTGTTCACCTGTGGCCCCTGTGTTTTCTCCTCCCTCCTCACCTGTGTCTTGTTTGTGTGATTAGTCTTGTGTGTATTTAAGTTCTGGTTTTTCTGTCTGTCTTTGTCGGTTCGTCTTTTGTTGTTGACTGTGTTCACTGGTGAGTGTTCTGTCTGTCAAAGTTCTATTCGTTATCCTTGAAATAAAGGTATAATCAGTTTAATCTGCATTTGGGTCCTGCTGCCTTCGCTCTACCGTGACAGAAGGAACCGACCAAGAATGGACCCAGCAGACAGTTTGTACGAGGTTAAGTACAATTTAACATGCTTGAGGAATGACTTTAGATATGCCTCCAGTACTGAAGAGAGGCAGTCAGTTATTTCTGCGGCACGCCAGGAGGTAACCTCAAGTCCCTGGTTGAGGGAGTTGCTCCTCGAGTGGGTGGAGGACTTTTTGGGCAGCTTTGAGGTCAAACCTCTTTCCCGGCCTGCTAGCTCCAGGCATGCTAGCCCCCTGCCTCCCAATTCCCAACATGACACCATACGTCTCGGTGTGTTCCGTCTGGAGTCAACCTCTGCTTTTTCCCCAGTTCCTGCTCCTGTCCAGGAGCCGTTCTCTGGAACTCTGGCTTATGGAGGTCCACGGAGTATTCAGGCGGCTGCTAAGAGGAGTCGTCGCAAGGCCAGGCTAGCAGCCCGAGCAGCCATGGTTCCGGCTCCAGAACCACACCTTACAGCCATGTTTCCGGCTCCAGAACCGGACCTTACAGCCATGTTTCCGGCTCCAGAACCGGACCTTACAGCCATGTTTCCGGCTTCAGAACCGGACCCTACAGCCATGATTCTGGCTTCAATTCCGGCTCCAGAGCCGGCCCATTCAGCCATGTTTCCGGCTCCAGAACCGGACCTTACAGCCATGATTCTGGCTTCAATTCCGGCCCCTGCAGCCATGGTTCCAGACCCAGCTCTTGCCCCAGCTGCCATAGTCCCATCTCTGGTCCCCTCTCTGGTCCCCTCTCTAGTCTCTTCTCGAGTTCCCCCTCTAGTCCCTTCCCTAGTCCCTCCTCAGGTCACTTCTCTAGTCCCATCTCCAGTTCCCTCTCCAGTCCCCTCTCCAGTCCCCTCTCGAGTCCCCTCTCGAGTCCCCTGTCGAGTCCCCTCTCCAGTCCTATCTCAAGTTCCCTCTCGAGTTCCCTCTCGAGTCCCCTCTCCAGTTCCCTCCTCTAGTCCCTCCTTTAGTCCCTCCTCTAGTCCCTCCTTTAGTCCCTCCTCTAGTCCCTCTCGAGTTCCCTCTCCAGTCCCTACTGAAGTGCCGTTGGAGGTTCCGCTGGGGCTCCTGCCAACTCCATGTTCTGTCCCGTTGGGGGTCCCGCCGACTACTCTCCTGCCGGGGGTCCTGCCAACCCCTTGTCCTGTCCCGTTGGAGGTCCCGCCGTCTACTCTCCTGCCGGGGGTCCTGCCAGCTCCTTGTCCTGTCTCGTTGGAGGCCCCGCCGACTACTCTCCTGCTGGGGGTCCTGCCAACCCTTTGTCCTGTGCCGTTGGAGGCCCCGCTGACTACTCTCCTGCCGGGGGTCCTGCCAACCCTTTGTCCTGTGCCGTTGGAGGCCCCGCCGACTACTCTCCTGCCGGGGGTCCTGCCAACCCTTTGTCCTGTGCCTTTGGAGGCCCCGCCGACTACTCTCCTGCCGGGGGTCCTACCAACCCCTTGTCCTGTTCCGTTGGAGGCCCCGCCATCCTCTGTCTCGCCGGGGGTCCTGCCAATCCCGTGTCCTGGTCCTCTTCCGTGGGGGATCCTGCCGAGGCCTGTCCCATCAGCTCCGGTTCCTGTCAGGCCGACACCGGGTCCTTGCCGGCCTCCGGCGCTGGCCCGTCAGCGCCTTCCTGCCCGGCCTCCGGAGCTCTCTGGTCTTCGCCCTCGAGCCCGGCCCCCTGAGAGCCGCGGTCATCGCCCTCGAGCCCGGCCCCCTGAGAGCCGCGGTCATCGCCCTCGAGCCCGGCCCCCTGTGAGCCGTGGTCTTTGCCCTCGAGCCCGGCCCCCTGAGAGCCGCGGTCTTCGCCCTCGATCCCGGCCCTCTGTGAGCCGTGGTCTTCGCCCGCGATCCCGGCCCCCTGACTCTTCCTGCCGCTGCCCTCGTCCTCGAGCCCGGCCCCCTGACACTTCCTGCCGCTGCCTTCGCCCTCATGCTCGGCCGCCCGAGTCCCCCACCTTAGACTCTGCCTTGCCCCCGGGCCGTCCGCCCGAGATCCCTTCCTGGTCCTCTGCTGTGCCTCTGGGCCTGTCAGCTCAGTCCCGTCCTCCTGACCCCCTCCACCCACCCTGGTGGCCTAGTGATACGAAAAATGGTATTCGGGACAGCCCTAGTACGCAAACAAACAATTTCAGCCTCTTGCTTTCTGCTTCCACAAGCAACAGTCCAGGGCTGATACCGCCAGTACCACACTAAACATGTTTTCGATTATAAGTTGCAATGTGAAACAGTCTGTGAAACAGTCTGTGATGGACAAGAGTGAAAATGGAACGCACACGCTATTTGTTGTTTGTCTATCACACAGTCTGTCTTCCTGTTGCCTCTTGCCGGACCGTAATAAAACCTTTCACTTATGTAATATTAATTTAAAAACAACAGTGGGCATGATGAAATCACCTGACAGCCGCTTCTACTCTCTCTTCCCCCACAAAGCCATGGATCGACCTGGCCTTACCTCTCTATACCACTCTATATTGAAACATTCAACCATACTCTAAGAAATCAATGGACCTATGCACTAGAAACCTGCCTCTTGAACTTTTTTTGCAGCAATAAGAAGCATTCTACTGATCTGCAGGAGATCTATATTCTCTAAGAGTGCAATGATAGTACGCCGGTAGCAGTCAGCAACAGTTTTTCTGTACAGCCAGGGGATCTCTGCAGAGCTGCCATTGATCGGTAAGGCTGGGTCTGCATCAGAGTTTAACATAATGAGGCCGACAGTGGGGGGTCTGCTGCAGTGATCGAGCAGTGCATACACTCTAAACCTTTTAGATTGTATAATCTATAAGGGCCCCTGGAGGAGAAGAAGTTTGTTTGAATAATTGACAAAGTTTGTTTTATTTAATTCCCCTGTCAAATAGGGTATAAGCAATCTCCCTTTTCTGAAGCTGCTTGGAAAAACAGAAGTTCATTAATTTATCTTTCATATGTTGCTAATTTCTCCATCAACGCACACTTTCCCCTGTAGAAAAGTGATTCAACATTTCAAACGTTTACAAAAAAATCACAGCTGAGTCCTGTGATTATTCAAATGTTTGAAATCATCTGCTTTGATTTGATGGTGTCTTTGCACATTGACTATGCATGTCCTTTTCTCCCATCATTGATTTGCTTGTAAACAGCTTATTAGTGCAGACATTGCTTTAGGACTCAATAAACCCATCAGAATTAGGAGGGAAATGCATTAGTGCTGATTAATATGAAGCTTGAATACTGATGATGCGTCATGCAGGAGTGCGTAGGAGTGTGAGGCTTTCACGTGGAAACATGCATAATCATCTTTTTATTTGAATCAAACAAACAATGCATGTTCGCCCGTTTTGAAGCGGGTGACATTTTCAGCCTGAGTGGAGTGCTAGAAAGCGTGTTAGCATCCATCTCAGCTGTTCAGTCCATCTGCACGCTCTCTTTGTCTCCAAGCCACACACGCTCTCTGCAGTATGCCAGTGGGCAGTGCTTCTGTGAGAATGCCATCTGTACTCACACCATCAAGTCCACCCTGGCGGCTGTCCACACCATGCCCTGCTTATTTATCACCGCCTGGTGATGATGGTAATTGATTTTCATTTAGCCCAACCCCCCTTCTTCCCAACTCCTCAGACTCACAACAGCAGCTAGGACTCTCTTTATGTGTCAAGGAGACTGCCTGGTGTTATTGTAAATGATGGGTTATGGACAGGGCCGCCCCTGGCCAACTTGGGGCCCCAAGCGACATTGTGAGATGAGGCGCCCCCCCCCCCCAACCGACAGTTGTTTTTGGAAACAAAGTAGGCTACTTTGCAAATATAATTCCTGTTTATTATTATTATCAACACAGTTACTTTTTTATACAGTGAGGTAAATGGTAAATGTGCATGTATGTCGTTCAGTATGCGTTTACAGGTGAATACGTCTGCATTTCCTGCCAAATACTAGCCTCAAAAAGATTAAAATATAATTAATGCAAATAAACTACTTCTACTAATAATAATAATAATCATAATCAATTCAATAATATAAATACTATATTTTATTATAATATAGTTGTAATATAGTCAATACAAAACATGCTTATGACATGCTCAAAAACTGATATTTCTTAAATCTGTATTCAAATGTAGTTCCCTCTGTCAGCAATGTATCAACAACTACACACACATTGCTATCAGTATTTCTCTGTGTTGTGGTTGACATGATGATGACTGTTAGGAGGAAAAGTTTACTTTTTATTCATGTACTTTTTATTCATGTATTTTTTCTTTTAATGTTTCTTTTATTATCTTTTACTGTTTTTAAATGCCGTTGTCTGGAAGTCTTTCATTTTTGTAAAGTATCTTGAATTGCCTTGTGTTGAAAGGGGCTATATAAATAAACTTGCCTTGCCTTAAGGGGAGAGGCTGAGCGTCACCATGAAATGTGCAAATTGACATAAAAATGAATAAAAGGGGAAAAAATGCTCCATGTTTTTTAGGCTGCAAACTTTAACTGTTATGTAAGCCAACTAGACAGATAGTTTATCACTCTTCCTCCTGTACATCAGCAGATAAAAGGCATCACATACTTGAATGAATGGTAAATAAAGAATGCTGGAAATAACTGCATCTCCATTAGCCTATATGCTGTGGATGTGGAGACTGCCTTCTTCATGTCGTGAATTTCAGCGGATGTTTTAATGGAAATTGGCAATTTGACTTATACAACATTCGCAAGTTGTACATTTGACTCATACAATAACCCACCTTCGAGTGATGCTCTAGTTTCTTCATGTTTTTTTTTTTCCCCCTCTTGCTTGCGCCGGACTGAAACTGTCTTTTCACCGACATCTCTTCACCTGCACCAGAGCCCTAGAGATACTAATACTTATCTCTCTAGGGCTCTGACCTGCACTAGTGGACGTATCAAAGCCGTGAGTGGTCAGATGTCGATTCATTGCAACGGTGTCGGGTTACAGACGTGCTCCCCTTGTCACCTCTCACTCTCGCGGGGGGGGGGGAACGGAGAACTGAGCGGAGAACTGCGCACAGCAGCTGAGGCCCTCTGGGCGGGGCCCTCTGCGCAAGGCGGGGCCCCATGCAGCCTGTGTGATTGGCCTGTAGGGAGGGGCGGCCCTGGTTATGGAGATAATACACTGATAGCAGCATTGATTGTATTGCATGTGCAGTGGGGTGTGCATATGATTGTGCATTCAAGCTCGAGTATCTGTATATGTGAAGAAAAGGAGGAAGATGGAGAAGAGTGACAGGCAGCATCCAGGACGGTCAATAACATTGGATGACATCCACAGAGGATCCATGTTAAGGGCCCAGTGGAGCCTGAGAACTCTTTATAGAAGTCAGGTACACTGAGTGAAGCTGACTCCATTTTATTGAGACTTTGTAAAAGCCCAGGAAAAACACCCTCTGCTTGGCTGTTAACTTACAACCATGATTACGTTGTAAATAACAGAAAACAGCTAAATCTTTCTGAGCTAAAACAGTGTGAATGGCAAACAACCCGCCTCTGTCTTGTGTACACTGAAGGAACATCAACGCATTTCACCTTTTAATGGCTTTGATTTAAAAAAAAGGAAAATAGCTTTCAAGGTTGCGGGCAAGTTTGTGTTGGTGTGCATGTACACGTGCCTGAGAATGTAAGGCTGCTATCTGAATGTTATTGCACTTAGCTCAAAGAGAAGATTTTCATCATATCAGTGGGGGAATATTTCTTATCGCTGGGGGAATATTTTTAATCACTGGGGGACATGGAGGGGCAGCAGATAATGTTTTGTATTGGCTACCAGAGATGTAACAGCATGAAAAATGTTGGTGATCGCTATATCTTCCTGTTTGGACTGATAACATCTTTGTCATCATCAATAGTTTCCTACTCTGATGAACTTGGGTTACAGGCTATTACCATATCTTGATTAATAAACATAAGAAAGCATTGTTAGCCATGCACAAAGAAGCAAGATTCATGTCCAGTGGGTTGTTTTCTTCAATATTACAACATTTATAAAACACAAAAAGGTTCAAAGATACATGTTATGGTATACAAAGGTTTGTTAGGCATAAATCATTTTATTTGCGACAAAATAGCCTGATTTTATTAAATGTTGTTCTAAAAAGACAATGCCTCTCAGTTTTATTCATATAGCCCAATATCACAAATTTGCCTCAGGGTGCTTTACGATATGTATAGCTTTCTCCATCCTATTTTCTTATCAACCCCTTACTGGATAGAAAAAAACCCCAATCAAACCCTTTGTAATATTTCTTCTATCCACCGCTTTTCCTTGGCAAGTTATACAAACACACGGGAAGCAGAAATGAAGCACATCATTCTCACAAACATGAAAAATGCCACCAACCTGTTTCGATCAGAGATGTTGTGACAAAATACAAAAAGGGTGCTATTTGTTGAACAAAAACATGCAAAACACTGGTTTCCTCTTTGTATAGAACCTTGTGATTTTCAGAGGAATACGATTCTGAAAATTATTCATATTCAGATTCAAAGAGATCCCAAAGTGTGAGGGGTGTGCACATGTTTTGTATGCATGTGAATGTTTAACCGGGTATTTTTTTTCGTGTCTGAGCGGTGCCATCTCAGGCTGTCATTACCTATCTCAGTGCACACGGCCTGAAAGGGAGCCAGGCATTAGGATGTGCGGCAGGTGGGAGGCAGGTCCAGGGAAAGATCAATGCAATTTGCAAAGTGCCTTCCACACAATTTCAGTGTTGGATTGTCTCCAGCAGTAAGAGCGAGGGGCACGCAGTCGAGGAGAAAAGTCATGACTCGACTTACCTTCGGCAAAACTTTAGGCCTATTTACCTCTTCATTGTCAGCGATGACAAGGGCTAACAGATGAAGCTGTGCTATCTGCATGCAGGAATACAGCAGTAGGCCTAAATATATTTATATTTGTTGTTCGCGTCGAAAGGAGCCAGTTGAGGTGGTTCGGGCACCTAGTTAGGATGCCACCTGGGCGCCTCCCTAGGGAGGTGTTCCAGGCACGTCCAGCTGGGAAGAGACCAAGGGGTAGACCTAGGACCAGGTGGAGGGATTATATCTCTTCGCTGGCCTGGGAGCGCCTTGGGATCCCCCAGTCAGAGCTGGTTGATGTCGCCAGGGAAAAGAAAGTTTGGGGCTCTCTGCTGGAACTGCTACCCCCGCGACCCGACCACGGATAAGCGGGAGAAGATGGATGGATGGATGGTAAGGGAAACAGGGAAACTACCAGGAGATTCTAGTACAGCACGATTGATACCATTGCACATTCCAATTTACACTTCATACTGTAAATGATTGATATTCTCCTGTTACGGCCCCTCAAGAGGTAATATTTTTAAAATCGAACGTTCTCTCTTCACCTGTCAGAGGGCACGAGAAATTATCTGCAATGACTTCTTAATATAGAAAAGCCTGAAGGTTTTTCTTTGCTGAAGGATAATGTACAGTGGCTTATGTTGTATTAATGATCATTGTTTCTTTTGAAAATGTTTTTTTGTTCCCCTTAGCAGCTCAAATGTACGCCTCGGAAGAAGGCTAAATCACTTTGGATAGCTTTGCGATATTGTTATCTCAAACCACAATCATCTGTTATTTCTACAACTTGTTTATTTCTACAACAATATGTTTGCATATAAGGTAATCTGTCACTCCTTGGAATATTTCGCTCAGTCCTACTTTCTTTGCAGAGTGGCAAAAAAAAATCTCACACCGAAGACAAAACGGGCACACAAGCACTAGCAAGTCAAAATTATTTATGTCGCATAAGATCCCGAGTTTGTCCCAGAGGGCTCACAATCTGCTGCTAATGTTGCACAATCTATACAGCTTGTAATACCCCCTATAATTATCAAAATCTCTGCAAAAACATTGCTGCAGGGAAGCATATTGTAGGGAATTCAAATGTTGTCACGACTCCAGGAAAGTGTAGGTATAAGGCATAGCTGTAACTCCTTACTAAATTGCATGTTAATGTATATAATTGCAACTGCAAGTATGGTTGTTCGGGTGCAGCTATGAATAGTACTGAGAATGAATAACATGGCATTTTCCAGTCCTATGCTTCAAGAGAGAAAACATATTAGTGCTGTCTATCTATTTTAAAATGTTTTAATTGTATTAATTACAATAGAGATTTGGGATAAATCATGATGAATCACAATTTTGAATTTTTTTCATTTACTTTCAACTTTGGGGATAAAACCAATGCAAGTGTTGTCTTGTGATACATAAATGCATGAAAAAATGACAAGAGAAAGTTTGGTAACACTTTATATTAAGGTACACAAATTAATCAGTGCTGTACGATACCAGTCACCTCTGTGGAAACATTGGTATAACTGCCTTTTTTAATCTATATTTGAGTGTTGTATGTTTTGTAATATGGACCAAGAGTCTCTTTAAATAAAGATGATGATGATGATAACCATCAACTAGTTGTTAATTAACATGCATAATAGCAGTATATTGGCTCTTTATTAGTCATTATAAAACACTTAATGCCTTATTCTACATGACCATATTCTACAATAATAGGCCATTAGTTGAGAGTTTTTCCTCAATAACCCTCTAATTAGTGCTTATTTATTGCAAGTAAGGAAGTTGTTGTACATGAGTTTTGGTCTTAATATGCTCTGCTCAATATGGGCCTAATAAGGCAGTAGTAGCACAAGAATAGTAATTCTCCCATAATAACACTCATAATCTATTCTTATGTAACAAGACATGAAACTACAAGTGTTAAATGTGTCTAAATAACTCAAAATTAGGTATGTATATCTAAGAACATGTTACATATTTTTAACCCTTGTATGGTGTTCGGGTCTGTGGGACCCGTCATTATTTAGCTAAAGAAAAATGATATGATCAATTATTTTTTCAAACCCACACTCAATGGCCTTGGCTCATTTTCTGTGAAGAACATATATCAGAAAACATTTTCAATTACCACCCAGTGTACACCCCCCCTACACATTTATATGACATACACTACAGTGTGTGTGTGTGTGTGTGTGTGTGTGTGTGTGTGTGTGCGACTTGTGTTTCTGCCCCTGCCATTCCCGCACAAGGTTGCAACATTGTTGATGAAGTCAAGCACGGACACCTGTCTGCTCTCACATTCCTGCATTATGTTTTGCAGGAACCAATCTTTATTTTTTTCACATTCTATCCAAGCTGCAAATTTGGGGCGAGACACAATAAATAAAGCTTCGCCAATTTGGGTCCTTATCACAACTGATCAAGATGGCCAAAAGATCCTCTGCTCAGAGGGGCCTTGCAAATGATTTTGGAAGAGAGTGAACCATTTGATGATGATGTAGAGGAAGAGGAAGAGGAAGAGGTTTCAGAATGTGAGGATCACATTTCTTAGAATTATGAGTCTGACAGTGACTTTGAAATAGAGGATGAGATTGAGCATCAGCCAGTCACAAAAAAAAGATGAGCCACAGGACCAGCCGGTCAGCGGGCAAAACAACAAGTAGCACTTTAATTCATTAATGTGATCTAACAAATGTAAAAGGGCAAATATTAACCATGTTGTTTATATTGCTTTTAATTTAGATGATGTAAACATCTGTTGAGTATTTTAACATAAAATAGTTTGATTGTGTTGAATTGAAACCCAAAAAGGCAGCGGGTCCACCAGACCCACGAACACTGGCTGAGTAACACAAATATGAACACCACACAAGGGTTAAAGTGAAGTCTTGTTCATAACCAATAAGCTAATAGTTTGACTCTAATTAGGTATTTATATCTAAGAATATGTTCCCTATTTTAAAGTGAAGTCTTGTTCATAACCAATAAGCTAGTAGTTTGACTCTAATTGACCTCAACAGGTTCCCTATTCTGAAGTTCCCTCTTCTTCACACTGTAAATACATTATAGCACACAACTACTGAAATTAACCTCAACAGTACATGAACAAAGTAGGCACACGTTGAAATATCTGTTTTTATTAATGAACCACTGAGGAGAGGTTCAGACACATACCAAAACATGGCAAGTTTCTCCAAGGCTGAGAACACATAATGCAGCCTGTACTTTTTAATAAAAAACGATTTTTAACAGAGTTTATGTATTTGTGATCATACTGTGTGACCTGCTTGTACACTGAACAAAAATATAAACGCAACACTTTTGTTTTTGCTCCCATTTTTCATGAGATGAACTCAAAGATCGAAAACATTTTCTATATACACAAAATAACCATTTCTCTCAAATATTGTTCACAAATCTGAAAAAATCTGTGATAGTGAGCACTTCTCCTTTGCCGAGATAATCCATCCCACCTCACAGGTGTGGCATATCAAGATGCTGATTAGACAGCATGATTATTGCACAGGTGTGCCTTTGGCTGGCCACAATAAAAGGCCACTCTGAAACGTGCAGTTTTGCTTTATTGGGGGGGGTCTGGGGAGGTCCGAAAACCAGTCAGTATCTGGTGTGACCACCATTTGCCTCACGCAGTGCAACACATCTCCTTCGCATTGAGTTGATCAGGTTGTTGATTGTGGCCTGTGGAATGTTGGTCCACTCCTCTTCAGGAACTGGAACACGCTGTCGTATACGCCGATCCAGAGCATCCCAAACATGCTCAATGGGTGACATGTCCGGTGAGTATGCTGGCCATGCAAGAACTGGGATGTTTTCAGCCTCCAGGAATTGTGTACAGATCCTTGCAACATGGGGCCGTGCATTATCATGCTGCAACATGAGGTGATGGTCGTGGATGAATGGCACAACAATGGGCCTCAGGATCTCGTCACGGTATCTCTGTGCATTCACAATGCCATCAATAAAATGCACCTGTGTTCGTCGTCCATAACATACGCCTGCCCATACCATAACCCCACCACCACCATGGGCCACTCGATTCACAACATTGACATCAGAAAATCGCTCACCCACACGACGCCACACACGCTGTCTGCCATCTGTCCTGAACAGTGAACACCGGGATTCATCCGTGAAGAGAACACCTCTCTAACGTGCCAGACGCCATCACATGTGAGCATTTGCCTACTCAAGTCGGTTACGACGACGAACCGGAGTCAGGTCGAGACCCCGATGAGGACGACGAGCATGCAGATGAGCTTCCCTGAGACGGCTTCTGACAGTTTGTGCAGAAATTCTTTGGTTATGCAAACCGATTGTTGCAGCAGCTGTCCGAGTGGCTGGTCTCAGACGATCTTGGAGGTGAACATGCTGGATGTGGAGGTCCTGGGCTGGTCTGGTTACACGTGGTCTGCGGTTGTGAGGCTGGTTGGATGTACTGCCAAATTCTCTGAAACGCCTTTGGAGACGGCTTATGGTAGAGAAATGAACATTCAATTCACGGGCAACAGCTCTGGTGGACATTCCTGCTGTCAGCATGCCAATTGCACGCTCCCTCAAACTTGCGACATCTGTGGCATTGTGCTGTGTGATAAAACTGAACATTTTAGAGTGGCCTTTTATTGTGGCCAGCCTAAGGCACACCTGTGAAATAATCATGCTGTCTAATCAGCATCTTGATATGCCACACCTGTGAGGTGGGATGGATTATCTCGGCAAAGGAGAAGTGCTCACTATCACAGATTTTTTCAGATTTGTGAACAATATTTGAGAGAAATGGTTATTTTGTGTATATAGAAAACGTTTTAGATCTTTGAGTTCATCTCATGAAAAATGGGAGCAAAAACAAAAGTGTTGCATTTATATTTTTGTTCAGTGTATGTACTTACACAATAGGTGTTGTAAATGACGTAACGAAGTTGCCTTAATTAAAAGGAGTAACACGGTTAATGTCATAGTTCAATTGGATAAATGAATACTTTATTTCATGTTATTTATAATCGTTAAATATGGCATGATTTAATACAGTTTGTTTTACATCTTGGGCCGATATGCGTATGTGTTTCTTGTGCCTAGGAACTAATGTTTGTTCATGTGCTGGTACTGCGTGTTTTGCTGTTACACTGTACAACTCAATGTGGGTTGACGTCTTTTTGAAGCTCTGCTGAGGTCTGTAATAAAGTTTAGTGTGACGGGAAGTCTGTGACGAAGTTATGCAGAAAAGGAACTAAATTAATCTCCTTTCACGACAAGCGGCCAACGAGGTATTTGTTTTGTGTTTTCATTTTCTTGTTTTCATTCATATGTGTAGCACAATATGCTAATGTGTTTGGCTATGTATGCGTGTCATTTCGGTAAAGCACCCCCCAGGATTGCCAAAGCACCCCCTAAGCACCCCCAAGAAATATGTGTTTTTTTTTTGTTTTTTTTAAATTATTATTATTATTTTTATTAAATTAGAAATATTATTGATTACATCAATGCATATGTGAAACAAACACATTTTTGACCAAAAACATAAAGCCAACACAGGTGATATGATTAGGCCAATGGTCAGCACCCATTCGATTTTTGACCTACCCATAGGCTAAATTACTTTGTGACACTTGATTGACTTCCTGTTAGCTAGAGCGCCAAATGATTTGCTAACAGCAAAGTGAAAAATTGATCGTTTTTTAGTCCTTAAACGACCACGTGTGGACACTCAATCAAAACCAACTGAAAGCGAGAGGGATTCTGCACATAATAGGCCTCGTGAGTACAAGTAGCTTACTTCTGGGTCTCTGTGTTTCATTCAAGCCCTGCTCTGTGTGTGTGTGTGTGTGTGTGTGTGTGTGTGTGTGTGTGTGTGTGTGTGTGTGTGTGTGTGTGTGTGTGTGGCACGAGCCATTTTGTGTGCGTGCGTGCGCGAGCGAGCGAGAGAGCTCGCCTCGCGCACCAGTGGGTATCTACCGGAGATCGTTGTGGTTAGCATCTGGTGCTAGCTAGCCAAGCTAATGGATATAAGGAGCTTTTTCAACAACAAGGTGGAGGGAGAACTCTCTCCTGTCAGACGGAGAGTCTCAGGTAACCTCAACTCAGGTGAAGTAAAGGACTCTCTCAGTGTTTAGATAGTTAACTTTAGTCTAGTTATCTCAGTGGGTCTCAAACGGTTTGTTTTAAAAGGGGAGTGATTTGTAAAATATCTATAAAGAAATAGAAAATCTGTTGACAGTTCTGTTTCGTATGGGTGTTGAGATGTATCCATAGATCTCTTAATGTTGCTCTCAAAGTGCACCAGATTGATGCTTTTAACTTAAATATGTAACAAAAAATCTTCCCGGGGGAGCTAGCCCCCGGAAAATAGCACTTTACCCCTGCCTATATGCCGTGAGCTGATTATCGAGCCTTCATTGTAACAGTCGCGGGTGCACTGTGTGTGTGTGCGTGGGGAGTGTTGCAGTAGAAAATTCAACTGTAGCGCTGGTGCATTCATGGGAAACCCTAAATGTGTGAGCACCCTCTATGAAACGTCAAGCTACCCCACAGCACCCCCTAGAGAAAATCTCTGGCGCCGCCACTGGTTGTAGTTCTCACGGCGTAACGGAAGAGGGAAGGCTACAGGATGAAAACTCCCAAGAAATAAACGCCCGTTTTAAAGAACCAACCTGTGTCTGTGTCGTGAAAAGAGCTACAGGTGTACTATTCTCTCTATGTGGTGTACTGTCTCAGTGTGAACATAGATTAAACAGCCAGCCAAACTCTTTTGAGAGCCAGGGAATGAGCAGCCATGTTCCTGTATTGACTTATTTGCAGTCCACTGACATTCAAACGGAGTGAAACTATAAAAGAAGAAGTTACAAGGCACTTAATGATCTCACACATGCAAGTATAACATACACAGATTAACACATATGACCGCTAAGTGTAAACAAGATAAATATAGCTAATGCTAGCTGTGCATTAAAGGTGGGTGTGACGAAGGTAACTTCGTCACTATGGACTGACTGCTTCAGGCCGGGTAATTGTGTGCACCCGGTGTCCTGTGTTGTCTCCTCCCCCCCCTCACCTGTGTCTTGTTGTGCTGATTAGTGTGTGTATTTAGGCTCTGTTTCCCTGTCTGTTGGGAGGCTGGCAGGGAGTGTGTGTGTGAGATCCTGGTGGCTGCTGGCTGGGCTCATGTGAACAGCAGCAGCAGCAGCAGCAGCAGCAGCAGGATTGAGGATTGAGACTGGTGGCTGTGTGCACAGGAACAGCAAGATTGAGGCTGTGTCCTGTGCTCAAGTTTTAATAAATGCCCACACCGGGTTATATTTTTGGACGTTCTGCCTCCTTGCTTGGTCTGGGCCGCTCAACGGTCAGCTTCACAGTGGGGTAGGTAAGTTTGAGAAACCGGCTCGAGATACACTTTTTGTTATATTCCATGGAATGCCCTTAACATCCCGATAGCAATTAATATCTTAAGTGCTTTGACAAAAAATTCATAAAAAAATGTCATCTCTGGAAGCCGTAGTGCTGTAAAAAGCACGACCAATCATTTTAGCCGGCCTGGCTAAAATAACTGGATGGCCTACCTGCCTGTCAGCCTTCCATCTGTGCAAAAACGTATCCTGTGCCCTCATTGGTCATGTGCGCGTTCGTGTGTGTTGGAGGAGGGGCTCTGTAAGGAAGTGGCAGATCCGGTTGTGTATTTTCAAATTCTAGCGCACTTGAGCTGGTTTCTCCAAAATGACCTACCCATAGGACCTACCCCACCTTTAAGCATGTATACCTAAATACCTAATTTTGAGTTATTAAGACACAATTAACACTTATAGTTTCATGTCTTGTTACATAAGAATAGATCATATTTGTTAAGTGTTATTATGGGAGAATTACTATTCTTGTTGTACTACTGCCTTATTAGGCCAATATTGAGCAGAGCATATTAAGGCCAAAACTCATGTACAACAACTTCCTTACTTGCAATAAATAAGCACTAATTAGAGGGTTATTGAGGAAAAACTCTGGCAATGGCAACAGCATTTGATGACACCCCATAATACGCTTAGATGTGTTGATGGCTGCATCGTTACCAAACCTGTGAAGTTTTGGATCATTTTGAGCATTTGAACTGAAGTTGTGAGAAAACCGTGTTTCATAGTGAGCATTGTGTTGCCAAGGCAACGACATTTAAAGAGATCTTAAAACTGTCAAATAGATGTCTTCACGGCTGGACTGTTGGCACACATGTGAAGTTTGAGCACTTTGTCACTTTTATTTTCATAGGAGTTATAGCAATATCGTGTTTTACGGCGAGGGATGCGTTGCCATGGCAACAGCTTTTGAGGAAAACTCACTAATGGCACATAGACATGTTGAAGGCTGGACCATTATCTGAAGTCTGCTGCTCTGAGCATGTCAGTTGGAGTTATGACATCATCGTGTTCCATGACACAGGTGTTTATATTTGAGCTAACGACGTGTCCAGCGATCAAAGGTTTCCATGGTGATGTGCAGTAATCAGTGAGAGGAGAGCATTTGCATTGTTCTGAATGAGAGATAAACCTCTTACATGTGAACGTTTTGTTGAAGAACCGTATCAGATATCTGTGAAATTTCAACGCATGAAGCATCTGAAGGAAGTTGAGCATATGAAGTGTAAAAGTGCTTTTTGTGTACTTTCGGGTTAATAATGTGGCCTTTTTGGCAGATTAACTAAAGGTGTGCGGCTAATGCTGTGAGTAAAGATCAGCTTGAATTTACAATTGGCTTTAATGGAGACATGTTGAAAGTTTTTGTCACTTCATGCCCTCAAGAGGCATTTTATTTAATTAATTTTGCTTAATTATTTTTCCTTTTTCAAGCTACGAGATGTTTTCCTACGTTTGTCATGACACATTATGTCTCAGGAGTGTAGGGTTTGGGAATTATGGCAGGTTTAAAAATAATATGAAGGCGAATTTCAAGCTGTCCTCCACTCTAGCTTTGAGATCACACACCTTAACGAGCTGCTCAATACACACTAATGTTACAATCTGAAGAAGGCCTCTTTACCAAGATCTGAACAATGTTTAATATTTCTAAAAGTATGAATCAGATTTTAAAAGTTGTTTAACATGAATAATGTCAGAAGGATGTGTAACATTTTAAAGTTGGAATGAGGTTTCTGAGTGAAAGTATGAAGGAACAGTTAGCAGTTGAAGTCGCATGAAGATTTTTCAAGTCTGAAGAGTTTCTCCATTGACTTCAATGTTAAACATTTGATGAATTATGGGATGTATCTCTGGAATTATGAAAGTTATGAATGAGAAAAGTAATAGCCATCGATTCCAGACCGAGCTGAACGTTTTGATGTTTAAACGGAGTTTCTGCGATGTGGAATGTGGGAGAAGAAGAGGCGCAAAATAACCCGGCGGAATAATAAAGAATTTTGTGCGTCGAATAACATTTAATGGGAATGCTGTATCCGCATTCCCACTAAACTAGTTGATGGTGAATTTATGTACCTTGATATAAAGTGTTACCGAAAGTTTTATTGTAACATCTTAATTTAGATGATTACTGTATTATAGACATGAAGTCCTACAATTTCCTACACTAAAAGCATAGATGAAGCCGTCGTCACGGAAATCTGCTGTGATTCCCCTCTGTATAATGTGCCCTACACATATGCTCGTATGGTAGTATTCTTGCTGCCGTTTTCATAATGCGAGCCCTATCTTTTACTACAGTGGTGATATTATCTGCTTTATCCCAGTCCTGTGCAACTTCAAGACCCTGGTTAGTGCATGTTTCAGCAAAATGATTTCCTGCAGCTTAAGCAAAACAAGTGCGGTTTCCATTTGTCATTGATAAGGTGTGCTGTTACAACAAGGTAATGATGGCTCTTACTGACCGCAATACATTTGTGCCAATTTCTCTGATTTCTTTGCCGTTTCAACATCCGCGTTGGAATTACACGATTAAATGTATCTCGGACTCAGATAATTTTAGGTCAGGGACAGTAATCTTTTGGCCACCCTCCCCCCCAGTTTCTGGTCTGTGGCTGGATGTTTGCCTCGCAGATCTTCAGGGAAAAGAAGCCACAGTAGGACTCTAAAATAAGTCTGGTGTGCCCGGCCATGACGATCAATGGCCCTTCCACAGCTGGCCTACTTTAGCTCCCTCACACACTGATCTAGGATCAGCAAACAGCATCTGAACACATGCAGGGGCCTCACCAGAGACTGCCTTAACCAGCTCTCATTTATGTTTCATTCCCTTCACAGTCACAGGTCTCTTGTGCACAGTTTGTCAATAGTTAACTTTGTGCAATTACATTTCTTTATTTGTTCCTATAATTTTTCTTTCAAGTTATTTGATTTCATTGTGACATTCTGAAACATAATTGCAATTATTTTCAGCTATAGGAAAAAGGTGGAATTGCATTTTATTCAGTTTATTTATTTAAATACTTTTTATTAACAGTTGCACACTGCATTAATACATTAAAGGAATATGTAATCAAGGCTGCACTAAAACAAGAGGCAGCTTTGTAGAAATTGAATACATCTTTGCAACAAATTATAGTTTGATAATGAAGTTTGAACGCCCCAGTTCTAAAAAAGTTGATCATTTATGAAATGAGGAGAGAATGAATCTATCAAGAAGCTATACTTTTGTACTGTACATGAACAGAGAGAAAGCTGTCACAATAATAAGAGTGTGCTACACTGAGGCACACGAATAACCATCCTGAAAGCCATAAAGGTTCTGTAATCCAAAATGAAACAATGAAAACCATCAGTCGGGCTGGACATATACTCACACGAGAATGTCCATTTCTGCCAGAGGAGTGTGATGGAGAGAGCCCATGGTACCTCAGAAACTATTGAGGAAAAGCTCTCTGGGTGCTTTTACCTTAGAGAGTATACGTTGGAGGCAGGGAGAGCTGAATAAACACAGGTCAGTACAGAACATTGGCACGACTGACTTCATATATATGTAATAAAGAGATTCCCACTACCAAATGTATACAAATGAAACCTATTCTTAGCCTCACTCCCTGCAACAGTGCAAGCTGTAAGTAATACAGTTTGGTAAGATTGAGATTCTTTGGGTGAAAAACTGCAGAATGAGTTGTGTTACCATGAGGGAACTGTTCCGTGTCTTTCCATCTTGTGAAGAAATTGAGAGAAGAAGTACAGGCAGAACTTTTGATTGGAACACTTTTTTGTTTTCTTTATGTCATCTGTGGCATTGTCGCACACGTACAAAATCTTGCTGCTTGCTGCCTTATAGAATGAGAAAACCATTGTATATCCCAAAAGTTAGAATCAAACTTAGTGAAATGCATACTCACAAAGCATAACCAACATTATTCCCAGTGTTCGGAAATTATTAGCCAAAAAAAGTGTATTAACATTCATGAAGTTTGAAATAATTAATGTGTTGTTTTACATTTTCAGCAGATAAACCACTACAATCCAAAATCCATATACGTCTGAGATCTGCAAGTATTCACAGATGCATGAGTGCAGATCTGTTTTTAATTAAATCTCTTTCCTCCATCAGAAGCAGCTTTTTATTTTCTACCAGCACAAGATGAAGTATTATGTACAGTACAATCATAAACCTAAAGTGATAATAAACTTAGAAGAATAGAGGCTTTGGTTGGCTTGGATTGGCAGGAAGATTATAAGAATCACAAAGTTCATGTACTGTAACCAACCTGATCTCACCAGAATGCGTGACTCCACCACGACTCCTTAACACCACATTGCATGGTGGAGTCACTAACTTTGTTACATTTACGTGTCGGCACCACGCAAACAACCCCAATGTAAAGTGAATGAGGCTCCTTTGTCCAACCTGATCTCACCAGAATGCATGACACACAATGCACTGTTTTTTGAGAACAAAAATTGGTAACTAATGCACCATAATAGGCCTACATTCTGACGAAAAATACAAATGATTATGAATACAAATAAAATAAAAGAAGCCTCCCGTGAGTTACTACAAGCTATAAAGTAGATTTTAAAAACGTTTTATAGAATACAAAGCTCACTGCAGGACGTTGTAGAAATGCGTGTGTGCACCACGACCAATTGTGTGTGAGGATTGCGATGGGATTTGGGAGTCATCTGGGGACCATAACTGTCTGTACATGTACAGATTTTAATTAACAAACCAAGCGTTTTAGGCCACTCATTCATTGTAAGAAAAAGAAACAAAGTGAAGGTTATCTTTCATGTTTTGTTCAAGGCTATAGGGAATGATCTGCAGTTATTTTGGGCTTAGTGAGCAAAATCATATTCCTAGTGATGTGTTACTCTCACTATATGGGCTGAGGGGTACTTTCAAGGAGAGAAAGAGAGAGAGAGAAAAAGAGAGAGAGAGAGGGGTGTTTGACTGGCAGCCATGAGAATGTCATTAGGATTAGATGTAAAATGTAGGCCATCCTCCATTTTCCTGGTATGGCCCACAGAGCAGGGGGAGCAGCAGAGAACACCTTATGTGTGCAGTGAAGCAAATATAAAACACAGAGAGGAGGACATATCAAACAATCTACTATTGTAAGAGCTTTTGCTTTACTTTACAACATTCACTGCGTTTTTATAAATTGTAATCATCATACATCTTTGGTAAGAAGACAGGTAAGAAAATAACATGGTTGTATGTCCTTGATCTTAAGGAGGTACTTCATTCTGTTCGATTGCAGGTTGCAGTTTAGGAATAAAATACAACTTTTGCATTGCCGTAAGAACTATCAATGATGATCGCCTGTTTCTGTTCCAGGATGTGTGACGTTTTGGTTAACAACTGATCTGTGTTTCATCCGTATAACCGGAATGCACCTTCCAATTCAAATTAAATCATAAATTGCTATGAGATTGTTGCTTCCTTGTGTCGTGTGACGATGCTGGACAACACAGTCTCACTCCCTGATAGTCCAATAACGACGCTTGGTCAGGGTCCTATGGCGTGCAGTTGTGACGCACCGAGTCTCGTTCAGCTTCATAAACAGACACAAAGAGCTTTCAATTGATTGCAATGTATTCCCATTGGCGGCGGTATTTGACGCTCAGGGAAGCACCACATCCATCCATGTCGGCAGAAGTTAAACCTTTCATGCATAGAGGTCACTACAGTGGACAGCTATTCAAAAGGTGTTTTCTTGTATATGTATTCTTCTTTTTTGCATAGTTGCACCATCAGCCACTACATAGAACCATATTGCATCATCCCATACACTGCCACTCAGTGCCAAGTCAGTGGAAGTGCATGATACATGTCTCTAAACCAAGATGGACGACAGAAAGCCACATGGACCAAGTCACCCATCTATATCTTGCCAATCCTTTATGGAAAGCATCCCCTGCAGGTATAAAAAATGTGGTGACATCAAGTAACAACTAAGGAATCATATCATTCATAAATTATCAAAGTATTGATTTTATGTTTGCAGGAAATCATGATTAACCACCTGTCCACTACAGTGGACGTCATGCATCACTGGGTATATTTCAACTACAATTCATACTGGTACTGCTGCTGTTGTTCCCAGGGCCGTCCCTCCCTTGTGGCGCAATTAGGGTGGCACGGCACGGTTTCACCGCTGCGAGGCTCCACTAGCACTCATCAAATAACTGTGCCTGGGGCCTCAAATTGGCCCCTGGCCCTGGTTATTCTTGAAAATACTTCATCTGCAATATCTTTTTGGGCCGTAAATCAATATACTTATGTTATTATAATGTAATTTTAATTTTGCACATCTGTTTGCTTTTCAACCAACAACCTCACGAAACGCTATGTTGTAGCATTAATAAACGAAACAATTTAACAAAATTGCTTGTCAAAATACCAATACCACAGGACCATTTTTATTTTTAAAGCAATACTTTTACCTTGAAAATCAATGCATTCTAATACCGGGTCAATTTGACCCCGGTGGCGGTTTTAGTTATAAAAAATCTCTGGCAGTTCTAGTGTTAAAACATTAAATAATACTTTAGGTTAAGGTCTTCTTTTAAATACATGTAAGCAAAAATCTTTGGGGGTATCAACAGATAAATATTAAGCCTGACAAAGTACTTAAGGTTTAATATATTGCATGGTTTGTTTTGGGACTTGACAATCAACTTTCCTGCAATGTTAACTATGTTGAAGCACTTATTTTAACTGACATTTTACATATTTATTATACTCTTATAAGCTGTATGTAGATTAGGGATGGGTAGGCTACCGAGCACCGGTATTAAATGGGCCCCGGGGCTGAATTATTAAAGGCCGTGTTCAGAGTTGGGTGTAACGCTTTACAAAGTAACTGTTACTGTAATAATATTACTTTTGTCGGTAACGGAGTAGTGTAACGCGTTACTTGTATAATTCAGTAATCACACTACAGTTACTAATATTCCCCCGACACGCATTACTTCGTTACTTTTATAAAATCATAAAAGTCATAATCACACTGACAGACAAGAGGGGTTTCCGCCGCAGGTTTATATGTACATAATCTGCGCGACTTGCGCGTCCACATCTCCACATGCAGTGCTGCATAAACATGGCTGAGTCAGCGAGAACTTTCGAGGGGTGGAGCCTCAGGGCCGTTTCTAGCTGTTTGGGGGCCCTATGCAAGATGCTGTTTGGGGGCCCTAGTTTTTACAGTTGTTTAACTACAATGGGGGGGATTCCAAAGCATGCATCAACCTGTTGCACTTTAATAGGAAAACAGGCTAATTTCACGAAAACCAAGCAATTGAAAATTACAAAAAATGATAAAAAGGTAAACAATAAGGCTCCAATAAATGCAAGATATGCAGCATTTTTTTTCAACAATGTATAATTTACATTTTTCATCTTCCTCAGACGTCACTCATTGGCTGACAGCCCAACGATGATTTGGACTTTATTACCCCAAAAACCCAAGCCACAGCTTTGCTATCATTGCAGTTTAGTCGTGTTTATATCTTACATTGGATTTGTAAGCATATAATACTTCAGCGAACACAGGAGGGGGCTTGGCTGTCCACAAATAAAGACGGCTCATTTTAATTCTCCCCAAATATATTGAGGCTGAACCTGAACTTTGAATTATCTGCTCCCATCATAATCTTGGCGATCTTGTTAAAATTGTGAATGCAGAATTAGAAATACTATGTAACTGGTTTTCAGTTAATAAATTATCCCTTAATGTGGCCAAAACAAATGACATGTTATTCATTACAAAGTCTGAGAGTAGAAATGACTGCATTATACGGATTTGCAATACAGAGATAGAAAAAGTTGGTGCATGTATATTTTTAGGACTGCTTGTTGACGAAAAACTCAATTGGAAACACCATATAAATTATGTACAAACTAAACTGTCAAAAACAATCTATTAAAATGTGTTGAGAGAGTACAGCTTAAAACAGTACTGATTATGCACAACATTTTCCATAAGAAAATGCCTAATAACATTCAAAAGCAGTTCCAAACCACAGCGTGAACATATGAATGTAAAAAAAGTCACTTGAAAATAAGTGTTCATAAGGTTTATATGCAATTATGCATATATTATTATTATTATTCATTTGCCGAGTACCTATGTATATATTTATATATAGTATTTTCATTTCCAAAAAAAGATAGTGCTATTGACATGTGCAGAAAATGACCCTATATCTAGTTTCCGTATATATATATATATATATATATATATATATATATATATATACATTTATTGTTTTCCTGCCCTAACTTTTATTTAATTTTTTTCTCCTGTTTTCTTTATTTCTTTCTTTATTTCATTCATTTCTATACGTTTTTGACGCAATAATGCCGATGTTGTATTAGGATGATGCACGGGAGGGCTACTTTCCATAAGCTATGCTTCAGCCGCCCCGCTTCGACTAATTTTGTTCATCTTTGTGTGTATGAATTATACTTTTTTTGTTTTTTGGATGAAAAAAAAAAAAAGTACTTTCAGCTTGGCGGCCCCCTAGTGGCCGTGGGGGCCCTATGCATCTGCACAGTCCGCCTATAGGAAGAAACGGCCCTGGGTGGAGGTATGCCCATTATTTTGAATTCGTCCGAAGAATAGACAGGAATGTGACGGTGAGGTGCAAACTGTGTCCAGGACAGAAGGTGTTATCCACTGCTGGAAACACCACGTCAAACCTCAACAAACACCTGCAAAGAACACATGCTAAGGTGAGGCTAATAGCTAAGGACCCCCGAACCCAGAGTGAGGATGTTGTGAGTGCGCCGCCGCCAACTCCGAAGTAGCAAAAATTAGAATTTGGAGGACCGGTAACCAAAGCAGAGCTGGCAGTCTTGAGCCGTTTCCCTAATATACAGCGCATCTTCCTGAAATACAACACCGCTACCCCATTGAGTGCGCCGGTGGAGAGGCTTTTCAGCCTAGGCAGTCTTGTGCTAACACCAAGAAGAAATCGGTTATCCGATAAACTATTTGAGAGACTCCTCCTAATGCGGTATAACCACTGCTTCAGTGACAAACACATCAAATAAGTGTGAAGTGTTCAGTCTGAGATCACGAGAGGGAGTGTGGTAATAGGCATATGTTCACAGCCAATGCCACTTTGGCCTATTTTCGCTTTTGATTATTGTTAATGATGTTAAAAGGCTATTGACTATGTTGTATTGTTTAGCTTACTGTTCAATTAATGAAGCTCATGCTATAGGTTGTGTTCTTTTTCATTAGCCTTTAGGCTATTTAATGTTGATAGGCCTTTTTTTTGTTGAGGCAATCAATATTGGTATATTTAATGTGTTATCAAGGCCAACCTCTTATTTTGTTTTATACAGGCTATTTATTTGTAAAGTATTTGTTTATTTTGCCAGTGTCACATCACATTGATATGGACCACTTGTTCCGTTATTACAATTTTTCTCTTGAAATTCTCTTTAAGTTTCACAGACTGTTAGCTTGTTGTGGTAGGCTGGTAGCCTATTTTATTTAAGATCATATAAAAAGAAAGACTTGTGTTATGTCTTCCTTATTGCAATAGAAGCAAGTGGAGTCTCGCAGAGGCAAAACTGTGGCGCGCTTATCCTGTAGGTGCGCCGCAGTCTGCGTGATCTGCCTGTAAAGGGCGGGGCGGCCCTGGGAGTAAAGTAACGAGTTACTTTATGTAGAGAGTAACGAAGTAGTGTAATATATTCCTTTTTTTAAAAAGTAATATGTAATATATATTACTTTTATTTTAGTAACGACCCCATCTCTGGCCGTGGTACCGTTAAGCTCCAACTTTATCGGTTTTTTTATCGGCAGCCTACTGGAGACATGTAAAAAATATGTCATATGTATTATTGCTACACAAACATTATATTGCCGTTTTAGTGTCGCCAACTCCGGTCTATGGGATTAGTTTTGTATCATAAAGTAAAAGCAACACTTTCTCAGAATAAAGCAACACTATGAGTTTAAAAGAAAAAAAAACTGAATCAAGCAAAATAAAATAAATTTCAAAAATAAAACTATACGTTGCAAACAAATCATTTGTGTAATCATGTATACTATAAGTCTTTTTTCTTTGTTTTAACATAGGTTTTTGTTTGCAGTTCTTGTTTCTTCTTTCTCAATGATCAGACTTTTGCTCTCGCTGCAGCTCTCTCATTTGCGCTCCTTCACTTTTTGTTTGAGATTCTAGGCGCGTTCACACCGCAGTACTTTTCCCACTTTAGTTCAGATATAGTTTCGAAATGTTGCCAATTTTGCCACACCAAAAAGAGCCGGAACTAAAATTAGTTCATGAGAACCTTTTCACCCCCTTTTCCGTCCCTGCTAGAGAGCAGGGACTTTCGTGGGAGAAAAAGGTTCCTATGTCTGATTGGCTGGGCGGATTGCAAACCACGCCCCGTAAAACTCCCAAAAAGTTTTGTGAAGCCGCCATTTTATTATCCTCGCATTAGCATTGTTAGCATTAGCATTAGCCCAGCGCAGAAACGCAGAGAGACTAACTTATGGCAACACAAAATAAAACATGGGAGCGGTGGAGATGAGGAGGTGTCGGCATTCTGGCGATTTACTCGGAAGGCTTCAGTAGAAGCTGCTGGGAGTCCCAGCAGCTTCTACTGAAGCCAGTCCCCAACTCCAGGGACTTCCGGCCGGGGACTTTGGGCAGCAGTATACGCCGTGAAGTTGTTTGCGGCCTGCCAGTAAACCAAAAGCAGAAGAAGAAGAAGAAGAAGAAGTGACGTCAGCAGCTTCATTTGCCTAATCCTCCCCCAGGGATTTATTCCGGTGTGAACGCGATCTGTATTTAGTTCATGAGAACTAAAGAGTTCTCATGAACTAAGTTCTCATGAACCTTTGTGGGAAAAGTACTGCGGTGTGAATGCGCCTATTGACACAAACCTCCCAGGTGGGCGGGACTTCCAGGGGTGCGTCCCCATTGGCTACTCAGTTTTTGAGTGACAGCCCAGTCCTCCAGCGATTGTACAGTGCAGCTGCGGTGCGGTAGCTGAGCGTGGATAGAACACCCCCAGAAGAAACCAGCATTTCAATTATTACAATACTACAAGTGAAAATATATGTAAGTATTGATCCTTTGTGTTGTTTGTGCTGTACTATACGGTCTGTTTCTTTATTTTGTTAAGTGAGAAGTAAAGAAAAGCTGTGCTATGAAATTTAGCTTTTGCTAACTTTAGATCCATAACAATGCAAGCTAAGTAGCCTAACAATCAATCAATCAATCAATGTTTATTTATATAGCCCAATATCACAAATGTTACATTTGTCTCAGTGGACTTTACAGTTTGTACAAAATATCAGTATGACAATACGACACCCTCTGTCCTTAGACCCTCACATCGTACAAGGAAAAACTTCCGGAGAAAACCCACAGTTTAAAGGGAAAAATGGGAGAAACCTCAGGGAGAGCAACAGAGGAGGGATCCCTCTCCCAGGACGGACAGACGTGCAATAGATGCCGTGTGTAAATTGAAAAGATAATACATTTGCAACATAGGTAGTCCAAATGTTTGGAAATGCATGTGTGTATAATAGGAAGATGAATCCACGAGGATATCCATCCAGGACCTATGATCCAGGACCACAGCCACGACTCAAGATCCAGGGCTCGCGATCCAGGACAGAGGAGCGCAGGATCATCCATGACTCCGGATCCCGGCGTATATAGACACCAAAAAGAAAGACATTTGGGGAAGCTGGGTTAATCGGAACATGAGAGTACACAGGTATAGACAGAGAGAAGGAAGAAGTAAGATGTCCCCCGACAAACTAAGCCTATATCAGCAAAACTAGGGGCTGGATCTAATCAGCCCTAACTATAAGCTTTATCAAAAAGGAAGGTCTTAAGCGCACTCTTAAAAATGGATAGGGTGTCTGCCGCCCGAACACAAACTGGAAGCTGATTCCACAAATGTGGAGCTTGATAAGAAAAGGCTCTGGCTCCCATTGTACTTTTAGAGACTCTAGGAACAACCAACAACCCTGCATTCTTGGAACGCAATGCCCTAGTAGGACAGTAGGGTATAATGAGTTCTTTAAGGTAAGATGGCGCCTGCCCATTAAGGGCTTTGTAGGCGAGAAGAAGAATTTTAAATTCTATCCTGTGTTCTATAGGGAGCCAGTGTAAGGCAGCCAGAACAGGAGTAATGTGGTCCCTTTTCCTAACTCTGGTTAGTACACGAGCCGCAGCATTTTGAATCAGCTGAAGCGACTTGACTGACTTCTTGGTACACCCTGATAATAAAGAGTTACAATAATCCAGCCTTGAAGTAACAAATGCATGGACTAGTTTCTCTGCATCGTTTTGAGGCAAGATATGCCTGATTTTTGCAATGTTACGTAGATGGAAGTAGGCGGTCCTTGAAATTGATTTTATGTGGGCGTTAAAGGATAAATCCTGATCAAATATAACACCAAGATTCCTTACAGTCTCACTGGAGGCCAAATTAATGCCATCCATAGTTAGTATATCCTTAGATAATTTGTTTCGTAGATTCTTCGGGCCAAGTACAATAACTTCAGTTTTGGTCGTGTTTAACATCAAAAAGTTTAAGGTCATCCACGTTTTTAAGTCCTTAAGGCAGTCTTGAATTGTATTTAGATGATTAATTTCATCAGGCTTGATTGATAAATATAGTTGAGTATCATCCGCATAACAATGAAAGTTTACAGAATGATTCCTTATAATATTGCCTAACGGAAGCATATATAATGTGAACAAAATAGGTCCGAGCACTGAGCCCTGTGGCACTCCATGGCTAACTTTTAGCTAACAGTTAGCTACATAGCTAGCAGTGAGTGAGCGTTCAGACACCGGCGCACACACTCAAACGGACTTGTGTGCCTGACTCTACCAACAGGCTTTCAGGCTTCATATTTTTCATTTCCTAAAACATTTATTTTCCTCTCATTTTAACAGTATGGATCATGAGACAGCGTGGTGTCCAGAGGTCTTCTCCCGTTTTCCCACTTCCTCTGAGGGGACAGCATTAGATCCTAGGATGGGGGGGGGCATGAAGAAAGACCTGCACCATCTTCATCCATGCTGGGCGTTGCTGTTATCACTGGCTCAGTGTCATTTCATTTGACCAAATGTCTTTACATATACATTTAATAGATGTTATTATTATCCACCTTTCTGTTGTATGTCCTTTTATTTAAAACATTCTTTGAGACTTCATCTTTTGGTTCAAATTTCAATAAATGTAATTTGTATAATCACTCTTTTGTCTTTATTCTACATGAAAATGTTAGAGATTCCATTCAAATCTGTTGATTATTCAGATCTTCCTCAGGAATAGTATGTTGAATATTTAATGCTAAATGTATATCATTTTCTCACAGGATATAGAATGAGACAACACAGTTTTTATCCATTGTGTATGAATGCTTCAGCTCTTCAGACCAACATAGTAAGATGTGGTATGCAACCTAGGTCTGGTCTGTTTAATAAAGCAAATCTGCCACTTTTATATTGTAGAATTTGTTAAATTAAAGCAGTCTTTAATTGTTTGTCCTAAACATATGCTTTTGAAATGTAACATGTCTTTGAAAAAATAATAGTATACAGTTTATATTGTGTATCACCGTTAGCTTGAAAATACATAGATGTGTTTTTTTAATCTATAAAATAAACACGAGTTGCACTGTATGATCTGTGGTGTCACTCAAAAACTGAGTAGCCAATGGGGACACACCCCTGAAAGCACGTTATTACACGTTTAGAGTAATGCAATGCAGGTAGATTGTGTTGCTTTTTAATGACTGTTTAAAATGCCTTTCTCTTAATGTCTTTTATTATTATTAACTACTTGTTACTTGTTGCTAGGGACGCTGCTATCGATATTATTTCTGTTATGTTGTGTAACTGTTTAATGGTGTTATCTTTATTGCTACCCCCTTCCCCGTCAATGTATAGTGTTGGTCCACAGCGCAAACGTATTAGTTTAACAAAATCCGCATCTAAAATTGTGGCATAGATAGCCTACGTTATTTCCCCCTGTGCAATTCTCCATTTACTCAACAATAACACATAATTATCCTTGTGTGTATTTATTTGTTTGATTAATAAACACAAGTTGGAGTCCGTCAGGACCGAGGGTCATTTGCTCATTGCTCATCAGCTCATTTGCTTTAGAGAATATTACACCGGGAAGTAAGTATTCTCTTCGCTTGACAAACCCTGTGACAGTCCTCAAGCTCTGTGATTGACAGTAGCGTGGCGTGGGGAAAAATTTAGGGGAAGCCAATGTTTTTGGGTCGGGGGGGGGGGTGGTCAATAACGCAACCAGAGTGATTACAGCGCCCGGTAACATTTTACACACATTTGTATCATACAGATGCAGGACTTTTACACGCCTGTTATCTAACCGACAAGTCCGCACCCACTCTCCAGCTGAAACTCTCTCGTCTTATTATTTTAAGCATTTTCTTATTAATTTATGCAGCCAACCCCCCCCCCCCCCCCCTTAATAAATAAGAAGCATTCATTCACAAACTAAATCAGGAGATCTCACGATCTCTGTTTAATGTCTGATAACAGATAAAACGATCAGTTTTACATACATTTCCCTCAGTGACTCCTCTCAGTGGAACGTTTACAAAAAGGGAAGAGGAAACGTGAGGGACACAATATAGCCTATACAAAAAGTAAAATCACAGAGAAAGGAAATGAAAGTCCTCACAACAATAAACTCCTGAGCACAGCTCTCCGACCTTGCCAGGTATTTAACATTCAATAACATGAAGAAAACAGAATAAAATAATATAAAACACAGAATTTGTGTGATTATACAAAATTAAATTAAATAAACCCCACTGCATATTTACATCTGTTACACTAACACACACGGCAAGTGCAGCAACAGTCCTCGTCTCTGTAATTAGTTCAGTCCGTAGTCCAAAAGTAACACAAAAATAGAAACAATCTCATCTATTCAGGTGATCGGGCCCTATATGGGCATGCTATCTGCGGTGCTGATTTTCGCATAGCAGCACCCTGTGCTAATTAAACAACTGCAATAAAACAACTACTTCAGACAAGGGCTGGGCGATTTTTTCGGTTTTCACGATTAATTTGCATTTTTACTTTCCTACGGTTTGTGAAATGGCTGAACCGAAAAATCGCGATTTAAAAACATTTCTAGACTCCGCAGATTTGTTTTTGCTTTAAGGGACTCCGTAGTAGCTTACTCTCTCACTTTCCAGAACGCGCCCAAATCAGATCTGCAGCTCTGCCCGATCTGCTGTTGTTATGCTGTGTTCGTTATTCTCGCGTCCAGGAGAGAAGCTTTAAAAGGAGACTAAATGGAGTCTCTGAGAAGGTTCAAATGGTGCTTTAATTAAAAAAGCTCTCGTGAGCGAAGGGAAGAGAGCGAGCTCCACCTCTCCAGCTGATATATCTCCTCCGCTGGCTGTGGGCCGGTGTTACCGTTTAACTGGTTACACCGGGGAACTCGTTACGTTCCGTTAACGGTAGGAATGGGGCGTGTACTTTGAGGAGCCATTGTCGAATAACAAGGAAATACACATTTCGATCGCTTCTTTTGTTTTTTACATTTATCTTTTCAATTAAATTCAAAACCTTTATTTATACAGATAAAACCCATTGAGATCATAGACCTCTTTTACAATGGTGACCTGCTTCAATTAGTTCCAAACATTAATACAAACATGACAGAAAACAAAGGACATTATATGATACTACAGTTTGTATACTAGTAGCATTTACAGACACCAATATTTTTCTGATTGTATAGCGTCTATCCTAGCTTTAAAAACATGAAATGGAATCAAACTGCTTAGCTTCCATTCCTTTTGTAGACTGCATGCTAGCGGCGCTGCGCATCTAAAAGCTGTATTTCCTAATACAGTCCTAGCAGTTGGCACATGTAATACAACCACAGCTTTTGGTATATTTGGCTCCATAGGAACACTTTGATGCACTTCCAGTACCAGTGTGTGAGGTTGTGGTTGCGATGCCGATATCCGGACGCGTACAGCGAGGACTACAAAATGACAATGAGGTGACTGGGGATGTCTGTTCAAAACATTGCAAACGTGAATAAATCATTTCAAATATGTATTTGTCTCCGACTTTCATTTGTACATCGTTGTTAATGTGATGTTTAGTAGCTTTGATAGCTGTCCATGCCTCCAGACAGCCTAAAAGTAAGACACAAGTTGTTTACTCACAGCCCGAATGCAGCATCGAGATCCGTGGCCAGCTGTGATCCTCTCCGATTAACTTGTGACAGGACTTCTTTAGCTATTCTCCAGCGAGCAAGGTTTTTATTAAATACCTCCATCCCTCTCATCCAGGGTCGGCTCTAGAACAAATCGAATGGGGGGGCAATTATTTACCAAGGGGGGGCACACACTGCCGTCAACAACCAACACACAAACACCATTGCAGGGGTGTATGTGCTATTTTATAGCGCACCTATGACTTGTGCATACATGCACGGTTGTGGCACAACCACCAAAACAGAAACATATATGGACATAGGCCATCAAATAAAAAGTGTGCAAATGTATTTAGTATCCTATCCATGTGAACATGTTTTAGGTGGGTGTGGACCTAACCTCCTCTAGGAGGGTCTGGGGGCATGCTCCTCCGGGAAGATTATTTTTAAAATATTGAAGTTAAATGCATCAATCTGGTGCACTTTGAGAGCAAAATGAAGAGATCTATGGATAGCCTACATCTCTCAGCATCCATGTGAAACAGAACTGTAAACAGATTTACTTTTTCTTTATGGATATTTTACTAATCACTCCCCTTTTAAACTGTATTCTTGTGTTACTGTCCTATAGTATTTCATACCCGTTTTTCATGTATTCTCTTATTTTTTAATAACTATAATGATCATATAAAGGTGTTCCTCGCAAATACTTGTTTACATAAATGGTGACCAAACCGTTTGAGACCCACTGAGATAACTTACACTAACGTGAACTATCTAAACACTGAGAGAGTCCTTACCTCACTGAGCTGAGGTTATACGATCCTCCCTGATGTCTGACAGGAGAGGACTCTCCTCCACCGTGGTGTAGAAACAGCTCTTTATTTCCGTTAGCATAGCTAGCTAACCAGATGCTAACAACAACATTCCACGTTACCGCTCGCGCACTCACAAAATGCGCTCGTGCCACACACACACACACACACACACACACAACACACACACACACACACACACACACACACACACACACACACACACACACACACACACACACACACACACACACACACACACACACACACACACACACACACACACACACACACACACACACACACACACACACACACACACACACACACACACACACACACACACACACACACACAGAGCCGAGCTTGAATGAAACACAGAGACCCAGAAGTAGGCTACTTGTACTGTACTGTATATCATATTATTTTCGATGGCTTACTGTATAATCAGTTTAACAGATGAACAGATCGCCACCGGGCTTTCATCTAAACACACAGCCACGTAATGATAACAAAAAAAAAGTCGGGGGTCATAGGTCAAGCAACACACCAATCAGAGAGCAGCAGTGAGCACACCTCAGGCTGTGTTTTATATTTGTATTCTTTATTTCTGACGTATTTCACACAAAAAACATTTAGTGGAAACGTTTTCACTTATATGATTACAACAACAAAAACCGGCAAAGTGGCAAGGCTTGCCCACCCTGCGTTGGGGGGGCACAGTGACTCGTTTGGGGGGGCATGGCCCGCGAATGACCCCCCATGACGCCGACCCTGCTCTCATCACAACAAGACTCTACACTGTGCAGAAAAAAAACAACATAAATGAAAATAACCTTGCTGGATAGCTTAGAATGAAACAAACAAACTATCTTCCATGGCTGATACTGATGTCACAGTAACGGCTAAACCACAGACAAGTCCAGCGGGGGGGGGCACAAGTTGAATCCATATAATGAAATTGTTATTTTATATATATGTATATACATATATATACATGCTATATATATTTATATTTATTTATATCCTACATTGTCTAGGCTATATAAACCGGCGGAAGTGTCACAACTTTCTTGGTTTGTGATTATAGAGAGAGATAGATAGCGACAGAGAGATAGATAGAGATACTGTAGAGATAGACATATAGAAAGATCGGCTGTGCGTAAGTGAGTATTGTGTGTGTGTGTGTGTGTGTGTGTGTGTGTATGTGTGTGTGTGTGTGTGTGTGTGTGTGTGTGTGTGAGGGAGGGAGGGAGGGAGAGAATATCTGTAGGGCTAACCAAGAGGGGATGGATTCAGGAGTTGTTAAACAACTGATGGATTTTATGATCCACGATATTTATACTGATGGCTTGAAAAAAAGAACATTGTTGACAATTATCCTTTATTATCTTGTATGAATATATCTGGTATATTGCTTATTTTCCATAAAAGAAAAACATTTATTTGAGTTTGATGCATACAAATACTGTAGATGATGATTGTTGAAAATGCACTTTTACCATAAAACGCCAGCACGACCAGTTGGGTCATTTTGAGGTTCATAAAAACAAAACTGTGTAGACAGTAAAAAAAAAAGTAGTTTGTGTCCCATTTCATAAAAAAATGCAAACAAATACTTTTTCCATAGATTTTTTTCTTGGTCTGCCAAATAAAGGGTTAAGCCTATATGTTTAAGCAATTATGTCTGCCCTCCCCGTCTTGCACCATTAAGACCCACTGATATAAAATGCTTAACTGCCTAAGTTGCAACTATGCACTTTTTGGTGGGCTAAGCGCCAGCTTCACATATTTTTGGCTACATTTAAAGTGCCAAATGTAAGTTTAGATATTATGCAATGCAACGTTTTTCTTGGCCTACATCAGTGTTATAGAAGGAAAGACAACAGTGATAGTTATGTTTCAGAATAACATTTATTGGAAATTGTTGGAAAAATATCACTTTTCACCAGTTTGAGCTTCAACCTCAGGATCCATGTGTCTGTGATCCTCTCCAGAATGGAAGTAGTCATCACATACAGAGCATCAACTAGTTCCTGAACAGTGTCCTTCACATGCTGATATCCAAGAGAGGGAGTTACACAGTCACAAAGTGGAGGAATAGAAAGCAGTATTCAATGTTTACTTCAGATTAGCTCCACGTCAGAAATGAGCATGCTTGATGTCTATCTCCATTAGGGTGCATCACATTTGAATGGGAAATTTTAATTCCAAAATATCAATTTGGCTGGCATTGCATTGTGTTCCAATTAACATAAAAATGACATTTGCAAAGTTTTGAGGAATTCCATTGTGATGTAGGGGTGCCACCAAAGACATGAACTTTTGTGAAATTTCAAAAAATGTGCAATTTTTAGTCTAATTGCCAAAAGGTTGACCTGGAAATGTTGAGTACAGTGAACTTTTATACAGTAACATGTTCTATAGGGTTATCAAAGTAAAAATTGTTAGTTTGCCCAACTTAGGCATTTCTCAGAATTCAACTTTCAAGATTCTCCATTAATTTGTCCTATAGACACAATTAATGGAGCTCAATGGGACATGTTCACGTTACCCTGAGTTTTGTACAGCAGTGATGGATGTCGGACACACATAAAGTTTAATTGACTTTATTGTTAAACACAAGGGGCGATACTGACACACTTAAAAGAACAAACCCTAACTAAACTTCAAACTTAATTGCTCAGTCTGTGCCAGAGTCCGCTCCACTGAGCAACATCACCAGGGAGAAAGAGAGAGGAAATGGAACCTGAACTCTGAACCTAGCCCGTGCGTCTCCCTCCAGATATGTCTCCCCACCCGCCACCCAAGAGTAACCGTCCTATCGCAAGCTTGCGATTAGCTTGCAGCGGCGAAGGTTTGGCTGTTGGCTGCGGTCATGTTCAACTGCCTGCAGCACATTCTGCAGGTGCTGCTCCTTCCTGGCCACTGCGACGAAGTCGGACGTGAGCTTGACGCCACGCTCGGCACAGTCATTGACCACGTTCATTGCACATACATTGACCTCACTTTTTTTTAACGCAGCATTGGTCGCCCATTCCTTCACATCGAGAGACATAAATTCTGGATCTCCAGTGCCTTGATCGCTGATGCTGCAATGCCTTCATCTACAGCCTTGTATGCCTGCAGGTGGTGGTAGAGTGTCAGGTCATTCCAGGCAGCATCTACAGATTTATCGCAGGTCAACCACCACTTTGCATAGATGTGTGTAATGAAAATGGCAAATGCCCGAATCTTCGGCACCTGCTGCCGTGTGGTAATTGTGCCCTGGGGAAGCAACGCGATGTGCTGCTTCATCAAAGCCAGCTTGAGAGTATAGAGCAGCTTGGCCATCCATCATGCCTTGTGGAGCGCTCCCGGTCGGTGGAAGGTCACTGCAGTCTGCTCTTCACCACCTTCATCCAGAAACACAAGACACAGCTGCACAAACTCACGGTAGTCACCTCGCTTGTGGTCAGTCACTTCTTTTGCGCACCTGACAAGTTCAGCACGTAACTTGCCCAGGAGTGGTTGCTCCGTGTTGCCAGGAATGTAACGGGACCATTGGCTGCTGGATTCTTGTGGTAACAGGTTTCATTTCTCTCTCAGACGTGTGAACAAGGTAACCTCTGGCGAGCGTGATGTCTCCACCTTCAGGTCTGTAAAAACCTGGTTCAGGAGGACCTCACCAATGTGGTGCCGGCACCCAGACCAAAGCAGTGGTCGGCCCAGTGAGAGCTGTATGGCAATGCAGGCTGCTGTGAGATGGCCGGTGTTTGACGCAGTGGTGTCAAATGCCATGTTGACAACCTGGTCAGCGCAGCACCAGTCCTGCAGCAACTTGCATGTCAACCGGGCAATGATCACTCCACATGCCTCATTGGTCTGCTTCTTATATGCCGGGACACCAAGCAGTTTCAGCCGCTCTGCATCTCCAACCACCACTGTAAGACGCTCCTCCAACTGGCGCACATTGGTGAGCATCGGTGTTAACTTGATGTCCCAGTGTAGGGTACACAATGGAGGTGGTGTCCACTGCTTGTGCCGTTCCTCACCGATTGTCTCCAGCACTTGGCGTCTTGCTCGGTCAGCTGTTGCGTAAGATGCAGAGAGATGTGTACAGTCACCGCCTGACTCTGCAACCAGGCCACGCGTGAAGGCAGCCTGTTGCGTTGGTGACATCTTCAACCTTGTAGCCAGTGACACAACACTTGGTCGGCTAAGGATGTCATGTGGAATGAAGACGTTTGTTCCAGTCTTCTTACGCTTGTGGGATGGTTCGCCCTCAGATGTTGGACAGACTGTGTTAGTATCCTCCTCTGGCTCCTCATCACTCTCCGACACCAAGCTGGACATTGCCGTCATCTCCTCCAGCTCCTTTTCACAGCGGGACTGCCTGGCTGCTGCAGCAGCTTGACGCTCTTCTCGCCGCTTCACCTTGAGCTGCAGCTTTTTGTCCAATACACCAAATGTGGCCACTCTGTCGGTCTTCATGCTGGCCAAGAAAGCTAGGTCTTCTGGGTTATCAATCAGCTTTTCAACATTTGGAGGCCACAGCGGAAATGTGGCATCAAGTCTGCACTCCATTTTCTCCAATTGTTTCACTGTAGTCTCACTGGAGCGCTTGGCCTGGGAGATTTTCCGCAGCTTGTTGTTAGCATTGACTAAGTCTACCATCTTGTGGCAGTCCCGCTTGTCGCTCACCATTGGGATGTTGGCTTTCTTGTAAAATAGCCGCACCTGCTCCAGGACACCCTTGGTTGCCTCGAACTGCGACAACGCTCCGTTTGCACCAGATTTCTTTGCAAGCATGCAGCGTAAGATCTGACGACCAGTTGGCAGTTTGGCGCCGGTGATGATGCCATCCTCACTGGTGATGCTGGGGCCCAGACCAAAGACCAGGCTGCGACTGCTAGTCTGGCAGGGACCAGTTGGTGAGGGCAGCATCTTAGGAGAGCTGGATCCTGGGGTAGGTTGTGTTGTGCAGTGCCTGGGAATGAAAAGGACACAAGCTCAAGGATAGTGTTTAAAATCATATCTTGGCATACTTAATATCACTCAATTAGGATAAACCATGCTGTATTTTAGCTGTACATCGTCCAACTTTATCATTACAATGATAACTTACTCTTACATCACTACCAGAGTAGCTAGCTGTGCTTGAAAATATACCTATGTTTAAAATGTTAATTTAATACAAGGACAAGGATAGATTTTAAAATCATATCTTAGCATACTTAATATCACTCAATTATGATAACCCATGCTTGCATAAGCCTCACATTTTAGCTGTACATAGTCTAACTTCAACATAACTTACCGTTACTACCAGAGTAGCTAGCTGTGCTCGCAAATATACTTATATTTAAAATGTTAATTTACTGTAACAACTACAATGCTACGTCTCAATAAACATGAGACATCAATACTCTGAATATGACATTGTCCACTCTAGAATAGCTGCTACTGTTGATGTTAAGCTTAATAGCTTAGCTAACATAGATAGCTAACTGTGGTTAGCAAACTATTGCTAGCTAGATTGTTAGATTGTTAGCTAGATGTAATGAGCACCACATACCTGTATAAACATGACTTAAGTATACAAAGACACAACTACAGATATGACAGTAATATGTAATAATACATACCCAACACAAAAACAGAAAGATCACCTCAGTTTTCTTGAACTGCAGTCTTGTTTACCTCAGATCTCCATGGCGCCCATTGAGCACTGTTTACCACTTTATCCAACAAAAACAGATGTGCGGTGGCACCCCTAAATCATCATGTATTGGAAACATATTTTGCATGTGTTGTTTCTACATATATTGGAACACTTTTAGCACCCAGCCATATCAAAATTCAAGAATTGTGTTTTTTGATGCACCCTAATCTCCATAGAGGCTGAATCATCATGTTCATCAGATAGCTATCATATGCCTCAAACAGTCCTGATGCTCTTCTAGGTAATCACACATCCTGTCATGTTCACAGCTACAGTTGGGATACCTTTGTCATCATGTTAATCACATAGCTATCATATGCCTAAAGGGAGGCATGTGGCGCAGTGGGTTAGTGCGTTGGTTTTCGGATCAGGGACACTTCACCCCAAATTGCTCCTGTGGGGATTGTCCACAGTATTGAGTATGTAAGTCGCTTTGGATAAAAGTGTCTAACAAGTAACATGTCATGTAATGTAAAACAGTCCTGATGCTCTTCTATTTATTTAATGGTTTATTTAGCAGGAGCAATGCACAGTAATCTATCTGTCTCGCTATCTATCTCTCTGTCGCTATCTATCTCTCTCTATAATCACAAACCAAGAAAGTTGTGACACTTCCGCCGGTTTATATACCCTAGACAATGTAGGATAGAAATACATATACATATATATAGCATGTATATATATATATATAAAATAACAATTTCATTATATGGATTCAACTTGTGCCCCCCCCGCTGGACTTGTCTGTGGTTTAGCCGTTACTGTGACATCAGTATCAGCCATGGAAGATAGTTTGTTTGTTTCATTCTAAGCTATCCAGCAAGGTTATTTTCATTTATGTTGTTTTTTTTCTGCACAGTGTAGAGTATTGTTGTGATGAGAGGGATGGAGGTATTTAATAAAAACCTTGCTCGCTGGAGAATAGCTAAAGAAGTCCTGTCACAAGTTAATCGGAGAGGATCACAGCTGGCCACGGATCTCGATGCTGCATTCGGGCTGTGAGTAAACAACTTGTGTCTTACTTTTAGGCTGTCTGGAGGTATGGACAGCTATCAAAGCTACTAAACATCACATTAACAACGATGTACAAATGAAAGTCGGAGACAAATACATATTTGAAATGATTTATTCACGTTTGCAATGTTTTTGAACAGACATCCCCAGTCACCTCATTGTCATGTTGTAGTCCTCGCTGTACGCGTCCGGATATCGGCATCGCAACCATAACCTCACACACTGGTACTGAATGTGCATCAAAGTGTTCCTATGGAGCCAAATATACCAAAAGATAAATGTAAACAACAAAAGAAGCGATCGAAATGTGTATTTCCTGGTTATTCGACAATGGCTCCTCAAAGTACACGCCCCATTCCTACCGTTAACGTAACGTAACGAGTTCCCCGGTGTAACCAGTTAAACGGTAACACCGGTTGACGCTGCTGGGGGCCGGCCCTCCACGTCTCCAATGTTCGTTGTTGAGCATAACAGAGGACTCCGACATTGTACATTAAATATATAACTAAACACGCCTGTTCTCCTCCTTATCTCTTTCATGACTTTTCATTTAATACATTTTAAACGCTGTAATCAATACTCCAAAAATACAGGAAATACTTCACGGCTGGTTTCATTTACGGTATTTCCGGATGTTGTCTCATACTAATACCCACGTCTGTAAACAAACTTATTCAAATAAACTGTACCTTCATTTAATATTCAGCAATAATAATATCTCCACGTCTATAGTTGTAGTGTTGAAATCAGTAGGTTTCGGTGTGCAACACTCCGTGTCATATCGCTACTAAATTCACCTCTATAGTAAATGGTATATTAGCCACATGCTAAATGCTAACCGTCCGGAGATGAAGGATTTTCAGAATAAAACTGGTTGTGCACAAGAACTTCTAGTTTTTCAGTATAAAACAGCATTTAAAACTGACGGTATGCGTAACATTTATGATATTAAAACACATTTTACACCTCACCGTGTTTTATTCTTATAGAAGTAAGAAGAGAAGTAATGGGGCAGAAACCCTCCTTTTTACGCATTTTTTAAATCAATAAAATAATTTTCTAAATCCATAAAAGAAAAAAAAATAGAACAAAAATCAATGTTTAAATCGAAAATTGTCCATTAGTTAGAAAAAAATCGCGATTTTATTTTTAGGCCAAATCGCCCAGCCCTACTTCCGACTGACTAACACCTGCAGCTAAATCCAGGCAAGCAATGCACAATAACCAACAGAACCACATCAGAAATTGCACACATAGCTACACGGGCAGTTCAGGCAACAGGTATGCCACAGAGAGAAAGGGGTTTGCATTTCACTCACCCATATTTGAAGAGGAAGGCCATTCTCCTGTCTTTCATGGTGGCGAAGTGGTCAATAACAATGTCATAGAACTTCCCAGCGGCCTTTAGGTCCTCCACAACAACAGAGTCAATGGATATTGTGGCTAGGTTGACAAGTCTGTCCTGTCCACACGTGTTCCTCAGATACGTTTTGATCCTTTTTAGACAGGAAAAGGAGCGCTCTGCTGATGTGCTGGTGGCTGGTATCGTGAGCATGAGCTGAAGTAGCTTGTAGACCTCGGAGAGTGTGCCCTGTATAGTTGGGTCATCTCCAGCAATTCCGTGACCGTGGAGAGCGGAGGTTCGTTTCTCAGTGGATTTGTCATCTATGAAGGGTTTTTAAAAAAAATGAGCCCCCATGCCCCTCGCAAAAATGCGGGCACATTTTTTTAGAGCCCTAAATCCAAAGTGGTTGAAAATTAGCTTTTCAATTATTTGGTCTACAATGTTGTTTAATACATGGTTTCTGGTACTTTTTGGGTCAAGGAATTCATATTTGATGTAGTTTTGATGATTTGACCTATTGTTGACCTTCAAATCCAAGATGGCCGACAATTTTCCCCCAAATGTCGATTTTTCAACGTTGTCGTAGAGCCTTCATATTAGGCTCTAATGAAAGCTATGCTCATGCTGAGTTGAGTTATAAACAGTAACACTAGAGTTATTTATTATATTTATAATTTTTTTTGCATTTTTAAGCGGTGCAGCCGCTTCTATAAGTGACAGGTGTGTGTCCCCGTGTGTCCGTCCGTCTGTTCGTAGCATGAGATTTAAATCAATCAGGACTTGCCTATGCATAACATGACCGGTAAGGCAATACTGGCTTGAGAGAAGCATGCCCAGCTATATCTGTGTACCTTAAAAACTGTTTTCACATCGCAAGTTAGAAAATCGGTTTGAAATTCGAATGACCAACTGCCGCTTAGAGCGAACATTCCGCAACAACTCTATAAATGTCACAGCTTACCGTTACACCGTACAAATGAAAATGTTAATGTGTAGAAGATTAGCTAGCTAAATCTGGATCACTCTCAGAGCTAAGGCTAACTTAGCTCAACAGTTTCTCACCTTCCAAGAACAAGACTACAATTCCATTGAAAGGATTCAAAGGAGTAAAGTTGGGTGAGCATAAACTTTCACTCATGTATTTTTTCATGTTTTTAATCATTTTGTCACACTCTTAAAGTTGGTCCGATCAAAAATATTTAAAACACATATTTGATATAGTTATAAAAGTTCTGTTTACGTGCAGAGGGTTAGCTAGCTTACCCATAGAGCTAAGGCTCAGCAATGTCCACCCTTTAAGCTTAATTTATTTTTTATATAGCACATGTATATAGTAGGGTGGGCATAAACATCATATTTTTTTTATGTTTCATGATGTTAATTTGATTGTTACACTCTTAAAGTACAGTACATCAAAAAGATGTAAACATATATTTTGATATAGTTATAAAAGTTCTGTTTATGTGTAGAAAGTTAGCTGGCTAAATCAGGATCACTGACAGAGCTACGAAAACAACATTTTCCTCCCTGCATTTTTTGTATGACAGGTGCTTTATAAATAAAGTTTATTATTATTATCCACATATTTTAACTGAGTTTTGTATTTGTTTTGCAGGTCTACGTGTGCACTGCTCCATAGTTCTACAGCATCAACAAGACAAAGCATGTCTTATGAATGTGTATTACAATGTGGAAAGCCTTGCAAGTCCTTTGATAGTATCAACCAAGGAAAATGGGAGAGTTTACAATCAAAAGCCAAAAACTGGTCCGGACTTGACAAATTTGGTAATGTTTATACCACCACTTCATGGCAAGATGGGCAGGGAGGTCATTACATGCATCAGTCATGTTATATCTCAATGTCATCTTCAGACAAGCTTGAAAAAGCCAGACAGTGCAAAAACAAAGAAAGTGCTCAGTGTTCGAGTCAAACATCAAGTTTTGAAATGCAAGCGCATAAATCTATGTGTGATGATAAGACAGAGGGACCATTGCCACCTAAGCGCCTGCGTTCATCAGTGGGTGGGACTCTCCATGACAGAACTAAATGTGTATGGTGCATGCAGGGTGTGGACATGAAACACCCAAATAGAATGCGGGGTACACTTTTCAGACTCAACACCCACTCAGCATGGCGCTCTTTCAAGCACCACCCAGTCCTAATAGAAGATGTGGACCTGAGGGATCGCCTCACACGGCTCATCGAGTCAACGTCTGATCCTTTCGCAAATTATATAATGTACCACCATGCTTGTTGGAGGAAGTACGTCAACCACACACACTTCAAGCCAGATGATGCAATGCATCTTCAGAATGTGTCTCTCTCAGAGGCAAGGAATTTGTTCTTTAGACACATGGATTCCATCATCTTCACTGAGCGAGAGATCCGTTCACTGCAGTCTCTTTTAGCAGAATACAAACGCATTGTCGGTGACTATGGCTATGAAGTGGGTGATGTCAAATCGTCGTATGTCAAGGGCCTGCTCATTAATGAGTATCAAGAGACAATTGTCTTCAAAGAGAGAAATCAAATGAACATGAGCCAGTGGGTCTATGATGTTGGGGGAGGAGGTGACTACATTGAGGCTGCCATATCATCCCTTGGCATCAGTGATGAGCAGCTGCTCCAGAACCTGGCACAGCAGTTATCTAAGAAGATCAAAGACACAACTACTGTCCCCTGGTAACCTCGCATTGATCATCTCGAGGAAGGCGAAGAGGTATGTGAGTTGCTCTTGAAGCTTTTGACCTGGCTAAAACAGCCTGAGAGAAAAACTGCTGACATTAGCCCTGCCACACTCAGTCTGGCCTCCATGATCACCTACCACATTACAGGACAGCGCACTACCACTGCTATTAACATGGGCGTCAATGTCCATGGCATGACGAGGAGTAAAGATCTGGTAGAAACTCTGCACAAGAGTGGTGTCAGCATCAGCTATGCAGACACACTTCTCCTCTATGACCACTGGGCTCTGATGGATCTTGAGGCATCAGCAACCTGCCCACAGGAGATTGCAGACAGCAAGCCAGCCATTGTGATCGTCGACAACGATGACTTCAAGATTGATACCTTGACAGGCAACTCAACTGGAGCCCATCGAACAAATGTTATGTTCGTGCAGCCAGAGAGCTATGAAATGAAGCCAGATGAAGAGCCTGCTGTAAGGCTCATCAAAAAGAAATAAATCTCTGCACAGCTGAAGCAAAAGTGTATGGAGCTGACAAATGTTCACCAGTACAGATGCCCCCCTGGCAGCAAGAGTGAGCCACCAGCTCGTACCAGGGTAGATCCACCAGTGAATGGCACAGTTCTGCAGCGTGCTCGCTGTGTGATACATGCACTGTCTCGCGTAGACAATAATGGTACAAGACCACCACCTCATGAGCAGCAAGTTCCGGCATATAGTGGTGCCCAGTCCTGCCGTCATACACCGCCCAACAAGAGCAAGCCTTACTACCACACAACCTACAATGAACCTCCAAGCAAGTCAGTGGTGTATGACATCATGGTGAAACTAGTGGAAGCCATGCGCAAGAAGAATATTCCATTCTCTTTTCTCGTTGGTGACTTGCCCACTTACAAGACAATCGTTCAGCTGAAGGCGGATAATTCAGAAATGTACAAGGACCTCATCCCAATTCTTGGCGCTTTCCATCAGCAGATGTCCTACATCTATGCTATCTACAACAGATTCAAGGGATCTGGCATGGCAGACACTCTGGTCACAGCAGGGGTAATAATGGAGGGGTCTGTTGAACAAGCACTATGAGGGAAGCACTACAGACGGGGCGTGCGATGCATCCTGCTCTGGAGAGAGGTTCTGATCCAGCAACGACTGACAAATATTCTGGAGCATGATGAATTATCAGAGAACATAAAGGAGAACCTCAACACTCTGCGCAATGCACTCACTGACACTCGGGAGGCTCTACAGGCAGCTCACATTAATCTTGAGGATGATGATGGCATGAAGGAGCTGATCACCAGAGTTTATGAGAAACCTGGCACAGACATGGGAGACTTCTGGATCTCATTCATGGAGATGTCTGACCCTCTTGTACAAAATATTGATGCATGTCATGCAAGAAAGGGCTCAGAGTACCTGTCATCAACATACAACATGTTGCCTGGACTGATGGCCTACGACAACCATGACTATGGGAGGTGGTTGCCAGATTATTGGGCAATGCTCTCTTCGCTGACAGATGAGAAAATGGCCTTCTTCAACGATCATTTCACCCAGTCATTGACAGGGCTACCCTACTCCTGTCAGCCAATGGACCTTTGGATAGAAACGACTATGAATCTGAACTCAAAGCTAAAGCAAGGATGGCTACAGCTTCTACAGAATGACAAGCAACTGTTCTCAACAACAAGGAATGCAAACAATGTTTCAAGGGTAAAGGCTGCTTTGAAGCGGAACCTCAAGTGCCAGCGTCGCCATAGGAAGCATGTTGAATGCCAGCCAGCGAGGATGAGGAATGATGAGCAGGCAGTTCAGGACCTGCAGGCATGCATGAAGGATTTTGACGCTGAGCCCTTTGACATCTCCTCACCTAAACTGAGGTCACTACAGTCTGGCCTGGTTGCCTCACCGGAGTTAGTGCATGACCTCAAGTCCGCACTTCCACATGGCCAAGCTCAAGCTGGAACCCTCATGCAAGAGCGAGTGTTCACCAAGATCAAGCCTCTCACTGCAATTATCCACAGGAACAAGAAGCTGAATTTCGCTATTGAAAGATTTTGTGCACCATCTGGTGCACTGATGAAGGTGGCCCAGATGGAGAGATCAGGGCTGGCAGCCCTGGTGGACCTTGCAGAGGGATCAGGTCTGATCCAACTTGAGTCAGCCCTTGAGGGGAGAGTGACTAAGGAGTGCCTTTCACTCTACAACGTAGATGGTTCAATGCGCAAGACTGTTAAGAGCAAGTTGTTAGAGCACTTCAACCTAGACCCAGTTATTGAGGATCCTCAAGACCACTGCAGCCTTGTGGACATGGGGCTGATCTGGCGGCTAGCCACCCCCACACCTGAAGACCGTGAGGCCAGGAAGCGTGACGGCTCAGAGTACCTCTGGAGTGACTACCTTGAAAAAATCTACTGGGACGAGTGGGTGAGAATCTGGTGTTGTAAGACAGAGTCAGAGCTGAGATGAAGGCATTTGTCCTCTCCATTGTCTATGCCGAGAGTGCAGATGTTACCTGTGGGCAGGCCAGAGTTTCCAAGTGGCACAAACTGAAAAAAAAGAGCACAGTCCGTCTGCCACCTGATGATGACTCATTGGACCATCATGTAGAATTATATTGCATACTGCCAGCTGCATTACAATCTGCTTGAGCACCCCTCTCCCATTGGTTATGGCTGGGAACTTGTGAATGGGAAGTGCCGACCAGTGCGTCACACCCTTCCCCCTTTGCCCCAGCAGCTCACACGTACTGACTTTTCTGATGAGAGTAGCGATGATGAGATGAGTGAGTGTGGAGAATCAACAGATTCAGATGAAGAGTAGCGGTCTATTGTAATGTTGGAAATTCAATTTAAATGCCTTGTTAAATTACTTGTGTAATGCCTTGTATTCTATTAAACACATTTGTCATCCAATTCAACTGAATTAATTCATAAATTAGTGACCATAATGAGACATTTGTGACACGCTCTATCGAAATCAGTCGGAAGTCGCAACGGCTCATTTAAAAATAAACGTGGATTTGCGTAAAAAAATTGTTTTTCGGGGTTCGGGTGTTTTGTTTGATTTTAAATAAACAAAGTCTTGGCTTTCAGAATATGAAACTTTTATTTCCAAAATCACACGATAAATACATTTTTGAAGCTCGTAAAGGGAAGATGACAGCTCTCACTCGCCACTCTGCTCTTCCACACGCCGCCCCCCCTCCCTCCGGCTGAAATTATGAATGCAAGCGTATAGTGATCATAGATAACACGGCAGGGTCCGTTACAGTTTGTTTTCATCTGATTTCAATTAAACAAAGTCTTGGCTTTCAGAATATTAAACTTGTTTCGGCAAATTCAGATGATAAATACAGCTTTGAAGCTTGTAACGGTATAATTACAAGCGGCGAACGGAGTAACTTAACGTCACAGCAGGCATAACAACAGCCGGTGTTTCTCGTGAGTGTGTTCCCCGGGAAACAAACACAATACACACATACACACCACACACACGCGAGCTTCCCCCAGACATATATATTTTCCATCCGTACTACTTTGATCATTTGCTCCACTAATAACCAATCAGATTCATGGATTCCAGAGAAGAGGAAACTTTGAAGGCCTTTTTCTCAAAATGATGACTCGGTGATAGTCATTATATCATTTGACATATTTCTCTTAACATTTGGAGTACAACAACAATCCTGATATCATTGGAAAGCTAGGAATCTCCTCTTTCAAATGTGTCTTCGGGTCAATGCGACTGATTTCGATGGAGCAGGTCACATTTGTGAGCATAGAGAGCTACGGTTTATTTCTCATCAGCCACAAATGTTGACCTTTTTGACCTCAGAGATTACCTCTGTATACTTACTTGTTGTTTTACTGTTTATAACTCAACTCAGCATGAGCATAGCTTTCATTAGAGCCTAATATGAAGGCTCTACGACAACGTTGAAAAATCGACATTTGGGGGAAAATTGTCGGCCATCTTGGATTTGAAGGTCAACAATAGGTCAAATCATCAAAACTACATCAAATATGAATTCCTTGACCCAAAAAGTACCAGAAACCATGTATTGAACAACATTGTAGACCAAATAATTGAAAAGCTCATTTTCAACCTCCGGTGATGGCAGCCATTTTGGATTTAGGGCTCTAAAAAAATGTGCCCGCATTTTTGCGAGGGGCATGGGGGCTCATTTTTAAAAAAAACCCTTCATAGATGACAAATCCACTGAGAAACGAACCTCCGCTCTCCACGGTCACGGAATTGCTGGAGATTACCCAACTAGTAGGTCATCCTCAATAAGAAGCTGTATCAGCTCTCCTGGTGGCTTGTGAAACAACCTGTTGGTGTACAGCGTGTGCAGCTCATTCCTTAACTTCTGCTCATCAAAGAATGGATAGTGTTGATCAGCTGAGCCAGCTCACTGCTGGTAAATGCAGCAGGCTTGCAGAACGATGTGAATGATGTGTGTTCCAGTATCCGAAAAAAGTTCAGGTGCTCCATATTTGCAAATCTTTGGGTCATGTGCAACACTATGCCGTCAACAATCTGGAAGTAAAGACGCCGGAAAGACACAACCGTTTCCTCGTCTCCTTCTTGGTGCTGGTTAAACCCCTGCTCCAGGTCGTCCCAGCCGCGGCGACGTTGTTTACGTCGGGGCACAGGATCGCCGACTGCTTTGACCGTGTCATCGTAAATGCGACTGAATGTCTCATCTGTTCTTGTGGCTTTGAGAGCGCTGAGAGTGCTCATGATCCGATCCTGGCATTTTTTGATGTCCGCCGTCTTGCTTTGCAGAACCTGGAAGAGTGGTTCTGTGAGGCCGAAAATGGACTGAAAGACCCCGAGCAGGAAGGTGAAGTCAAAATCCTCAAGTTTTTGCTTCAAGGAAGCACTCTGTGCAATGGTCTCTTTGTCCCATCCCGGCTCTGTCATTATCCTGTCAAAAGCGATACAGAGCGACCCGCGTCCTTCATGGATGGCGTGTACTGCGCGGCTTTTAAAGTTCCACCTCACAGCAGAACCCCCTGGTACACGCACAGCTCGATCAACTTCAGACAGTAGTGTTGATCTCTTACATGAACGTGAGAAAAAATTGTGGAAGGCATCGAGATTGGCAAAAAACAGTTTGGCTGCTTGAATGTTGTTTGTGCCTTGTGCTAAACCCACATTTAATTTGTGAGCATAACAGTGGATGAATAGTGCATTGGGGCAGTGTGCTTTCACTCAAGCCTGAACGCCACCGTGCTGTCCACTCATGCAGCTTGCTCCGTCATAAGTCTGACAAATCAGTTTGTTTGTTGGACTGTAGTTCCCGATGGCTCTCATGACAACTGATGTTACAGCTTTTGCGTCTCTTTCGCTGACATAAAAAAAGCAGAGGAAACGTTCACACACACTGCCTTTTTCATTCACATATCTGATTATGATAGTGAGTTAGCACTTATTGGAGATGTCTGATGTGTCATCCACTTGTACAGCAATGCAAGGAGAAATGTGTATTTATTTATCAGTCTCATCCTGGATACAACGAGCTATGCTCTCAATGATGTCATTTTGTATGGTGTTTGACATACCGCTGAAGACTGTTGACGATCCCAAGTGCTCCGCGAGTGCAGTGTCAAACTCTGCAAATGCACGTACAAGCTCTACAAAATTGCCCCTGTTAGAGCTGCCAGCGGCCTCATTGTGTCCCTTGAATGCTTGCTCTTGATGCGCAAGGTACAGGGCAGCAATGATGAGTTTCCTCAGAATATCCCGGTTATTTTGTACTTGTTCGTTGTGCTTCTTTGTGCTAATGGTTCTTGCTACATCCAGAGCCTCGTCAATCCTGATGCGTCCAAAAAGCTTTAATTTCACAGCACAATCTATATGATTTTTGGATTTACCGTGCCTCTCAATTGCCGGTGACAGGTTGGCAAGGTCGATGAAGTTGCCCATGGATTGTTCAGGGAGCACGAATCCCCAAAAAGAAGACATGGCCAGCAAAATAGACGCTGAAGTTTAGCGCTTCCAGTTAGCCACTCCGTGCGGACATAATTGTCCTCATTGAACGTCCGATTCGCTCCCTTATTCCTCTGTGTACACAGTTCGAGTGTGGGCGTTGGCCTATCATCTGCTTTAATTTTTAGTTGCTGCTGTAGCGGAAGTTTAGTGAAGTTATGCTTAATTAAGTAAAATAATATTTGAAAGCATTAAAAAAAAAAACGTTTTTTTTTTAAATATTATTTTTTATATTTTTGTTGTTGTTACATTTTTCATTAATTTTACCAAATTAACTTGATTTAATTGTATTTAAAATAATATTTCCAAAGAAATAAATCCTTCGAATCGGCCTGTTCAGTTTCTGTTGGAATGTGAAGGGTTAAATGCCGTCTGCGAGTTATGTGAAGATGGGAGAGCTTGTTGGTCCCGGTTGGTCCCTCTCTACATTCACAGAGGGCCCGCTATAGTAACTCAACGAGAGAGTAATGTCAAATGACAGTACAATTGACCAATCATATCTTCCCTCTAAATGAGCGGGCTTTATTTTCGCGGACTTTATGACAGGTTCCGCCCGCTGTGAGGTCTATGCATGGATGTATAATAAGTATGTAGGATGTATAATGGTCTATGCAAGTGGTGCAGTGACGCATCCTAAAACCCGGAAGTAAGCTTCGCTCGGATTCCCTCGACAGAAAGCAACGGGATTTCTCCATAGGATTTTGGAAAATAGCTCGAAATAAGGTCTGTGGAAAACGAACCTGTTAGATAAATGCACGTTGTGTTCAGCCGGATAATATCCACATGTCTATCCTACTTTTATTATTTTTGAATCATAAATCTAAACGATAGATTTATGATCGATGATCGACAATATCCCCTCCAAATTCCTCAGAGACACAGCAACCGCCATCTCACCAGTCATAGCTCACATAATTAACCTCTCCATAAAACAGGGAAAAGTACCCAAAGACTTCAAAATTGCAAGAGTAACCCCCCTGCACAAAAAGGGCAGCAAATTGGACCCAGGCAACTACCGCCCTGTTTCTATACTTACCTCCATCTCGAAAGTCATGGAAAAAATAGTATATGGTCGAAAAGTACCTCGCGGAAAATAAACTAATCTATGAATTTCAATCTGGCTTTAGAACATCCCACTCCACTGACACATGCCTTCTTTATTTGAGCGACCATATCAACCAAGAGGTGGACGAGGGAAAGTACTGCGGCATGGTGATGCTGGACCTACAAAAGGCTTTCGACACTGTCAATCACCCCATTCTGATTGACAAGCTAAAAGCAATTGGTTTTGATAAACTATCAGTGAGCTGGATGCAATCCTACCTGGAGGGGAGAGAACATATGGTGGAGGTAAACGGTACTTTGTCCCCCCCCCCGCCCAGTGAGCTGTGGTGTTCCACAAGGAAGCATATTAGGTCCGTTACTGTTCCTAATTTATGCAAACGACATGTCATCAGCATGTGACTGCAACTTGTTCCTGTTCGCGGATGACTCAGCCCTGCTGGTCTCTGACAAGAGCAGATTGCAGGTTGAAAAAACCCTCAGCTCCGAGCTCGGCAGAATCTGCACCTGGCTCGCCGATAATAAATTATCATTACACCTGGGTAAAACAGAGTCCATTCTCTTCGATTCGAAACATAATCTCAGCAAATCCGACGACTTCTCAGTTGCAGTGGGTGACATTATTGTCACAAGTAAGAAGGAAATTACATACCTAGGATCTATTCTTGAGGCAAACCTCTCCTGTGAGAAAATGGCATCCAATGTAATAAAAAAAGTCAATCAAAGAACTAGATTTATATACCGGATCTCCTTTCTGGTAAACAAAAACACCCTGAAAACTCTGGCAGGAGCACTCATTCAAGGGTACTATGACTATGCTTGCACATCATGGTACCATAGCACCTCCAAGGCGCTAAAAATAAAACTTCAAACATCGCAAAATAAACTGGTCAGACTACTGCTTGACCTTTCATCTAGAACCCACCTCACCTCTGCCCACTTTGACAACCTAGGATGGCTTAGAGTAGACGACAGAGTACAGCTACTTGCAATGGGCCTGGTCTACAAGATCCACTACACCTCTATGGTACCCATGTACATGTCCAAATTCTTCCCAAAGGTCAAGGAATACCATGATCATAACACCAGAGGGAGCTCCACAAATCATGTGAAACCCAGATTTGGCACAAAAAAGGGGGAATACACGTTTCGCAATTATGCCACATCAAGGTGGAACGCTCTTCCCACAACTGTAAAGGAACCTCTCTTAAAGAGCACCTTCGGGGGAGAGCATTGCAAAACTGGCCCCGGTAATGGTACAAATCTCAACCTGTCGTACAATGGACAGCTTCCCCCCCCATCTATGTATATACTCGCATTTTAGACTCTGTTACTAACTGTATATCTGTAGACTTGGTATGTCTTAAATGTCCGGTTAGGATGTATTAGAACGAAATCTAAAATGAAAATTGTAAATAAGCAATTTGTATGTAAAAAACCACCTGTATGTAAATTGTAAATAAGCCATCTGTATGTCAAATATGTCTTATATGTCTTAAATGATATGATGAATTGGAAATGGGGGACCCTGATGTAAACAAGACGAAAGTCTTTCTCTGGTCTGCATCCCCTTAACAATTGTATGTTTTGAGCTGTACTGTACTGTACCCAATATACAAGCTGTTAATAAACTTTCCAATCAATCAATTAATCGATAGATTTATGATTAGCATAAGTTTGTTCATGATGGCTCACTTCAGTGATAGTGATGACATCGTTGCGAAATTATTAACCGAGTAGTTACAATGATAAACTGGAGTGGCAAAGGATCAGCTGAATGACCCGCAAGTGCTTCATCCAAAAGGACAGGAGGATGGACTTTGTGTTTCAGTGATTTGATCATCAAAGGTAGGCCTAAGTCATTTTCAATGCGGGCCGCCGTGCCGACTTAATTCATTTGTAATTGCTACTTGGCTGTGGGTGCCCTGTCATGATAGGTGTTTATATAAATGATGTTGTTTTGTGTGGTAGAGGGTCGCTGTCATTGATGCGTTTTGCACCCCGGACCACTGTTTTGATATTCCGCTGAAGTCTACGTTGAGACGTAATATCTCTTCTTTTTTTTCGAGGGAAGGGGGGGTCAGAGGGCCTAGGTATAAAAGTCACGACTCGCCACTGCTCCATAATGCTTAATTTGCTTGATAATTTCTAACGGCGGTGATGACAGTTACAGTACTACGTAGTAAAACTGATGTTGATGCGATTTGATTGGATTGTGAGGAAAGGGATTCCCTTGCCTCACAATCCAATCAAATCGCCAGCCGCTAGCCGCCTCTGAAGGGAAGCAAGAGGCGGCTGGCTTCCCTTGGCATGGCCCTGACCAATCACAGGTTGGCAGGGGCATCACGTGGGCCTCATCTGATTGGTTAATCCCTCCATTTTTTTTCACCAAGGGAAGCCAGATTCGGCTGGCCTCCTCTCGCAACAGTGAATGCAATCTACTGTTTCACCATAACATCTAGAGGGGCGCTGTTTGTTTCACTCTTTGTAAAATACTCAATGAGAATGGGAGAGAGACGGAGAGACGGTCCGGCAGGAACACACAGCAAAGGAGAATTACCGAAACAAAACAATTTATTTATTTAAATTATAACTACAATCCGAAAAAACAGGGGAAGCCTGGCTTCCCTTGGCCTCTGGGAGAAAACGCCATGGTGATTGGAGAGTGTGCTCCGAGGGTTACGCCGAGCGCCGAACAGCACTTGAAATGGGATGGAACCACAGCAGACTGTCCAAAACTGGATTTGAACGGGTCCACCGCGTCCCACCCTCCCCCACCCCGTCCTCAGAACTACACATGCTGGCTATTGTGTTTCGCAACATGTTCTCTATCTATGGCACATCTCTACTGGGAGTTGTAGTTTTAAAAGACGTTTTCGTATTTCCCATAATAAGAAGTTACCAGTATTAAACTGTGTACATCCCTGGAGGTTTAGGGGATAGGAAACACTAAAATGTAAAACATATAATTAATAAATGGGTGAAAATTGCTTGTGCCCATAATGGGCAGCATTCATATATACCCACATGCCAGCTAAGGTCAGAAGAGCTTTATTTAACAGCTGGTCTTATGTTTGTGACCCCTCCTGTTGTTAATTGATACCATTACATTACATTAATTGATAAGCCTGAAACATGTTTGTTTGTTTGTTTGTAGCCTTTATTTAACCAGGTGAAAGCCCCTTGAGATCAAAAGATCTCTTTTTCAAGGGTGACCTGCAGGACATTAGTTACACATGTAACATAAAAACAACAGAACAACAATAAGGATGACATACAACATAATGTACAGGATACAGTTTACAAACTCTATTTACAGTGACAGGTACCATGAGTATCAAACAGCATGTCACCCATCCGAGTTTTAAAATGATGCAGGGGAACCAAAGTGCTCAGTTTTAAACATGTTTGCAGACTGTTCTAATTTAGTGGAGCTGCACAACTAAAAGCTTTCTTCCCTAAGACAGTCCTAGCACTTGGCACATTTAATAAAACAACATCATGAGATCTCAGGCAATATGTACTTTCAATTCGTCGAGAGATCAGAGAGCAGATATAAAAAGGTAGTTTACCCAACATGGCTTTGTAAATGAACATGTATCAATGACTGAGCCTCCGTACAATTAGTGAAGGCAGACCTGCCTTGGCATACAGGGTACAGTGATGAGTAAGTGCTTTATAGTTAGTAACAAATCTCAGGGCACTATGATAGGCGGCATCTAACTTTTCCAGGCAATGGGCAGGTGCATTCATAAAGATCAAATCACCATAGTCCAGCACAGGTAAAAAGGTCACATTGACTAGCCTTTTCCTGGCTTCAAAAGAGAAACAGGACTTGTTTCTGAAAAAGAAACCTAGTCTAACCCTCAGCTTTTTAAGCAGGTTATTGACATGAAGTTTAAAAGTAAGACAATCATCAAGCCAGATACCTAGGTATTTATAACTGGTAACCACTTCAAGTACTTGTCCTTGCATAGTAACAATATCCAAAACAGGCTCTGGTGTCTTTTTAGCTTTTGAAAATAGCATTAACTTGGTTTTATCAACATTTAAAATAAGCTTAAGTTCAGCAAGCTGAGTCTGAATAATGTTAAAAACAGCCTGTAATTTAACACCAGCCTCCTTAATGGAGGGACCTGCACAATACATCACGGTATCATCAGAATAAAAATGTAAAGTAGCATCATCCACATTTTCACCTAAACTGTTGATATATATGGAGAATAAAAGTGGACCTAAAACAGAACCTTGAGGAACACCATTAGCAATGTTTAACCACTCAGAAGACAGCCCATCAAAGTGAACACATTGGGACCTTTCAGAGAGGTAGTTCACAAACCAACCCACTGCATGGCTGGATATGCCGATACTGAGTAGCCTCTGCTTTAAGATGCGATGATCGACGGTATCAAACGCTTTGGAAAGGTCAATAAATAGAGCTGCACAACTCTGCTTATTGTCTAAAATACTCGTAATGTCATTCACCACTTTCATTGTGGCAGTGATGGTGCTATGTTGCTTTCTGAAGCCTGACTGATGTTTAGACAGGATATCATTTTTACATAAAAACTCCTTTACCTGTTCACTCACTAGGCGTTCGAGCACCTTCGCCAGAACTGACAATTTAGAGATTGGCCTATAGTTATTTAAAATAGTTGCCTCCCCTCCTTTTAGTAAAGGCAAGACATAAGCTGACTTCCATACTTTTGGAATTGCATTTGTGCTGAGGGAGAGGTTAAAAAGAGTAGTAAGAGGAAGAGCAATAAAATCTGCAGCTATCTTTAAAAAGAAAGGTTCTACGTTGTCCGGGCCAGCCGGTTTCTTAGGATCTAGCTTAGATAAGGCTTCATGAACAACATTGACAGTAAAAGGAGTAAAACTGAAAGGGTTTTCCAGACCACATTGTTCAGAGTCACGGATTGGGGTGTTCACAGAAGCAGAGTTAGTCACAGAATCAAACATAGAACCGCAGGACACAAAATGCTCATTAAAGCAATTTAACATAGTGGCCCTGTCCGATATAGTGCCAGATGCTGTGGTAAGGCACGGAGGTAGCTCATTACGGATCTCACCGGTGGATATCGATTTTATTGCTTTCCAAAATTTCCTAGGATTATTTAGGTTTTCTGTGGTAACTGACAAGTAGTACTTCGACTTTGCACTTTTGACATTTGAAGTGAAGCTATTCCTTAGCTGCCTAAAACGCAGCCACTCTACCTCTGAGCCTGATTGCCTAGCCTTTGCCCAGGCCTTGTTTCTCTCATGAAGGAGACTAGACAGCTCAGCAGAAAACCGAGGATTGTCTCGTTCCTTTACTCTAAATGTACGCAGGGGTGCATGTCTATCGATGACCTCCATAAAACCAAGATAAAAATAAGACCATGCGGTTTCCACATCAGCACACAGATCGATTTTACCCCAATCAAAATCAAACAGATCATGCACAAAACCCTGCTCAACAAAATGTTTTTTGTCTCTCTTAATGATAATGCGAGGTTTAACCTTTTGGACCTTAGTGTCCCTAATTGTGGCTACAACACAGTGATCGCTCAGATCATTTGCAAATACTCCCACAGATGAATATTTATGGGGAACATTAGTTAAAATGAGATCAATTAGGGAGGATTTATTAGGAGACTTAATATTTGGGCGAGTAGGACTGTCAACAATCTGAGTAACATTCAAAGAGATACAAAGGTTTTTAAAATCCTCTGACACTGCAGTTAACCAATCCCAGTTAAAATCTCCAAGTAGCACTATTTCCTTGTAGTCTAGTTGTGATAAAAGATTTGCTAGTGAAGACAAGGAGTCTTTGACAGCTGAGGGGGGTCTGTAACAACTCACTACCATGACCTGTTGACCCTTTGCCACTTCTATATTTATGGCTAAAAATTCAAATTGCTTACTGATCGATTTGGAAACTAATGTGGTTACACTGAACTTATTCTTAACATAAATGGCAACGCCACCACCTTTATTAGGCCGGTCGGTACGATACACATTAAAACCATTTAAGGCAATGTCAGAGGCCAAAATAGATTTGTTTAGCCATGTTTCTGATAAGACAATGACGTCAGCGTCAGTCGATTTAGCCCAGATACGGACAAAATCTAGTTTACCTAACAGACTGCGCACATTCAAGTGGATGAAACCCAACCCAGACCTAGCTTTAAAATCAGCAGGAGTAGCGATCTGACTACTACTACTGGGCGGACCAGGGTTAGGTTGTACATTTCCTGACAGTAGTAACAACAACAAAACCAGGCATCTTTTCCTCTTAAACGACACAAATACATTGTCATCTAATTTAGAAACACCGGAAAAGTCTGCGAGAGTGTGATTAGAGCTTAAGAAGCAGTCCTGAAGAACCATCATCGCAGGAAAATAAAAAAGACAAACATATTTTGTCGAGCAGATTGACTGTGACAAGGCAACCGGTAATTGTTTGAGCAACACATCCGAACCTTTGCAGTGGATGCCCACTGCGGGTGGCAGAACAGACCTGAATCCAGTAGTCTTCTCAGAATGAATAGAGATCTTCTCATAGTCCAAAACAGTTAACAGGCACAGCAGAATCCCGATATGGGCCATTTACCCAGACCAGCACACAGTATCCGCGATGTTCCTGGAGAAAAATCAGCACAGCAGCAAAGGACAGGCGAAAACAGCAGCGTGGAAGTGCTCCGGTCCCTCCGTGGTATCCCCGGGGTGAAAGCAGGCCTCTGCAACAGCAGAACCAGGACAGGTGGAAAGCAGGCCCCAGCGGTGGTAAAATCCTCCTCCGCACAGCAGCACACGCCCGGTGGAAGCAGGCCAAGCCCGAAGCGTGGATCCACTCCGTCTCTCCGCGACGACTCCGGGGTAAAAACCTCTCCAGTACAGCCGTATTATACAGGTCAGGTGGGAGCAGGCCTCCGTGGATCGCAGATCGCATGCAGCAAACAGGTGGAGCCGCTCCGTCTCTTCGCGACGAGCAGGCCTCCGTAAATCGCAGATCGCATGCAGCAACAGGTGGAGCCGCTCCGTCTCTTCGCGACGTCTCCGGAGGAAAAACAGTACAGCCGCACTCGACAGGTGGGAGTAGGCCTCCACAGTTCGCAGACAACTAAAACTGCACTTGTCAAGGTTCAGAGGCAAATTTTGCAAATATGGCAGTAGCCATCGATCAGCTTAAGATAAGATATACTTTATTGATCCCAAGTTGGATACATTTGCGTTACATCAGCATGTGTAACAGTTGTAAATATGCAGTGGTGTTTATTTGTAAATCATTTAGTATAATCACACAAATTCTGTGTTTTATATTTAACAATTCTGTGTTCTTTATTTATTGATTGTTAAATACCTGACAAGGCCGGAGATGAAATATCTACATACATCTTATAAGAGTATAATATCAGTTAAAATAAGTGCTTCAACATAGTTAACATTGCTGGAGGTATGCACAAATATTGATAGATGTCTTGTAATGCACTATTGAGGAACCGGCGACCCAAGTTTTTCATTCAATGCATAACTACACCGTTTGTGAATATGATATGTCAATAAACCTTAGAAAATCTTGAAATCTTGAAAGGGATGTGCAAAATAGTCATTATATACAGTCTTTAATTAACTATTAGTAGAGAATAACGAGTAATGAATATACTTTATAGGGATCCTATTAATATCTAATAATAAAAATAATGAAATTCAATAACATGCTTTAACCACTAGGTGTCCCTTTCTATCAGCTGTGCACCTTTATGGTGTAAATACAGCCTATCTACCAATTGGATCAAATATAAAAGTCAGCCGAATTAGTGTTGATACTGGAAGGAGACGTATTGTGTGAAAATAAATGTAGGAGGTTGTTTCATTGCTGATATATTTATGATCCACGTCACGTTTTCAGTTCCTCATGTTTGTCTAGAAGTCTTCTCATCAGGGCTCTATAAATAGAGAACTACGGCAGATATATAATATTTAATGGAGCCGAACCGTGTATTACAATGCCGTTATGTGATGACTTTCAAAGAGAAAAGCAAGCACACTCGGAATAAAGTATTATTTTTTTCTGTTTCCGGTATTTGTTAATGACGATGTGCTGTGAGATGTGAGACTGGAATTGAACAGGGGAAAATAACGTATCTTTAGATGCGGATTTTGTTAAACTAATACGTTTGCGCTGTGGACCAACACTATACATTGACAGAGAAGGGGGTAGCAATAAAGAGAACACCATTAAACAGTTACACAACATAACAGAAATAATATTGATAGCAGCGTCCCTAGCAACCACCTTGGTAACAATGAAAACGTTCTATGGACGCAATTTCCTGAAGTAATCTTCGTAATAACTAGCAAACTAAAGATCATGTACATCCACTGCACACATAATCTGAAATAACAACTCATATTTCTTGCATCAAATGACATCAAAACGCATTTTAATGACCAAACTAACTTTAAAATAGGCATTTTCCACCGAGAATAAAACGAAGTTCGGCCATGTTTTTTTTTTCTGTAGGGAGACATTTGAAGATCACGTGACATAAACGCCAGCCATTGGAATGAATGGTGAAAAAAAACGGGGTTTGTCAAACAGAGCACATGGTGTAGTCCTAAACGATAGCTGGGGATTCTGGGTAGTGTACTGTCTTCTGCCATCCTTTACTCAGAAAAAATATTTTTTTCTCCGAATCGAAGGGGAAAAATACAAAAGCATTGCACACAATTTAAACCAATCAATGTTGTGTAATTAACAAGGATAATCTGGTGTTTTTTAGTCGATGAGTAGTGCAGATATCACTGTAAAATCAATCGACAGTAAGGGGAATACTTACTTCCGGGTGTACAATTCTCCGTTATCAATGGGAATGGACGCTCACATTGCCTTTAACCTCTTAAGCCCCAAGCCTGTTTTTCAGGTTTCAGGCTCGGAAATGACATGCCCAAAACAAAGGACTATAAATTAACTTCTAAAAGGGTTATATGAATAATTTCTTTTATCAAAGCAAGGTCACATCTGTGAGTTGGATGTAGAAGTGTCAGAATCAATAAAGATGTTTCAGTGTCAGAGTAAATCCAGATGGAACATAGTCAAAAAGTGTACATTTTTGTCTCCGCCCAAATAAAACCCATTACTTATAGTGAAAACCACCCTTGAATGATGGGTTAGTAGCCTAAAAGCTTTAGGAATCCAAAGTATAACATATAATAAGTACCCTGTATCAAGATTGAGGCAAAACAAGTGAGAATTGACCTTTTTAGAGAGATTTAGCAAAAAAAAGTCCAAGCGGACTAAGCTTTGGGCACATTTGGGTACATTTGGTTCCATCAGTGCCATTTAACCTTTTTCAGGTACCAGACTGTAAAAATCATTGTACAACATTTAATTATCACTATAGGTATTCATTCCATAAAAAAAAAAATTATTGTTAAAAAATAAATAAAAATTAAGTGGGTGTGTGTGTGTGTGTGGAGTGTGTGTGTGTGTGGGAAGTTCTCTCTTTGCATGAGATGCATGTTACTTGCACAATACAAATGAGGAAACTTAGGAAACATTTGACTCCAACTGGAGCAGATTTATTAAAAAAAATTAGCAACACACTATACAACAAGCATTTTTTGGGTAAAAAAAAAACTTTATACAAACCCTGACTGTTACAGTATTACTCCAGTAAGTCATGCCATGCCCTGTAAAAGTTATTTTTGGTAGTGAAGCACAGAGGGACCTGACACTTCCTGCAGTACACAGGTGTCTTCATTCTTCAGTTGCCAGCATCAGAGCACCTCCTGACCTTGGTGGCATCTTCCCCATAATACTCGGGCATCCAGAAGCCATATCCTCATCGCCTTCCTCACTGTGAAAACAAATGTGGAAAAAACAAATAGATTAATTCTCTGGCTTGTACTTTCAAAAATGTAACTCAAATCAGAAATAATTTCTCTACAACAACAGCAGAACATCAATTTTGAGTGTGTGAAATAACATTATATCACTCAAAATGTATACTGTGTAAATTATGTGAGACGGGGTTCATATAATCTGTTCAATATTTAATATTCTGTCTGTCATATATATGTGTATGTATATATATGTATGTATGTATGTATATATTATATATATGTATTATATATATATGTATGTATGTATGTATGTATGTATATATGTGTATATATATATATATATGTGTGTATGTATATATATATATGTATATATATGTGTGTATGTATATATATATATATGTGTGTATATATATATATATATATATGTGTATGTATATATATATATATATACACACGTGTGTATGTATATATATATATATATATATATATGCGTGTGTGTATATATATAGTTGTAAGTCACTTTGGATAAAAGCGTCAGCTAAATGAAATGTAATACTGTGTTAAATTCAACATGTATATGTCTTGTTTATTTCAACAACAAGAACAAGAAACGGCATCCATCTTCTTTGTTGTTGTTGAGTGTGTGAAAGAACATTATATCACAAGATGGATGCCGTCGTGTTATTGTCACGTGTGTGAAATTACTAGATGAATACACTCTTACACCAAATAAATAACAAAAAGATAAAAACAGATGAATACTCTTACACCAAATAAATAAGTAATAGATACAAACAGAGAGAATCCATACCTTTCCGGTGACGGAGGTTCATAATCAGAGTCATTACTGTCCCCTTCGTGCGTGACGAGATCACTATCTTCCGACGGAGAGTCCTGAAATACGATGTCCAATGCCTCCTCGACGGACAAAAAAGTCTTCTTTCTGGCTGCCATTGCTACAATGAAGACAAAGAAAACAAATCCTGCTGTTTCGCTGATCGATCTGCCGTTCTCTGCTCTCCTGTCGCCGCGGGACATGCTATGCTACGCTATAGCCTAGTATGCAGCGTACAAAGACTGGGTCGTGCGTAAATCAGCTGATACTGCCTTAATTTATACTTACGCAAACTCCTATCTCTGGAACCCATTGGTCGATTTGGGTGATTGACACCTTTTTAGAATCGTTAGAGCCAATCGAATCGAGTAGCAGTTTCAAATTACGTAAATACGTCATGCCTGCGGAGGGGGAGCTATGCGTAAAAAGCAGCTCCCGCAGCTGAATCCACGGACTGTTAATCGTTGGACCTACTCTTCTGACGTGAATGAAAGGATTGATTCTCAGTAATCATTTTAAAGTGACAAGAGACATTGGATTAACCCTGAGCAGCGTTTTTATTCCTTTGAACACAACTTTTGATCACAAAACAGCCAAGGTAAGACCTAATTATTGTCAGGGATTTGAAAACTGATATTGTTTACTTGCTATGTTGTGGCTGCCAGCTCGGTTAATGTTGTGCCTGTAGTGATGGGGTGTACACCCATGGAATCTGTGGAATCTCAGCTTTCAGAAATGTGTTGTTTTGTGCGGAAAGGATGAATTAGCAATTGCCCGTTTTTGACATGGGGTCATTTAGAGGCTTCTTGTGAGACTTCTTTTTCGAAACAATTTTTTTTTTTCGTATCGTCAGTAAGCCAAGTTTCCTCCGGTCAGATGGGTATGGAATATTAATAGTTTCATGAATGACACTTCAGATATAGCACTGTTGCTACATATATAGCATTTTCGGACCCGAGCTCGGGTCCGTGGGGCTTAAGAGGGCAGCCGACACAAACGAATGCCGTGCTTCCATGAGCGTCAAATCCCGCCGCAGATGGGAATACATTGCAATCAGTTGAAAGCTATTTGCGTCCCTTTATGAAGCTGAAGGAGCCTAGGAGCATCACAACTGCACGCCACGGGACCCTGACCAAACGTCGCTCCTGGACGATTATGGAGTGAGATTGTGTTGGCTACATGCAGCAACACACACACACGGGGGAGATGGCGGAGAGAACGTGCTCAGAGGTGTGGTAAACTTTACCCGTCTTGATGTGGACAATGCTCGTTACCAAAAGTGCAATAAGAGTTTAGAATGTAAGGGCGGTAACACGAGCAATTTGTCTAAACATTTAGCAAAAGTGCACCACATTCAGACGGAGAAAATGCACCGTTTTTGACTGTCTTTCTAGTAGCTCTGTAGCCCCATCCACGAGTAACGTTTCCACGTCAGGTATTATGTATGCTAGCAGCAACACACAGAGTTCACTACATTATACAAACATGGGTTAATGATTAGAGGTAACTGAGTTATTGCTGTATGGTTCATCATCCAAAATCCTAAATAAACTACAATACATCCAGAACTGCGCTGCCCGCCTCCTCACCCACACCCGCTCCAGAGACCACATCACCCCCGTCCTTCAAAACCTGCACTGGCTCCCTGTTCGTCAACGAATACACTTCAAAATCCTTCTGCTCACACACAAAGTTCTCAATAACCAGGCTCCCCCCTACCTCTCTGACCTGATCCACCACTACACCCCTTCCCGCAGCCTTCGCTCATCAGAAGCGAACCTCCTCTCTATCCCCAAGAAAACCAAGCTCCGAACCTGGGGGGATAGAGCCTTCTCCATCGCTGCCCCCACCCTCTGGAACTCCCTCCCACAACACATCAGAGACTGCACTGACCCCCCCCACTTTCAAAACACTGACCAAAACACACCTCTTCAGACTGGCTTTTAATCTGTGAATTATGCTGTATTGCTGTTTTAATAACTTTTAAATGTTATTTTATCTTGTTTTAATAACTTTTAAATTCTATTTTATCATGTTTTATCACCACTGTAAAGCGTCTTTGAGCACCTGGAAAAGCGCTTTGAAATGCAATGTATTATTATTATTATTTATTTTGTTAAAGTTTCAGCTATTCTGTTTACAATTATGTCATCAGATTATTTAATGCAATTTGTTAAAACATTGTTGTTTCTTTTGATGTGAAATATTTAAATAAAAAGCAATGTTAGTTTTGTTTTCAATTTGTTTAGTTACTTTTCCTTATTTTTTCTCCAAAAGAACCGGTAAAAGTACCGTTAAAAGACCGGATCGATAAGCGGTATCGATAAAAGTAGTAGTACCGTTAAAACCTTAACAATACCCATCCCTAATGTAGATAGAATAAGAAATGTGCAGAATATGACAGTTCAACCCAGTCTCACATCTAAACGTGTAATAACTACGTTGGTCCACAACTTGGGACAGCGCAAACGTATTAGTTTAGCATCTAAAATTGTGGCATAGATACATTATTTTCCCCTGTGCCATTCTCCAACCCAGGCTGCTTCTCAGGTCGATTAAATGGAATCCTTGCGTCCCTCACTTGCGTCGTTTCCCTGCGTTTAGTCCCTCCCACCAGGGAAGCATGGAGGGACGCAAGGAAACCACGAGAAGCAGGGAAATTAGTTTTAAGAGCAATGGGACGTCCTTTCCTCCGGAGCGTCACGTGAAGCGACGTCCGTTTGTGATGACGCTGCACAGCTGATCGTCTGACAGCAGCTCTGTCTCCGTTATTTCCACACACCCCCGCCTCTGTTAGTACACATTTACTGACACAAACATTTGTATCATCTGTTGTAGACCCAAATAAATAAAATAAAAATAAGAACTCATTGTCAAAAAAGATAAACGCCATTCTTAAAATTTATAAACGAACAATAGTTTGATTAATATTGATTAGAGTGCACAATAGAAATAAAATAATTGAGAGAAGAAAAAGAGATATGTTATCTATCAAAACCCAGTTGGATTAACATTCATTGGATTGCACACTTTGTTTGTTTGGATATGTAGCACATTAACATTTTAATAGCACTTAATGACTGAATGGAAATGACAATAAATGAAAATGTAAAACGAAAAAAGCGATCATGAAAATGTTTCCAAAAAATGAATTAAATGATTTTTGACCACTTTGTTGTTCAGATATATCACATATTTGTAACTAAATGATACATGAATTGAAACAAAACACGGTATAAACTGAGGAGTGACTCCCGTGAGGTTCATGTATTTTCTTCACTCTGCTCTCATGTCAAGAAGCATCAGATCAGTGCATGCACTGCCTCGTCCAATCAGTGAGCGATACACAGTAAGGGGGCGGGGTGAGTATCTGAGGATTTCATCGGAGGATGGTCTGGTGGTTCCTCGGTTATCGCTCCTCCATGATCGCTCCTCGATCCTCGATCCTCGGTCCTCCGGCAGAAATAAGAGCCATGGGACGGTACTCAAGATGGCGCAGGCAAATCAACTTCCGGTGAGACCGAGGACCGAGGAGCGAGGAAATGAAAATAGTCGACCTGAGAAGCAGCCCCAGTCTCACATCTCACATCACATTGTCATAAACAAATACCGGAAATAGACAGCCAAGATCCTCAGCTCGGTGATTGGATGGTTGGGAATGCACGTTGGGAAATGGTGTTTATGCGATGTGAAATCCGAAAACATTTTAAAAAAATAAAATAATTTATTCCGAGTTTGCTTGCTTTTCTCTTTGAAAGTAATCACATAACGGCATTGTAATACACGGTTCGGTTGCATTAAATATTACATATCTGCCGTAGTTCTCTATTTATAGAGCCCTGAGGAGAAGACTTCTAGACAAACTGGAATGACTGCCGCCAAAACTGAATACGTGACGTGGATCATAAATATTTCAGCAATTAAACAACATCTTACATTTATTTTCACACAATACGTCTCCTTGCAAACGCACATAAAAGGGACCACATTTAAAGAACTTGAATAGACTTGATAAATACGTAAAGACAGAAAGATTAACCATGAATTAATCAATTGGTAAATTAAAAATAGCAGTAAAGAGGAAACTATTAAAGTAAAATGAAAAATCATCCTAAAACACACTGAGGGATAAAGGGGGAGACATGATGGAAATATTCACTACACTTTAAGCAGTGGGTGTTTTGGAGTACAGAGTAGAACCATATTCTTCAATCTTTTCATCATGTTAACAAATTATTCTTTAAGAGATGTTTATTCATGTGTGAATAAAGTAGTGGTCTCATTTGTTACAATATTGATCACCTGTCACGGTTGCTGATTTATCGGATACTCATCTTAGTTTTGGTGGTAGCTCTACAGCACGTTGAGATCTGGGTAGGACTCAGCCTGTGGCCAATCATCTTCGTGTTCCTCTGTTATGATCCCTACGTAGCCTGTCTTAGCATACACCAGCATGATCAGTGTCTCATGCGCTGGGCTCTGATCGTGCGGGACTACAAAACAAGAGATCCGTCTTAAACAGACCTCAGAGAACGCGTTGGCTGATGTATTGTCCAGGTTAGTATGCGATGTTCGGGTGTGATATCAGGTTGGTTTAGTGCTGTTAGTGTGTGTTATTAGGTAGATTTGTTAGTGTGTTTGGTTCACAAGCTGTGGGCTTGTGTCTTAAGGGGGGGGAGGGGTGTTACGGCTGCTGTTTGTCTGCTCCTTAATCTGTCTGGGATTGTTTGCAGCTGTGTGCGTGTGTGTGATTATGCAAATGATCTGTGTGGTAGCCCCAACATCATTGGCTGCCCGTCTCCTGGTCCGCCTCTGAAGATGGTAATTGGATCGACGTCGTCCAATCGCAGCGCACAGCCGGCGCACACCTGCTGGGGAAGAGTACAAAGGCTGCGGACTATCACCACTCTGGAGGCTCTGACATGTGGACAGACGCCTCTCGATACTTGCTCGTGTAGAATTCTGTTAACTGTGGTTAAACTTGTGTGATTAGTAGTGTCTAGAGTAGCTTAGTTAGAGTGTAGAGTAGTTTAGTTAGTGTTTAGAGTAGCTTAGGATTTTGTGACTGTTGCCTTTTAGTTTAGCTGTGTGTTTTGTATATATTTCCTGTATTAGTCTGTACCACTTTTAAAGTGAGGTTTTGTTTCGTTCTTTATTTAGTATATTAGTATTTATTTTCCCTGTATGCCTTTAGACTCCTTTTGAGTCCTCCCTTAGTTTGGTTATCTGTCAACCTGTGCCCTTTTGGCCCCTTTTGTTTGTTTCAGGCTGCCTGCCTGCCATTTTGTTTACCGCTGCTATTTAAAATAAATCACCTATAATTATACCAATACCAATCTGGTTGTGTTTCTTCCCTTTAGTTCCCCTAGCCAATTGGGAACGTAACATCACCATTAAAGGGATAGTTTTAGGAACTACTCTATAAGATCAGACACATCTTTATTTGTATGGATAATGTTAAAGTGAGAGCTTGTGCCAAGCCAAATATAGTATTCCAATCTAAAGTATTGATTTCACCATTGTAGCATAGTTATTACCATAGGAGGGCTTTAAGGTGGAAATATGAAATCAATTCTGTTTTTAAATCCTTGATAAAGGAGGGAGTAATTGTTGCATGTTCGGACACCCAAGGTTCCACACACTGCTAAATAGTTTAACATTGTTCTTTAAGTAGACCAGAATTGAAGATAAATGAGTATAATGAGCTATGAAATACATAGCAGAGCTACACAGATCCTAGTAATGGTTTGACTCAAGATAAGTTATGTACACAAGTTTCTGAAATAAATCTATTAGACATTTTAATACTAAATAGGTGTAAATGAATTGCAGTAGTAGTAGTACTACAAGGAAGTGAGTTTTGTACCAAGTTTCAAGAAAGGTGGGAGGCAGAAGTCCCAATGAAAAGTTAGAACCATCTTGAAAATCATAGTTGAAATCGTGGATGAATAAGGAATGGCGCTCTGCATATATTTTTGTAGATAAAGGGTACCCGCCTATGCTGAAATACCTCTGAAAAGACTCACAAGAAACACTTATTTTCACTGAAGTGTTTACTTTGGAAATAATAATAATGGATGTAAAATTGTAAATAATGTTCGCTATGTCCCTAACCAATATTTACCTGAAGGTTTTTCCCCCTCCCCATTACAGGATTTTGTTACACATGAGTTCATGTGTAAAAAGAGGGAGTGTGTATAATGTATAATGTCAACATGGCTGTAAAATTCAATTTACATTTTTCTTCTAAGGATTGAAAGAAACCTTCCGCCCCAACCCAGATGTTCAAACTGAGCATTGAAAAATAGTTTTAGAATGAACCTGCTCCATATCTGGGGATAAGATACTGTTTGATGAATGCTGACATGTTTCTAAATATTGATTGAATTATAACAGGTAACACAGATGCAGTGGCCAAGTGGCTACTGTGAGAGATGTAATTCCAGAATAAAATACCGAATAAGTTGACCTGTGATAATGAAACAATTTTGTAATATTTTAACATATATTAATTAGAGTAACTGAGGTTTGAAATGTAGAAAGAACATATTACAGTTAAATTAAGCTAAAACATAGTAATGTAATGACACAGAATTTAATTTAGACAACATCTTGTAAGCCTGGTAAAGAATTAGAAGTAAAAGCCATAGACTTTATTGTTTAGTTCATTATGGGGATATAAATGAACACAAGGGAAATTTAAATTCATAATAGAAAGACATTTGATGACAGTATGTTGGAATTCTGTATTCATTGTTCAGCTTGATAATAGACAGGTAGAAGCCGTATTGCCAGGTACAATCGATGGGATTTCTGCACACGATCCAAGCAGATAATGACGTACCTTACAGGACAGATACACTCAGGAAATCATTCACTCTGACAGCATCATGACTTTAGTTGTTTTTGAATCCATAATGAAATTGTATTACATAACGTTAGTGTGTGTCTTTACCACAAACAGGAATAGTTCATTGTTATATTTAGATTTGAGAAAGATTACAAGGATTTTATTTAGGAATAACACAGATGCTCATCAGACATTTCCGAGCTATTGAAATATGTTATTTAGTTCACCATGAAGATGTTTTGTTTTGTTTGTAACATATGCCAAGTAGTAAGATTCAGATATCAGCAGGTTCTGAATTATTATTCCTCTGTCCCACAATTAACAAGAATGTGGATGGGGAGAACTATATCTACTAGAACCAGCAGAGATTCATAAATTACACCAGAGACACAGTAAGAGATGACACAAACAGTTAGATAAAACAGACTGATAGAATGTGTTAGAGATTTGGAGGGATATCTGGTCCGCTTTTCAAATCTCCGCGCGTTCCTATGAAGCTGGTTATAATACAGGAAGGAATCCATATCTACAAAGTAACAGTTAATCTACTTTAATGGCAATATGACAATGCAATACAATCATTACAATACAACATGATATATTACAGTTATATTGTAATGCTTAAGGAGTAATGCCGGCTTACTCCTGCTCTGGTCCGCATACTGCAGAGCTACTTTCACCCGAGGGCAGCATGTGAAGAAGAGGCCGAACGCCAGGGATCCACCGGATATATACCAGAGTAAGAAGGAGGGGTTTGGTGTTAGGTCAGCTGGTCATCTTTTCAGGTCATCTCATTGGGAGACGCAACGCAGCAGGAAACGCAGCAGGAAACCAAACAGGCTCACTTTACAACAAAAGGTCTCAAGGCCTGCATACCTACACCTCCCCCACAGAGCCATAAAACCCTGTTTACTCCAACCAGCCCAGAATGTTTATAGCCATTTGTAGTCCTTACATTTATGAAAGGATAAAACAGAGAAATCAATATAAAACACAAACACAGGTATTGTTTGAACAGTATTCACTTAACTGCTACTGTTGATAACCACCAGAGAAACCCAAGGGACCTCTCTTAATATCACAAACACGGTAGCTAGATCTAAGTTGAATGCAAATCAGGACATGCTCTCACCTTCCCCCATCTTCCTTTGTCCTCAAAAACACATGTCAACAGGCCCCAAATGCAGCTCACAGTTTTACCCAAATTATTCCCATTTTAAGCTTATCCATAGTTTGCTAACATGAATAAATACAAATATAACTCTACAAATCCCCCTTTTTATCTCCTTCTCCAGAGATAAACTTAGACAAGGCATTTTGAAATATACCCACGGTCATTCTTTTCTACTGTGTCCGTAAATCCATCCGAAGCTGGTATTTAGAGCACTTGAAACCTTCATGGAGACCGAACACCACTTTCCATGGCAGTGAAGGAACCATGAGGGGGTAGCTGAGTGCTAGAATCATCAGCCCCCCCCCCCCGGAGGAATAGCCCACAAGGACAGCTAATAGGGAGGGGGAGATGCAGCTTGCCCTTCACGGGTAGAACTGATCAGAGCGAAGTAGACTCCTCTGCTGCCTCGACAAGTTCCCTGTGCCGTCCTGGCTTGCCGTGTCTTTGTCCCCCAATCCGCTGACGGCAGCTTCTGGGCTGCCTGCTAGAGAGATGTCTTCCTCCTCCTCGTCCTCCGGCCCGCTGATGGCGGCTTCCGGGTCGATGCTGTAGAGATGTCTCCAGGGTCCTCCTTCTCCGGCCCGCTGATGATGCCTCCCGGGTCGTCTGCTGTAAGGATGTCTCCAGGGTCCTGCTCCTCCAGTCTGCTGCTTCCGAGTAGTCCACGTCTGCCAGGGCCACGTCCGTCCTGATGTCGTCCCCTGGTCCTAGCAGGTGGTTTCCCCGCCGCACACTGGCTCCCGTGGTACGAGCTGTCCCCCTTTTCTCCCAGGCAGACGGCATAAGAGGTCCGCTGGGTCACTCGGTCGGGGTCGGGGAGCCTGGGGTTGAGCCACTTTGTCCTCGTGCTTCTCGGGTCCCCCTTTTGGCGCCAGTGACCTGTGTGGAGAAATCTGATACAACTCCCTCAAGCCTACGCTCAGCTGTTTTGCCCCACTTGGAGCCTCTTGGTGGGGTGTCTTGAAACAACAGCCGTCTGTGAACAGGTTTTCCAAATTAATTGTAGACCTCCTATCTGCCAGTGCAGCTTCAGAATCTTAATACTTGGATTGTGCCAACTAAATAAGAACCTCAACATCTTTAGGTAAACTAAATAACATATTTCAATAGCTCTGAATTTCTGACAAGCATCCGTGTTTATTTTTAAATGAAATCCTATTTAAAATCCAAATATAATATGAACTGCTAATGTTTCTGGTAAAGAAACACACTAATGTTATGGATTCAAAACCAACCAAAATCACGATGCTAACAAAGTGAATGATTTCCTGGTGATTCTGCTTCTACCTGTCAGTGCTTAGATATTATCACGCTGAAAAAATGAATACAGAATTCCAACAAACTGTCATCAAATGTCTTTCTATTCTAAATTTAGATGAAATGTATATCCCCATAATGACCTAAACAATAAAGTATATGGCTTTTACTTCTTTACCAGGCTAGTTACATGATGTTGTCTAAATTATGTCTCATTACATTACTATGTTTTAGCTTAACTTAACTGTAATATGTTCTTTCTACATTTCAAACCTCAGTTACTCTAATGTCTGTTAAAATATTACAAAATTGTTTCATTATCACAGGTCAACTTCTTCGGTTTCACAGTAGCCCCTTGGCCACTGCTTCTTTGTTACCTGCTATAATTCAAATCAATATTTAGAAACATCTCAACCTTCATCAAACAGTATCTTATCCCCAGATATGGAGCAGGTTAATTACATTCAATGCTCAATCCTTAAAAGAAAAATGTAAATTGTGAATTTTACAGCCATGTTGACATTTATACATTATACTCACTCCCCCTTTTTACACATGAAATCATGTGTAACAAAAGCCTGTAATGGGAGGGGAACAAAAACTGTCAGGTAATTGGTTAGGGACATAACGAACATTATCATCATTATTTCCACAGTGAACACTTCAGTGAAAATAAGTGTTAGTCTCCGTCCTTCAGGCCTAAAAGAAACAGAATCTTCAGATTGTAGTTTTACATTTGCAAACCGCCAACTCATGTGAGAGTAAAATATCACATGTGCGGTTTCCCCTTTTTGTGGAATTTTTAGGAAACCTCTCGTTTCCCTTGGAGCTCCAAAATAATATGTTAGTCCAAAAACATGCTTGGTTAGTTATTGTTTTAGAATCATGCAGTTACACTGATCACATGCCGGCATACATTCACACTCACACTGTCTGGTTGTCATGTCAAGTTTGGTCAGGTTCACCCCAGAGTCAGTCATCCACAGTGCCTTGTCAAGTTACACTGTCGGTCAGAGTCAAAGGTCAGTTGGTCTCCGTCTTTTTTGGCCATGTGTCGTGCTCTGCAGAGACTTTGACATTTCAGCATAGGCCAGTATCCTTTGTCTACAAAAATATGTCACAATTTCAACTATAATTTTCAAGATGATTCTCACTTGTCATTGGGACTTCCGCCTCCCACTTTTCCTGAAACTTGGTACAAAACTCACTTCCTTCGAGTACCACTACTAATTAAAATGTCTAATGATCTATTTCAGAAACTTGTGTACAATAACTATTATCTTGAGTCAAAACATTACTAGGATCTGTGTCGCTCTGCATTTCATAGCTCATTATAATTCTGGTCTACTTAAAAAACGATGTTAAACTCTTTAGCAGTGTGTGGAACCTTGGGTGTCCGAACATGCAACAATTACTCCCTCCTTTATCAAGGATTTAAAACCGAAGTCTGGTAATAACTATGCCACAATGGTGAAATCAACACTTTAGATTGGAATTTAATATGTGGCTTGGCACTAGCCATTAATACAAACAAAGATTTGTCCTATAGAGTGGTTCCTAAAACTATCCTTTTAATGGTGATCAATATTGTAACCAATGAGACCGCTACTTTATTCACACGTGAATAAAAATGTCTTAAAGAATGAATTGTTAACATGATGAAAATATTGAAGAATATGGTTCTACTCTGTCAGTGTGTTTTAGGATGATTATCATTTTACTTTAATAGTTTCCTCTTTACTGCTATTTTTAATTTACCAAATGATTAATAAATCTTTCTGTCTTTACGTATTTATGAAGTTAATTCAAGTTATTTAAATGTGCGTTTCGTGAATAAGTGTGTTTATGTGTAACTCACTCATTCCCGTTCTCCTTTCCTCCTCCCCTGGTTTTCTCAAGCCGTGACCCCGGCCTCCTCACTTCTAATCGACCATGCCAACTCCTCTGATTCTGTCTTCTCTTCAGTCCATCAGCTGTTGAATCCATCCGCTGTAACTTTTGTAGGCCGCCATTGGCCCAGTCACATCTGCAGCCCCATCATGCCACTGTTGTTGCACTCCTCCTTTACAGTCTCTCTGCTGTTTTTATGGAGGGCGGATTCTGCTCTCATGTCTATTGTGCCAAATCTCGCGGCGCAGTTTGGAACTTCATGTCCTGTTTGAGGGACCGATGAGAGTATCTCTCTGTATGTCAGCATGCTGGTTTGGTTCTGGATGCCACAGGTGGAGATAGTTCTGGCTGCAGTCTTGATGTAGTCTTGTTGTTGTTGTTGGTTCAGCTCTGGTTCTCTGTCTGTACGATGGAGAAGGAGGAGTCTCCTGTTGGGTTAGGTCTCGTTGTCTGCTTGGAGGGTCGGAATCAAAGCCTTTCTAACTCAGAGGGGGAGTCCAGGTCCCGGTACACATTACCTATAAGAAGTCTAGCACACTGATGTTAAATAAATCCAACCCTTTCCACTCTGTCTCTTTCTAATCATACTATCTGTCTTAGTTGTTAAATGCCATCTAAACAACATAATTAATGTCTACTTATGATATTACAAAAACTAACTCCAAAAATTGTTTCATCCATTGTTACATATTTACCCAACACAACTCTGAAATACTTACATGTTTCCAGCATCACATATTCCACACACTATGAAAGAACATCTCCATATCTTCTCTCATTTTAAATCCCACTGTTACTTCGAACAATAGTAAACCTGCAGAGCACACCAATCGGATCACAGTAATGAAATTTGAATCAAGTGTAGGCCTATGTCTTCTTTCTGAACATTTATTTATATTGTCTACATTTGCAAACAGTTCGAGTGTAAAATGTGTTTTGCACAATGTATTTACACTCTACAGATTCTTGAGTTTACTCATCTCCTGGTGCTGTCGTTGTAAAAAATGTTCAATCCCTTATTGTTTTGTACCAGTTTACCAAACAATACCGGCCAGCAATGTAATGATTAAACTCTAAGCTCGCATAAGTTTCAAGGGTGTGATACCCCCTTTCAGCCACTAGATGGCAGCAGCAGAAGTTTCAAGGGTGTGATACCCCCTTTCATCCACTAGATGGCAGCAGCAGAAGTTTCAAGGGTGTGATACCCCCTTTCAGCCACTAGATGGCAGCAGCAGAAGTTTCCAGACAAAGGGAAACGCTCTACCTTGGTTTAATATATAACAGACCTCTGGCTTTAAGCTTTTAGCATTGGTCTGTTATTTAAACCCCAGTTTTAAACGGCGACTCGATCTGATATATCGAGTTTTCAGGTTTTGCCGTGCAGGATTCAAACCTCGCATTCACACAAACTGCACCATTTCTACGCCACTCAGGAATAAACACCTGCAGATCCGCGCCAAACTGCTCTATTTTACGTCACGCAGGACTTTCGTCTACCTGTCGATCCACGTTTACGTTTTGTATATAACTTTCCTAACATAGTAAAATATGCATTGTATATTCCATTTAAACTATAAAAACACTGTGAAACGCCTACAGACAATCCTAAAGTTTTAGCGTATCCAATTACAGACAGGCGACTTTCATCGTCTGCTTACCTTATTTGCAAAGTTGCAGAGTCCTGCTGATTGTCTGAGATGTTTGAAAGCGTCTGAATTCTTCCTCAGCTTCGTTATCTCTAGACGTCGGGTCACCATTTTGTTAGGGATTTAAAGGGATAACTGGTCCGCTTTTCAAATCTCCGCGCGTTCCTATGAAGCTGGTTATAATACAGGAAGGAATCCATATCTACAAAGTAACAGTTAATCTACTTTAATGGCAATATGACAATGCAATACAATCATTACAATACAACATGATATATTACAGTTATATTGTAATGCTTAAGGAGTAATGCCGGCTTACTCCTGCTCTGGTCCGCATACTGCAGAGCTACTTTCACCCGAGGGCAGCATGTGAAGAAGAGGCCGAACGCCAGGGATCCACCGGATATATACCAGAGTAAGAAGGAGGGGTTTGGTGTTAGGTCAGCTGGTCATCTTTTCAGGTCATCTCATTGGGAGACGCAACGCAGCAGGAAACCAAACAGGCTCACTTTCCAACAAAAGGTCTCAAGGCCTGCATACCTACACCTCCCCCACAGAGCCATAAAACCCTGTTTACTCCAACCAGCCCAGAATGTTTATAGCCATTTGTAGTCCTTACATTTATGAAAGGATAAAACAGAGAAATCAATATAAAACACAAACACAGGTATTGTTTGAACAGTATTCACTTAACTGCTACTATTGATAACCACCAGAGAAACCCAAGGGACCTCTTAACATCACAACCACTGTAGCTCGTTCTAAGTTGAATGCAAATCAGGACATGCTCTCACCTTCCCCCATCTTCCTTTGTCCTCAAAAACACATGTCAACAGGCCCCAAATGCAGCTCACAGTTTTACCCAAATTATTCCCATTTTAAGCTTATCCATAGTTTGCTAACATGAATAAATACAAATATAACTCTACAAATGGCGCTAGACATTAGTTGAAAAAGGGGGTGTATGCAAAAAACTGAAGAGGATAAGATTGTTTAAATAAAGAGTCATATTTAGCTATTTTCAGATAGTTTAATCCTTCTTATACTTTGTAAAAGAACAAGTGCCTTTACACTAGATACAGTATGAAGATGATTTATGATGTGAAAGGAGGAAGTTAGACGTTTTCCATACCAAGCTAATTGCTGCTATTTTACAAAGTGACATTAAAGGTTTAAGCTAGAAGTTATGCACAAATGAAAAACTTCATATTTATGATGAATATGTATTCTTATTTGTATTTTTTACTTTTATGAGTTATGTATGTTCGGATGAAGAACTCATTGATTTCAGTATTATTTACATACCTTAAAGCAGTTTGGAATGGGGGCCGGTTGATGAAAATGATCCAAAGCAAGGGGCCGGGAAAAAAATGACTTGAAATATGAGCAATCATATTAAGAGCTTCAGATACAGTAAATACAGGTCACCCTTGAAAAAGAGATCAATGATCTCAATGGGATTCACCTGCATAAATAAAGGTTTGAAATTAAATTAAATGACTACAACAGCATAGTGGAGTGCATATATTTTGTTTAATTAAATCAAACATAGCCCCAAGGCCTTTATAAATGGCAAGTTCAGAACTCAGTACATGTGAAGCTAATATAACCATCAACATCATTAGATTTAGATTAAATTATCTAATAATTCACACAAAATAGCAATTTAGGGCCATACACAAACAACAGTGCATATTATGGTATAATAACAATAAAGACAAGTGAGCCATACCACATCTACGGAAGAGGATTAGGGCCACATAAACAATTTTTTTGTGAGGATTTGAAAAAAATATAATTTTTTTTGTTCTGAGAAAAAAGTCAGAATTCTGACTTTTTTCTGAGAATTCTGAGATTAAAGTCAGAATTCTGACTTTTTTCTCAGAACAAAATAAAAAAATATTTTTTTCAAATCCTCACAAAAAAATGTTTTATGTGGCCTAATCCTCTTCCGTACATATCAATTGCTTAATTAAAAGCAAAATCAATTGTCAAAAGACTTGTATTAATTACCAAACCACAACACAGCCTTTTAAAACTCAAACATGTTTTGATTAACATAGTGATAACTGTATGCAACCAACTTGGCAGATATGTGCCATCTAATGAGAGAAATGGCATTTTTTCGATTTAGCAAGAGCAGGGAAATCGGGAGTATACGTTGTCATGGCAATACGCATACAGTGATGCAGATGCTGGTCGGAGAGGGATGCGCGATTATTAGTTTTTATGGCATTCATGTGTGATAATGCCGATTCGCACGTGTAAATCGAGCCAAAAAGTGCAAGACCCCTTGAATGAGGGAATTTCTCGTGGCTGACTTCATGAGTCCAGAACTTTTCAGAACCTGCCAGCTGAAATGACTGTCGCAGGTCATCTGATGACTGAATGTCAATGAGTTCGAGTTGTAAAGACGCCTCATTTAATGTCACAATCAGCTCCTTTGTTTTCAGTGCAAACTCCCCCTCTACATTCACAGAGAAAGGGTCCTTCCAAATCTCATCACTTCAGTCGGGAGACTGAAATGTTCAAATCTCGCGGCAAAGTTGGTTTTCAATGCGTCCATAAATCCAGTCACCACCTCGGTGATTTGTAAACCTGCAGTGCGCAGTGTTGGAAAATGGAGCATTTTGCCTGGACATAAATCTGCAAAAAAAGTGTGAGCTTTTTTTGAAACGCATGGAGTCTCTCCACAAGTTGTGTAACCATTTTATCTCTGCCCTGCAGCTCCAAATTGAGTTGGTTCAGATGTTGGAAAATGTCGCTCAAAAAGCAAACAGCAGCGTAAAACTCATCATTCTCTATCAGACACAGAAAGGCGTTGGCTTTTTTATGTTTTGAATTGCGGAGAAACGCCATGATCTCCTCCTTAAGTTCACAAAATCGTTTCAAGACGTTTCCTTTGCTTAGCCATCTAATGGCACTGTACATGAGCAAATCATTATATTGAGCTGACATGTCTGACAACATCTGGCGGAAAAGGCGGTGCTGTAAACTGGAGTTACAACGAACAAAGTTAATAATCGCCATGACAGAGTCCATTGTCTTTTTTAACTCACCACTCAGTTTTTTGCACAGGAGGCTTTGGTGGATGAGGCAATGCAGCGATCTCAGCTGTGGAGCCACATCTGCCAGCCTAGCGGACAGTCCCAGTGTTCGGCCCGACATCGCAGGGGCCCCATCCGTTACAAGCATGTTAATACGATCCAATCCCAACTTGTGCTCCTTGAAAAATGAAACCACTTTGTGGAACATCACCTCACCGGTCGTGTGTCCATCCAAAGGAATTAATCCAAGTAGATCCTCCCGAAAGCATTTACCATCAAATAATCTAACATAGAGGCCCAGCTGTGCAACATCGCTGCTGTCAGTGGATTCATCAATAGCTAGCGACATAACCTCCGCCTTTCTCAGTTTGTCCAAGATAATCTCAAAAACGTCCGATGCAAGGGTCTCCACTCTCCTTGATGTTGACGTGTCAGGAATCGGAATGTTCTTAATTGAGTCAATAACGCTTTTTCTGATTTTCTCATCTGCAACCACTTACTCAATTGATGCAAGCATACACTATTTGACTGTCTCTGCGTCCGTAAAAGGCCTTTTCTTTTTGCCTAATATCCAGGCCACTCGTAGGCAGGGCCGTATCCAGGATTTCCTAAATACCGAGGTCCAAACATGCTAGGGGGGTTAGGGGGGTATACCCCCCCCCCCCCCCCCCCCCCCCCGAGATTTCTCGGATTTTCATGATCTAGTTAGGTTATTTTTAGTCCTGTGGGGGGTCACAAATTGGATAATATATCAATTTCAAACCATGTCAGTGGGCTGCAGCATCAATTATTTTTGTGTGTAATGCATCATAAGAATCAGTTGATTATTACTATTAATGATCTGGACATGCAGAAGAGGCTAAAATGATCACAACACATTGTCAACATTCATTTTCCATGTCTCTCTCCTTTCCATAACCTGCAGCCTCTCTTCCATCTTCTTTAGTCTCTATGTCTTCTTCCTGTTCATTACTCTCTCTGTCCTCTACTCTTACTCTTTGTTCAATCTCTCCCTCGTTGTTCACTTTTTGCTCCTCCTCACTTGTCGCTCCTGCTAGTGAATTAAAAACAATTCAGCAATTTAGTTAATTTCACTTGTTTGTTTGCATTCTTTTAAAAAAAATCTGTTTTGTTTGATTCTCAAAAGAGAACAAAGATGTAATCAAATTGTGTTTTATACAATTGTATTTGATTATGACATCATAACTGCAATATATGTATGTTATTTAAAAAGTATGCCTATTGTCTATATTGTAAATGAAGACTAAGTGATAGATAGATAGATATATGGGGTTATTAAGCCTACATTCTTTTGTGTGACTGAACCTGCAGTTCCTCCCTGACTTCCATCACTTTCTCTCTCTCTCTTTCTCTCTGCCTGTCCTGTCTCTTCCTTACCAACGCTGAGCTTCGTCTGACATAGTCTTTTCATTATATCTGAGTCAGTGTAAAAAGAAAACAATACAATGTTATATCTTCAATGTTTTACTCATATTGAAATGAAAGAAAAGCATTACAACGTTTGTTAAAAGGTAATCCTTCTGACATTGGATGAATGTAATTAACTTTAGCTCTCTAGCTAGTTTATTCACGCTATTTAAATCAAAGTATAGCCTATACAGTAGCTGCAATATAAGTTAGTGTGCATGCTGTCGGACGTCCACTGACTAACGTAGAGCGTTCACACAGGATCTGCAGCTCATATGATGTCCTCTGAGGAACAGAAACACAAGCAGCCCACTGGACTCAGATCTCTAGATCAGAGGTTCTCAATTGTTTTTCAGCCAAGGACCCCTTACAAGATAGAGAATACACCAATGACCCCCTCATTCTGATTTGTGATTTTGGGCTATATAAATACAAATTTACTTGATTTGACTTGTATTACCCTTGGAATAATCTGACGTAGCCTATTTTTTTACACTTCTATAGTCTTAGTTATGTGAAAGAACAACACAAGAGAAATGTATTAGAAATATATTGGATATGTATTAAAAATATTTGCACCATCTCAACACAGAATACCCATAAAACAATCAATCAATTAGCTGCAAGTAATACTGTACCTAAAGAAAATATCAAAGGGAAATCAAGAGAAAAGTGATCATTTGAAGTGCATTTCAGAACACACACACACACACACACACACACACACACACACACACACACACACACACACACACACACACACACACACACACACACACACACACACACACACACACACACACACACACACACACACACACACACACACACACACACACACACACACACATACACACACACACACAAGGGTTAAAGTGGTCCGGAACGATCCAGAACAGCGTTCCGGCACCTTCGATTAATAAGTAAATCAATCTGATTGGCAGTTTCATACATAATAATGTCAAGCGAGTTCACAGAGCTGCCAACTCTCACACAATTGACATTTTTCACACGCTCTCAGCCACAAGTCCGTTTTCTCAAGCAGTGAAAAACAAATTCACAACTGATAATGTCATGGTGCGAAAAGAAGACACTTCTGCACATTGCGCAACAGCAGCACCATGACCATCTGAATAGCGAGAAATATACACAAATGTATTGCGTTGCGTTGCGTCATCGTTTGCGTCATGACGTAACCGTTTGCGTGCCTGCTTCATAAAGCCAAACCGCGCGGATGAAATCAGTTGCATTAATTTCTTATGGCTCTATCTGCAGCTTTTCCGGAGTCATTTCTGTGGTTTAGTTATATTCTTATAAAAAAGTGTACTCGTGTCAATAAAGGTTTTTTTAAAACACAACTGCTTCCTAGGTCGGTCTTATTTCTTAAGGTGGACTGAACCATGAGTGTGGAGTAACGTTGTATCTTTCATTTAAATGAACTGTAACCTTCACCCAGGTATGTAACAGCTGTTCTCAAATGAACACGTGAAGTAAAGTTTAATATTTATAGTTTTATAGATTTATAATGAGTTATAATGAGAGGTGATCAACGTGATTGCTCAGGTTCCACCTTAACACGCAGACACGTTGCTTCACCATGAGCAGAAACCTTTATATAAGTCTATGACTGAAACTCTGAAACTCTGGTTAAGTTTCTCCATCGTTGTACAAACTGGATAAAACGCGGGCTTTTTGTTGTTGTTCAGGTGTTGATCTGTCTCTGCCCCTGCCCCCGCCTCGACGTAAGCGTGACGTATGTGGTGCTTTTGCTCTGGCCGGACAATTTTTTGGTGCTTGAAACGAACCGGATTCCGGAGCTAAGAGGCTGCTCGCTGCGGTGTGAACAGGAAAACCCGGTGCTGTCTGTCTGTGTGTTGAGCGCAGCGCCGTCTACTTTTTGCAGTACCGTAACTAAAGTAAGTTAGGACTAAGCATACCGGTAGTTTTCTGTGGACCTGTCTGTTTTTCATTTACTTCATTTGTAGCCGTAACCGGTCGTTTTAAAAATCTGTCCATCTTCGTAGTATGCTAGCCGTGTTATATATCTATGATGCTTGCAGCGGCGCTCTTTGACTGACGTAACAGTTATTGTTGTTTCCACGGTAACGCGCTTGATTTTTAAATGTATCTATTTGTTAGATTTGAACGTAATCTATGAAATATTTTAGATTGAAAAAAAAAAAGATTATTTGTTGAAAAAAAATAAAAATGATATCATGATAATTTAAATGAATGAATCTGAAAACTTTTCACGGACCCCCTGGCAGAGTGCCACGGACCCCCGGGGGGTCGCGGACCCCACTTTGAGAACCACTGCTCTAGATACCTCATCACTCCTCCGCTGCTCCGACACAAGTCCGGGCTGCGGTGGTTTGTTGATACCAGGTTGATACATGTCGTATTCTTCATGTCGTTTGCTTTAATCGAGGCTACGTAGTTATGCAGCGCCCCCATCGTCAATAAATGGAAGTACTACAAATAATCAGTTATTTCACAAGTTTAGTTATACACACAGCTCGGACAAAATTACCGAGGTCCGGACCTCGGTGACCTCAATGGTGGATACGGCCCTGCTCGTAGGGACGCTGCGGTAGCTCTCTCTTGGTCAGTGCAAGCCCGAAACAGGGAGCTACGTCTTTGGTCATAGCACGAAGTTAGCCCCAAAATCTTCTGGCGGCGAGCATCAGAGCCCGCTGGAAAAGTGGCGTCAAAGTTGGCGTGAGCTGTCTTAAAATGCCTTCTCAAGTTGTGCTCTTTACACACCGATAAACACTCATTGCAGATTAAACACACGGGCCTCCCACTGATATTTACACACAACTACTCTTTCCACTCGCTGTTGAATTGCCGGTTTTCGGTGTCAACCTTTCGTTTTTTTAACGTAGAAAGAGACATTTTGATATCCAACTATGCTGACCAATGTTCTTATTATACATCCATGATGCTGACCAGGTTTGATTAATCATTCCATTGGCGCGAAACCGTCGAAGGTGCGCGAGCTTGTAGTGAAGGGCAGCGCGAGCCGCGAGGACGCGCGCAGAGACGCAATAAATGACAGGAGTTGGTAGTAGGTGGGTTTGAAACCCGAGCCCGCCAAAGTTTTCAGGCAATGTCTTCCCCTCTATCTCTCAATGTAACACCCTCTCAGGAATAAAGGCACTCTGGTCCAAAAATAAAAATATTTAAATAAAAACATTTTTTTTAAATTAAACATATATAGGCTATATTTTTTTTAACTTTTTAACATTATACTCAAAGGGCCAGTAAATATCACCCGGGGGCCGGATTTGGCCCGCGGGCCGCCAGTTGAATAGCCCTGCCTTAAAGGGTATGTAAGGAGGGATTGTTAGAAATGAAAATCAATGTTGATATGGCGTAATTTGAATTAAATACACTGTATTTAATTTAAATCAGTTTTATTCTGAAAAAAACGGAAGTTTACACTAACTATTAACTCAACACTTTTATTCTGAAAATGTTTCACTTCCGGTTAGCATTAGCATGTGGCGAAATGCTACTTTTTCAAACCGTGAATTGAAGGTGAAATGACGTGATGTTGTATCCTAAACACACTGGGTTTAACACTCATTTATTGACGCTGAAATCACGTTTATTAGGGAATGTTTAAATAACCACAGACACCAGAATGATGTAGGGGCGGTTCTAGGGGGGGCCAGTGCCCTAACACTGACCTCTGACCCCCCTGTGGCCCCCCTAAAAATGAAAAGTGAAAAATAGGAAAAATGTATGATTTATTACACGATTTATTGAATGACGGAATAGGCGGAACTAACGTTATTCGTCATTCTAGTCGGACCCATTAGAGCGGTGCACTCAGGACCCATTAGAGAGGTGCACTCACTTTCACTGTCCGGCTGAAGCGCGCGAAAAACAAACACTTTTCATCTCGGATCATCAGAGGCTGTTGCATCCAAGAAAGACTGATTGAAACCTACGTTTCGAGAGACTACCACGATAATTGAAGGTGATTTAAACTATTGTATTCGTGTAATTGTAGATGTAAAGTAGAGATGTAACTGTTCATTGCCTTTATTTTTATATAAATATGATATGGTGTTAGTGCAAAAATTGTACTATAACTAGTCTAGTTCTCTTTTTCGTCCTGCATTTATTGTGCCCCCCTCAGAAAATAACTGGCCCCCCAGTGGCCCCCCCAGTCAAATTGGTCAAGAACCGCCACTGGAATGAGGTAATTTAGCAACAGAAAAAGGCAGGAATTGCATTGGACCCGCCCCCCCGACGACGCCGGCCAATAGGAGAAGACCTCAGATGACAACAGGAAGAACAAGCCAAGAATCGATGGCCCAATCCCAAACCACTCCCTCGACCCTACCCCTCCGTGACGGAGTGAACTCCGTCTGTAGCTACACTCGCAGCTCAACGAGGCTCCCTCCTGTCAGATGGAGGGAGTAATACAGCAGCAAGCTTTGGGACGGCCTCCCCTCTCTACGGCAGAAACAGGAAATGCCGTAACTGTATGTAACAACGGTTTCAAATCAGCATCTCTTAGGCAAGGCAAGGCAAGTTTATTTATATAGCATTTTTCAACACAAGGCAATTCAAAGTGCTTTACAAAAAATAAAAGACATTAAGAAAATGGCATTTAAAATCAGTCATTAAAAAGAAAAACTAATAAAATAAACATTAAAAGAAAAAATACATGGATAAATGTTACAGTGCAGTCTAAGATATGAATAGTTCAATTAAAAGCATCGACAAAAAGAAAAGTCTTCAGCCTGGATTTAAAAGTAGTAAGAGTTGCAGCGGACCTGCAGGTTTCTGGGAGTTTGTTCCAGATATTTGGAGCATAATAACTGAACGCTGCTTTTCCATGTTTAGTTCTGACTCTGGGGACAGAAAGCTGACCAGTCCCTGAAGACCTGGGAGATCTGGATGGTTCATAATTTAGCAGGAGGTCAGAAATGTATTTTGGGCCTAAACCATTCAGTGCTTTATAAACCAGCAGCAGTATTTTGAAATCTATTCTTTGACACACAGGAAGCCAGTGTAAAGACTTCAGAACAGGAGTGATGTGATCCACTTTCTTAGTGTCAATGAGGACTCGAGCAGCGGCGTTCTGAATCAGCTGCAGCTTTCTAATATATTTTTTAGTGAGACCTGCAAAGACACCATTACAGTAGTCCAGTCTACTGAAGATAAAAGCATGGACAAGTTTTTCCAAATCCTGCTGTGACATTAGTCTTTTAATCCTAGATATATTCTTTAGGTGATAGTAGGCTGATTTAGTAACTGTTTTAATGTGACTGTTGAAACTCATTTCAGAGTCCATGACTACACCTAGATTTCTGGCTTTATCTGTTGTTTTGAACACTGCAGACTGAAGCTCAGCGCTAACTTTTAAACGTTCTGCCTTGGCTCCAAAAACCATTACCTCAGTTTTATCTTTGTTTAATTGGAGAAAGTTCTGACACATCCAGTCATTGATTTGTTCAATGCACTTACTCAGTGTTTGAATTGGAGCATAGGCCTGACCTGCTAAGTGGCCTGATGGCCTGAGGAATAATTTGTTTTATGTATGTATTGTGAACGCAACGCTGCGCAAATGTGGGTCTGACTCTGCCTCACAGAGGGTGACTGGCTGTCTACATGATGTGGCCTGCCGACATGGCCACTTTCATACAAATCATACACTAATGCCCTCGATTGGTCTCTGTGTGTCATTCAAGCTCGGGAGGGTGTGTATGTGTAGCGCGAGAGAGCGAGAGAAAGCGCGCGCACCGGTTACGTGTATTGTTGTTGTTAGCATCTGGTGCTAGCTAGCTGCGCTAACGGATATAATGAGCTGTCAACAAGGTGGAGGAGAGTCCTCTCCTGTCAGACTGAGAGGCTGATAACTACAGCTCAGGGGCCTCATTTATAACGCCGTGCGTAGGATTCACGTGGGAAGGTTGCTTACGTAATAGAAATCGACAGAAATGTTCCGACATTTTCCGATTCACCAAACATTGCGTACCGGCGAGGAAAGTGCGTACAGCACTTCCTACGCCGGTTTCCCTTTATAAATCACAACCGACTCGAAATGCGGTGCAGCTTTTGCGGGTTTCCCGTAACGCCCATATTTGCCTATAAATAGTCAAAGAAACGCACATTCATTCATTCATTCTGACTGACTGCATGAAGAAGATCGCAGGAAATGACGACAGAACAGCTAAAAAATACATCTCACACCGTGTCAGATTTGGGTTATTTTGGGGAGGTGGAGATACATCATATTGTTTGGTGGATGCAGTTTGAACCAGAGTAGCAGCATGGAGGTCAGATCGTCACCAAAATAAATAAATAAGTGGTCCGAAAAAGGTTAATGACAAAAAGAATACACATAGCCTTCCTCAGGCAGTGTGTTTGTACTGGGGACAGGAGACCCCCCCTTGATGAGAAACTGTAAGAAATTATCGGGGAATCCCTCCGGAGTGGAGTCATGACGACTGGATCTGAATTATGTGTTTGTATTTGGTGGTTTGTGTCCCAGCTGTCGATCAGCTGTGCGCAGGGTCTCCACTGCAGCCTGTGCATCTCACCCCCCCACCCCCGCCCCCGCAGCAACTCTATATCCACCAGTTAAAGGAAATACAACTAATGTGTTGTGTTATATCAGCTGTTCAATTGACCACATATGGTGTTCTTAGCTTCCATACCTCCTGTGTTTTACGAGTGACTTATCAAGTCTTAGCAAATGGCATAAAACACGATTAAACATGATAGTATATAAAACCATGCTCGTATCTACAACCTATATAAATGCAAAACGGCGTCAGTTTAGACGTAATTATGTCCTCCTGCTTACCGCATCATTTATGAGAAAACATTTCGAGGTGGTTTTAAATAACATACCCGTATTTATTTATTTCTCCAAGTTATGTTTTTGTGTGCACTGAGGAGTCGCAAACAGGCGTTTGTTTAATCATTTTAAGATTGGCTTTAATCAATGTTTGAAAATGAATTCTTCATATATGATAAATGAGAGGTAACATTTTGTTTATGGTATTATTTCCACACATTTCTCTCCATTCTTCCTTCTGCCAACGGTGTCGCAGTTTCTCGTCTCTCCCGTTGTTGTGCTTAGTGCGTACGCATGGGTTAGAGTTTGTGTGGAGGACCGCACATTTTCCCGTCAAGTTAGTATTTTATAAATCGCAAACATAGCGTAGAAACTGGCGTACGCCATTTTTTTGGCGTATATCCCTTTATAAATGAGGCCCCAGGTGAGGTAAAGGACTCTCTGAGTGTTTAGATAGTTAACCTAGTCTAAGTTCTCTGTGGGTCTCAAACGGTTTGGTCACCATTTATGTAAACACATATTTCCATTTGAGGGGGGAGTGATTAGTAAAATATGCATTAAAAAATAAAATAAAGTTAACTAGGTGAAAAAAGGTAAGATACACTTAAAACACTTGTTGAGAGCTAAAACTAGTCTTTGCTGCTGCCTCAAAGAGGAGCAGGGGGAGAGGAGGGAGACATGTGAGGCTGGTTCAGGGGCCTAGGCACACTCACAATTATAAATGAACCAAAAACAAATAAATAAACAAGTTAAAATGTTTTTAAATATTGGTATGTTATTGGTTATGGCCATGTTTTTGTGATTTTATGATTATTTAAATGTATACAGTTCTGTTTCATATGGGTGTACTCTCTTTATTTCCCCCTCAAAGTGCACCAGATTGATGCATTTAAGTCCAACATTTAAAATAAAAAATCTTACCGGGGGAGCATGCCCCGGACCCCCCTAGAGGATTTGAGGTCCACTTCTACTTAAAATATGTTCACATGGATAGGTTCCTAAATAGATTTGCACTTTAAAAAAAAAATAGTAACCCATGTCCATATGTTTATTCTGGGGTAGTAGGTTTAAAGTTTAGGGCTATCACTATGGGCAGCAACGCTGTAAAAATTGACAAATAAATCCAGCAAAATGGCACAAAAGAAAACTGGTAGTGGCCTGGCTGGGTGTATAATTCCCGGCCTGACTTATTGTCCCAGTCCGGCCCTGGGTTGTTAACATCGTAGTTTATCAGTGGATGTTTGCTGGAACTACTTGTTAACAGCTTGTTTCCTGACGGACGGACACACACAGCGTGACTCCGGTCAGGTAGAGACCGGTCTCAAGTCAGCACCGCTGCAGACTCGCTGTTTGAGGGCTTGATAGCCTACTCCCCCTCCACACTCGTTGCTTTGGAACAGCCCCTTAATATCTCCACCCCTGCTCTAGGGGGTCCTCACCTCCTCTAGGAGGGTCCGGGGAAAAAGGAGGGAAGATTTTTTTTTTTTTAAATATTGAAGTTAAAAGCATCAATGTGGTGCACTTTGAGAGCAAAATGAAGAGATCTATGGATACATCTGTTAGTCATTCTTGAACCCTGCGAGCAGGACAGACTGAAAAAAGTCAAGGGAATTTAATTACACAAAAGATGCGGTGGTGTACAAATGAAATTTGCAAGAGGAGGCACTCTCCCCATGCGTCTGGTCCAACACATCCTCACTCCCTGGTCGGCCTATGTTGACGTTATGTCAAGTCCCCTGTGTCGGCTTTTTCCAACGCAAGGGGGGGGGGGGGGGGTCTTCGCGTACATTTTCAACTTTCCGGGATGTCCATAGGCTTCTATATAGCTCCCTAAACGTATGTTGTAGACGACTTGAGATCGCGAGCACCGTTATGGTGTAAATACAGCCTATTGGATCAAATATAAAAGTCAGCCGAATTAGTGTTGATACTGCAAGGAGACGTATTATGTGAAGAGAAATGGAAGATTTTGTTTGATTGTTGATATATTTATGATCCACGTCACATATTCAGTTTCGGCGGCAGTTGTTCCTGTTTGTCTAGAAGTCTTCTCATCAGGGCTCTATAAATAGCGAACTACGGCAGATATGTAATGCAGCCGAACCGTGTATTACAATGCCGTTATGTGATGACTTTCAAAGAGAAAAGCAAGCACACTCGGAATAAAGTATCATTTTATTTTTAAAAAATGTTTTCGTATTTCACATCAACAGGAAGTCCGGTTAACTAAAATGTCCGTGCGGAACAATACCCCAACCCATAGATCTGTGGGTGAATAATGTAATCACCACATTGCACACATCCCTTCACATTTACATTTAAATTTACATTAAAGTATTTTGTGAGGCCTTCTAAAATGTTTTTAAATATAATTAGGGTTGTAGTTGAAGAGTTTGTAAATTATTGCGTTGCCTGGCAACGCAATCGCACAACGGCACGTCCATTAATACAGATACAGATTTCAGTATTCTGAGCCCCTACTCTCCCCATAACTGACGGCAACAAAAGTCCTACATTATTCAATTAAAATAAAGAAGTAAAAACAATAAGTGTGGCTTGATATTGAGTAAGACAAAGGTTGATAAACGCTGTGAGAATGGATCTGCGGGTAGCATTCGCTCGCGATCTCAAGTCGTCTACAACATACGTTTAGGGAGCTATATAGAAGTCTACGGCCCCCAGGCCGTATACGGCCCGCGAGACAATTTGGTACGGCTCTCGAGGTAATTTATAAACACACGCAAAAAAGAAAAAAATTAAAGAAATCTAGACCGCAAAAAATTAAACAAGCGAGTGCCTGTTTTTCGTGGCCAAGGCCAGGGTCCTTGAACACAACACGAGCCTAACGTGTCATCACGTGGTATATGTCTCGTCTGACAGGGGTGCAGTTCTGACGGAGAGCAACAGAACGCGGCTCCGGCACTTCCAAAAATTGCAGTACCCATAAGGAGCCGTACACATGCCGCAGTTTTTGCGTGGCTGTGTTTTAGTTGTAAGCCCAGTGGCGATCTGCTCATCTGACATACTGATCATACATACAGTCAATAACTTTGTTGTTATTAGCATCTGGTTAGCTAGCTATGCTAACGAATATCAGAAGCTTTTTCTCCAACCAGTGCGGTAAAGGCACATCTTTACATGATCATTATAGTTATAAAAAAATAAGAGAATAAAGTAAACAGGTATAAAATACTATATGACAGTAAAAAAAGTTGTTATTAATAAACAAGAATACAGTTTGAAAGGGGAGTGATTTGTAAAATATCCATAAAGAAAAATAAATCTGCTTACAGTTCTGTTTCATCTGGGTGTTGAGAGATGTATCCATAGAGCTCCTAATTTTTCTCTCAAAGTGCACCAGATTGATGCTTTTAACTTCAACATTTAAAAAATAATCTTCCCAGGGGAGCATGCCCCCAGACCCCCCTAGAGGAGGTTAGGTCCCCCCCCCCCCACACTTAAATCATGTCCACATGGATAGGAAACTAAATACATTTGCACACATCTTGTGTCCATATCTTTCTGTTTTGGTGGTCATGCCACAACCGTGCACGTGAATGCATGCGCGAGTCATGGTAAAATATCTGGATTAAGGGGTTGCTTTTTCTTTGCACACCATGAAAGAAAGGCGAAATTAATGGGCTGTGATTTTAGTATTTTTAAGCAGAGGTCAATAATTTGTACGGCCCTCGGAGGATGTCGGAAAAATTGAAATGGCCCTTGAGAGGAAAAAGGTTCCCCACCCCTGCCCTAGAGGGTGTTCGGTCAACTCCCCACTTATAAAAATAGCACTTTACCACTGCACCCTCTCTAATCTCAGATGGACCCGGAGTAATTTTGTTCTGGAACCGGGCCTGGACATCTTGTTTAAATACAAACAATAACTGAGCGGCAAAGATAACAGAGTACTTTAAATTGTCTAAATATCGCAAATCTGAAACACTTGAGATTTGCGTGTATTTTAATTGCAAGTACTGTAAATCATAAAGCAAATGACATATTTATCCTAAAGAGATGAAGACGATGAGATTTATTAAGGGAGAATCTCACACTAACCTTTAGCATTATACATGATACAAAGAAACCCCTTAATCTAACATTATTATTAGTCATTTAAAAAAAATTGTTTCTATTATATCTCCCCAATTAACTTTGTGATTATGGCCCAGCAGCTGCGTGCTTTAATACGCAAAGACTAAAAGCTCTAAGGTAAACCAGATTAGTCAGCCCTGGGCCATGTCAAAACCATTTATAACGTAATGAGAACAATACAAACCTATAAGCATCCTCTAATCACATTTGAATCACTCTTGTTGCAGTTCCTAATCACAATGTAATGAAGTGTTACATTATTCTCTCAAGATATTAACACAGATCTGGACTGTATCATTCCCTACAATCATAGCACAGAATGATTTTAACTCATAAATAAATTAACATCCCCAGGGAGCTGCTTATTTAATAGTTTGATATTTCTGTATGCATGGACATAATGTCTTGAAGGAATACAATCATATTTTAACAATTGTTTGGACAATTTTTATTTAGCCTCCTCTGACCCTGTACCTTTTTGCACAATAGTGTGTGTGAAGTAAAAACTTCTTTGCAGCAATGTTGAGCCAATCATGAAATGAGGGAAACTGGATTCGCCTGTCAATACACTGATATTTATTGAGAATTCGTACGGCCGGGGAGATCACAGTATACTACAGTTCTCATGTAAGATACCAGCCAACTCTAAAGACAAAAGCGCCAAGAACACATCTATACCTTAGAAGAGGAGGGCCCTAAAACACGCGGGTTTTCCTTTAATGCATGCCAGATGTCGAGACAAAGACTCGTTGCATTGCAAACCCACATGAGCCAAGCTTCTCCCCCCACAAGATATCAGATGACCTCTTGACCTGTGTCTTCCTGAGAAGCTATGGATCACATTACAGGCAGGAATACACTTTAACCAGAAACAGATTGCCGAGGACAAGTCACTAAACTCTATATACTTTAACAAGACTAAAATATTCCTTTACAGTGTGTCTTTCCTTAATAGTGGTCAGAGAGAGAAGCACCTGCAGGTGGCCTTAATTTATATTATGCAAACAGTTTGGCAGCAGGAAATAATGTCCTAACAATCTTAAAGATGCTTATTGAATGCATCCATGTTCACAGAGTCCAGCGTCATATTAAGAACAACCCGGTATCACGGCAAGACCTGAACATGTGACGATTTACCATGCTGGGAGACGTGAAGATGTCACAATTTCGTCCCTTCAAACGTGACAGTTACACGATATTGTTAACCCATGTTAACCAGTGGAGAAATAACCGGAAATGCAAATAGTCACACTCGATTACGCCGATGTTCTTGTTGCCCCAGCTGGTCGACATGTCTTTTAGCAGAAACAAAGGCTACATTAATGTATTAAATCGATGTTAATCCATTCCATGCATGTGCATGTGGAATTAACGGACGTGACGTTGTGCGATTGAGTTGCCAGGCAACAGCTTCGGTTCATCTTAATTTACAAACTCTTCAACTACAACCGTAGTTATATTTAAAAACATGTTAGAAGGCCTCACAAAATACTTTAATGCAAATTAAAATGTAAATGTGAAGGAATATGGATAGAATAGGACACCTGGTGGTTGAAGAAAGTCATTGAATTTTATTATTTTATTATTTGATTATTAGATATTAATAGGATCCCTATAAAGTATATTCATTACTCGTTATTCTCTACTAATAGTTAATTAAAGACTGTATATAATGACTAGTTTGCACATCCCTTTCAAGATTTTCTAAGCTAAGGTTTATTGACATATCATATTATACACAACTATGGTGTAGTTATGCAAAGAATGAAAAACTTGGGTCGCAGGTTCCTCAACAGTGCATTACAAGACATCTATCAATATGTGTGTATACCTCCACCATTAAACTGTCATTCTGCACATTTCTTATACTACATACATCTTATAAGAGTATAATACATATGTATAATATCAGTTTAATAATAAACAAATAATAAACAAATAAGTGCTTAAAATAGTTAACATTGCAGGAAAGCAATATATTAGACGTTAAGTACTTTGTCAGGCTTAATATGTATCTGTAGATACAAATGTCACTGTGTGTGCTGTGTGCTCTGCATGTGTGACCATTAAAGAGGGTTTCATCCCTCCATATTCTTCTTCTATATACCCCCAAAGCTTTTTTCTTATTCAAAAGAAGACCTTAACCTAAAGTACTCTTTAATGTTTAAATTAAGCCTTATTAGTTTGTCTGTTTTGCACATCCTCCTATTAATATCTAATAATAAAATAATACAATTCAATAACGTGCTTTAACCACCAGGAGTGGAGTGCACCAGCTGGGCGTAAACTGGGCGTAACTCTACGTCCGACGTAGAACCGAAGGTTAAGACCAAACTAATGTTATGACTAGTGCACCACTTAGACTTAAGCCCTGTATGCGTTGCGCCCGGGTGTAACTTTTACGCCTAGTATGGAGCAGGCGTACATCGGAAAGACAGACTAGTATCCATAGTAACGTAAAACAGGCAAGAAGGATATTAACGATGGCAGGGCGTCTTGTTTACATGCTTAACAATGAAAGGGCATTAAGAAGAGTCTCAATTTCTCCTTCTACAGCTCAATTTTTTCGTGTTCCGCTCTCAACTTGACGGTCTCCACCTCCACACGAACGATTTCTTTCTCCGTCAGTTCCCGCTGTAGCTCTGACAAATCCCTCTTTCGGGGTGTGGCCATTTGGGATTCCCCTTGAGTCATCGATGACGCTGTGGGTGTGGGAATTCCCTCTTCTCTGCGGTCCTCTGAGTCTGTAAAATGGCGTTGCTTGGCAACAATTACTGTTTCACGTGTATTCACGTGGACGCGCATCTTAAGATCAGGCGCAGCTACGCCCGAGACTAGTCAGGCTTGGTGCACTCGGTGTAAATTCGAATCACTACGTCGGACGTAGCTAAGCCCGACGTTAGAGTTAAGCCCTACTTTTGTACGCCCAGCTGGTGCACTCCACTCCAGGTGTCCCGTTCTATCAGCTGTGCACCGTTATGGTGTAAATACAGCCTATCTACCGATTGGATCAAATATAAAAGTCAGCCGAATTAGTGTTGATACTGCAAGGAGACGTATTGTGTGAAAAGAAATGTAAGAAGCTGTTTAATTGCTTATATATTTATGATCCACGTCACGTTTTCAGTTTTGGGCCAGTTGTTCCCGTTTGTCTAGAAGTATTCTCATCAGGGCTCTATAAATAGAGAACTACGGCAGATATGTAATATTTAATGCAGCCGAACCGTGTATTACAATGCCGTTATGTGATGACTTTCAAAGAGAAAAGCAAGAACACTCGGAATAAAGTATTATTTTATTTTTAAAAAACGTTTTCAGATTTCACATCACATAAACACCAAATCCCAGCATGCATTGCGGCTAAACCATCCAATCATTGAGCTGAGGATCTTGCCTACGTCTGTTTCTGGTTTCGTTTATGACCGATGTATTTTGTTATACACACATTCCTTCACATTTACATTTTAATTTGCATTAAAGTATTTCGTGAGGCTTTCTAACATGTTTTTAAATATAACTACGGTTGTAGTTGAAGAGTTTGTAAATTAAGATGAACTGAAGCTGTGGCTTGGCAACTCAATCGCACAACGTCACGCCCGTTAATTCCACATCCACACGCACGGATTAACATCGATTTAATACATTAATGTAGCCTTTGTTTCTGCTAAATGAGGTGTCGACCAGCTGGGGCAACAAGAAAATCGGCGTAATCGAGTGTGACTATTACAAATAAATCATTATTATAATATTGACAATAATAGCCGACCGTCGGGGTACCATTTGCTTGGCATTTCCGGTTATTTCTCCACTGGTTAACATGGGTTAACAATACCGTGTAACTGTCACGTTTGAAGGGACGAAATCGTCACATGTTCACGTCTTGCCGTTGATTAAGAATGTATATGTTTTATTTTTCAATAAATATTGTTTTCTATTATTAGTTGATAAATTGCAGTTTCATTGTACAATCTAACCTCATTGGATTGTAGTTGACTGTGACAGACTAAACAATGCAGTCATTTACACATTTTTCATGCAAATATTTGATTGAAGGGTACCATACAGTATTGTGTGTCTTAAGAAATAATGCACTTAGCTATCACTTGGCTTTTAGCTTGAGATGTGACTGTTCATTTGAAACACTTTGCAATATTTTCTTTTTTTGTGAGGTTTATATTTGGTACCTTTTAATAAACTATTGTATGTCTTACAAAATAAGCACAATGACTCCCCATTCTTCTTTCTTTTTTCTAATAATAGTTTTGTTTACTTCTCGCTTGATTGAGCATTATTTATTGAAAAGGTGAAAAGGCTCTTTATGGCTTGGTTGCTAACAATAAGTTCACACAGTTTATGCTAGACAAATGTGTATCATTGTCTTAAGCCTCGTAACTATTTAAAAAGCGATTCCTTTTTATTGCGCTCCATCCTCAATCTGTTTTTTCAAGATAAGATACTGTCTGTGAACAGCCAATTTGAGTGTCAACTTCTCCAGACTTAACTCAATGTGAACAATTTGCACGGATTTACTTTGACCTCATGAACAAATCGAGTGATCGCAGTGATTCTATTGACATATAGCAATGCCATGGTTCTGATGTGGTTCATGAATATGTTACCAGGTCTGTTCACAGTCTGTGAAAGTGATGATGCTGCAGTTTGTGCTGACAGTCTAAATATTCCTTACACAGTGATGGAGGAAGACGTACGAATAGCACTTTCTAAAATACTCAACATTCAGTTGCATTAAAAATGTTAAATAAGTATAATGAGTCAAATGTACCTTAAGTAAAAACAAGTGGCAACACTCAAAGCATCAAGTCATATACAATGTATTAGTTTAAAATAATTACAAGAAATACGTACGACAAAATGTAAAAATCGTTTTACTCATCAACTAATAAGAAAAACAACTAATCCATTTAGCTTTACTTGAATAATATCCGTTTCAGAATCCCTTTGTCTGTCCTGTAGTTGGGAAATCTAGAGCCTTACAGCAGGGAAGGATGCAGATAGAACGCAATAGGAGTATACCCATATAAAGTATATTAAATAAAAGGCTAAGTTATTAAAAGAATAATTAACAAATAAAAACAAATAAGCTAGAATCTAAATATGTATCACAAAAGTGTTGAAGGTTCCCATAAGGTTTAAAGATTGTAGATACATTGTAGCAATAAAGCGTTAATTGTACATAGTGTATTTTGCACATGAGTAGTGGTAGTGCAAAACATGTGTTACATTTACAGGCAGTTTTATTGCACATCAGTGACAGGCTTAGTGGTGCGGTGGTCTACCAGGGCCCGTGGTGGTTTTACAGCCTGACTATACTGTTGGATAGTTTACCGCATAACAATACACCATATGTTATAAACAATTTGTATGCAAAATTCGTAATTTGAAAAAGAAACTGGTAACTAAAGTTGTCAAATAAATGTATAGTAAAACTATTTAGAAGTATAAATTGGCATTAAGTAAGTACAGTACTTGAGTAAATGTACTGAGTGTGCTCCACCACGTGCAAACACAGTGCATTACTGTTTCTATTTGCTGACTGTGCACATCGGCATGGTAATTTATAATATAAAATATATTACTGTAATGAACAGTGAAGAAGTATAAAGCCAGAATAACTGAAAACACCTGTGTGGGTGTGCAGGGCCATTGACTTTAGCAGGAAGTATTCCCACTGCTGTGGAATAATCAGCACAATGAACATCGTGGATGAGTGACTGCCTGACTTGTGGCGGTTAAATGAAAAAGAAATATCAAACAACAGTGTATAGACAGCATTCGCCAACTCTCACTTAAATGATTCCATTTGTATTAAACAAGGAAACAAATGAACAGCAGGATTACAAGAAAAAGCGTTGAGGTAGTGAAACACTAATGATTTCTCCATTAAGTCAGATATTGAATTAAGCAGCGACGTGCAGTCAGGGGAGGCAGGGGAGGCAGAGCCTCACCTGTCATACTCCAATGTAACGGAAAAACAACTAAAGAAAAACTAAATAGTAATAATAATAATAACATGTCTCCACTGATCTGTGTTGTAAGTGTGATTTCTGTATGATTCCAATGGCTTTTTATAGTCAAAATCAGCATATTGGCCGAGCTCCGCTACAACTCCTACATGGGAGCGATGAGGAGTGAGGCAGGGACGAGCTCTGCCTCATGTAAGCCCACAGTAACTGGCTGGAGCGCGGGCACTAATGTAGCGCGGGCACTTATTTTGTGAGCGCGCTCAAGCCAGTTACTGTGTGGTGAGGTGAGGCACAGATGAGCTCTGCCTCACCTCAGAATGCTTCACCCCACATAAACTGGCTGGAAAGCGGGCACTAAGCGCATGCCTGCACCATCTCACTGTATGTCACCAATGTAATGTTTGTAGATCCCTTTATTACATTTATCCTCGCCATCCATAGTCTCTAAATAACTTATTTCACGTATATATGATATTTAGGCTCGCTTTTCTCATCATACAACGGCAATGAAAAAAGCACCAGGGGAGGCAGCCATAACCTCTGCCGCACTGAAGGGGGCGCAAGTGAGCCCACAGGTTCTTGTTGCTACTGTTATTCTACGCAGAGACGGTAGACGCAAACAACAAACTAGACTTTTGAAACTAGAGGAAGATAAGGAGGACTTTTACAAAAATGTAATGGAGATTGTTGTCCAGAAGGATAGCATGGACTTCATCTAAAAGTCAAGGTAAGACCACAATTGTAATGAACATGGAATCTTACTAAGAAAGAACAATCCAATATTTAGATTTTGGGTATCCTTTTGTTGAACAGTCTGTTTAAAATGCATCGAAGCATCAGACTAAAAAAGCTTTTGAAAATAACCGAACATTTCGATTAAGGTCAAAATATAATATTTGTAAATCTGACTCTGAAAGAGTCAGTGCCTCACCAGCCATGAACCTCACCGCACGTCACTGGAATTAAGGTAATTACAAGAATAATAGCAAGTGCTGCCATACCAGCTGTTAGCACTTCCCTTTCCACCAAACAATAAATGACTCAAAAATAATGAAATAATCAAAAGAATCACGCCTCCCTTAGCTAGATGCATTATAAACTGATTAATGAGTGACATTTTTTTCCCTGTGATGTTAAACAAGGTTTTCTATACGATTATTTCCTTGCTTGAGGATTCTGTACTCATGTATTCTGTGGCTTATGAGAAATCTCTGTCAGTCTTGACTTTGTCTTACAGTGAAGCTTGGCTGCTTCCATCTATGGAGCGTAGTGTAGATGCATTGTTTTTTACAAGACAACATGCTGACTTTACAACTGATGATATTACTGCTGCATTTGTGATATGTTATTGGAATCCCATTTCTTTGATCAACCAGTGATAAGACTCAACTGGAAATGCTTCCGAACTGCTTAACAAACCACCAACATTAGTTTAGCAATGGCTGCTGTGGTGCACTTGTAAAGAGTTTCGGATGGAGGATGAAGAGGTCTCTCAAGTTAGTATATATTAATCTTACAGAAACCTGCTTGCCAGTCACACTCACAATAAAGCTGTTTAGCTATGACTGTTGCATTTAGGGAATTGCAAAAACGCAAGTCAGCAAAGAAAACCCATTTCAGAAAACAGATTAGTGGAAGTCCGCCTGCCTATTTCAAAGATAGAAAGTACATTAAAAACTCAACTAATAATAGCTTTCGGAAACTTGTACAGTAATCATAGTTTCTTTTTTCCCTCCTTTTTCTTTGATTTCTTTTTTCAAAACCCAAGAATTTACACTAATTCCAAAGGAGCTTATAATAGATTAAGAGGGGAAAAGGCAATTTATCTCAGTAGTGCTTGCTTATATGAAGGAGCGGTCTGGCTTCATTGTGCCATCTGATGTCATTTAGTTTCAGAGTGGCTCTCTGGCCTCTGGGACTATCTACCTGAATCCTCCATTAATCTTCCGCTCCAACAAAGGTCTCTCCCAATATGCAACGGCCCTGTTGTCAGTATAATAAAAGTAATGTCGTTCTACCGGAAAGAGCCACTTAAGCTTGGCCTTCGATTGCTTTATTGTCTGTTGGTCACTCGCCATGAGGCTTTTATTTGATTTTCTTGTCAAAAGGTTTGGATAATGGTGATTTTGAATAAGGAAAAGGTATAGAAAGATATATTTCAATGTGTAGAACAGGGCTAACAGTATTTCCATTGCTTCACACCTGAACTTTTCTGAGTAGAAAAGATGATCTGATGCACAAGGGTTCAGGAAATCCTTTCAGTGCCACATTAGTAGTCAAGACCGACCGCATTGCCAGAAGCTAGGCTAGGGGAAAGAAAGATGTGTCAACAACGAATGTGCGCACTCCTAAGCACATCTGAAAAATGTTCTTTTTAAAAGGATGTCAGCCTGGCTGTACAGTAGGTGATGTACTCGTATGTAATCCCGTGGGAAATATAAAAAAAGAAGATAGAGCCTGGAGGCGTGGCTCTGTATTTAACAATCTGTTTGTGTTTCAATTCATGATGTGCAAGCGATTACTGATAGAAAACAAGAAATGAGAATACAAAATGTGTTTCCTTTTGTTGGCACCTGGGTTTAGCTTTAGGGACAGGCTGTGAAGCTTGGAGCCCAAAACAAGCTTGAAATAAACTGCATATAGGTATGATATGAGGTGTTTTGGAGATCCAACTGGAGACTTTGGGGGAAAAAACTACAAAATGCTGCAAGGATTCTTGTATCTCTCTGACGGAGAAACCATACAGCTGTGACCAGTGTGGGAAAAGGAAGATGGCGTCTATGTCGGCTCGCCGCTCCCTCAGCTCTCTGCCTATAGCTATCCTGCTTTTGTTTTATGTATGTCAGAATGTCTCTGCTCTGCTCGTCTACGATCGCCAAGTTCTTCTCCACCTTAGGCTCTCATTGGAGTTTATATTGCTGCCCAAACCTACTCCAAATGAGTGGTAGAACATTGATGGATGGACATAGTATATGGGCAGAAGTCGATACAGCCTTGCTCTTCGGTTGACTACAGATTTGACTTTAGTGACCATGGCCTGTGCACGTGGAAGAGATGTAGGATAAATAGTATAAGGAGTAATGAGCAGCTACTATACGGCCTTGCTCAAGTGCATCAGACCAAGGTTACCTCTCCGGGTATCATTCCAGGATCCAACTTTGGTCAGTTTGGAGACTCAAACCCTCTGTTTCCCAAGTAAAATATGTTTTTGTTTTGTGACTTTATTAAAGACCCCAATGAGCATTTGTCCGGTCTATGGTAGGATCAAGTCTGATCAGAACTTTTTCATGCTGTTTGTACAGCACAGGACAGTACTAATTCACACAACTATAATGCAGTGCTTATTAGGAAAAGGTAAACATGCCACTAGTCGACAAAACTAAAGAGTAAAATTGGCCAATTGTCGTTTGCCTTTTTTCAAATACTTGTATATAGATTTTTCAATCTGCCACATTTAGTCTAGGTGTTGTTACGTTTTAAAAGTATATATCTAACTGGTAGAGGTGAGAGAAGGATCACTATCATGAAAAAAAACTAAAAAACAATGTTGATAACTGTGGTTTCCAGCGTCAAAGTCACAATCTCATTCTAAAGCCGTCTGCCAACAGTATATCAACTCTTAATTTCCCTATTTGAAGTCGTCATTTGCACAACCATAAGAGGCAGCTTTTGAAGAAAATGTTTAAAGCCATTTGACTAATGACCGAAGCTTTTTATCTTGTGAAGTCTGTCTTATCCTTTTTTCCAGTTTTTAATGAAATGATGACATCTAAATATGCGAGAGAGTGTGAGTGTCAGTACCCTTTGATGTTTTACTTTAGTGCAGGTTCCTGACTCTATTTCTCTCTCAGTATTTCACTATCTGAAGTCATGTCTTTCCTACCTTTTAAAGAGTCATACTGGACTATGTAAAGTTTATAATGCTGACCTACTCTAATATTTATCAATATCTCGTGTTAGCAATAACACACACCATAAGAAGCTTTTTCAAAATATATTTATTTAATTTGATCATAGAAATAGCCTCCAGTCTTTGGGTTAAAAACTTTAACTTAAGCTATTGGCAACAAATAAATAGATGCTGAACTGTGATAAATATTTACTACTTCCTGACACTGTTGCTGTTAATCCTCTCTAATATGGCTGCTAGCTTAAGGCCACATGTATTGTACATTCTGTCAAATTAACACTTTACTTCTCTATTCTAAATGCATACTGAGCTCCAAGTGTACCCACTTTATTCAGATTAATGCCTTACTGTGATTATTGACAACATTGCAATAATTAGCTTAGATTCTAGACATTTGACAATTGCTGCACTATATAATATGCAACACTCACAAAAAGGTTGTACAGTAATTGTGTTTTCACTTCCTTTCCCACCTCAGCAGCCTCTGCAGGGTGTGGACTGTCTAATTTGGGGGGGAGTCCATATGGCTCACAGTGCCGCTCAAATGATCTAATGAGGGCTATTTTAGCATACGGCACCCTGGAGCTAATTTATGTCCATGGAAATGAAATATATGCACTCTGTATTTACTGTAAAGCACTCTTCCATTTGTGAACTAATAAGAGAACACAATCAAAACTCAATCAGATTTAATAGCTCTGCTCTCGATTGATATAATCAAAACTCCACTGCTGTACATTGCATTTGATAACATTTCAACTTGTGGACCCATATCATTTCAAGCCAGCATCTAATATTTATCATAAATTATACATTTAGAAATAATGCCTGGCTGGGCGAAAAATAAAAATAATAACAATTTATTATACTGATATAAAATTATACCTAATGCTTGAATTAACTAAATGAAATGCATGCTGCAAAAAAAATAGATATATTGATTACAATCCTCTGCAAATGGATGTAATATTAAGGGAGTTACAGATACAGTATAAATATATTGGCATCTGGCTTGATGAGAAATGTACATTTAAATCTAATATTTGTAATCGTGAAAGCCAGTCCAACCACCAGGAAAAATGTTGCCCTTGCATGTTTCTGTAAACCAAAGATTGTCCTTGGTTTTATCTTTATACCTCTATAATGAGGTGAACTATTACAATTCATTTATGATATATAATCTGTATAATATTAACACTTGCAATAGCTTTAATGTGTGAACATGAATTCTTCACAATCTAGATTTCATTATAAGCAACTGATTAAAATAACACATTTAGAAATGTAAGCAGTGCTGTTCAGTTAATGGTTTATTAATACACTGTTTCCATGCTTTAATGTCCATAAAGGTCTTTATATGTTTATACTGCCTGTGCTGCAGCACCTCTTTTCAGCCCAGTCTGCTCTGATAGGTTTTCTGGCCAGTTCTGTTGTGATTGGTCAACCGCTTAGAGATACTGCCCCTTAGGCTATTACATACAATGTGTTGAGGCGCTAGTCAATAGAAGCTTGAGTGTTACAGAACAAAAACAGAGACAAACTCCCTCTGGTGTGAACTTTTAGATTTCAGCCTTTGCAGACCATTTACATGCACTATGGTGTAACGGTTCACAGAATTCACGGTTCGGTACGTACCTCGGTTTGGGGGTCACGGTTCGGTACGGGTTCGGTACAACAAGAAAAATAAAAATAAAGTCCCAAATGCATAATTCCAGGTTTGTTGGTATTTATTTTTGAACAGTAGTGCAAGTTTCAGTATAAAAATAAGGAACTCTAACATTTTGAATGATTAATAATCAACGGATACCGTTACACCCCTAACATGCACACAAACCTAAATAACACACTATCGGAAAGGGAAAACTCCAAGAAGCTTAATATGGCCCCTTTAAAACTGATGACAGCTTTGCTGATTGGGAATAAGCCCACATTCAAAGCCAGATATCCCAGACACTTTGACTCCAACTAAAAAGACTGAAAAGCACCAATGTATGTTTTGGTGGTCGTGACCTTCAAACTACTGAGGCTGTGTAAATATATGTTGTGCATACCAAGCATACTAATAGACAGAGAAATTGTGGGATATGCAGGCTGAAGTAAAGGTTAAGAAGTTTCCTGTATTCTGTGAATCAATATTTGCTAAAGCTGCCATCCTTCATGAATGAACAAGGTGTGAACTTTTCAGACCCATCTTTCAAACCAACGCAATCAAAGGAAAGATTTTCTGTTGAGTATTCCTCAAATCATGTCAAACCGTCAAACTGTTGAACTAAAGCTTAGTCAAGATGCTTCATCAGTTTTTCTAAACCTAGATGGGTCCCTCTCCACTTGATGTCACATGTGGGTCCAATGGCAGTCATGTGTCCGTCAGTTACTTTACCTAAGATGGAAAATTGTTCAAAATTGAAGTTCTTTCTGGTTGGTAGGTGGGAAGGGCAAGGGCAATTTAAACCTTGAGGGAAAAGTTGGACTGAAATGTGTTGGAGGAGAAGATTGTAACACTTGTCACACTCAGGTTGGTATCAATCTTCTCATTCAAGGGAAAGTGTATAAGTGCGCCCTAAAAAATCCAACTATTCCTTTGAATGTATTTGATTTTCCCTTATATGGAACTGATTTGTATGTGCAAACTACATTTTTGCAGTGTTTAACTTTGCCGGAAATGTTCTCTTTCTTCCTAGCCATTATTGGCCTTTGTGCAATTAAAGATCATTTATAATGCAAAAAAATTGCAGATTAGACTCACAGGGAGAAAGCTATCGTGGAAAGCCACATATATACAGACCTGAATGCAATATTCTTGCAATGTTCAAAGTTTGGATGATTCTCGCTTTTAAAAGAACTGCTTTAAATCTAATTCCTACAACTGAGTATAAGAGATGTACACGACATTTGGCAGTTCATGAAATGTCGAAAAAATAAGCAGAGGGATCACCAAAAATGAAAGTACAACTTCCTGTACAAATGGAATTTTTGACCCCTTATGATCTTTTTTGTACGTGATATTGTTAAGCAGCTAACCAATCAGAGCAGACTGGGTTTCAGACTCAGGGTGAAAAGAGATGCTGCTGCACAGGCAGTATGAGAAAAATAAAGACCTTTTAGAACATTAAAGCATTTAAACATGTCAGAGTAGAAGCACAAAATACAAATATCAACCTGAAAAGGAGACGAATAGGGCCCCTTTAATTCACTTGGTAACACCAATGCATTAACCGTTCTTCAAAAGAAATGCCTCTGGCTTCCCTCCCATTGGGTCTTAACTGTGACCGCACATACCTGTCACTCAAAGTGTTAATTTTATGAAAATGAACTACAATACAGTCATATTGACACATTTTAAATCAGCTGAAGGGACAAAACATTTTGTTTTGTAACCGGCAGTAAACATTTCTGCTTTAAAGTTGGGCATTTAAACATGGGTGTCTATGGACTTGCATTTGGAACCATATGCAAAACCTTTTAGTTGGTAGGATCAATTCACAGTTTATTTTGACCTTTTCAAGAGATTTCCTAAGATTTCTGAATAATGGAGCTTAGACTTTCATACCTGAGAAAGCATTATTATGCAGTCTTACCAGGAGGGCAACATGTGATGAGCGACTAGCGGTTGCTATACAATTGTTTGCATTTTTCTTGTCTTTGCTGTTTGTTGCTGGTCTTTAGTGGTACAATGATACAGCTGAAGTTTGTCCTGTCACTCACGCTGTTTTTTCAAGTCGAGCAAGCATGTTTACCTCCACCTAAAGAAAGTTGAGAGCAAAAGTGGGTCATGCTTGGGATAACTGCTGCTTTTTTTGGTCAAAGGAATCAAACTTGCTTTAGGACAATTCCATCATGTCCAGAGCTGAGAGGTTTCTGTGCCTCCTGGAAAATGATCTCCCAGCCACAGTTTTGGTGAACAATGTACCGGTATACTGAAGTGGTGCCATTTTAATCAATAAGTTATTCTACTCTCACAGCAGGTTGGAGTGACAACTCTCGCCATTTCCTCGCTCTCTGTTATTGAATGAAGAGAAACATTTTCCCAAATTGTGGTGCAAAAATACACACAGTTCAAAACGTTTTGTGGAACAGATGCAGCCCAATCACAATCTTATTGAATAGCATCCTTTGTAGTTGCTGGCGTCACACTTTAACATTGGTGATTCTTTTAAGAAGCATCTTCAGTAGTATTAATCATTACTCCTGAAAAAGATAGACTCAACAAAATGCGTACTGTTCCTGACAAATTAAGATAAAGCATTGATTCCCATGAGTGCCATTAAGACGTCCCCCAGGAGCTGCCTCATGGTGCAGACTCATAACCTCCTTCTATTTTCCACAACCCCTCCACTCGATCTATTAAAGCCAACTGGACCTACAGCTCTCATGAGTAGCTCAACAGAACAACACATACTGTTTACTGAAGCTTCTCCTCCACTTTACAGTTTTAACTTTAGAGAGAAAGCATTGTAAGCGTTGTATGCCAGTTATAGTGAAAGCCAGCCCCATTCAAGATTCAAAGGCTTTATTGTCATATGCACAGTAGCTACAGTGTAAATGGTAATGACAATCTTAAGTCCCAAGCTCCTCAAACACTGAAGCGTATCCCCACTCAGGTTTACTACCAAAAATAAGAAAGGCAAAACTAAAAAGTGGCAAGATCTTCAAACCTGCCTGGTTACTTAATAGTCTGGGTACTCAAAAATGAAACTGGGGAAACAATCAAATGCCCAACCAAACAAACAGCAACAACCACACATTAACTCAAACAAAATCTCTACCAAGCAAACAGCGGCCACTAGATACATACAAATACTTACACATTTACCTCACCTCATGGACATTTCATCTCGGACGAGCCCCCATTTGTTACTGAAGGCTCTTCCGGGATAACAATAAAAAAAATAAAAAAATACAAATAAAAAAAAAATAGTGCAAGAAGCAACTGAGTAGAATAGATTAGAACATGTTTGCAGATCATGTTGCAAGACCAATGTCCAAGTAATTCATTGGGTATTCCAAGGACCAAACCCTCAGTCTGTGCAAAAAGGCCCACTTAAACCATCAACAAGTTCAAGCTTATTCTCTGGAAACACAATTATTGTTCTCATTTGAGTACCGCCAAGGATGTCTGAGGCTTTCATGTTCACCACAGCTTAATTGGTTTTCACTTGAACATTCTTCCCTGGTATGCAGTTATCTGATGTACCATAGAAAACAAACATCCTGTGCCATTCCCTTTCTCTCTTTCTGTCACCTCCAACCCTTTCTACAATTACAAATGTTATTGCTCAGTATACAGGCGTTATCATTGACATATCTTGCGTCCACCATATGACTGCAGAAGTACAAAACAGTAATTTAATTGAGGGGTCAAGGTGATTATTAAGCTGTACACAGCCATGTCTGACAGAAAGGCAAGTTCAGTGAACCCCACTTCATATTAGATGAAGGCGGTGATGTACAATCGCAGAGGTTAAAGTGAGCATGGCACACTCAGCTGTGGAACACACGATGCCACAATCACCAGGATGCAAGTTGGGCTTTGTCATATTGAGAGTTTTAACACTGTGATGAATGGATAATGAAGGGTTTTCTATCCAGCTAACACAGCAGGACTTTGCAACAAAGTTGTGTCCTGGACTATATTTAGGTCCTCATTCAACAACTGCTGCTCGTCAGACACACACTTCTTTATGTTATAAAACTATGCATTGTCTGCCTGGCTAATCTTATGCAAGAATATCTCATCTGTTAACAATATACACAGTGTATGCTACAGCAGAACAAACTGTGTAATTAGTCTATTTTGAGCAGATGAGAGCGAGCATTTAGTTGTTTCGTATAGCAGTGGCACAATAGGTGAAAACGACCATATCTAAGTGTTGAGATTGAACCATACGTTTGCTATTTTGTGTCAGGCAACATCAACATGTATTGGTAACTAGCACTTTAATACACCTTGTGTGTTGATTGAGAATGACAGTTCAGCTGGTGGCCTGTCTGACGCTCCATGTTATGCAGTTATAATTGACATCTGCCAGTCAATTAAAAAAGTAATTTTATTGCAACAGGCTAACATTTACTGGTAGATGCAGACATATTCACCGATCTGTCCATCATGAGTTACTTTGCTAATTGCATTTCATTTAGATGTTACCTACACTCATTATTTCCCAGATTGCACAGTATGTCCCAAATTTGAATCGTTTTGTAAATAAGGGTCAGTAAAAGGAACAGATGCAAAAAAAGTCAAGTCATATAATCCCTCAAAGAGCATGATAACTGCTTTGTATTAAAACGTGCAGCTTCTAAGACACATAACGTGTGTGAATAGTCTCCAATCTTCGCGGCTGCTACACGATCTTCTGTCTGCTTCTACAAAGAACACTGTGCGTTCGGAATAATTTGATTCACTTATGGGAGTAAGATTCTATATAACATTTGCTGATTTTGAGTATCCAGTGTGTTCTCAAGAAAATGAGCTTTGCACTACATATACACACGGCCTGAATTGATATGCATGATTCAATGTAAGGCCATTTTTGCCAAATATGAAAATGTTCTTCCTAAAACCAAGGCCTATCACTTGCCCAGTGCTGCTCTTAGTTCCTAAAAGTATCAGAGCACATCAGGCCTTATTACTTTTCCTATAACTATAACACCTCCATTATCATGCTGATGCGTGAGGTACACATAAAACAATGTAGGAAAATGATTGAGCATAAAGAAATCCATTATGTAAAATAGAAGCTCTGCTGAATGTCATTTATATCCTCAGGGACTGAGCCATATCTCGCTTCCTCTGGGTTTAATTCGACTCCTGTTCTTTTTCGAGAGAATCTAAACTTTGGCCTCTATCTCCGTCCGGAAGCTAAGAGCCCAGGCGAATGAGCTTTCCGAGTGCTGCTTTTGAGGTCACTTCTGTTTGCGCGCAATTGGATGTCTCGCTAGCCTGTTTCCTGATAAGAAAGGCTTTTCAGTTTGCACCTCATCCGCTGATCTCGCGGTGTATGAATGCGGCAGGCATTGTCATAAGTTAAACACCTGGGCCACACTGCCATGCTGCAATCTGCAGAATGGGACTAAATTATAGAGCTCATCTGGTTGACAGTCATGTTGCTGCCAGTCCATACTTTCTCTGTCGCTCTCTGGTTTTTGTGTTTGTTTACTAGGTGTTTCCTGTATGGAATTATCTGCAATTGTACTTTCCTCTCTTTTTTTCGGGCGGGTAAATATGAGTATTTGCTGAAGAGAATCCATTGTGAAAATATTATAACTTTACTGGGCTTTCAAATTATAACCAGCAGACCGCTGGCACATTCCAAAAAGAGCCATTGTTTTATTTATATAAAATATACATTTATTAGTTACAGAATTAACAATAATCACTTAAAATCTCTAAGAATTGGGACGGTACTGCTACTGACATTTTTAAGGATGAATACTGATGACTCTTTGTCAAGTTGTAGGTCACTGGCAGAATGAGGAAGCGATGTTAGAATGTGAGGCTGACACGTGTCAAACATGTCTGTGACATGTTTGACATTTTATTTCCAGGGGTGGGTTTACATAGGCTTACTTGAGCTGAATATGTTGCCTTGGGTGAAATAGAATGACATTGTAACTGTCACGTACTGCGCGTGTGTGTACGTTTGTGCACGTGTGTCGGAGATTGGCGTGCCCCCTCTTAGTTTATCACAAACAATTAATGACACTGGCAATGATACGTGAATCAGTTTAGAGGTTATTTCCATTTTTGATAGACCATTATCTCTTTCCCATGCTCCTTTTGCCAATTCCCGTGCACATTAAAAGGGCCCTATTATGTTCATATTTGTATTTTTTGTCTGTACTGTGATATGTTTACATGCTTTAATGTTCAAAAAGTGCTTCATCTTTGTCATACTGCCTGAATACATACTAACTCAATGCCAACATTTAAGGTGAAAACTGTGGCCACCAAAGGCTGGTGAAACTTTTCAAACTGACACAATGAGCTATAGACCTGCCTGTCGTAGCTAAACATGTATTGTTTTCAAAGATATGAGAGGGATCTAGTGCTCCTATCAGCATCATCGCAATTTACGACTGCTTCTGAGAGAGGGGTGTCATTTCTTACCTCGCAACAACTCGTCCTTGTCAGAAACACTTTCATTAAACCCTTTGAACAAGCAACCAATGTTATCGTTTCTCATTTGGGAATAGTCTTAACCTTGAGGTTGAAGCATCAATGAGGCCATGAAATGACAGCTGACAGAGGCTAAGAAAAAGATCCTTGTCGATTCAGACAGCCACAAGAGAACAGTATAAGTCATGGTAAAATCTGATGAGTTCAAGTAAATAGGGATAATGTAAATCTGTTGGAGGCAACGATGCACTGATCTTTGCAAATCCATGCTAACTGGGGTATTGGAAGGACGGCGGTTGACGATGCAGTAATTGGCAGTGACCATTGAAGATTGGGCAATGAGTGAACAGTATGTCTTCCACAGAGTGTGATCCGCTGGAAGTAACATATTGTGAATCTTGAACAACTTTCTTTGTCCACTATGTGGCGAAAGAGAACATTGCTTACATTATGTACTGTATCAAGTGTAGACTTCACAATGTACAGTTTTTGTATATCGTTGGATGTTTGTCACATAAGGGAAAGTCCTCAGGCTTTAACCCTTATCCATGCATGTGAGATTTGGGGCCATTTGGACCATTAGAGTAACACCAGCTTCCTGTTTATGTTGAAATGTGCAACATCTTCCTTCTACCTTGAGCCCGGATGTACATCTGCTATGCCCCAGTGGAGAAAGAAAAGAGACAGAAAGTGCAGATGATCTAGAGACACTTGCATATTTTTGTACGTGTTAAAAGCCTTTCAGGCCGGTACCACCTGCCTAAACTGATTTAAATGATCCTTTCCTACTCCTCTCTGCTCTGCAACCTGTAATTTCAAATAATGTGTTTATTTTCCCCTTGAAGATGTTTTGGTTATGGATCAGTGGTTGCAGAATGCTGCTATTGTTTACAGTTTAATTTGAGTGCATGGAAAGGTGACATGAATCCCAAGACAGACATAACACTATCCCTGGTGTAGAACACACTGAGTGTAACTGCCATAATCAGTAAGGAGCTGTTCTCTCCCTCACTGGTTTGTGTAGATGCAGGTAACCCCGGACAACCTGACAATGTACACACATTAGAGGCAGGCAGGAGAGGGGTATGATTAATGGTTCTCAATAAGGACAGGCCCCAGAGGAGAGAGGACTGGAGCAGCAGTGCTTATAAATCCCAGGGATTCTCTGAGGCGTAGAGGGGGTGGAGGAATAGTTTGATTTAGAATCTGGAGTAAGTGATGGGTGAAGCAGAAGAGCACAAGCAGGACTCCAATTTGGTGGTATTTCACAAATTCCTCACTGAGAGAAAACTTCTATTTCGCAGGCTAAAGCATCTCCATACCGTTACAAAAAAAACCTTTTCTACTCTGTCAGCTGCAGTGTTGCTAATTTGTCCCATGAGATTGAGATTCTTTGAAATCATCTACAGTGACAAGTGAGAGCAGCCTCCCTATCTATTACAGAGAAGTCACACATCCTCCACTCGCTAACTTTCCTTTGTAAAGCCTTTTTCTCATCTCGGAAATTGGAAGTTTCTGTAGTCTAAACGGAGGGGATCTCTTTTGATTTTTGGTCAATAATATGTTTAGATTCCCCGTTTGAAGTCCAGTTAAAAAATATCCTGAATAAACGTGGGTGAATGGCGCTGTAGATGCCATGCAGGGAGTGATTTGACGCGTCCAAACACTGTAAATTGATGTGGTCTTGCTGTGAGGGAACCCCCGCTCTTGTAATGTGGACCGTTCCTCCGTTCCTCCACATCCAGGCGAGGTGAGCACAGCGCCAGACGGACCAGAGCGGGTTGTGTGTGGATAAGCAGCAGAGGAGCGCACGGCTGAGGACTCTGTAGCGCAACTCCAAACACAAATGGATATTTACGTGGCTTTGTTTTCTCTTTTCTTTTTTACCAAACCAGGTAAAGAACACGCTGCTTGTGGCACTCTATGATCACAATGAGGATTTCTGGTGCGACTGATAAGCGCTCCTTATGGTCTTTTCTCAGTTTGCACCTTGCGCTTGAGCTTGTCAGGTGTTTATGGTAGTGTCTCTGAACTGTATTGCTTTTATTTATTTATTATGTTAACTTCAGATTCAAAAAATGAAATAAAATCAGGGTGCGTTTATGTTAAAAATAGATAGGACTTTTTACCTTAACGTGGAGGCACCGTGTCCGTGGGGAGAACAGGTGTTCGCTGCGGGCAAATACGGTGCATGTTAGTGCGCACTATAGGCAATACCCTGCGTGTACATAAAACAGCGTGACTTTCCTCCAGAACTCCATTTTAATCAGTGCAATGCACATACGCAGTGCAATAACTGTGGAGTTTAGTTTAAACCCTGACTGTTAATCTTTCAGCTCCCCTAACCTTCATCTCTCTCCCGCAGCTTTGGCTTTTGGATCAGATCAAGACTACCAGATTGATATCATCAACGAACTTGACCTGGCAAATGCCACCTATGGAATTACTCAAGTGGCAGGGCTTCACAACAGCAGCAAAGCCTTTCTCTTCAGAGGTAACGCACGCACACACGCACGCTGACAATTTCTTCCTCATTAGTAGCGCTGCTCAAGTTCCGAAATGTCTTTGTCTTCTGTGCCGTGGCTGTGAACACACGCACACTCACGCCCGTTGTTTCATTAGTTAGTGTGAGCAAATCCATACCGTGCCACACCTTTTAGTGTCACAGTATTAGCTGAGACACAACACTCAGGGGAGCCTCCTCATAATTACTCCACATTGAATCTGTCCCAAGCAGCAGATGCTCGGCTCGGGCTCTTCCTGGACACACTGGAGTGCTCTTGTCTGTGTTGGATTACTACAGCATCTTCAATGGCATCCAGTGTAATCCCAACAACTGGTGGTCAAAGGGTCTATCATGTGAAAGGACCCTGAAGGGCACACATTTTAGATTTTAATTTCAAAGCCAGGCATCATGATGGGAAGAAAAGCGTGGCAGAGTATTAACTCTATTGATAATAAGATGTGTTACCAGTGTTAGAAGGTCATTTGTTTGCTTCTCAGCACTCTATAAAGGACTACAACATATTTGTTGGTACTTCTTTGGTATGTCTGCAGTGCCCTAAAAGAGGATACATGTCAAGAAAGTGATTATACAGAGTTGGAGACAGAGGGGAAGAGATCCCGATGACTGCTCGAGAGAAAGACTGTTCTGTTTTGGTCCTGCTTGGCTGCACTTCCCGACAAACTGCCAGGAAAATCAGCAGTGAAAATGTTATCATCATATTTTAAACTTTGTGTAATTAATGTAGGTTTGGCTCAGTTTTCGGAGGCAGTATGATTTAGATTCACATTACACCATTCAATTGTCTCAGCTTGCTTTCCCCAACTGTATGTTATGTTGGTGAGAAACACTAAGTCTCTTTCTACTTTTTTGGCATGAATATATTCAAATTCAAAGATACTGGCACCAACACCAGCAGCCTGAATCCCAAATAAACTGCACTGGGTGTTGAATATCGGCAGAATGCTATTGTTCGAGTGTGTGCTTTTATTTTCTAGAGTGTTTGGCTCCATGTACCACTGGCTCTGTATGAATGAACGCAGGGCAGCTTGGCCAACTCTGCCGAGGTGAAGCTGTCCAAGATGCAATGCTGAAGGCACTAAGGGATACACAACCTCACATTTTACTTGGTACACACACCCACACACACACTCATAGCTGCTCTCCATAACCAGTTTTTCTTCAGGTGCTGCAGGCAGATAGTGTGGGAAACAGGAGATTAATCCAGTAGGTAAAATGGACCTGTGAGTGTTGGACAGGATGCTACTGTTGTGAGTGACCTATTTAACACTTCGCCCACACTTGTGCTGCTTTCATGGCCCGTTGACCCAGATGGATCCACAGCACAACCACAGCCAAAGTTACCCCAACTACCAAGTCCTTTTTGAAAAAGTTTGAGGGAAGTTTATCTTGTAAAAGGCTTGTAACAGACAGGTCATGATTACCGAGTGGAAGCTGTGCTGGAGCCCCTGTGGCTGATTGGGTCAGTGATTATTCAATATGATTTATGTACGCTTTATCCAATCTTGTTGTGCCCTGAGCTCAATATATCATATTTCATCAGTGTGATTGCATAAATTGCTGTGGAACATATTGTAGAGCTGGTCCAATGGCTTGGAAAAAAAAGGGCAATGTGGTGTTCCAATTAGTGTCAATAGCACTGAGAGAAAGAGAGAGAGAGGGCTCTGGCAGTGTCTTTGGCTGGACACTGGGACCAGTCTCTGCAGTCGCCCAGTTAGCCAGTCTTTCACAAACAACAGATGGTTTTCTTTAGGGAATAGATTTTCACCAGAATAATGCACCGTGCACTAATTGAAAGCCAGATCAGGGAAAGCGGACGTGTGGAGTTGCTGATTAAAGGTAATTGGGTAGATGTGTGTTATACACTCATAGAGTCTAATATATTTTGTATAGTTTTTACAAGATTGGTTTACATTGCAGGCATTTCTGTGATAAATACAGTTCAGTTTTTCAAGAAGGACACTGACCTACTTATTACATCCTTCATTGAAACCCAGATTGTCAACCTCGTTTCTCTGTCCCAATGTCGGGACCATAATGGTGAACATGATAATCACGATTATTTTAAAATTGATATTTAGAAAACAATTGTTTATCACGAATATTCATTGCTTTTATGGATGAAACATTTTCTGTATTTTCGTTTTGCTCCTCTACTGTTGTATTATGACCCTTTTACCATGGACTAGAGCCACAACATAAAGGATAGTCCATGAGCAGAGCACACATTTTAAGCATAAATATGTCAGTCAACCATGTTCATTTAATAACGGTAAGCAGAACGTGTGTTTGGGACTAGTTATATATTAATCATGCAGCCCGACCCAATGTTAAATGATGTTCAATGCTATCCAATTGTATTTTGTTATCAAACTGTGGGTACATATTGGATCTGTTGACCTGTCAGTTTTTTCCAAAGTGAAATAGTTCTTATATAAACAGATGCAAGCGCTCCAATCGTACAGTGCTAGAAAACTGCTCAGTTCTTGGAAATATGCCATTTTATATTACAACTGAACAGCTATCGGATGTTTTATGCATGACATTTGGTTCAGGGACATTCTTGGTTCCCAGATACTTTTTTTTCCTAATGTTTAGCTGATAGTATTGAGCCTTAGAGTATATCTACATGGCACCTGGTTGAGGACCTCAGTCAGGACTTGTCCACATTATATGTGACTGGTCAGTTTTTTGGCCTGTCACTTTAACTGCAGATCTATATTAAGAAGACATGAACATCATTAATAACTCAGAAGTCATGATGATTGAGATACCTTAGTTAATGCATTAATTAAGGTATTGTTCCTGCATTAAGTCATGCATGAGATACTATTCATCCTTGTACATTACTGATAGTTCATGAGGTACTACATCAATGAATTCATGCTTTTTTATGCATGAAGTCATGATGATTCATGTACCCTTGCCATAAAGTGTTACCATACATCACCAGTTGGCAAAGTTTGGTTAGGCTAATTGTACATGACAAAAGTCAAAATATAATGATTTCTTCAAGTAATAACTTCTTGAAAGATAAGTCCTGACAATTTTAAAACAATTTAAAACAGCTTTTCAGAGTCAAACAAATTTAAGGGGATTAGAGCCATTTTCGCTGGCGTTAAATTCCGAAATTTTAACTCAAAACAATAAAATTGTACTTTTTATCAGATCTCATAGAAATATTACCATTTGGCCCTAATCCTCTTCCGTACAAACTGAACCAAATCTACTTTATTTTAAACGTTAACTCCATCCTGGTTATTTTAAATTCTACTGAACACATTTAAGAGGAACAACATGTAGGCAACCCAGCAACTGTAAAACCTGTCTTGTCAGTATATTCGACTCTCTTACTCAAAATCATTATTGTTAAACAGTTAAATGGTAACAACAAATGCAACCTTGATCCTGATATCGCTGAGATCTTTAAACACGCCTCTTATCAGGCTTTAAGGCCAATTATCCTTAACATATACCAACTCGGCAGATTGGTTTTAGGACTGAAGTGGTCCTTAATTAGCATTTAATCGACCTTCCTGTCGATTCTAATCAAAACGTTTTTTCTAACCTCATTTAAAGCTTAAATCCTCACTGAAACAGCTCACTACTGTCCAATAAAGACCTATAGCTGATGCACATTGCATGCCTGAGTCCATAGTTTGTTCTAATTGTGCAGGTAAAATCGGGATATGTTAATCAAACTACAATGGAAATTAATGGTAAAGAAAGATGCCAGCAATGTTAGACGGGAGTCTTTTTTCCAGCTCAGACACTCTGAAGTGATTTATTTTTAACAACTTAAGGGAGTAATCTATTGTAGGACAGGAAATGCTATGAAATAAATGACGATGATGCAGCACAGAGTTACAGTAAGTACCAGTTCATCTCTCTATCTCTCTAAAACAGAGGCATGGCTTATGATGTTCACTTTTGTGTTTAAGGTTTGTTCAAACTGCACCAAGCTCTTTCAGAATTTCTCTAAAACTCACCATTAGACCAACAAAGCAGTGAAAAAGTCTACAAATCCCAGAGAAAAAACAATTATATTGAAAATGATATGCAAGAGGTCGCTACTCTCTGTAACTTCCTGGAAATGCTTATTTTTTCTGCCACGTTTGATTTATCTGGGTCCGATTCTGGTTATAAAACATTTGTTCAAGCTTTCCAAGTCCAAGACCTTGTTCCTGTAAAACCATGACCCAGATGAATATCAAAACATTCAGAACACCACTGCTTTCACTCTCCTCATCTCACAATGCAAACTGTTGATTGTACAGCTACATTGTAGACTTTTCTTCGAAATGAGTACTCGATTTGCTGGAGCGTTTCACATTTTCCATTATCCCAAACAGACCACAGTGGTAATTCAGAGGTCACCTATTCTGGCGCTTGTAAAATCACTCAATTTCTACAATTGCTCACAGTTGAAAAAAAAAAAAACGTTTTCAAACAAAGGGCCTACAATTTAGCCAACAACAGAAAGAAAGTAACCACCTTCTGTATTACCACTCTGCCCTCCAAAACCATTCCCAGAACTACAGGAGCAAGACAATGGCATTTCTGATACACTTCTTAAGATGAGGTATATCTTGGTGAATGCCAATGAACCTGGGTTATATTTCTAACATAATGTAGACATTGAATCTTTCAGGTTTTTAGTTATGCTTCTCATTAAAGTATACCACAGTTTTTAAATGGTTTTATTAACCAATCCTATGAGTCCAAAACCAGGCTCCATCTCTCAATAATTTCCAATATCCCAATCCGGTCTGTGGCCTAAGCTCATTTGTTAGATGTAAAAGAAAAGGCATTAACCACGCCCCTTGCTATTAACATTTCTGTAATTGTTCAGTATTTTCTTCCAAAGCTTTTCTTTTTTTTTATCCAATCTTATTTCATCTCCACCTTTTTTCGTCACTGCTAAACTTCTGCACATCCCATGTTGATGCACATATCAGCTGCCAATCATATGTGATGACAGGCAGAGATCGTAAAATGAGGTTAGAAGCAGCGGGAGCCTTATGGTCTCTACTCTGAGTAACAGTGTCCTCCCCGAGTTGTAGGACCGTTTCATTTCTCATTTTCAGCACTTGCCTTGCCCCCAGCAATTCTCATGTTTGCTCCAGATGGACAGTCTGAGCCCGCTATTTAGTGTTTAGAGCTGCAGCATGGTGAATAGGGTGGAATCAAAAATAAGTTAGTCTTTATGTATTCATGGGTCTGAAGAAACATGTCATATTGTGGCTCGTCGTGTGTTTTTAACAAAAGAGCTCTACGGCCAAAATAATCAAGTTAATTTAGCTTGCTTTAGCAACATCGACTAAATGTATTAGGAGGATTCAAGGAATTGCTGGTGTGCGTCTTTAAAGAGATTTGTTGGCAATGAGACAGTGGGAAACAGTTAAGAATATCACCAGTTTGTGCTCTGCTACTTGGCTCATCACTTGAGTGAATACAAAAAAGTAAAATGTTAATTTAACATTTTAACAATTGATCATTGCAATTCTAAATTTCAAATGCAGCTACAATGGAGCCAAATGTAAATCTAATTCCTTCTAACTAAGGTTGACATCAACAGTAAACATCAGGTCCTTTTATTCGTGCTCCTCCGCTCCCTTCACTGGCTTCCGATAACTGCTAGAATCCACTTCAAGACAATGGTACTTGCGTACCATGCTGCGAATGGATCTGGCCCTTCCTACATCCAGGACATGGTTAAACCGTACATCCCAGCACGTGCACTCCGCTCTGCATCAACCAAACGACTCGCTGCACCCTCGCTGCGAAGGGGACTCAAGTTCCCATCGGCGAAAACACGTGGGTTTGCTATCCTGGCTCCAAGATGGTGGAATGAGCTCCCCATTGACATCAGGACAGCAGATAGCTTACACACCTTCCGGCGCAGACTGAAAACTCATCTCTTTCGACTCCACTTCGAGCAATAGAACTATTAACAAAGCACTTATATACTAATAAAGGGCTGGCTTATCTAAAGCCAGTTGAGTAGCACTTGAAATGTTTGGCTCTATGAAACCTGATGTACTTATATGATTCTGTTTTCTTCAAGTTTGTATTTTGTTGGTCGAACGCACTTATTGTAAGTCGCTTTGGATAAATAAGTCAGCTAAATGTAATGTAATGTACAGGAAAAAAAAAAACATAGAAAGAGAAAAATGGAAACAAAACAAAGAGGTAATTTTCACTTATTCTCTGCGAGCTAACAGCAGGATAACAAACAATTTCTCTATGTGCACATAACACCCAGAGGTAAACCCAACCGGCTCTCGCCACTTCTCTCGCAGTTATCAAAAGGCAATCTGGTCATGATGCAATAGGACATTTCTACATGAAATATAAACAGATGAAGCAGGTTGATTTAAGAGGGAACAGCAAAACTCTTATAATCACATGAAGACAGACAAATATCCAAGGTAAAAAGTTGTTGTTGTTGATGCCTTTTTAAAGAAAAATGATAGATGCAGATACAAAAATCATTGTAACAACCCGTGTAGAATACAGAGGTGTTTTTAATGATGAAGAATTGTATTAATGATGGTCTCTTGCAGATGGGAAACCTTATTCCCTAACGTCTGTCAGCCTGAAATGAGGCAGGGCAAGCTGATCAGCTGATTACAGTGATTACTGTCCTAAAATGAATAAAAGAAGAGCTCCTAATGATCTTTAACGGTGATTCTCGTCTCTGTCATCTCCCATCAGGGAGTGTTTAGTTAAAATCATGATCTGATGCCTCACCAGAAGCTGTTTTTATCGAACAGTTTATTGCTTGGCTTTCATGTGTTAAAGGGGTATTTTCTTGTGGTTTTAATATAATAATTCAATGCCTTATTGCCTAATGAATTCAATTTGTAGGCACTTAATTAACAGGTTTAAAAAATGTTGCACACACAGCCTGCTTGTTTATCTGTCTGCTAGATGTCTCAACAATCTATAATCTATAGGGCTGTGGCTCAGTGGAATAGTGCGCTGAACTTAGTGCGCTGAACTTTGAATCAGGGGATATCAAGTTCGTGTCCCACTGCAGTCAGCATGTCGTTGTGTCCCTGGGCAAGACACTTCACCCCAAATTGCTCCAGTGGGGATTGCCCACAGTATCAGATAAAAGCGTCTAACAAGTGACATGTTATGTAAAAATGTAATATTGTTCAATATTGTCCAAAGGATTAGGAGTTATTGCACAACACCATAGATGGCCACTAAAGGGTCAGAAATGTGTAAAGTAGGGGTGCCCATGTAGTTTAGTCGAAGCACATACCACATTACCACAATGTCCATTGTGTGATTTTTGGCTTGGGATCCTTGTTGCATTTAATGCCTTTTTATTTCCCTAGATGTCTTTTTTTGTACTTTCTGGCAGAAAAGGGATTAATAACTACCCATGGGAAGGTGGTGGGATATACTGTAAAATAAAAGTCTGAAAGCGTGGTGGATAGCTCCGCTTTAGGCTAATGACTTGAACTCTGAGTTCAGGCAAGTTCATCTTTATTGTCCCTCAAGGGTTGATTTGGTTTAAAGTAGAAGGCAAAAACACAAACATAACAATCAAGAGAACATGGGACATTAATCTCTACAGTTACAGCACACAACCAAGTAAACAAGATGTATCTCTCCATTAAATGTAACAAACCAATGTATTGCTAGCCCTAAATTGCTGCTGACCAGTGCAGTCCAGTTTCAGTGCAAATTGAAACAAATGTATTGCACATGGAAAAAAATATTTGTTTACCTTCGGTTACCTGTATCTGCCCAGAGGGGAGAATAATGAATTCATCCCAAAGTCATAGATATCTGGTAGATAAAGCTGCTGTGTGCTAACCATTTTGCGTTCACAAATACAACACAAAGTAGTAGGCAGTCTCTGGGTGGTCATGAAGCTGTAGCTCTGTGAGAATGTTGCCGAAAGCATGTTACTTTTTGTGAGCAATAAATGTTTTAATACAAATATTATTCAGCTGGATAAGCCTGACTAGCATTGTGGTCCTGTATCTTTACTGTATGCAATCCACACTACTCTTGTGTAGCAGAGTAGTGCTTTTATTTATCCGACATTGCGTTAGAGTTCATTTGCATAAAGTTGAGCTTTTCTCAACCTTTCAATATAGTGCTGTTTGGCAAATTTGAAATATTGCTCCCAGCTTTTGAAAATGCCTGGAACATGAAAATATATGTCAGTATTGAGGTCATTTCGTTATTTAATTGGTGAGAAAATGTTATCTATTTTTGTTTTGGTGACTGGTGAACTAGTGGCCTATATGCAGGTTTGCTACCATTGCATTTGGTGAATTGAATGTTTTAAATCATACAATAATTAGCTTACTAGCACACATCACGTTCCCTCCGCCTCACTCCCTGACATAAGGAAGGTTTCTCAATTCTCTAATTTCCCCTCCTCGAATCCTCGGTCCTCCGGTAGTGACCCGGAAATGGATTTCAGCGTGCCATGTTGAAGGACATCTAATTTCTCTAAATGCACATCGAGGACCGAGGATCGAGCGTCGAGGAGGCTCTCTGGAGGAGCTATAACCGAGGAGACACTGATGGGTCCTCCACGGCTCCTCCGCGGAACCATCAGTATTTCCGGCAACAGCGATGTTTAAAATAGTCGTGACGCACGGCCGGACTTATCTCAGTCAATGACAGCTCTGCATGCATCCCCTGGATATTATTTTATTAACTGCTTTCATCGGGTCGCGATGTTTCCAGAGAGAACAGCTGTGAGGTCCGTGCAGAAAGCAGAGCAGTGTGTATAATATATATCACTCAGTATAACTACATTACTACATTACTCTCTTTATTTGTATGCTTTAGTACAAACCACAGACTGTCTGTGTCATAGCGAATACAGTCGCTGCTTTATTTATGTCTGTCGGCCGTTGTTAGGAGTGTGGAATGAGCATATACAACGTTAGCTTAGCCTGGTCGACCCAATCTCCATTCAGAAAACAAGCATTTGAAAAGATTTTTCGCCTGCCGTCTGGTCTGCAGACTTGTCAAGCATTAATTCATGGTTTTTAATAACCGGTATCAGTATGTTGTTACGTCGGCATAATTTAGAAACGTGTATTACAATTTAATCATGGTAAAATATGTTCATTTTGTTATAGTTAGCTCCTGAGCCAGCGCGTCTTGTATGAATGATGCGAGTAAACACAGCTGGCAGCCGCGGTGAAACTCGAGCGATTAAAGCGAAGCGAATATTTGGATTGCGTCCGGTGTGAATGCACAATTAGACTACTAGAGTGATGCGATAGGAGCGATTAAAGCGAAGCAAATATTCGCATCACGTCCGGTGTGAACGCAGCATAAGACATACGGATAGGAGTCGAGGAGGGGAATTAGAGAAATGAGAAACCTTCATAAGGAGACAAGTCAAAAGATAGGAGATCAGTCGGCACGCAGCTTCGTAGCCTCCTAGCGTTAGAGAGTGCGCTGAAGGGACTGTTTCACTTCAGATGGCCACCAGCCTCCTGTTAGACTCATTGTTGTAGGCTACCACTCTGAAATCACTAGCTAACTAGCTATCTATCTAGCCAGCTGCTAAACTAGAAAACATTGACTTGCAATTATATATATTTATTTTATTTGTGTTGACCATCTGAGTTTTGTCTTAGTAAGGCAAACTCAACCAGTTCGTAAATGTAAACAATATATCGATCGAGCCATAACTAAAAACTCTCTCTTTGTGGTTAATTCCTGAGTGTTTTGGTGATTTTTACTCAATAGTGATGGAATGCTTTAGAAAGTTTGCTATTTCTGATGTTGGTTGGACTTACGGTTTAATAATTGTTGCCCCTTAAAGTCTTATCCATGTCCTGCATTACACTACTGCTGTGTTGTTTCATGGATATGCTATTTTTGCTAGAGAATCCAACCTGGAATCCAAATGATAAACACATTAACTGTTGCAGTGGCTGCAGACGTGTTCCTTGTAGCTCTATATTGTTTTGTTGCATCTTTTATACTATTCGAATGCAATTCCACTATCAGTTTAAAATATTTAGTAGTGTTTTTAATCTCTATAAAATCCCCTGCCCATAGATTTCTTGTCAACCAGAGCTGCTGTGTTCAAATCAATGTGAACCCATTTTGTTAGCAACAGGGGTTAAATCCATTGACTCTCCCATAGTGCTGGAGTTCATGATTGAAATTATTGCTAGTTTTATTGGTCTCTCCATAGATAACAGTTTATTGACAGCCAATCAAAAGATAAGCGCCTTAAAATACAAATATTTGGCCTTTTTATCTTTTTAGTATTGCAGATTTGCCCTTTGGGTAACCAGGAAGGTTTACGACACAGGACGATAAATCCACGTTTTACTACAGGTGTCCTTTTCTCAGAGCATATTAGTGCTGTGCATGTTACTCCTGTTTAAGAAAGTCAAAATATTGCAATCAATTGATGTGCTCCGGTGAAATGTATCATGTTTGTGTCAGGGGATAGGGCTGCTCTCATTGGAGGCTAAGCTGCAGGTAGCAAAATGGAAATGGTACATTAAAGATTCAAATGTAGCTTGCAATTGCAGATGCTCCAAAACATTTGAGAGGTGTAATGGTTTGAATAGATGATATTACTTACAAATCTTTAAAAAACACAGATATAGCAAAGATATCATCACTGATTTGTGCAGGTGTGGAGTGAAATAGCTATATACGGATTTCAGGTTTTAGTCTGTCTCGTTCTTTCCTGCATCCATTTTGTTGCTATTTATACCTCCCCCTCTGACTGCAGAGCAGAGTTAGGTTGCATATGTCACAGATATTACTCAGAGAGCCTCCTGCAGGCAGGCCCTGGAGGCTGCGGGCAGTTCACAGGCTGCAAGCTAAGCCCAGCTACGACTCTTAAGTCTACAGCGCATGGTCCCGCTGCTGAATCCAATGGAGGCTATCAAACCTTTCATCTTTTATGTATGAGCTCCCTGGCAGTCCTACTGCTGGAGGAGATGAGACACTGGTCCTACCTCACAGGAACCTCTGCAGAATTATTCCATCTGAATTATTCATCGTACATGAGGGCGATATATTTTAAAGGGACAGACATGTCTCTATTGCCCCCCTGCTGTCAAATTAAAGGCAGTGTATAGGAACAATGGCCAAACACAAGTGCCTTCAGTGGGATGTGGAAAACATGATCTCATCGGGCACACCCTGACTTAAAATCTATATAAATGGTCCAGAGTATCACAGTCTCCTGGGACCAGGATCAATAGAGGGGATTTACTGCAAATAATCTAGTGTTGGCTTTGATGCAAAGCTGACTTCTGCAGTTTTCGGAACCAAGCGGTGAAATTCTCCATACCCATCTGTTGATGCTATACATTTGTGTTTGTAGAGAAATCGGTGCAGTTGGTGTGTTGCTTTCAGCAACACACAAGGGTCCCCAGTCTTTTTTAAGACTACTGCTATGAGGATGCAATGTCAGTCACATAGACTGAATTGACTCAATAACTGTTTAAAAGATTGTTTGGATGGGATGGATAATCAAGCAATTTGGTGCATATATTTATGGTCGGTATGGGTTTAAGAAAATACCCTAATATAATGTTTTGTAGTACATGCTTGATTTGTCTATATAACATTGGTGGCATACAGTGGATAATTTTGTGTTTTCTCTAAACCCTCACAAACTAAATAGCAGTGTTTTAATTCATAATTTCACTCTTCCACTCCAAGGTAATAACCTAAACTGAGACAGGAAGTAACATAAGGATGGTGTGCTCTTTAAATGGGCTATTAGGCTACTTTTCAGGTTTCATCATTATATGTTGTGCCTCTACTGTGACATGTTTACATACTTTAATGTTCAAAAAGCTCTTTATTTTTCTCATACTGCCTCTGCTGCACCCTCTGTCTGAAACCAGAGCCCAGTCTGCTCTGATTCGCCGGCTCCATTGTGATTGGTCAACCATTTTGAGAGGTCAAACCCCTCAACCTCACATACAATGTGTTGGAGCACTAGCCAGAAGGAGGGTTATGTATTGATGTCACTCTATCACAGAAGTAACACAGAACTACAATCGAGGCGTTTCAGGCAGGGGGAATAAGTGGGAGATAAACTCCACCTGGCATTTACATGCACAATAACTTATAACACACTACAGGAAAGGAAATCCCCCAAAAGCATAACAGTTTAAAACCCCAAAAACATGTTTGTTTTCTGAACTGCTTAACTTAAAGTATCGCATTACATCAAATGGTTATCCGTGTATCATAAAACATAATTTATTTCCATATTTTTGCCAATACAAAGCTCTAGTGAAAGGTAAAAATGATTTTCTATTGGTCTTCACATACATATCTGTCAAAGAGCTTCACATATTGTTTATGGACACTGTTTTAAGATCACATCTAAAGCCTGCAAGATGTGGGTATGCTGAATTTCCAAGTCTGAGTCCTGGTGTGCAGCACACACAAATTCTTTACACATACGTAAATAGGAAATAGTTACAGCTTTAATAATAACAGCGCATATTGCAGCTCCCAACAGAGTTCACTGCAGAGAGGGAGGCTGTATTGATGGCTGCTTTCTATCTCTTTATTCTATTTTTATGAGCTAGACAGCAGCTAAATGTGCTGCTTTGTGCTCTTATAAACAAGTTCAGAATAGTGCGTCTGGAAAATAGTTTAAATCGACATTATCATACACTCCCTCTAAAGTCCAGCTCATTATCATACACAGAAATGTCATCTACAATATGAAACGCTCGTCTTTAAATCCTCTGCTGCATGAATGGAGAACTGGCACAGTAACCTCGGAGCGAAGCAATTAAACTCTGTCTATTTATCGCTGCCTCAAACTGTTTGTGGAAGGTGCAAGTATGAGCCATCAGCACTTTCACTATCTCCATCAGTATCCTGATATAATTAGCCCTGCTTTGTCCTGCCGCGAGCCATTGTCATTGTTTTGATGCTATCATAGTCACAGTATTATTGCATTGCCTTTCACTCCGGTGGCTTTATAACCTTGATTGGAATTGGATTGGTCCTGTTTCGACTAATTAAAGCTAATAAGCTAATAAAAGGTTATTTTTCAATATATGTAGAGTAATATTTTTGTTATTAACAAGCAACGTAAACTTTAACATGTTCTGCTTTCAGCTCATATCATCTGGCTGCCTGTCTTTCTAATAAAGGATATTTTACCATGAAAGTAACCACTTTCTTTGAGATATCTTTAAAATACTGCAGCAAACGGCAAGTAATATTTGTCCCCCTAAGATGACCACGGTAATTTTAGCGATAATTATATTATTACATGTAGTACTGGGAAAGTACTTGGAATAATTTCCCTTGAGGTCACCCACTGTTTTATTTGATCAATATTTGTGCACCAGCTAACGAATCATTCAAGAGCTCTACAATTACCAATTTATTCTTAAATTGCAAAAAGGAAAACAAAAAGGAATGTTCTTGATAACTTATCTTCACCCATTTTTAAACCAAAAAAACAGTTTGTCTGTTCTCTAGTGAAGATACTGTGGGAAAGTATAGGTTTAGGCAGCACTGGGAGAATCTCCCACAGTTCAGGGTACTTCATGGATTAAATGTAAAAACCAACTGGTTACCAATACGACACTGAAAGTATCGTATTGCACGCTTATTTTAATCCACCGTAGCAGGAAATGCAGCTGTGGTAGCTCTAAGGCATTAGAAGTCCCTTAAACCTTTAAAAGCACACTAAGCCTGTAACATGTTGGAGCAAACACTGAGATATCGCTGTTGCCATGTGAACACCTTGCTAGACCAATCTGGCAGATTTACACGTTTTAAGTGCAGATGAAACTTCACATGCCTCTGGGGGCTGCAAAAGTTCTGCGACTGCTGAGTGTTACGAAACAGCTTCAAACACACTCACTTCTCCTCATTTCGTTCAAAGTGAGGTTGACTGGTATGGATTTGTTAGCCATGAGCTAACATTTGCTAGTTGTCAAACTAATGCAGAATCTTACTCTTTGGTGTCCATGGAGCTCACTGTCTAAATGTGCTTAAATCGATATGTGTTTGTACGCATGTATGTTTCCATTGCTGTTTAAAATGGATGGGATCATGCAATTAACAGAACATTTGAAAATATTGAAAAAAAAACGAGTTTTTGTAGCGGTTGACTCAATTGTGTCTAAAGGGCAGGTCGCAGTGTCGGACTTGCGAAAATCTTTGCATTACGGTTACTATAGTATCATATTTTACATTTTATTTTGATGATGTTACTAGATAACGGCATTTCCAAAAACCAACATTGTGAGGGCCTTGTACAAGATTGAGCCTTCTACACCATAGTCCATAAACCAATGGGTGACATCATATCACAGTTTCTAATAGTATAAAGTCTCTTTATAACACACACAACATAGGTTAGGTTTTTGTTTAGGTACCCTGGCATTTAATAATAAAACTACTTTGACAATTGTATGTATCCCAGAATACCTTTTTCCAAGTGATAGTAAAGGGTTTATCTTTGGCACATTTTATCACACAACTTCATCCACATGTGTTTACAACTACTGCAAAGAAAAGGATAGATTATCAAGCCCCTTCAAACCTTTAGATTTTTCAGGAAAGCAATGTTATTCCATAAGATTCAGGTCAATATCATGAGTTATTGCTTATAGCTTTCTCCTTTAGAATACATAGCATGTGTTCAGCTTGATTCATGGTAGTTGCAATGTACATTAACCGTTTTCACAGCAGAGGATAATATACATAATTATATACATTGACATTTCTCAAAACCCTTCTGCTGCATAACCCACTTTCCAAACTGCCATTTACTTGCTAAAACAAAACATAGATAAATACACTACTTTTGTTTCAACTCTCATGTACAAAGCTCTCCAGAAGCTGCTTCCTGACTGCTTAGAGGAGAGATAGTAGACTATTTTGTGTTTGTGTGTGAGTTTAGCAAATCTCTGTATTTTGCCAATCTGTGTGTCTGAACTTCTTTCACCATGTGTGACCAAATACATTTTCAAATTCACACACTATAACTTTTGCTTGGATATGCAGCAGCATGCTCACACTTAAGGCTGTCAAAGGAGCGCAGCACTGCAGCAGTACTAAGCTGAGGTGATCAAATAAAGAATAAAATGGATGTGTTTCATCTAACCTGATACAGATCTATTATAAGATTCCTGAATCGACACTGATTCCAGATCCTTAGCTCCTGGTACTTCTTCATGTATTCTTTTTTTTTGGTTAAAATCATTGATTCAAGACTCTTTCTTTGCAGTTTAAAAAAAGATTTAAAAAACCTGCAAAATACCCTATATAGAGCCGTATGTTTGCCTGTTTGCTACTCTTAAAACATGGTGGTGTAACATGGCAGAACCTGCTCAATATGTTGACATGAAGGGCTCATTCCAAGCCAACAGAAACACAACAATTATAAGTTACCCCTGATTAAACACAAAGGAAAAAAAAGTTATCAATGTCGTGTTCCATTTCTGTCAACAAATCCCTCTAAATCCTACATACTGGCCCTTTCGATAAAGCATTTGAGTGCTTCCTTCACCCCTGCCAGTGCTTTGTAGTCCGGAGTCTCCGGACACTTAGCATCTGCTGAAAAGTCTTCACTCAGCAGGTTTACTTCCTTTGATGAGCTGCTGTCAACCATTTAGCTTCCAGTATTGTGACTTTAGTCAGAACATTTGGGGTTTCTGCCTAGTTTGATAAGCAGTCTTGCACTTGTGTGTCATTTTCTTGGAAACCATTTGCAAGACAAATGCTGAACAAACTTGAATGTCCAGAGTCAAGCTGAGTGTATAAACAGAAGCTACATATGATGTTCTTCGTGGCTAAATATGAACTGTAATGCATCTGTAAATCTGGCATAACTCAGTATCCTCTAATGTCAGCAATCTACTAAGAAGCATTCATCATTCAAAGTTGATTCCATCAAGAAGTGGTTTCATTCTAAAATGTATTCATTTTCATTCAACATATTCTCTTTGAACTAAACTCTATCTTTTTCAAAACATCAGTAAGAACATTGCTTCCATTCTGGAACATAGTTATGAAACTGTATCAAACTGTGGATTTAATCAGAGCAAAACAAATAGACTTCAATGAGAGTTGGATGGATGATACATTTTGGCACAGTGACTAGTCTGATTTTAAATTGTAAGTGTTGGACTCTTGGTTAGGTTGGAATCTGGAAGAATGGTGCATTTTACTGCTGAGTGCTTTTAGTCTGTGCAACATTTGTTGAGGTCAAAGTGTTTCTTGTTACTTGTTATGTGAAAGAAGGTCTGAGAGTTTATTGGCTGGTCAGAACCACCATAATTTGGCGGTTCTCAACATCCTGGATACTGCACTGTACCTGCTTGAAAGCTTTACCACTTGGCAATAGAAAACAGGAAAAAGTTAGATTTAAAAATAAATGCTGACTGCATCACAAGGCAAGCCGTCATTTTGTTTTATTCAGGATTACGGCCCCTACACACGGTGGCGTGCGTTGTCGCTTGCCGGCGGGGGGGGTTGAAACTCGACCAACAACCAATCACATGAATCTCCCGCCCCAGACACACAAGCACGCGGTTTGATTGGCTAGAGCTTGTACTGGCATATGATTTGATTGGCTGACGCCTCCGTCGAGGCGTCAAAAGTAGAACATTGCTCTACTTTTGCAGCGAGCACCGCGAGAGAAGCTACGCTTTGCTCCCATAATGCAGTTCGGCGAATCGTGACGTCACCCCATTCAAAATCAATGGGCAGAAGCGTTGAAGTGGCAACGCACGCCGCCGTGTGTAGGGGCCGTTACCCCTAGATTCCACCGGGTCCATCTGCGTCGCGTTACAGCCGCGTTACGGCCGCGATACGGCTGCGCCGCGGCATTCGCAAAGATCGCGGCCACTCTTCAATGGGTGCTATTCCACCAGACGCGCCAAATTACGGCTCAGAAGCGTCCCAGAAGCATCTCGCCGCTGGGCTCCGCTCAAAATAGGATTCAAGTCTATTTTTCGACGCGACGCGAGGCGTTGCAGAGGCGCCGGGCAAGAAATGGACCGGTCAGAGCATCCGGTGCATCCCCAAAATTAACTAATTTTGCAGACCCTATCCCTCCGTAGTCTTTCAAGTAGGAGGAGAAAGGCCAGCGTTCTCCTCCGGGTTACAGGCACTGTGTAAATTATATTTATAGAATAATTATGATGATGAATGCATTTTTTTTTTTTTACCACTAAAATACAGCAACACATCTTTGATTCATGTCGTTTATAACTGGAATATTGCAATTATTATTAACTTTGTCTGTCTAAAGAAGCCTGTCCAGGAAATATGCCCAAATCAACAAAAACTGCGAGCCGGCAGGCAAGACGCTCTGCTTCTGAAATGCTTCTGAAACGCGCCCGGTAGGGTATGACGCCGGAGGAGGCCGGACCAAAACCGCGGCGCAGCCGTGACGCGACGCAGACGGACCCGGTGGAATCTAGGGGTTAGGGAAGCAAGAGGCATAGCAAAACACAGTTACCGAGATACCGCTACTCTTCTTGACTGGAAGCTTTTCATGTCTTCCATTGGTGTCTCTGAGGCAAGACAGCGAGCTGAAAAGTGAGGTGTGCTTTGATGGAAACAGGAGGTTTGTTCAGTCCTGTCGCCAAATGAATCTGGCTCTTCATTTACTCCTCAAGAAGCCAAAACGTATGAATATGTAAGGGGTATATGCCCATTCTAAAATGTATTTAAAATTCTAAACATTTGGGGTGTAACATGTGAGCGAATGTGAGCAGGTGGAGCATATAAATGACATTCTTCATATTCTTTGTAACCACTGCAGCTCATCCCCTTCAACAAACGAGCAAATGGTAGGCTATCTCTCTGGGGTGGTAGCATGTTTACATGTTAACAGGAGATTCCTCTGAGAGCTCTGCTATCCTACTCCCCCAAAAGCAGTGGCGAACCGTGGCCATCACAACTGGACCTTCTGTAGACACACCCACCCGCCGATCCTAAATGATCCTATGCTGTGGACCTTAGTGTAAGAATTGGATTTATTTTTAGGAAGTTACACTGCAATAACAGTCTGAAATATGTAGTCTATGGCCTATATACTATTTGCCCTTGGAGATCTAAAGGAAAGTGACTAGGCAGAAAACATATTCAGTTAATCATGGATGTTAGCTTTTGGAAAATTATGGACACTTCAACATAAATTAATTGATGTTCAATTAATAAAACTAGAATAATTCAAAAATAATGATGAGTACAATTCAAGGTCACTCAATTTTGTAATGATTTTTATTTTTTATGTAGAACTTTATTTAATGCTGTCTATTGCTAAAACACTGTCAACTAATCCAAACAATAACTAAACTTTACATTTGTGAAAGATGTAAAATGGGATTTGATGTACCTCCAGGGCCAAATTCAAACGTGTTAAGTTAAAAGAAGCAAGACAAAGAGGTAGAAAACACCTACAGTATGAAATTATGACATTTTAAATGTTCTCTCAGCAACTGACTTTGATTTAAAATGTTCTAACGACTTCAAAAACATATTTTCCTTGTACTGATCCCCACAAAAGTCAAACCATAATAATTTGTCTCATGTTTTTTTAATGAAAATTGGAAAAAGAATGTTACAATGATCACACCAATTGCATCTCATATTGTTTGCAATGGCAATATTAGTCTTAATAATCACTATTAGATTTCTTATTTTAAATCGTTGAGTCATATCTAACTGTTAAAGCAATAGAAAAAGGTTTTACCGCCCACCCTCCCCAGAACATTAAACCTGCCTGAATGGATCCTAATAAAATATATCAACATAATTGTACTATGAGCAGGATATGTAGTACCTGTCAGCCTCATACCAGCTGTGTATTAATGCATAAGCTTTAACTTTACAATGCAAGATGACTTAGGGCTGCTAATGTGTCACAGTGACAGTACCTCCTGAGAAAGGAAACCGTGCAACACTACCTCAGTCTCACACACCCAAGAGGGATGAAGGCCACAGAGATTTTTCAAGCTTGTGTTATGCTCAGCTCGCATCTCCATGCTTGAGAGGGGATAGCGTTTGTCACAACGACAGGGGAAACATCTGGAGCGCCATTTGTTTTAATAATTCATAGTTTCTGACTTCATAATCAACCCCAACACTAAACTCGGTAGCTTCCTCTCCCATGAGAATAATCTGTCTCTGACACATGTTGAGAGTACCCATAGAGATATTGTTACACACGCAGCAGCTAGTTTGCATTTCCAGTCCCCTGTGTTTGATGAGTTGCCTCCTTTCTGGTTATACCTCTGTTTGACTTGATGCCCCTCTTGCTCAGATAAGAGAGGGAGGGAACTGTTTGAGTTGTTGTTCTTGCCATTTCCTTTTTTTTCTTTAAAAAGTGTGTTTGCTCACTGGCAGCACTAGTTCTAATATGCCTTACAATGTCATTTTTTTAAGTCAAATTTCAGACTTGATCAGAACACAGGTTGTATTATCGCATTGTATCGTATTTAAATTACTTTTTCAAGCGTTATTTGTTAGCTACTTTATTATTTATTAGTCTCTAGTCCTGATACCTATATGGTACTGCAGAAAAACCAGTACCATCTCAATTACACATTTTTAGAAATGACTTGGTACAAAAGCATTATTTTAGTTTTCGCAGCATCCTTTGATTAATCCATAATGAAGCATATTGTAAACAACATTGAATATTAATGTTTCTTTTCAATTTGTTTTGGGTTTTGACTTTACGGTTGTCATATTGATCTGGGTGATCAATAAAGGAACATTTTGCTCATACAAGGAGATATCAATTTAAAGTGGACCTATTATGCTATATTGGAAACATATATTGTAGGGCCATACCTATACAAAACATGTCTGTGAAGTTTTTTTTTTGCTTAAAATACCAAGCAGATCACCCATTGTAGCCATGCCTCATACTGCTCCTCATACCCCTCTTTTGCAACCCTGTTCCAAACAGGCTGATTCTGCTTTAAATTGAACGGCTGCTGCTAGCCATGCCCCTTTGTAGCGTCACGCAGCTTTCCCCTGCTAGAGAGAGATTTATACCGGATCGCAGGGTTTACCACAAGGACATTCCGTTACACAGATTCTCTCCAGTAGCCTACAGCGTTAGCTCCATGGTTAGCTCTGAGTGTTAGCATGGTTGCTAATGTAAACACACAACATATTACTCCCAAAACAGGCCGCGCATTGTTTCTGATACAGCACATAGCTTGACATGTTCTTTCTTAAGTGTTTACCGCTAGAACAGTGCCATTATATGTATTATATATAACCACTTTACTCTAAGCCTCCAACAGTAGTGGCAAACCGTCAGGGCCCTAAGATATTCTCCAAAATAATATTTAAAAACATTAAACAATATGTTATATTTTTCATTAGTTTTACCAAAATAACTTGATTTAATTTTATTTAAAATAACATTTCCAAAGAAATAAATCCTTCGAATCTGCCTATTCAGTTTCTGTTGGAATGTGAAGGGTTACATTAAAGTAGCTTCTTGAGCCGTCTCTGCGAGTTACTGTGAAGATACGAGCTGATTGGTGGTCCAGCTATGAATTCACAGAGGGCGAGCTATAGTAACTCAACGAGAGAGTAATGTCAAATGACAGTACAATTGACCAATCATATCTTCCCTCTAAATGGGTGGGTTTTATTATCGCAGACTTTATGACAAGTTCCGCCCGCTGTGAAGCTTTTCTCCGTGACGTTGTTTCCATAGCAACAACAACTTCCTGTCAACAGCGTAAACTCACCTTCAAAATAAAAGCATGTCCATGCAAAATAGGAAGTCAAGCCACTTACACTTAAGACATATAAACAACTGCAACTAAAGTAACAAACACAATGCAATATCCTTTTCAATTTCAAAGAAGACAAATGGGGTTATTTACAGGTGTTGTTTTGTGTGGTAGAGGGTCGCTGTCATTGATGATTTTTGCACCCCGGGCCGTTGTTTTGATATTCCGCTGAAGTATACGTTGTGACGTAATAACTCTTTTTTTTTTTTTTTTTTCGAGGGAAGGGCCTAGAGGGCCTAGGTATACAAGTCACGGCTCGCCACTGTCCAGCAGACATCCTGCTGAATACACAGACACACAGCTGCGACTGTATACAGAGACGATAGGTTGGGACGTGTCACGTGTGCCAGAAATGATAGGTTGGGACCAAGCGGCAAACTGTGGGGTAGAGCCGGGAAGCCAATACGGAAGTGCCACACACACTGCAGTTCATATATTGGCCGATAGGCGATGGCTGCAGAAAGGAGCAATTTCCATAGACCCCCATGTTAAAATGCCCAATTTTACAGCAGAAAAAAACATGTTTCTACCCCTGGCTCCATACATTTTATTATCGATATAGTTAGATTACACCTTCATGATTATGGATCTGTGAGTGAATTGTTTTCTAACGCGACCCTTTTATTTATATTAGGTCTTAAAGTGTTTGCATAAATTAGGGCGTGGTCACATTGAGTGACAGCTCTGTGAAGTGTCTGCCACTGCTAGCTTCTTGTCTCTCTGCTACCTGCTCCGTGAAGCTAGCTACAGGGACTCTGCCTGCTCAGTTCATCCAGGAAACACAACTTGTAGCCGGCCGTGGTTGTTTGTTCTTCGTGCTTATATATCGGACTATTGTGACTCGCTCTGCGGTTAAAACAGACGGTGCATGAATGTGGTAAGTTAAATTTGAGTGCTTTATTTATGTGTTAATGATTTTAATCAGCTACGTAATGAATGGTAAGGCTTGGGTTAGCATGTAAGCTAGTGGTAGCTACATCGGTGCTAACGATGCTAATCGTAGCCTCCAAGTTAAAATCATAGACTGGTTAAAAAAAGGTTAAAACGAAATAGACAAGTGTTAAGCATTAAGTGGGATAATACTGTTGAACAAACGGCTTCTGTTTGAGGTTGATAAAATAAGGTTACATCCTTGTAACTTAGAGATATTTTATTATGTTGGTAACACAACTTCCAAAGTTACAGTAAAATAAAAAGGACCCTGACTCGGACAATACACAATCCAACATGTTCAACAGAAGATAATCAGTTATATTGTTTGTACACATGGTACTTTACATATATATATATATATAAGGTGTCCAGGTGATGCAGACAGGCTGGACCAGAGAGTGAGAGACAGAACTGGACTCCTCACAGCAGTGTACTTCAGCTCAGGTACAAAGACTCTTTTTTCATACTGTACAAAGAATCAAGAAAGATATTGGTTTAAATGAATGAAGTATTGACTTGAATACACTGATATACATTCCATTAAACAATACTGAATACTAGATCACCTACACATCAGTTAAGTTGAGGGTTTTTTCCATGCAAAAAGTTACATTTAGATATTTAGCAATATGACTTTGTCAGCTTTCTAATGTAATGTATTTAAGGCAAAGATATTTAACACATGGTGAGAACTGCTACTATTTATCTCTCAATATTGTTTGTAAAAAACGTGGTAAAAGTTATTCTTTCAGTGAGACAACAGAGCAAGCTTCTACAGTTGCACTACGTTTTGATAACAGTTCAATATTATTTTGATAATAACATATATTTCAATGTTGATGAACTTCATACTGTTCATTCATAATCTGATTACAATTACAAAATAATTATAACTACAGCCCCTAAACACACAAACACACCGCTTTCATAAATAACACACTTGTTCTGCAATAATATGTTTTATGTTTCCTGTCATTTTTGTTAGGAAAGGACATGCCTGAAAGACACGACATATTCTCCTTCTCTGAGGGTCAAGAAGAACATCCAAGAGGAACATTAAAAGCTGATGTTATGAGATTTTAAGACCAGTACAGGACATTCACTAAGAAACTACTTTTATTGTATTTCCACATCTACACTCCATCCGCTGATTATTTCTATTTACCTCACTTTATGAGCTTCACATCACTTGTGCCTTGTACCGCAGAGTTTGCAACGTCACAAATAAATGGGGCCAATCTTCAGTCGGATGTGAATGTGTAATCTAACATTTTCAGTAAGAATAATGGACGAAAGGAGTGCAAATACAATTTATTGAAATGTGAACCAAAAGTTAATCAAATGTTTTAAATAAAAAGCACATATGGACAGAAGGTGTAAACCTATTAAATGTATAAGTAAACACATTAGTCAAATAAAGTGACAGACTAGGCCTGTGCAGTTAGTATCAGCTATGCCCAGCATGGGCTCCTCCATCAGGGCTGGTCCTCCTCGCTGAGGAAAGACCCTCAGTCCTCTCCAAACCAACAGACAGGACGTCCATCACACGGAGGTTTCTCCCTGAAGTCTCTGCTGCTCTCTGGACACCATGCTGTCTCAATCCGTCCACACTGAATATGAGAGGGGGAAAATGAAAATAATAAATGCTTTAGACAATAAGAAACATAAAGTTGACTGTTGAGTTGCTCAGTTTTTTTAGATTGTCAATACTATTACTGTATAACTAATATCTCAGGTTAAGAGGCACATTCAAATAAAGATTGGTCTTTAAATACATGTTGTCTTTTGAATTGTTTGTCTAAAGTCAAGGATCTAGAACTGGTACTTAGTTTTAATGATACAGTCTGGTTATTATGCTGTTTGGAGGAGGCCTCAAAGGTAAGAGCACTAACTAGCTACCATCACATGTACCTTAGCTTGACTTAAATGTATTAAACGTATAGTTAAGTGATATCAAAATATAAATAACTAATGTCATGCAAACATATTAATATTTGCTTGATTCCAGTGTTGAATTTAGCACAATTGCATACAAACGTTAAGGGGTTTTAAGATTCTGAAATATTATGCTAAAAACTCAATAACTTAGATTATTATTTATAATTTTGCTGAATAGTTTCATGTCCGTTTACCTTATAAACGTAAAATGCGACGGCAGATGGGGAGCATGTTAGCTTAGCTTGGTAGCTTCAGCTAGCTCTGGAACTTCCAGCTCGGTGGCAGGAGGTCCCGCCTCCGCCTCTTTGCCCTTATTTGGAGAAGGCGGGAGTTGAACTCTGACGTCACTGTTGAGCCGTTAGTGGCCGACTCCGCCTACTAAGGGCTTCACGGCAACTCTGCAGAATCCTATGGGTGACGTCACGGACCCTACGTCCATTTATATATACAGTCTATGGTTGGGACGTGTCACATGTTCCAGAGACAATAGGTTGGGATGTCGCCAATGACGTTATAGGAGCGAAAATTCTGGATCTGCTTGTTAGCACCCCCCTTTTCTTTTTCTTTTTTTTGAGATGTGGGTACGGAGGAAAAGAGAGAGGGTTTTGTTTTCTGACACTTTGTGAGTTCCGTGACACACCGGGGACACATATTTATGTATAAAAGTACATACAAAAATGCATTTTGCATAGTAGGTCCCCTTTAACAATACTACTTTGGTCAGCTAACAAAAAGTTATATATTTATGTTTTTAATCAAGCGACACAGGGTAGCCTTTAAATGTATTCAAAAACATCGAACTACATTCTGTAATTGCAGCCTTTCAACAACAACTCCTTCCTTCTTTATGTTTTTTGTTCTCATATTGTTTTTCTTTTTACTTCTGTGAAGTGATTAAAACATTGCCAAGGAGCAATGACATCTATAACAGCCCTGATAAAGTACATAGAAGGGTTATGAGCTCATAATCTTGGCTGTTTGTCATACCGCAGCCCTTAAGCATTGTGTGCACACACTAACAGGTAATAAATGGTTGTTGCAGGTGTTTGGTGTGGAGCCACTGGGCTGTGTTTTCTGGGAAAGATCCAAGGCATCCTTGGGTGACCTTTGGCTGTATTATCTCTCCCTGTATGTCCTCTCATGATAGTATCTCCCAGCTCTGCTCTGCATGCTGCCCACGCTGCTCCCCTTGTTTGCTCCACCAATCATTTTTCCCTCCTCTCCTTCTTTTAAAGGAGTAAGAAATGCAGCAGGGCTCATGCAGGGTTAACTATGTGGCTGCAGTGGCGGTTCTAGAACATTTTACATGGGGTGGCAAAGGGGGGGCAAGAGGTCATGCCAGGGTGGCATGGGAGGGCGGACAGTACGTGGTATTTTACACTGTATATAACCTATTTATTGTTAATTCATGCCCTAACACAAGTGTTCTTAATGCACAAGAGAAACAAGGTGTTCAGACAAACAATCGGGTGCCCTTTGAGTCCCCCAAGCTTACCTCAACCATTTTAAATGAAAGGAAACTACAAAATGTATTTTAAAGCAATTAATTAATGGAACAGGTTGTTTTGCATTACAAAAAATGTGTTGTCTTAGTATTAGACAGACATATTTGCATGTGCTCACTAAGCATTATTACATATTAATTTAATATTAAACAAATAAAAAATGGCCAATTATTCCAAAATGTTGCTGCTAATATAATCATATGCTTGTCAACTTTAACTGATCAAAAATAAATTCTGAAAAAATACTTGAATTATCTATGAAATTGCAATATTGACACACGTCCCTCAGTTTGTTTCAACCCTGTCACGCCATACCATTTACCCACCTATTAAAAATAATGGATCAGTCCATGTGTGATCTGCATTGAGGGAATTACATCACAAAAGTGTCAGTTTCTTCTCTTACCTATATTTCAGTTTTTGTATTTTCAGATTAAGATTGACATGCTCAACATTTCAACTCTGTTATATGAATTAATAATAGTAAATAATTGTTTATTACAAAATAAACAATAGTTTTGCAAAATATTACAATTTTGTAATGTCCTTGATTTCCATGTGGTGCCATATCTTAGCTAAACAAGGTCTCATGGCTACTTTTTGTCAAAAACTTCAACACTGTTACATTTTTTCAAGTAAATTCCTAGTAATTATTTATATTTTGTGCCTGAGGTGGGAACATGTAAGTAGTCCACTACCAGATGTTATGACCAAACATTTTGGTTTCATTTTTCAAAGATATAAAGATCCAAAAGGCACCCGATTCAGAGAATACTCTAATTCTGCATACTGTAAGTACTTAGTTATAATTAAGTACACAAATGACATGACCCATCTCTTCAGAGAGCTACAGGTGACCTGTGCAGCAACACATTTCAATCAATAATTGTCAATACTAAGAGCTGCTAGATTGTGCTGCTGTAATGGAATATGTAAGGAGAATAAGAACATACCATGTGGTCCAGCTGGAGTTTCATCTGCCTCCTGATCCCTGCCTCTGGCCCTCTTTCTGATACTTCATCTTTATTCCTCACATATATTTCTTCTTCTTCACTAATGTCTTCATCTCCTCCTCTTCCTCCTGCTCTGACCCTCCTGGTCTCTTCAGTGAACTCTCTTTTCCTTTTCCTCTTTCTGTTCGTCCTGATCTTTTCTCAGATATGTCTTTTTGTTGTTGTTGTTGTTGAATCACTCCTATACTCTGGCCTGCAAGCTACTTGTGAAAAGCACTGGTACAAATGCTTGTATAACTTTACACGTTAGGGCCATGTAGCCTAGCTAATAAGTAGCATATCATCAGAAAGTATTTATCAAACGCACACAGGCAGCTGTGTTTGGATCCAGTTTTTACGGTAAAGGATGTATCCTGGTTTCACTGATCTGGCCTCATTGCTGTGATGTGTAGTTTACGTGGATTTAATAGTAGGCTACCGCATAGTTTAGCAAAGTGATCGATCTCCCAGCTAACGCTGTCTGCGTAGTATTTTGTAACGTAACGCCCCAAACAGCGCCCATCTGTTAAACGCTATCGATTCAAACGGGAGCGTTTTATTAATATTTAGTTTCAAGCTCTCGTCCTTAGTAAAAACAAAACTAGTGGAAAGGGAAATGCTCCCAGGGGAAGCTGACCCATCGGCGCTGGGACAGCTCGCTCCCTCTCTGCAGGGCCGTAGCTGCGTTTTTAACGGGCCTAAAATTATATTTAAAATGATTCACTTTTAACTAATGTAATGCTTGTTTCGTTGCTTGAGAAGCTTGTGGAAATAGTGTAGGTTTGTTTTAGTACAGTTTTAGGGAAACAAAAGTTAGGGGGGCAGCTGGGGGGGCAAGGCTCTACAGTGGGGGGGGCAGCTGTCCCCCCTTGCCCCCCCCCCCCGTAGATCCGCCCCTGTGTGGCTGTGACTGTCAGCTTGTGGCTGTGAGAGAATGAAGGAGGCCGTCAGAAACATGACTGCGTGATGATGAGGTAACTTATTTGCCCGGTTGTTGCTTTATTCGACATTTAACAACATAGTTGTTTAAAGCTCTGGGATGATTTATCACAAATATAAGGAGAACAGTGCTAACGGACGCCGTTATCTTTATCCAGACATCATATTTTTTGTAAGTATGCAAAGCATGGCTTATTTAGATACATAGCTGTGTAAGCACTGCTGATGACTGCTGGCTGGTGCCGTCCCATTCTCCTATCCTGTTTGTCAGGCGCAGCGATACGCGGAGAGTGAGGACGTAATTAAGCTTGGCTGAGTTATGACGGGGGCGACTCTCTCTGTTTACGATCTCTGCAGGGGCCCCAGCTGTACAGTGACTTGGTCCCTCAGAATGAGCCACAATCCCAGCAGTGGGCCTACCGGAGGCCTGACTGATACTGATACGGCACCTCAAAGCACTCAGCGCTCTACTAATTTAGCCCACATCACAATTTCTCCTATTTCCCCTGTGAGGGTCTGTGTTCTTTATATATATGTGTGTGTGTGTGTGTGTGTGTGTGTGTGTGTGTGTGTGTGTGTGTGTGTGTGTGTGTGTGTGTGTGTGTGTGTGTGTGTGTGTGTGTGTGTGTGTGTGTGTGTGTGTGTGTGTGTGTGTGTGTGTACAGTGTGAGCGCTTTGAAGCACAGACAGCCTGCTGCTGTGTTAAAAACCTGCCCACAGCAGAGGAGGGCTGTGCATAGCTGTGGGGGTGGAGCAGAGTATGGATAGGATCTCATCCTAGAGAGTTGTTAACAAAACACACACACACACTCGCACAGTATGGAAATAGATTAGTGCCCACAGTACAGGGACTGTAGCTGTGCAGCAGACATTTCAATTTATCTCAGAAATCTATCAGAATTTGACATACTTTGTTTTTTAATACATGAATATAGAAGTGTATCTGTAAGGCACCAGTTGTAATTTATTGGAATTATTATTGAGTTTTACTTGTCATATTTTAGTCAGAAAAATTACACCACAAGACCAGCTAATATTATACACTGTGGTTACATTTTCACAACTGTTCTTACTCTACATGTATAGTTTAGATTTGACATAAAGAGAGACATGCACACTGATCTAGTTTACTCTAGGCTATCTCAGATATAACAACTGTGTTTCCATGGTTACAATCAACAAGTAGAAAATAAATATCAAAGAATGGCTTTCTGACATGCTGTGTAGATGTACACAGTTTACTGCAAATCATTATAGCAGAACCTATGGCTTTGATTATTCAACCCTGTCTTCTTGTGTATGTCATGTCCCCTTCCAAACTGTATTCCTAATAATGTACCGAGGTAAATGTATTTCCCCCCCTCCTCCTTACTATAATAAGACAAATATTTATGATATGTCCAAGGATAATCTTTTCCAGAAGAAAACGTTTCCTTTGTAGTGACGCTTTAGTAGTAATAGCTGTGTTGTATGAGAACACTATTCTTGTAGACCAGGCAAACAACATTGTCGGACTCGTACCTTAAACTATAAATTACCAATTTTTCTCTGTAAATACATAGGTCAAACAAAACAAAACCCAATATGTAAGAACGACAGCTTCTGAGATGCAGATATGCCAGCCTAGCTGTTTCCCTAAACGTCATTTAAAATCCATCAATCACCACCATTAAAGCATGGTGGTAAGGAAAGCCAGTGAATGCATTTTCCTAAATGTTGACATTTTCCCTCAAATGCAAAAGTCATATTTCAAATGACACACACTGTCACGGTAGAGCGAAGGAAGCAGGACCCAAATGCAGATTAAACTGATAATACCTTTATTTCAAGGATAATGAAATAGAACTTGGACAGACAGAACACTCACCGGTGAACACAGTCAACAACAAAAGACGAACCGACAAAGACAGACAGAAAAACCAGAACTTAACGTATCACTAGGCTACCAGGGTGGGTGGAGGGGGTCAGGAGGACGGGACTGAGCTGACCGCCCAGAGGCACAGCAGAGGACCAGGAAGGGATCTCGGGCGGACGGCCCGGGGGCAAGGCAGAGTTCAAAAAGGGGGATTCGGGCGGACGGCCCGGGGGCAAGGCAGAGTCTAAGGTGGGGGACTCGGGCGGCCGAGCATGAGGGCGAAGGCAGCAGCAGGAACAGTCAGGGGGCCGGGCTCGAGGACGAGGGCAGCGGCAGGAACAGTCAGGGGGCCGGGCTCGCGGGCGAAGACCACGGCTCACAGAGGCCGGATCGAGGCGAAGACCGCGGCTCAGGGGCGGCTCGAGGGCGAAGACCAGAGAGCTCCGGAGGCCGGGCAGGAAGGCGCTGACGGGCCAGCACCGGAGGCCGGGCAGGACCCGGTGTCGGCCGGACAGGAACCGGAGCTGGTGGGACAGGCCTCGGCATGATCCCCCACGGAAGAGGACCAGGACACGGGATTGGCAGGACCCCCAGCGAGACAGAGGATGGCGGGGCCTCCAACGGAACAGGACAAGGGGTTGGCAGGACCCCCGGCAGGAGAGTAGACGGCGGGACCTCCAACGGGACAGGACATAGGGTTGGCAGGACCCCCGGCAGGAGAGTAGTCGGCGGGGCCTCCAACGAGACAGGACAAGGAGCTGGCAGGACCCCCGGCAGGAGAGTAGACGGCGGGACCTCCAACGGGACAGGACAAGAGGTTGGCAGGACCCCCGGCAGGAGAGTAGACGGCGGGACCTCCAACGGGAAAGGACAACGGGTTGGCAGGACCCCCGGCAGGAGAGTAGTCGGCGGGACCCCCAACGGGACAGGACATAGGGTTGGCAGGACCCCCGGCAGGAGAGTAGTCGGCGGGACCTCCAACAGGACTGGACATAGAATTGGCAGGACCCCCGGCAGGAGAGTAGTCGGCGGGACCCCCAACGGGACAGAACATGGAGTTGGCAGGAGCCCCAGCGGAACCTCCAACGGCACTTCAGTAGGGACTTGAGTTCGGACTGGCGAGGGAAGTCGAGAGGGGACTCGAGAAGGGATTTGAGAGGGAACTCGAGAGGTGACTCGAGAGGGGACTAGAGTTGGGATTTGAGAAGGGACTAGGAAAGGGACTAAAGGAGGGACTGGAGATGGGACTAGAGGAGAGACTAGAGGAGAGACTTGAGAAAGGACTTGAGAAAGGACTAGAGAAGGGACTTGGGAAGGGACTAGAGAGGGGATCAGAGATGGGACCAGAGAGGGACTAAAGGAGGGACTAAAGGAGGAACTAGAGGAGGGACTAGAGGACGAACTAGAGAAGGGACTAGAGGAGGAACTAGAGGAGGGACTAGAGAGGGGACTAGAGGAGGGACCTCGAGAGGGAACTCGAGAGGGGACTCGAGAGGGGACTCGAGAGGGGACTCGGGTAGGAACTTGAGAGGTGACTAGAGAGGTGACTCGAGAAGGGACTCGAGAGGGGACCTGAAAGGGAACTGGAGAGGGGACCTGAGAGGAGACTGGAGAGGGAACTGGAGAGGGGACTCGAGAGGGGACTCGAGAGGGGACTCGAGAGGGGACTCGGGTAGGAACTGGAGAGGGGACTCGGGTAGGAACTTGAGAGGGGACTTGAGAGGGAACTTGTGTCGGTCGGTACGCCGACAGGACATGGGGAGCTGGCGTCGTTTGGGGAGCCAGCAGGAGACGAGGTGCTGGAGTCGGCCGGTACGCCGACAAGACTCGGGGAGCTGGCGTCGGCTGGGGAGCCAGCAGGAGACAAGGTGCTGGAGTCGGCCGGTACGCCGACAAGACTCGGGGAGCTGGCGTCGGCTGGGGAGCCAGCAGGAGACGAGGTGCTGGAGTCGGGACCATGACTGCTGGAGCCGGTACTTGAGCCGGAACCATGGCTGGAACTGGGGCCGGAACCATGGCTGTATGGGCCAGCTCTGGTGCAGGGACCACGGTTGTAAGATCCAGTTCTGGAGCCGGAAACATGGCTGTAAGGTCCGGAGCTGAAGCCTGGATCATGGCTGTGTGTGCCGGTTTTGGAGCCGGAAACATGGCTGCTGGGGCCGGCACTGGAGCCGGAACCATGGCTGCTGGGCAAGGAACCGGAACACGGATCCATGGCTGTGTGGGGTGGTACTGGAGCACGGTACCATGGCTATGTGGGATGGTACTGGAGCACGAAACCATAGCTGCTGGAGCCGGAACCATGGCGGTTGGGGCCTGTACTGGAGCCGGAACCATGGCTGCTGGGGCTCGGGCTGCTAGCCTGGCCTTGCATCGACTCCTCTTAGCAGCCTCCTGAATACTCCGTGACCTCCATAAGCCTGACGAGTTCCGGAATATGACTCCTGGACAGGAGCAGGAACTGGGGCAGAAGCACGGGTTGACTTCAGGCGGAACCCACCAAGGCGTATGGTGCCAGGTTGGGAATTGGGAGACAGGGAGCTAGCATGCCTGGAATCACATGCTTGAAGGAAGTCCAAAATCCAGTCAGGTCAAAACTCAACAAAACATGGTTTCTCTGCTGCCAACCGGAGCGCCTCTACCAGAGCGGCCCTCTTCTGCCGAACACTGGACGCTCCCTTCCACCAATCGAAGCAGCAAGCCAGATGGAAAGTTAAATGCTGTAATTCAACCTCCCATGGATCATCTGCTGGGTCCATTTTGTGGTCGGTTCGTTCTGTCACGGTAGAGCGAAGGAAGCAGGACCCAAATGCAGATTAAACTGATAATACCTTTATTTCAAGGATAATGAAATAGAACTTGGACAGACAGAACACTCACCGGTGAACACAGTCAACAACAAAAGACGAACCGACAAAGACAGACAGAAAAACCAGAACTTAAATACACACAAGACTAATCACACAAACAAGACACAGGTGAGGAGGGAGGAGAAAACACAGGGGCCACAGGTGAACACAATCGGGTAATCAGACACACCAGGGAAACTAACGACAGGGAACCACAGACAGATCCAAACAAGACAAAACACAACGCAGACAGAAAACCAAAAACAGATCTAGACAAGACAAAACACCACAAAGACAGATCGTGACACACACATATGCACAAATAACTCCATACAGTTGAACACTGGCTTCACAGCCTTACTGTGCATGTGTTTGGTGTGAGAATAGAAATACACCATGCAAATGTTCATGCCCCTGAAGGAAATCAAAGAGGAAGTTAATTTCTCCAACTTATCCGATCTTCCTCTGGCTGCGTTGTGCATCAGGGCTCTGCATTATAGCTGTTAGTGACATCCGACGCCTAGATGCATGAGCTTTATTTCTCAGAGTTTTATCCTTATTTACTGTAATCAAAGTGCACTCAGTGTGATGGCCTGAGATAGTGTCGTCAGCTCAAGAGGTGGGCGTGCTCTCTGAGGATATCAGCATCCGGTCGCATCACATAGTGTCATTACATAAATATAAATAAATGGAACCCATTATTATTATTATTATTACATCACACCAATAACCGAAAATATGGAACTTACAGGGTTTTTTAGTGTTTACAGCCAGTTTATGTACTTGCAAAAGGAAGAAAAAGTTGTACTGTATCATCAATGTTTTATCAATTCACGTTTATGAATTTTTCAGCAGCTGAGGAGTTCTTCAAATGCAAGCCAAGTCATCTTAGCAGAGGCTTGCTGCTGAGAACTCGGCGGCCTGACATGCACTCCCAGTCTCCTTTCACGTGCATCAAACTCTCTTCCTCCTTTGTTTTTCTGTACGCACACTGTTCACTTTCTGTGGTTTTTGCCAGTTTCTTATTCCATATTCTTTTCCACTTGCCTTGGAAGTTCTTTGTTCTGTTATTTCTTTGTAAACTTCTGTTAGCATCTCTGCTGCTGCAGTTCTTAGTTTGTCTCCTATGCATTTTGCTTTTGATAGAAGATATACTCTCCGCTTTTGCTCTACTCACTGTGAAGTGCCATCAGTAGTTGCTGTTGAAATTTTTTGTTCTAAACATTACCATGAATCTTAGAAAGTTTTGTGGACGTTTCCGTCTATAGTCATGCCTCAGTCCTTTTTATTTTTAGTTGCAGCCCAGCCCATGCTCTGCAGTCCAGTCTCTGCTCTTTACTCCTCACTGAAGACCGCCTTCAGCAGCTGAAAGCAGGCTAGCTCCTCAGGGACAGTCTGCTGTGTTCTGGACGGATGACTGGCTGGCTAGCTTCATGTGTGGATGTTCAGATGACTGCAGGGGTGGAAGTGAAATTATGATGCCTGCCCTCTTGCTGGATCAGAAAGAAAAAAGAAAAAAAAAGACGATGAAGGCTAATAATATGCTGGGCAATTGGCATATATATTGTTTGTTTAATATATTCTTTTTGAGTTGCCTAGTAACCATGCATGAATGCAATTCATGCAATGACCTGCCGCACATGATTTGTGAGAATATAAGTGGGACATTTCTTCCCGGGCGTGGCGCTTTTTTCCCATTTAGAAATAATTTGGAAGCTTACGGAGACAATTCAAAAGATTAATACAAGAACAAGAGGGGAAGTATTCTCCTATGCCATATTTTTTATCATTAATGTCATGGTTTCATGGCACCGGCTTTTGCCCCAATTTCCCAAAGGAATAACTGGATTATACAATGACTGAGTCCTGAAGCAGTAGAGAATTAATGTTCAACTTTCATATAGATCAGACAAAACGCTGACAACATTATTGAAGCAGGAAGAGGGGTCTTTTGTCAAAACTGCCACCGGTAACAGCAGTGGTAAATACTATCTTTAGGGAGTGTTTGCCGATACGCAAGGTGAATATATCATTGAATGTATTATATCGAAATGTTATATGTGTATGTACAGTATCTTGCAGAAATAGTTTGAGGCTTTCTTTTCAAACGAACATCATTTAACATTCGCTTATCAGAGACACAGTTAGCCAGCATCATACATTTACCTATGGATATTACGGTTACTTATAAACTCTCAATACTACAAAAAAAATCATTTATTTTCTCCAAAATAAATGAAAATTGATGTTGCAGGCTCTCATGGGGTGTCTCAGTGTCCTGCACTGTATGCACTATTGCATTGTGGGAAAATAGAGCTGAAAGGTCCCGGGAAGCTTGTGACTGAAAGCTTGCCAGTTGGAGTCCAGCTGGTTATTTGAGTTATGTGCTTGTCATATGAAATTTAGAATAAGTAATTGTGTATGAGGATATCTTGATATATGATTTTATGTGTTGGCATAACATAGTTATACATAATACATATATAATACATCATATTGTATATTTGTTATAATTATTGCGACTTAGAACATCTAAATCGGATGATTAAACTTCCCCTTTAATTTCCTGCATGGTTCGTTGCAACTCTGGTTACATTTGAGTGAAGGTTCAACACAAACTTGGACTATACAATCGTCTTACTGTTGGTGTCTGTAGATGTGAAGGCAGCTGAAGATGAAAAAACGGCCCACCTGCTTGGAGGGTGGGTGTGTTTATGGATCTGTCAGCAGCATGTTCTCGGTCAAAGGAATTACAGAGCTGGAGGGGTTCTGACGTCCAAGAGAACAACGTTTTTGTCCATCATTGAAGGTTTAGCTAATTGACTGCAACCGATGCAGGAAAACTTTGATGTTTATTTCCTCGTTTGTACCTTTTTATGTTGTTCCATTCTATAACGAAGAAGCCTCTGAGCAGGTGCCAGTGATATAAAATGAGTTGCCACTGGGGGGGACAATCCAACAGAGACTGGCTTTACCTTATAGTGCTCAGAGACACTCTTTGATCTGGAGCCTGAGTATAGATGGAGTGTGTTTGTTCTGATTCACAGTCAATGCATGTACTGGTTCCTTTGTCCAAATTAAGTTTTTCTGTCTGAACGTGTACTGATCCACAGGTTATTTCATTCCAAATATTTATAACAATTTCTCCAAAAAGTTTAAAAGCCTAGGTTGTATATTGTTCAGTTGTATATATTATACCAAATGTTTCAAACTATTTTTAAAACTAGAAAAATGGGTTAATCTTAATCAAGGTAACCATTTGTTTAATTTGGACGCCTGTGATGCGTCAAATCCACTTTTCAGTGTTTTGTTTTGTCTGCCATAAAAGTAATGAATTTACTTTTTAACCAGGTTTTAAGGCACAATTCTACATGATGCTTTAAAATCTTGTTCATTTATAACTATATCCTCAACAGAATTAAGTATTTTAGTCAACAACGACTGGATCAAAACTTACTAACAGCTAACAAGCTGAGAAAATGTTAAAGGCAGATAACAGCGTTGGAGTAACACACACTGTTTATGTGTACCTGCCTTAGTTCGTGTTTTTAGCTGCTCTTGAAATAATCTGACTTTCAACAGGAAACAGCTTTATTAAATCAACATAAAAAAAGGGACAAGGTGTTAGTAGCCTACTACTACTACTTTTATTTCACGGCTTGAAGAATGTATAGTCCATTAGCACTTTTAACATGTGCAACTTTCTTAAGAAATCATGTCTTTCTCTCGGCAGTGCCTGAGGATGGCTGCCAATGAAACTCCATTGGCATCATTGCACCGCATCAAGCCATGAAAGATGCAGCATACTGTACGTCTTCATAAGCAGCAGTCAAGATATGCAGATCTTTTAAAAATGACTTAACCCCAATGAACAGCCAGCTATAAAAGCAGAACATAAACATATATGCATTCACACCGGATGCGATGCGATTTTTGGGAGCGGCGTGATTACATGTAAAGTCAATGCAGAGACGCGGACAGACGCAAATTCGCTCCGACGGCGCGTATGAAGCGGTTGATGTGAATGCCGTGCTGCGATTGAGGCGATTGAAGGGGGCCGCGACAACCGCTCGAGTTCAATTTTTTCAACTCGAGCGTAACATTAGCGTCACACGATCTCGTGGTAGCCAATCAGTGGTGAAGATCTCAGCCTGCAGTCACTGACGTTGAACCAGAAAACCAAAACATCAGCCGTTAGCTGTTAGCACACAGAGCTCACAGCTCCTCATATCTGTTCAGAAAGTGGACAAAAGTTAAAGAAGTACAAACCACGGACTGTCTGTGTCATGGCGAATACAGTCGCTGGTTTATTTATGTCTGTAGGCCGTTGTTGTGAGTGTGGACGGAGCATATACAAGGTTAGCTTGATAGCCTGATCGATCCGATCTCCATTCAAAAAACACGCATTTGAAAAGGTTTTTCGCCGGCCGTCTAGTCTTATATTACAATTAAATCACGGTCAAATATGTTCATTTTGCTGTAGTTGTAGCCCCCTGGCCAGCGCGTCTTGTTTGAACGATGCGAGTAAACACAGCTGACAGCCGCGGTGAAACTCGAGCGTTTAGAGCAATGCGATAAGAGCGATTAGAGTGAAGGGTGAACGCACCATCATTAGGCTAGAGAGCATGGATTGTTCTTGCCAGTTGCCAGCCTGCTGGACACTGGCCTCCTCGAAAACTCTGCCCTGATCTACTTCGTGACCTTGACAAAAACTTGAGTGGAGAACTGCAATGTGCTTATCTGGCTGTGACACCATATCAGGCCAGACAGAAGTCCTCACAGACGCTACTGGCTGTGTCTTTGGCGAGCAAAGTCTCTCCGGACCACGGCTGAGCTCCTCTTCCTCACTGCCAGTTTAAAGAGGCCATCTGTAAGACTTAGCCAAGTTGGGGGAGGACCCGCCAGGCTCCTGATCAAAGAGATGAGCTGTAAAATGTAGAGGGAGGTGCTGACAGCCAGCAGCCGCCTCCTACACTGAGCTGCATCTGGCCTGCTGGGAGATCAGCCTTCCTGCTTTACCTGTTTCCTCCTGTCACTGTAAATGGGTTTATTTATGGCTGTACGGTCGAGACATTTAGGGTTTAGTTATGCTCCTAATCAATCCATCATCATTACTGTTCTGTCTGGGTTTGTTAATATTGGTTTCCATTGGATAATTATTCTATAGGTGTATCGCAACAACTTGGTTAATAATAATATTTGTTATGTGGGTTGATTTTTTATATTTTTAAGTATACTGTATTCAGCATAGGCACTAATAGGGAAACATGCCTGGAAATGTACTTCATAATTATATCCATATCTCAAGTGCAGTCAAAAGCAAGGCCAGGTTGTTTGAAGATAAGTGAAAATGAATTATTTTTAATGAAATAAAGGGAGGCAATAGATCTACAGTAAGTGAACTGGGCAGGCCAAAACTGCTCTGATTGGTCAGCTGGCCGGCTCTCTTATGATTGGTCAACCGCAAAGACATGTCCCGCCCTTTAGCCCAACAGTTTGGAGCGCTAGACATAAATGTGCCAGTGTTACCACATAGTGAAGCCGATATATATTCTGGGAGTAAACAAAGCAGTCCAATGGAGGTGTTTCAGACAGGGGGGGGGGGGGGGGGGGGGGGGGGAGTGTGTGTTAGAGAAACTCCATCTGGAGGGAACTTTGGGATTCTAGCCTTTGCAGAGCATTTACATGCACAAAAAGCTATATAAAACATTACAGTAAAGGGAAAACCCCAAAAAGCACAATAGGGCCTCTTTAAAAAGGGATTCACCAATTGTATTGGCTCATACAATAGACATTGATGGGTTCTAAGAACACCTCTTAATACATATACAGAGACTATTATAAACTACATTTATTTGCATAAAGTTTACATGAGTTGTTCATCTCAGCTGTGAAATAAACATGTTTCTCTTCCTCTAGACTGACACAGCTGATGGAACAGTATAATAATATGCTCAGGCTGCAATGTATCATCTGTATGCTTGAATTAATATGGGACTTGAAAGAAATACTTTTTGAATCAATTAGGAAGTAATTTGTTGACTTCCAAGCGCACCACACAGCTCCTTTTTCTCAAAATGTAAAATGGAGATGAAAACAAAAACAGACTGTTAATCTGACGGCATCCTCACTAAACAGGTTCAGTATCTCAGATTTGAAAGGGGTGATCTCTTGTCATGAAACAGGAGATGGGGGGGAAGTGACCGGGCTGTGGAGTGAGAAGGCAGGCCGCTCTCACCCCGGGGAGTTTTAAAAGCCCTGCTCTGAGACAGCCACGGCTCCTCTCCACTGGACTGTCTGTCATGTACAGCTGGGAGAGTGGAAGCATCTTCTCGTTTAGAATCAGTTCTCAGTGTTTGTGGCTTAGTCACATGGTTGCTGTCACTACATATTCCTCTGGTTTCCTCACCTACAAATCCAGTCTCATGCACACAAAAGGAAGTGAGAAATGTATTCATTAGCAAATACAGTGGGGTGTTTTCTGTTTGATTTAACAAAAGCGCTTAACAATATATATTTAACAAATATATATATATATATATTTGTTTTATTTGCAATATGTACCAGTTGTGCTTCCATCTAATTTAAATTCATTTAAATTGTGGACTTGGACACATGAGACTTGATGTATTAATCCATGCTAGCAACTCTCTGTTAAGCTAACAGTCTTGCATTTTCCATCTAAGTTTAGTTTGTTAGCATGCTAGCAACAAACACAAAACCTATTTTGGAGGTATTGAGTCATAAACTACAAAGTGTATTCACCTGATGGTGGCAGAAGATGAGAAGTAAATGAAACAAGTAACTAGAATTCATCCTGAGTGTCCACGCAATTGTACTTCTATTCCACTAAAAAGCCAAACATGTAGATGTCATGGTGGGAATAGGAAAAGGGATAACCAACATTGGAATGATTCCTCCTCTGTGGACAAGGAACATTTAAACACATTGTTATGGCAATCCATCCAGAAGTCAACACTTCTAACCAAAGTTGAAGGCACCTTCTACAGGACCATCATTGACATCCTAAAGCCATACCATGTGTTTTGTATCTTCCTGGCAGCCACTGGTTTCAGTCATTTACAGTTAAAGCAATTCGAACTGATATGCAACTTGCATGAGCTATGAACACCTCTAACCGCCTTCAATTTGAATGATCTCTAAAGAAAGTTTTAGCAATTTTACAAGATCGGAGACAGAAAATCAGAAGATCGGAGACAGAAAATCGCACTGCATTGCAATCATCTTTTGTGAGTAGGTTGCCAGTTGTTGGTGTCTAATTTTACACAGTAATGCGTTTTAAAACTCCGGCGTCATCAGTGAATGGTTTACGAGTCTGCACGTTTCTTCTCATAGCATATTGACATAAATGAAAACCACTGTCTCTGGATAGAAGAAAATCAATATTAAGACTCATCTAGCGCTCGATGAAATACAATACATAGGACATTTGAAGAAAAAACAAACAAAGCCCCCATTCTTCCTAGCAAATGCGGCATTCTATAGATTTATTGGCACTTAGATGGTCTTGGCACAGATGTGCTGCTAACCTCTTTGTATCAACTGCTTGAATTCCAACACTCATATACATAATCTATCATCCCTCTTTTTCAACTGGCTGTTTGCTAATCAAACTAGTGACCCCTCCATGCAATTATTATTGCTGATTTACAGACATCACTGGAATTCTAATTTACAAGCAGATGGGAAAATTATATTTATGTTAATGCAGGGTCGCATAGACTTAAACTGTTATGGTGTGATTTGTCTCATTTATTGTTGCTTTAAAAGTCGAGAGTTGTCAAACTCACTGTTGGATTGTCCATGACTCCTACTGGAGATGAAAACAGCAATACCTACAAACTTCAGTCAATAACATATAAGAACACTGACATCTTGCTAGAAATAATTAAAAGTACGAAAAAAAAAGTTTTTTCAAGAGAATCTGAAGGCAGACAAAGCAGTTATGGCACAAACTATTAGTTGTAAAAATCCATGCTCAACTTCTACCTACCATATTTAAAAATTACAATAAGAACTTGTTAGCAACATCTAGGCTAAACTGTTGTTTTTTTTCCAACCTCTCCCATTATCTGACTGTGTATGTTGTAGAAAATTGGCCTTTTTACAGAACCTGGCAATTTTAAGTACAAAGTGACCATAAACAATGTATTTATTAAAGACTAAAATTGTCTTTAGAAACATTTAAAAATAAACTTCAAAACATTGGGCCAGAGCTCTTCCCAGAAGAAGCTGGATTTAACTAGTATAACATCTCTAGAGGGAACAGGGTTATCTTAAGTATAAGAAAGCACACACGTCTATGAAAAAGTTTACTGTCTAAGTATCAATTAACATGCATCCGTTTGGTGGAACTTGTTGGCATCAACAGAGGAATTTTCTGTTCAAACATACTGCCAGGGAGAACAGTAGATGAGATATATTTTCAAAGCGTAAAGTTATTTCACCATGTGTGATTAGATAGCTTAATATGATGCCCCAACTTTTGGCAAGTGCAAAAGACGGAGGCACACAGCACATCGCCTGTGAAAAGACTTTACACAGGCTCACGATTAACTTCCATTTCTACTTTATTCCTTCAGATGTTGGGAGAGCAGTTCACGCCCCTGCACACATCACAGAGAAAGTGGTGCAGCTGTTCAAGAGGAAAAGTGAGTTTACCTTCTTGGCCTCCATCCAGCAGAAGTCCTCCACGTCAGGAGTCATTTTCTCCATCCACGAGTCGGAACACAGGTAATCCGTCCGTAATCCTCTTCATTTTGGCCTTCAGCTCCTTTTCTGCACAACTGTACTGCCATGGGTTACCAAGCGCTCTCATTTCATATTAAATTCTCATTTCAATCATAGCTGTTTGCAGATGGCTGTTGATGAGATGTAGGAAAGTAAAGATCAGTGTTAGATTACTCCATGCCTGTGTAAATCAGTGTGTTATGGCAGGGCAAGTCTACGGGTGGAATAATGGAGCGTTTCCTGCTGTAAGCTCGGGGCAGAGAGATAACCTTGTATTTTGGCTGTAAGATGTGTGTGAAGTACTCGGCAATACCAAGCATGCTGATAATGCTGAACTTTATCGTAGAATGCTGCAAAAACAGACATACAGCTTCTCAATATGGCTGTTAACTGATAACTATAATATATGGCTTTGCAACTGAGCTGTGATGAGCTACCAGTGTACAGAAATAGGTAAACATATATGTTCTTCAGGACATTGGTAATCTTGTCATGGCTGTTTGGAGGAGTCTTATTGAATTTGTTACAATGGCTGGAAGTGTGCCGCTGAATGTCATGGCCGCAGGACATCAGTGAATGACAGCAGCGCCATCACGAACAGCCCCCTGAAACTATACAACTGTGAATTGTTTTTAAAGGGCAGGCGACATTGATTTTCCTCCACTCTTCTGAATGAAAAAGCCTTCAGTTCTGTATAACATGCACGCAACGCGAGCATACAATGGAGAGTATGTATATTTCTTATAGTCAAGACAAAAGCAAAATCAAACACTTTGAGAGAGCAGAGGCCCTTCGACTGACGGAGACAGAAGTGTAGGAAACTATAGTCCTCTCAAATGTAGCAAAACAACCAGTTACTCTGCACTAAAAAATGCCTTTTTATCCCGCCGACCAAAGCAGCTTTTTGCTAAAGAACTTCAAATAAGTAGCCACAATACTGAAGCTTTTTTGTGAAAAACTAAATTAGCAGAGGTCAGACGAATGACAACATTTGTATATCAAGCAATTAGGAAGAAGAAGACCCTTTATTTATCTCTTTCTTACATACAGTAGAAGTAGAAGATGAACCTTTCTTTTATCCCGGGGGAAATTCAGGTGTTCACTCAGCTGTAACACACAGTACAATACACACAAATGCACAGGACAGGAGCTTTACACAGTAGGTCTGAATACATATTCAAACACATGCATTTTTCTGTTAGAAGAAATGTCTGAGCGAGCAGGCTGCCAGTTTGTCCGGCGCCGGGGAGCAGTTAGGGGTTCGGTGCCTTGCTCAAGGGCACCTCAGCAGTGCCCAGGAGGTGAACTGGCACCTCTCCAGTTAGCACTCCACACTCCATATTATTTTGGTCCGATCAGCACTAGAACCGAGGACCCTTCGGTTCCCAAGCCAATATCAATAAATAACAACATATTTGATATCACTATATTATATTTTGTATATAAACTATACAAGAGTATACCGTATAACAGTTCAGGTTTCCCTGCAGGTAAAACATAAAATGCTGCCCACATCTCTAAACATTTGCTATAATATAGTAACATATTAATGACAATGAGTTCTCAATACTTCAAAGTAGATTTTGCAGACAATACATGCTTTTTCTATAGTCAAGTTTTGAAGCTTACTTTTATTTTATTTGTTGTATTGATACTTTTATGTAAGTAAAGCATCTCAACTGGTATGTACATGCTTGTGCACAAACACTTTATGATCCACACTTGAAGAGAAATGTGTTGGCCCCTGCTGTGCTTTTGAGGTGACCCTGAGAGTTTATTTGTAAGTACCCTTTCCGTCTCTCTGTTAGTGTACATGCCCCTTTCTTTCTCATGTAACCTGCTGGCATATTTGCCACACAGCAGGCTGGCCAAACAACAGCGAGGCGTAATGGATCTGGATAACTGTGTGCTGTACGGTCCTTTTCTTTCAGGCACAATGACATGCACCATCCAGCATGTAGCTCGGAGGAGTGCTCCGACTAAGCAAATGTTGCATTACAGGCACTCGGCCATACTCAGACAGAGCAGTATTATGAACAATAAGTCCTCTAACCCTCACAAAAAAAACACATGATATCTCATAGATTTAAAAAATAAGAAATATGAGGTCAATCTGATCCAATTCACTCTGTTTATTTCATTTATTTAGTAATTCACACGTTTCAATACAAATACAATCATAAGACATAATGGAGACGTGTGAAATGGGAAACCCTGCTAAGCTATAGGAGGCTAGAGAATAAGGGTCCAGACATTAAATATAAAGTATTTACACCAATACATCAATACTGATTTCTATTTGACATAGTTCACGTATTATACAGAAACATTACAAGCACAAACAAACCTAACATTAACCAAAAATCCTCAATATCATATTGATCTAACCCTTACTGCTAAATGGTCTATCATATTTATTTCATCAGTTTAGACATACAAATACATATATTAAACACAGATACATTATGTAGGGAAATAATATAAATGCATTTCAGAGTAGAGTAAATGTGTCAATACCTGAGGACCTCTGCCAGGCGATGTTTGTCAGTGCATCCAAAAGGTGTTTTTTCTGATCTGCCATCAATATGTGTAAGGTTAAGTAACATAATATTAGGTAAGTACTATTTCAGAGAAAAATGTTGTTCATGCTTTGGTATAGGCAAAAATAATGTTTACAATTGTCTTCCAGGGCAGGTTTCTTGACCAATTTCTCCACCATACCCTTCTGCTTAAGAGCATTTGCTGTGACATAACAATGTCTGTTCACATTGAGATCAGTAGATAATCCAAAAATATTGGAATACTGTTTCTGGAAAGAATCATGAGTTGAAAAACATTTACATTTCAAAATCTCAACACAACATAAGGCAAGGCAAGTTTATTTACACTGAATAAAGATATAAATGCAACACTTTTGTTTTTGCTCCCATTTTTCATGAGATGAACTCAAAGATCGAAAACATTTTCTATATACACAAAATAACCATTTCTCTCAAATATTGTTCACAAATCTGAAAAAATCTGTGATAGTGAGCACTTCTCCTTTGCCGAGATAATCCATCCCACCTCACAGGTGTGGCATATCAAGATGCTGATTAGACAGCATGATTATTGCACAGGTGTGCCTTAGGCTGGCCACAATAAAAGGCCACTCTGAAACGTGCAGTTTTATCACACAGCACAATGCCACAGATGTCGCAAGTTTTGAGGGAGCGTGCAATTGGCATGCTGACAGCAGGAATGTCCACCAGAGCTGTTGCCCGTGAATTGAATGTTCATTTCTCTACCATAAGCCGTCTCCAAAGGCGTTTCAGAGAATTTGGCAGTACATCCAACCGGCCTCACAACCGCAGACCACGTGTAACCACACCAGCCCAGGACCTCCACATCCAGCATGTTCACCTCCAAGATCGTCTGAGACCAGCCACTCGGACAGCTGCTGCAACAATCGGTTTGCATAACCAAAGAATGTCTGCACAAACTGTCAGAAACCGTCTCAGGGAAGCTCATCTGCATGCTCGTCGTCCTCATCGGGGTCTCGACCTGACTCCGGTTCGTCGTCGTAACCGACTTGAGTGGGCAAATGCTAACATTCGATGGCGTCTGGCACGTTGGAGAGGTGTTCTCTTCACGGATGAATCCCGGTTTTCACTGTTCAGGGCAGATGGCAGACAG